>NC_068916.1:99143788-99782827 GCF_023091745.1 Budorcas taxicolor | reverse complement strand
TACAGATGGTAAATTCATATAAAAATGAAAAATACATAGTACAAGGAGGAAAACCAGGTGGCAACTGAAAGTATCTTGCTATTCTAAAAACAAATACCTCAGAGATCTCCTCCTATCTCAGTATCGTGTGTTAATTGTTCTAAAGCTTAAGAGTAGGTTTCTTCTGAAAGTGTCAAATAAGTGTCCTGCATGACCAGGTGATAAAATGAATGACTATAGATCTGTGTCTTTAAGCTCAAATACTGACTCTAGCACTTGCTAATTAGTTCCACCTCAGAAATGTAACTTCTTTGAATATAGCATTCCTGATTCTTTGGAACAAACACAAAAAATGCAAAAGAATGAGGAGAATGGTAAGAAGCTATTTCTAAGCTTTAAAAAGTACTTTGAATATATCTGAAGATAAATGGAGAAAATATTGTAAATTTATGATCATAATACTTTAGTAATTAGGATTTGAAAGCAAATTTATATATTATAAAAATTTAATATTGGTAGAATTAATATTCTAATTTTTATATTTTTTCAAATTCTAGTAGTAAAATCTATCCAGCAAACGACCTGAAATTTCATCTTGGTTTATTAATGCATTTATAGGAAAGCAAAGTGTAAGATGCTAAGAAAAAGCTATTATTTGGTATTAGAAAGTCTGAACACATATGCATAAATACAAATAGGTTTATGAACATAAGGCTAGAAACTTCCGTTTCAGCAGGTATATCATAAACTGCTTAACGAACGATGGTGGAGGGTTGATAATATTTTGCTGCCTTGCTTAACAGGAAAGAGATAAAAACTGAAATTTGATAAATGTAATTCCTCTGCTCCTTCTCCTGAGATTCTGTGTGAGTGCTGAGGACATCCAAGGACAGTTATGATTGCTCCAGTGAAGCAGAACTCCCTACCCTAGCCCCCATCTGAGAAATCTTTTATTAAAGAATGGCCCACTTATTATAAATCATTATTCCTGTTCATGCACTGTTAGGAGGGAAGAATGACAGTCTGATCAAAATGATACAAAGATCAGTGATTCCCTAAATCACAATGAGACAACACAGAGTTCTCACAGTGAATTCTGGACAGTTTTCTTGCATTCATCTCTATCATATACTAAGCTGGGACCAGAACAGTCATTACAGTCCAGAAACCTTTTTAAGTTGTGGTAAAACTGCACAAGTTAAAATATCCTTATTTTTCCAAATTCAAATAAAGCACTTAAGCATAAAGGAACGTGAGTTACTCTTTACCAAAATGTTTAAAAAATAACCTCAACAAACATAAGATGCTAAATACCATTTTATGTTTAGCAATATATTGTCAATGGAATTTTTATGTAACTTTTTCATACCCTAGGAATATTTATGCTTTTGTTTTATATGTTTGTTAAAACAATGAATCAACAGAAATGTACCTGACATATCAAATAAATTGGTCTCCAGTTTTTCCAAATAATGTCATTTAGTTTCTGGTTTTGAGTTCTCTTTTCTCATAACAAAATTACCCAGGATGATGCATGCTCTTTGATTATTTAATTCTATGAAAACATAGTAACTAAACCTTTGATTTTGTGAACACTTACAAATTATATAATAATATTCCTATACAAAATCCCTTAAATAAGGTGTACACTTTCTTATTACCCTGCACAGATATATTCTAGTGTAATTTTACATATCAAATATATTGAGCAAGTATTTATTGAAGAACTACCATATCCCAAAGTAAACAATAAGCAAAGATTGCCCTCCTTGGGCTTATTTTTCAGAGTGAATCTGGAGTTTAAGAGAGAGAAGTAGGTATTAATATGAATTGGATATCATCACAATATATACATGATATTTAAAGCCATGACACTAAATGAGTTCATAAGGGAAATAAGGAAGATTTTAAAGACAGAGGAAAATTCACAAGGACTAGGAGATGGGAGAAAGGGAAGAACTTTCAAGAAGCTTGGTATAAACAAAGGGATAGGAGGTATCGTGAGGATTTGCAGTTCTGGAGGGAAATGGGTCAAATTAGGAGGCAATCAGTGAGTGAGTTTTATAAAATCTATATGATGGAGGGATTGCAGATGTTGGTAAAGATAAGGTCTAGTTTATAGCCAGGCCAGTGAGAAGCTCACATAATTAGAAGTTAATATCACTGGAGGAGAGGTGTGGCCATTGCAAAGATAATAAAAATTTGTACATTTGATTATCAAGAAGCAAGGTGTGAGAAGTCCCGAGAAGCAAGGCAATGATGTAGGAGGCACCCTTGTGAGAAATGAGGAAGCAGGACTGAATTTTCATAGATGATGGCACAAGGAGGGAAAGTAGCGCTCTAGTGCGCTGACAAGTTTCTAAACTTGCATTTTTGGTTGGAGAGAAACAGGAGGGTTGGGAGGGGCCTTTGAGGAGCCAGAACCACAAACCCTCTCCCTCCAAGCCCAGTGTTCCCAGAGCTGTGAGAAGACTTCAGGGAAAGCAAGGTCCCCAGTGGAAAGTCAATGTTCCCTTAGAGTAGAAGCGTACAGGAAATGCTTGGGACAAAGGTAGAAGATGTAGGAGCTTTTTCTGTTTATGGGCCATGAAATCCAGCGGGCACAAAGGAAGCATTTGGAACATTGGGAACAAACAGAAAAGAGTTCTAAATAGACAGTGTGCTGAGGGATACCAGTATTATACTACACAGATGACCAGGTGGTGATCTGAGAGTCTAGTTTCTTGTCATGATTGAATATGCAAAACATGATGTCATTGGTCTTTGAGAACTCAAGGTACGGAGTGACAAGTGATATCAGGGTTATGATTCTTAGGGGCAGGCAAGGCAGCTGCCAGTGAGGTGCAGTGAGGCCCTGGTTCTTTTCAAACCCCAACCATGCAGGGCACACATCATGGACAATGTCTTATACTAATCCCTTCACAGAGATTAGTTTTGATCCCTGCCCATGATTGGTGCATTAATTCCACATGTGTAGTTTTTCCTTTTTGATGGAGATGAAAACTTGAAGATCACCTTATTATAAATTCAGCTCTCACATGTCCCTTGTTTTTGGAAAGTAGATATCTTTAAGATGAATGAAAAAAAATACACTATCCTCATCTCAAATTACAAGATATTTTCCAAATATGAAGGCCAAGTCCAGTTTTCTGACCACCAGAGGGGGACAAATATAATTCCTGTTTAAAGGATTTAATGTCTTTCCCATTAGACCATTGTCATATGCGGATACCAGGAATAATTTATCGTATTTACTTTTGTGTTGTTCATGGAGGAGCAAGTCCCTCTTGTGGAGTCTTTAAGGATTATTCCAACACAGCTGTGGAAATTACACTTAGAAAAGAACATGAAATTAAAGGGATTTATTACACTTACTCAACCCACTCCAGTACGCTTGCCTGGAAAATCCCATGGACGGAGGAGCCTGGTAGGCTGCAGTCCACGGGGTCGCTAGGAGTCGAACACGACTGAGTGACTTCACTTTCACTTTTCACTTTCATGCATTGGAGAAGGAAATGGCAACCCACTCCAGTGTTCTTGCCTGGAGAATCCCAGGGACAGGGGAGCCTGGTGGGCTGCCATCTATGGGGTCTCACAGAGTCGGACACGACTGAAGTGACTTAGCAGCAGTAGCAGCAGCATTACACTTACTAAGGGCTTTCCAGATGGCTCAGTGGTAAAGAATCCACCTGCCAATGCAGGACACACGTGTTCAATTCCTGAGTTGGAAAGATCCCCTGGAGAAGGAAATGGCAATCCGCTTCAGTATTCTTGCCTGGAAAATCCCATGGACAGAGGAGCCCTGCTGGCTACAATCCACGGGGTTGCAAAGAGTAGGACACGACTTAGCCACTGAGCATGAGAACGATTATACTCACTGGTCCCAGAAGAGGGAGGCATAGCACACCGTGCAAGGACCATATGGGAGAAGCGCCAAGGGAGTGGGAGCAACCTAGCAAGTTGGGGAGCCAAGAAAGAGAGTGAGAACTCCTGGGTGAGGGCCTCTTTGGAGTATCAGGATGGAGTGCACAAGCAAATGGCATGAGGGGATTTCACTGGTGTATCTCGCCATCACCAGGTCCCAATCCAAGGAGGTCAAAGAAGGGGAACATGGGAGAAATCTGATTACATTGGTGCACCTGGCCACCCGTGGGTTGAGTAAGTGTAATAAATCCCTTTAATTTCATGTTCTTTTCTAAGTGTAATTTCTCACAGCCTGTCTGTTGGAATGTTGAGACATCAGGAAATGTGACTAGCTTGCAGGTGGCAGTAAAATATTCTAGAAAAGAGTTTCTTATACTTATTTAGTGGATGTAAATGGAGGGTGAGATTCTACCAGATTGCAAAAATTCCCAGGTAATTCCTATGCCAGTTCCTGGCCACCCAAAGAACAACTAATTCTAACATGTTAGTCATATATAAATTAAAGACTAATTATAATAGTTACTACCAGGTTATAAAATGGCTATACTTTTGTTTCCTTTTAATTAAGAGAAATATATGTATATATATATATATATATTTTTTTTTTTCCATACAGGAGAGTCATTCTTTTTCATGTTAGAATTTTTTGTAAATTACTGTTTTAAATAAAACTTATTTTCATGCTGTGCTACAAGTAAAATTATAGTCCACAGGAGAATGAATTATCAAAGCAAGTCACAACAATATATAAAAAGAACAGAGTGTAAGTGACTTGATCTCAACTAGAAAAATGTCCTCTGATCAAATATCCATTGTGATCAAGGGGCAGAGAGTATCAGAAGATCTCATCGGAGATAAATATATTTTTATCCCTAGTTCACGGAACCCAGAACATCAGACTGGGTAGATACAGCAAAAGAGGTTACAGGTGGACTTTAGCTTGGAACAATAGTTACAATAATCTAATGTCTTGGACACTAAGTTTATTTAAATTCACTATATTTATCCTCACAAGACCACAGACAAAAAAATCCATTCACTGAATGTGCAATGGGACTTCTGTGGTTATACTACTAGGAACCAATCTTTGTGTTTGGAAGAGTCTCCGGTAACAATAGCCTATGGGCCCATATTTCTGGAGCACCCTGAGGACTGTGGCTTGCATGGCATTACAATAGTGAGATCAGTTCTGACCTTAAGCCAAGGCTTGTTTGTAATTGTTGTAGATGTTTATAATCTGAATATGGAGGATATACAATAATAATTTCACTTGAATTAATTCTTGGACTCAGTTCAGTTCAATCGTTCAGTCGTCTCCGACTCTTTGCGATCCCATGAATTGAAGCACGCCAGGCCTCCTTTTCCATCTCCATCTCCTGGAGTTTACTCAAACTCACATCCACTGAGTCCGTGATGTCATCCAGCCATCTCGTCCTCTGTCATCCCCTTCTCCTCCTGCCCCCAATCCCTCCCAGCATCACAGTCTTTTCCAACGAGTCAACTCTTCGCATGAGGTGGCCAAAGTATTGGAGTTTCAACTTTAGCATCATTCCTTCCAAAGAACACCCAGGACTGATCTCCCTTAGATTGGACTGGTCGGATCTCCTTGCAGTCTAAGGGACTCACAAGAGCCTTCTCCAACACCACAGTTCAAAAGCATCAATTCTTTGGTGCTCAGCTTTCTTCACAGTCCAACTCTCACACCCATACATGATTACTGGAAAATCCATAGCCTTGACTAGGCGGACCTTTGTTGGCAAAGTAACGTCTCTGCTTTTTAATATGCTGTCTACGTTGGTCATAACTTTTCTTCCAAGGAGCAAGCATCTTTTTATTTCATGGTTGCAGTCAAGAGTGCCATAATTGTTCTGGCACAAGTTAAAAAGAAGCACAGGTGCTCAATCGCTAAGTCATCACCGGCTCTTTTTTAACCCCATGGACTGTAGCCCACCAGGCTTCTCATCCATGGATTTCCAAGGCAAGAATAATGGAAGGGTTTGCCATTTCCTTCTCCTGGGGATCTTCCCAACCCAGGAATGGAACCTGAGTCTCCTGCATTAGCAACTGGCTTCTTTACCACTGTGACACAGGGAAACCCTTAGAAAGAAGAGATGTAACAATTAAAATGTAAAATATACTTGGCTTTTGTTAAAGTCCAGGATTCTTTCTGTAGACATTGAAATTTTATTTAGGGTTATATATAGTCCAGTGGGCTGGAAGAAGCAAAAGCTGGAATCAAGATTGCCGGGAGAAATATCAATAACCTCAGATATGCAGATGACACCACCCTTATGGCAGAAAGTGAAGAGGAGCTAAAAAGCCTCTTGATGAAAGTGAAAGAGGAGAGTGGAAAAGTTGGCTTAAAGCTCAACATTCAGAAAACGAAGATCATGGCATCTGGTCCCACCACTTCATGGAAAATAGATAGGGAAACAATGGAAACAGTGTCAGACTTTATTTTCTGGGTCTCCAAAATCACTGCAGATGATGATTGCAGCCATGAAACTAAAAGACACTCACTCCTTGGAAGGGAAGTTATGACCAACCTAGACAGTATATTCAAAAACAGTGACATTACTTTGCCAACAAAGGTCCATCTAGTCAAGGCTATGGTTTTTCCAGTAGTTGTGTATAGATGTGAGAGTTGGACTGTGAAGAAAGCTGAGCGCTGACGAATTGATGCTTTTGAACAGTGGTGTGGGAACAGACTCTTGAGAGTCCCTTGGATTGCAAGGAGATCCAACCAGTCTATCCCAAAGGAGATCAGTCCTGGGTATTCTTTGGAAGGACTGATCCTAAAGCTGAAACTCCAGTACATTGGCCACCTCTTACAAAGAGCTGACTCACTGGAAAATACTCTGATGCTGGGAGGGATTGGGTGCAGGAGGAGAAGGGAATGACAGAGGATGAGATGGCTGGGTGGCATCACTGACTCGATGGGCATGAGTTTGGGTAAACTCCAGGAGTTGGTGGTGGATAGGGAGGCCTGTTGTGCTGTAATTCATGGGGTCGCAAAGAGTCGGACACGACTGAGCGACTGAACTGAAGTGAACTGATAGTCCAGTGCAATAGACTGTAAAAAAAGAAAAATGAATGGACATTTAGCTTATCCTTATGCAACATTGGAAGTTATTTAAAAACATTTTATAGAAATATTCATCTGTTGAGACATATGAAGCTATGAGAACTGTACCCAAAAAATCATAATACTGAGATTATATCTTTGTAACTGTGTAATTATTTAAACATTATATATCTATTAGAATCTTAGAATTTTATAGCTTTCATAATTTAATTGCTAAGCACTGCAGTGTTTCTAGAGCTTCTTTGTGCTTTCACTTTATGTTTATATGTCTCATTACAGTTTTATCTTTATTTAACAGAAAAATCTTAAACCATCAGATATGAAAAAGTCATAAAATTATAATGGAAATCAAAGTTTCTTTACTCACTACACCCAGTTAGGTTTGATAGGTGGATTTCATAATTTATTTCATTCTGAAAGATTTCATCCTTTTTCAAAATTTACCTTTTAAAATAAAGATAGCTGTATATTTTATGAGCTCACAAAAAAGCAACTTTATGATAGTTATCAAGTAATGGCAAATATTAACCTGGGTAAACTCTTTATAATTTATATTCCTATATTACTATGCCAAAGCCTTTGACTGTATGAATCACAATAAACTGGAAAATTCTGAAAGAGATGGGAATACTAGACCACCTGACCTGCCTCTTGAGAAACTTATATGCAGGTCAGGAAGCAACAGTTAGAACTGGACATGGAACAACAGACTGGTTCCAAATAGGAAAAGGAGTACATCAAGGCTTCATATTGTCACCCTGCTTATTTAACTTCTATGCAGAGTACATCATGAGAAACGCTGGGCTGGAAGAAGCACAAGCTGGAATCAAGATTGCCGGGAGGAATATCAATAACCTCAGATATGCAGGTGACACCACCCTTATGGCAGAAAGTGAAGAAGAACTAAAAAGCCTCTTGATGAAAGTGAAAGCGGAGAGTGGAAAAGTTGGTTTAAAGCTCAACATTCAGAAAATGAAGATCATGGCATCTGGTCCCATCACTTCATGGGAAATAGATGGGGAAACAGTAGAAACACTGTCAGACTTTATTTTCTGGGGGCTCTAAAATCACTGCAGATGGCGACTGCAGCCATGAAATTAAAATATGTTTACTCCTTGGAAGGAAAGTTATGACCAACCTAGACAACATATTAAAAAGTAGAGAAATTACTTTGCCAACGAAAGTCCATTTAGTCAAGGCTATGGTTTTTCCAGTGGTCATGTATGGATGTTAGAGTTGGACTGTGAAGAAAGCTGAGTGCCGAAGAATTGATGATTTTGAACTGTGGTGTTGGAGAAGACTCTTGAGAGTCCCTTGGACTGCAAGGAGATCGAACCAGTCCATTCTAAAGGAGATCAGTCCTGGGATTTCTTTGGAAGGACTGAAGCTGAAGCTGAAACTCCAGTACTTTGGCCACCTCATGGGAAGTGTTGACTCATTGGAAAAGACCTGATGCTGGGAGGGATTTGGGGACAGGAGGAGAAGGGGACGACAGAGGATGAGATGGCTGGATGGCGTCACCGACTCGATGGACATGAGTTTGGGTAAACCCCGGGAGTTGGTGATGGACAGGGAGGCCTGGTGTGCTGCGATTCATGGGGCCACAATGAGTTGGACAGGACTGAGCCACAGAACTGAACTGAACTGAATATCACTCATCATTGCGATAGACTTATTTAATATCCAATATCACAGTCATAACCAAAGTCATACAATAGGACTACACATTTCATGCCTGTGTTCTCTCTGATATCCTGCATTTGTCTTTGTTTGTGTTTCAGTAATTCGAGAAAATGTATGCGGGTGGGGAAAATGTTCTTGATGATTTATGGAAGACTTATGTGATGTTTGATGGGCAGTGGATGGAAGTGACAGTTCTCTTGGGAAGCTACATGTCGCTGCCTGTAATCATTGATCACTCATGGCTATCAACTTTTGATTTATCCAATCTTTGAGGAGTCATATAAAAAGCCAGTCCTCTTTTTCCATGAAAATAACCCTATTTGCTCAGCTTCCTCTAGTTCAAGTATCTTCAAATTAGAACATGTGGGCTAAATTCAGTCCCTTGCTTGATTTTTTTTTTAATTGGAACACACCAACACTCATTCACTTAAATGTCATCTATAACTCCTTTTACTATCTGGCCTTCTATAAAACAGTTGCTTCTCTTCAGTTCTTATCTGTGGCTTGAAATCCACCTCACCTCCCACTCTATTCCACCAGCCCAAATCAGTTTCTTGCATCTATTTGTTCACATAGAACATCTAGTCATAAGTATGTATTCAACACTTGTTGCCTCTTTTTCCTATGCCTCCATAGTCTAGCTGTGAATACATGCAGTTAATCTCACTGTAGGTTGCTGGTAAAATATTGAGGGAATTTATTAGAATAAGAATGTTAAATTACTTATTTATGGCACACACAAATACAAATGGTATTTCCTCTTCTTACCACTACTCTGTATGCCACATACAATTCTGCTTCATCTGCTAACCAAGCCGTTTATATAATATTCCTCTGTAATGTCAGGTCTTATACTGCTGGATACTGGGGCTACAACCTTGGACAAAATGTGTCTGTTTCATAAAGAACTTATAGTAGACAAGAGAGACAAGTGAGTGTACAGGGATTTTAAAAGAGTTACTACAGCATGCTATTGACACTCTTACTTTGGCCACCTGATGTGAAGAACTGACTCATTGGGAAAGACCCTGATGCTGGGAAAGATTGAGGGCAGAAGGAGTAGGGGACGACAGAGGATGAGATGGTTGGATGGCATCACTGACTCAATGGACATGAGTTTGAGTGAACTCCGGGAGTTGGTGATGGACAGGGAGGCCTGATGTGCTGCAGTCCATGGGGTCATTAAGAGTCAGACACAACTGAGTGACTGAACTGAACTGATTGACGCCCTTAGGAAAAGATGCTTAAATCAAGCTTTGAGCTTCTGATAAGGACATATACATCAGGACTTTGTGAATGTAGGAGTCTGTTAAAGTTAACAAAATAAAAAGAAATAGAAGAGGAAACGGCCCTTTGCAGGCATCGGGGGGCCAGGAAGATTGTAAAATAAATAGGGAACTAGTGGTTTTACAGCTGCAGCACACAGCATAAGAGGGTGAGTGGTTAGGGATTTGCCTGAACATACAGAGATCGTAGGGTCGCAAAGAGCTGGACATGGCTGAGTGACTGAGTACACAACACAGAGATTCACACAATGGAGAAGCCACCGACAAACTGACTAGTCATCAAATGCAGTGTTAGACTGCCTGACTGCGCAGCCCCTGAGCAGCCAGCCTATATTCACTATTATTAATGTCCCTTAGAAATTTGTCCTAAGCAGGGTGGTTAGAACTCAGTGGCAATTTAAGAAAGACTTTGGCTGTCATCTGTACACATATATGGACTCTGAAAAGGTGTGTTGTTAAAGAAAAAGAAACACAAGAAAGTTGGCTTTAGGAGTTTTTCTCTGTATATGTCTCTGGCACAAAGAGAACACAAGGTATTATACAATGACTTATGTTTAATAAGAATCACAAGTTTTCTAATCCTAGTCATTATCCATTATGAAATCCAGAGAATCACTAGATTTCAAAGCCCTTTTCTATAAAAACTAGAGAAAGAGCTAGAAGCTGAAAAACTGATATCACAAAAGCACTGTTGCATGTTATTCCAAATATGAAACTGTTTTTGCTACTGATTATTTGAGTTATCTTAATTAATAAGTTAGTAGGTGTTTATAAAGTGCCTACCTTACTGTTACTGCTCCTGACTTACTATTTCTCTCTAATCACCTATATAATAAAAAATAAACAAATCCTTGGGATCCATGAATGAGAGGTGGAAAAATGGATTACACTGAGGTATAGCCAAATTTGATTTTATATGTATCATTTTTTTTAATCACTAAGGATTCATATCAAACCTGGTTTATGTTATCAGTGAGGTTGCAGCTGACCTTGTTCCCGGAAGACATGGAAAAATGGTTTCAGTTCTTCTGCTCCAGCTGCTATTTCTTTTCTTGCCTTTCAGGATTTTCTCCCTTTACTCTCCACTAGACTTGGCTACTACATCATTTCCAGTCTCTGTTTTCTCATTTACTTCCCACTGTTCTTTGTGAACTGTGTAAGTCACCTAGGAAAGTTCTTATGACAAGGACAAACTGTCTATATCTCTTACCTAGAAAGCTGCTGCAATGTTTTAGGCAATTGAGTATAAAACACAATTTATTTACCTACATCTGAAAAAAACACTATTCCTATAATGCCATTCTGCTGCTAAGTTGCTCCAGTCGTGTCCAACTCTGTGCAACCCCAAAGACGGCAGCCCACCAGGCTCCCCCATCCGTGGGATTTTCCAGGCAAGAGTACTGGAGTGGGGTGCCATTGCCTTCTCCATAATGCCATTCTAGTTCTTCATTATTGTACAGCTAGAGACAATTGGAACTTTGTCTCAATCAAGGGGTTACAGGAGATGGATTTTTATGGCTCTTAGCATCCTCATGTCTTTGGAGAAGGCGACTCCTTAGGTTCTTAGCTAAAACAATTATACATTTGAAAGTAAATTTGCATAGGTTAACATCAATCATAAAAGCAACAGCTCATGCTATTGTTTATTAGGTTACAATGCTGTTTTAGGCATTTTTCATTTATCATTCCATTTAATTTCCACCAGCTCACTTGGCGTTTCCCATTACTTGCCCCATGGAAAGAGAAGTTAGCTGACTTGCTCAAGGCTGATGCAAGCAGACACTAAGCCAATTCCAGGAGACTCTATGACTCTTGATTTGGGTGCATGTTGCTCACAGCACTTCAAATTATTTTTGATCAGTTTTGCGTAAGTTTGTTAAAAAAGTTAATTTTGCTTTAAATCAAGTTTTAGAAAAGATAAACTATTTCTTGCCATTCTTTGAGGGAAGTGCAAATGCTTGCAAATTGTTGATGTTTAGTAATAACAAATTTGCAGACTGTGTGACTGACTTCTGTGGTATTTATTCTTTGACTCTCAGTTTCCTTTCCTGTAAAATAGAGGGGAGACCCAATAGGGTGGTGTGTAAATTACATGAGCAGCTAAGTTAGTGCCTGAAACAGGAAGACCCACTGAGATGAAACGTAGCCTTTATTTTGTTAGACAACTGAACAGTGATGTTGCAAATATGATCCTTCAAAAAAATGTCAACCAGCATATGTGTAATTTTTAAATATTCATTTAGTCTCACCTTATAAGAAGCTGTAACCTGAAAAGGATGACCAGTCTTAGTAAGGACTGTTCTAGATTGCTTCACAAATGTAATGAAAGCTTATCTCCAAAACAATCAATTTGCTCCTTTAGACATTTAGTGGTAAAATTATTACTTAATAAATTACATTATCTATATGTGTGATGTTAAAAAAACAATTTTAAAATTATGGTTTTATTTAATAACAGTTAAAGGCTAGTAGATAGATCCAGTTTGGTCAAAATCATTAAATATTCTCCTGGCATAAAGGATGTTTCCATGTTTATGTTTTTACTATTATCTCTTTCTGCTAAAACTACACTGTATCACATCCATTTTAAAAGAGATATTCACTGGGACTTCCTAATAATAAGATATAGTAAATAATTTACTATATTTTTGGTTATGAAGAGAATAATTTTTTATATATTGGCCATTCCCTTTTCCAGGGGATCCTACCAATCCAGGCATCAAAACAAGGTCTCCTGCATAGCAGGCAGGTTCTTTACCACCTGAGCTACCAGGGAAGCCCAATACTTTTTGGTTATGTAGAGAATAATTTTTTATATATTTGTCACCTTTAAATGGTTCTTTAATTGAATTGAAAATGTATTTTCTAATAAACCTTTATTAAAATTTTGAATTTACCATTATTGATATAAAACCAGTTTTAATATTCAACAGCTGATTGTTCAGGGTCTTTATAAAAAGTCCTATTAATAACTTATATATAACATATAACATATCTTATACTTCAGAATTTAATGCTATTTTATTAATATAAAATTAGACACTCTGAAAAACATCATTCCCAAATAATCACTTCAGTGTACTGGATGTTGTATGTATTTTAAAAATATTATATCTATCAATAGATATAGTTTATAGATATTAAAATTTATTATGAAAGGATATATTTTTGCAATGACATGTTTTACTCTTTCCTTATTCAGAATGGAAATGTCTCTGATTTGCAGTGTCAGATATTATGCCTTACAGTTCTTTCATATTCTGGACTAACGAGGAGTTTTGGTTTATGAAAGCCTGAATTTCTCCACTGTGGGAAATTATCCCAGCTTGGTGACTTGAAAATATGCAAGGAAGGGATTATGAGAAGCAGGTAGCAAAGTTATTTCATTTTATTCATTTTTTATATTGTAATTATATCTCAACTTAAGAATAACATGTCACTTATTTTTGTTTTAATCTGTTTATTCAGTTCAGTTCAGTTCAGTTGCTCAGTCGTGTCCGACTCTTTGCGACCCCATGAATCGCAGCACGCCAGGCCTCCCTGTCCATCACCATCTCCCGGAGTTCACTCAGACTTACGTCCATCGAGTCTGTGATGCCATCCAGCCATCTCATCCTCAGTCGTTCCCTTCTCCTCCTGCCCCCAATCCCTCCCAGCATCAGAGTCTTTTCCAATGAGTCAACTCTTCGCATGAGGTGGCCAAAGTACTGGAGTTTCAGCTTTAGCATCAGTCCTTCCAAAGAAATCCTAGGGTTGATCTCCTTCAGAATGGACTGGTTGGATCTCCTTGCAGTCCAAGGGACTCTCAAGAGTCTTCTCCAACACCACAGTTCAAAAGCATCAATTCTTCAGTGCTCAGCCTTCTTCACAGTTCAACTCTCACATCCATACATGACCACAGGAGAAACTATAGCCTTGACTAAATGGACCTAAGTCGGCAAAGTAATGTCTCTGCTTTTGAATATACTATCTAAGTTGGTCATAACTTTTCTTCCAAGGAGTAAGCGTCTTTTAATTTCATGGCTGCAATCACGATCTGCAGTGATTTTGGCACCCAAAAAAATAAAGTCTGACACTGTTTCCACTGTTTCCTCATCTATTTTCCATGAAGTGATGGGATCAGATGCTATGATCTTCGTTTTCTGAATGTTGAGCTTTAAGACAACTTTTTCACTCTCCTCTTTCACTTTCATCAAGAGGCTTTTTAGTTCCTCTTCACTTTCTGCAATAAGGGTGGTGTCACCTGCATATCTGAAGTTATTTATATTTCTCCCAGCAATCTTGATTCCAGCTTGTGCTTCTTCCAGTCCAGCGTTTCTCATGATATACTCTGCATATAAGTTAAATAAGTAGGGTGACAATATACAGCCTTGACGTACTCCTTTCCCTATTTGGAACCAGTCTGTTGTTCCATGTCCAGTTCTGACTGTTGCTTCCTGACCTGCATACAGATTTCTCAAAAGGCAGGTCAGGTGGTCTGGTATTCCCATCTCTTTCAGAATTTTCCAGTTTCTTGTGATCCACACAGTCAAAGGCTTTGGCATAGTCAATAAAGCAGAAATAGATGTTTTTCTGGAACTCTCTTGCTTTTTCCATGATCCAGCAGCTCTTGGCAATTTGATCTCTGGTTCCTCTGCCTTTCCTAAAACCAGATGGAACATCAGGGAGTTCATGGTTCACGTATTGCTGAAGCCTGGCTTGGAGAATTTTGAGCATTACTTTACTAGCGTGTGAGATGAGTGCAATTGTGCAGTAGTTTGAGCATTCTTTGGCATTGCCTTTCTTTGGGATTGGAATGAAAACTGACCTTTTCCAGTCCTGTGGCCACTGCTGAGTTTTCCAAACTTGCTGGCATATTGAGTGCAGCACTTTCACAGCATCATCTTTCAGGATTTGAAACAGCTCAACTGCAATTCCATCACCCCCACTAGCTTTGTTTGTAGTGATGCTTTCTAAGGCCTACTTGACTTCACTTTCCAAGATATCTGGCTCTAGATTAGTGATCACATAATTATGATTATCTGGGTCATGAAGATCTTTTTTGTACAGTTCTTCCATGTATTCTTTGCCACCTCTTCTTAGTATCTTCTGCTTTTTATTTTTTCTTTATTATCATATTTATCAACAATACTTCATTTTGGAAAAGCTTTCAGCTTTGCTCTTCATTATCATTTTGTTTACAATTTTGAAAGAGTAACTGCTGTATTTGACTGACTCACAGGCAATTTTAATTTTTCCTTTACATTTTTCACTTTTGTTCAGCTCTTTCTATAATTTAATTACTTTTTCACAGCATTCCACTTTCTTTTATCTTAGCTTATCTTAAACTTTTCTATGACTTTTTACTTCCACTTCATAGAGAAGATACTAGTGTATGTTTTTTAGAAGGTACAAGGTATCTTTTTTAACATTTTTTGTACCCCTTCCACAATAATGAAACTCTTCTGATCTTTTCTTCATGAAATATGCACAATTATTTCCCCTTTTTATTTTGTCCTGTAGTTTTTTTTTCCCTTTCTGGTGTCTCATTCTAGAATGATATTAACTTAGTCCATAGCAGGTATTCATAAAGACAGTGTGTGCACCACATCCACTCACATGTCCTGTGGATCGTGACAAAATCCTGTATGAAATAAAGGGAAACCAGTTGTGCAGTCACTTCTCCAATACTTTCTATGTACTATACATTCAGGGGGCTTCCCCAGTGGTTCAGTGATAATTTGCCTGCCAATGCAAGAGACATAGATTCTATCCCTGGGTCAAGAAGATCCTCTGGAGAAGGAAATGGCAACGCACTCCAGTATTCTAGCCTGGGAAATCCCATGGTCAGAGGAGCCTGGAGGTTTACAGTCCATGGGGTTACAAAAGAGCAGGACATGACTTAGTGACTAAACACCATCACCACCAACAACAACTACACATTCGCCTAGAGTAGGTTAGTAAATACACTGGAAGCACATACTGGTTTGTTGTACTAAAATTTGAATCTCAGCTTATTCCTGATCACCACACTCTTAGCCTCTCTCTCTGACCTGTACCTTCATTAGAACACCTTGCTTATTAAAACACTGCTGTAATGAAATGCACCATGTCAATTATGGGTCTTCCTAGGCATGGGGGATGATGAGAAAAGAGCAACATTGAAATCATGACATTATTTTGGGTTATGGAGACTGAAATTATAATTCATGGCAACAAGCCAGGCAAGATTTCAGCAGAGAAGCAATCAGAAGATTGTCACAAGTCCAGCTTTCTCGTATGCTTTCAAAAAGGCAGAAAGGGTAAAGGACGCATTGTGAGAAAATTCTCACCTGCTACTGTTTTTATCTTGAAGCAAAATGCTTTCCTAGAAGCCTTCCCTTAAAAAGAATTTGCTAGAACTGTGTCACGTGTTCACCCATTAATGTACAATAGTTTGGCTAATTGAACATGACAGATAGGAGTGGCTGCCATCCCAAAACTGTAATTCCTTCCTACTGAACCACTGTGTGCAAAAATTATTTCTGATGAGTTTGCTCTGTCTCTACCATTTTTTCCCATGAGCAAATTATTTTTACCATATTTTTCTTCTTGGGCATTTGCTTTTTTGGTATAGGAGAATTCTTTTAAAGTATGTAAAATAATTGACATATAAAAGAAAATTTTCAGATACTGGATATACACTGGAGAGGGAAGTTGGGGAGGGGGGAAATACAAGGGAATTCTTGATGCACTTAAAATCTCACAAGCAGATGCCTAGTTTAACAGATCCATAGCTTAAACATTGTTATAAATAGAATTTTTACCATTTTGATAAACTGGGTATTGATAGTTGGGCAGTACAATATATAATGTTGGATTCCAAATGTTAATTCTGCTCTAAACAGGACATTTAGTTTCTTTTTAAGCCATTACTACTTCTTGATTTCCTGGAATTTCTGACGCACTAGTCATCACATTCAGATTTTTAATAAATGACTTGTGTTCCTGGAACTAACCATTTAACCACATATTGGCATCAGTCAGTCTAAAAAGCAAGGCTTGAAAGTACTTGTTAAAAGGCATTTCATTGTAGAACACATTGGATGTTTCAAGGGCACTATGAAATCAACACATTGTATACAGTCAGACCTAAACAATGTTTTATGTCGATTACAGCTCAATGAAAAGAGAAAAAGTACCCTGATAACCTATAGTTAAAGAAATGTCTCTCTTTACCCAGTAATTTGTAAATATTGCTAAGTCGCTTCAGTCATGTCCAACTCTTTGTGAAACTATGGACTATAGCCTGGCAGTCTCCTCTGTCCATGGGATTCTCCAGGCAAGAATACTGGAGTGGGTTGCCATGCCCTCCTCCAGGGGATCTTCTCGACCCAGGGACTGAACCCACGTCTCCTGTGGCTTCCGTATTGCAGGCGGATTCCTTACCACTGAGCCACCAGGGAAGCCCTTAATCCCAGGAGAAACCGGGCTTTGCACTGTTTACTGCCAAATTAGTTTGGCAATTGTGTATAGGTATGTGTGGTTTCAACTTGGCTTGAGTTGAAGTCATTCACTGTTTTTTTTTTTAAATTAATTTATTTTAATTGGATGTTAATTACTTTACAATATTATATTGGTTTTGCCATACAACAACATGAATCTGCCACGGTTATACACGTGTTCCCCATCCTGAACCCCCCTCCCACCTCCTTCACCACACCATCCCTCCAGGTCATCCCAGTGCACCAGCCCCAAGCATCCTGTATCGTGCTTCCAACCTGGACTGGCGATTTGTTTCATATATGATATTATACACGTTTCAGTGCCATTCTCTGAAATCATCCCACCTTCTCCTTCTCCCACAGAGTCCACTCACTCCTTTTAAAAAAACTTATGATAGAAAATATATTAGTATTGATCTATTGATATTCAATTTCTTTAAAAATTATTAGGTTAATATATATCTGACTGAGATCACTGCTTGTTTCATTATAAGCCTATTTTGTAATGGGAGTATAATAATTACTTTTATAGTCTTAAAAGAATATGTTCCACATGTTTGTTATATTCAGATAATTCAGTTTTTATCCTCATGCTAGTAATATCAATAAAGAATAAAAAGATTGCAAAATAGGTGAAGCATAGCCTAAAAGAAAGAAGATCATTATCATGATAACTAAATAGTTTCACACATAACATAGATAAGATGGAATCTCACATCTTCTAGATACTTGTTATAAAATTTTTATCTTGAAAAGTTGTGTTCTATTTGGGTTTCATTATTCACATCCTTCTCTAAACTCTCTCTTTATGGTTTTAATATCATAAAGTATTAAGAGTTAGACGTTTGGCTGGTTATCAGAAAAAAAAGTGTTCAATAAAATATTTTTTCATTGAGGGAATCTAGCTTTAATTCACTACTTCTATTAAAGTTCTGATGTTCAAAGAGTATTACCCATGTAATATAATTACTTAGACCTAGATGCCTGAGATTATAAACCAAGTCTACATTTCCTACAAACTTATCCTAAATTTCTTCCCGTATCTTACAGTTCAGTTCAGTTCAGTTCAGTCACTCCATCGTGTCCGACTCTTTGCAACCCCACGAATCACAGCACCCCAAGCCTCCCTGTCCATCACCAACTCCCGGAGTTCACTCAGACTCGCATTCATCAAGTCAGTGATGCCATCCAGCCATCTCATCATAGTGAAATGCTGCAAAGGACTTTCAGGTTTTTTCACATTTGAATATAGACTGTATATCCACTCTATTACTGCGCCAGCTACCACAAGCCAGGAAAGTCATCTTATCAAAGAGGACATTCCAGAACAAAACTCCATTATCTTTAGATGCCTCCACCACCTGAATTTTACTATTTCTAGTTCTCTTCTTTGCGTGTTTTGCTGAACACCATGTGAAAACCACAGCCATCCCATAAAGAAGGTGGTAGTTCCTATCATCAGTTTTTCTGGACCGGACTCTACGTTTACCATGCTCCCCAAAAGGAAGAGCCTTGGGGCCACCCTGGAAGCCCAATACTAATCATCTAGTGATACTCTCGATCTAACTAACGTAATTCCACCACAGTTCCTCTAGGGCATGGGGATTCCTTAACAAATGTTTTTCAATGTCACCTTCAGGTGTTCTCAGGGAAAAAAAAAAGAAAAAAATAATTCCTAGTATGGCGGGATTTCATTTCATTAAAAGAAGAGAGGCGAAAAGCAAAGGAGAAAAGGAAAGATATAAGCATCTGAATGCAGAGTTCTAAAGTATAGCAAGAAGAAATAAGAAAGCCTTCTTCAGCGATCAATTCAAAGTAATAGAGGAAAACAACAGAATGGGAAAGACTAGAGATCTCTTCAAGAAAATTAGAGATACCAAGGGAACATTTCATGCAAAGATGGGCTCGATAAAGGACAGAAATGGTATGGACCTAACAGAAGCAGAAGATATTAAGAAGAGGTGGCAAGTATACATGGGAGAACTGTACAAAAAAGATCTTCATAACCCAGATAATCATGATGATGTGATCACTAATCTAGAGCTAGACATCTTGGAAAGTGAAGTCAAGTGGGCCTTAGAAAGCATCACTATGAACAAAGCTAGTGGGGGTGATGGAATTCCAGTTGAGCTGTTTCAAATCCTGAAAGATGATGCTGTGAAAGTGCGGCACTCAATATGCCAGCAAGTTTGGAAAACTCAGCAGTGGCCACAGGACTGGAAAAGGTCAGTTTTCATTCCAATCCCAAAGAAAGGCAATGCCAAAGAATGCTCCAACTACTGCACTATTGCACTCATCTCACATGCTAGTAAAGTAATGCTCAAAATTCTCCAAGCCAGACTTCAGCAATACGTGAACTGTGAACTCCCTGATGTTCCATCTGGTTTTAGGAAAGGCAGAGGAACCAGAGATCAAATTGCCAAGAGCTGCTGGATCATGGAAAAAGCAAGAGAGTTCCAGAAAAACATCTATTTCTGCTTTATTGACTATGCCAAAGCCTTTGACTGTGTGGATCACAAGAAACTGTGGAAAATTCTGAAAGAGATGGGAATACCAGACCACCTGACCTGCCTCTTGAGAAATCTGTATGCAGGTCAGGAAGCAACAGTCAGAACTGGACATGGAACAACAGACTGGTTCCAAATAGGAAAAGGAGTACGTCAAGGCTGTATATTGTCACCCTGCTTATTTAACTTATATGCAGAGTATATCATGAGAAACGCTGGACTGGAAGAAACACAAGCTGGAATCAAGATTGCTGGGAGAAATATCAATAACCTCAGATATGCAGATGACACCACCATATGGCAGAATGTGAAGAGGAACTAAAAAGCCTCTTGATGAAAGTGAAAGAGGAGAGTGAAAAAGTTGTCTTAAAGCTCAACATTCAGAAAATGAAGATCATGGCGTCCGATCCCATCACTTCATGGAAAATAGATGGGGAAACAGTAGAAACAGTGTCAGACTTTATTTTTCTGGGCTCCCAAATCACCGCAGATGGTGACTGCAGCCATGAAATTAAAAGACGCTTACTCCTTGGAAGAAAAGTTATGACCAACCTAGATAGTATATTCAAAAGCAGAGACATTACTTTGCTGACTAAGATCCACCTAGTGAAGGCTATGGTTTTTCCAGTGGTCATGTATGGATGTGAGAGTTGGACTGTGAAGAAGGCTGAGCACCGAAAAATTGATGCTTTGGAACTGTGGTGTTGGAGAAGACTCTTGAGAGTCCCTTGGACTGCAAGGAGATCCAACCAGTCCATCCTGAAGGAGATCAGCCCTGGGATTTCTTTGGAAGGAATGATGCTAAAGCTGAAACTCCAGTACTTTGGCCACCTCATGCGAAGAGTTGACTCATTGGAAAAGATTCTGATGCTGGGAGGGATTGGGGGCAGGAGGAGAAGGGGATGACTGAGGATGAGATGGCTGAATGGCATCACGGACTCGATGGACGTGAGTCTGAGTGAACTCCGGGAGATGGTGATGGACAGGGAGGCCTGGCGTGCTGCGATTCGTGGGGTCGCAAAGAATCGGACACGACTGAGCGACTGCACTGAACTGAAAACATGTTAAATTCAATTTTATTTCCAGAGTGAGTAAAGCAAAGCAGTTACACTAGTTCTGAAAGTATAGGCACTGTTCTTTGAAATCAGACTGTAGAGTTTTATAGAGCCATTCTGATGCTTCAAGAAAAAATACTAAAAAAGGAGTGTAAGAATGCAAAGTAAATGATAAAGGAGTTCAGTTCTCTCACTCTTTCTCTCACCTATTCTTCAGAAGATGGCTTGTATTGCTACACAAAACCTTGATTGGCTATTCCAAACATCAAGAAGCAGAACATAGGAGGGAGGTGAAGTCATGAAATTTATAAATTCAGTCAGTTCAGTTCAGTCACTTAGTCGTGTCCGACTCTTTGGGACCCCATGAACCACAGCACGCCAGGCCTCCCTATCCACCACCGACTCCTGGAGTCCACCGAAACCCTTGTCCATTGAGTCGGTGATGCCATCTGACTGTCTCATCCTCTGTCGTCCCCTTCTCCTCCTGCCCCCAATCCCTCCCAGCATCAGAGTCTCTTCCCATCAGGTGGTCAAAGGATTGGAGTTTCAGCTTCAACATCAGTCCTTCCAATGAACACCAAAAGCAAAATGCACATTGATTCTGTTTCCTCTAGTCTGAGTAAATCAATTGTGCAGCAATTTTCATTGTGGTGAATGCTTTTCTTCTGCCTTCCTAATTTCCATTTCATCTTTGACAAAAAGTTTATCACAGTGAGGGAACCATTCATTCCACTTTGAGTCCAGGGTTCCTTACAATGAATACAGTGACTCTATTTCCAGGTTCCAGGATTGGGGTCATGAGTCAGACCTAAACCAACTGTACATCCTGGTTGTCTGGTTCATGGATTGGTACATGAACTAGTTTGGGCCACCCACTGTGAAGGTCCACAGCTTTTAGTAAAGCAAAAATCTCTTTTCTGCATGGATGGCTGGAAAAATAAGGTGGTTGGTATTGTGGCAGCCACCATCCCCTAGAAGCAGTAATCATCTGGCTATGAATGAAGAAAATACAAAAATAGCCCAACTAACCAACCAAGATAGCATATTAAAAAGCAGAGACATTAATTTGCCAACAAAGGTCCGTCTAGTCAAGGCTATGGTTTTTCCAGTGGTCATGTATGGATGTGAGAGTTGGACTGTGAAGAAAGCTGAGTGCCGAAGAATTGATGCTTCTGAGCTGTGGTGTTGGAGAAGACTCTTGAGAGTCTGGAGAGATACAACCAGTCCGTTCTAAAGGAGATCAGTCCTGGGTGTTCTTTGGAAGGACTGACGCTAAAGCTGAAACTCTACTTTGGACATCTCATGCGAAGAGTTGATTCACTGGAAAAGACTCTGATGCTGGAAGGGATTGGGGGCAGGAGGAGAAGGGGACAACAGAGGATGAGATGGTTGGATGGCATCACCAACTTTATGGACATGAGTTTGAGTGAACTCTGGGAGTTGGTGATGGACAGGGAGGCCTGGCGTGCTGCAATTCATGGGGTCGCAAAGAGTCGGACATGACTGAGTGACTGAACTGAAGTGAACTGATCCTTGAACTTCTCAAATAAAAAAAGAAAAACAGAAAACTGTTTAAGCCAGTTAAGTAGTGTGGTTCTACCATTTTGCAAATAAAAATTCCATATTAGTACTCTTTAGATAGCTGATATTTATAACTTAACAATTCTATCCTTATTGTGTGCTGTCTTCATCCAACTGATCTTATTTTGACTCTGTTAATTATTGTTTTACGTGAATATTTTCCAAGGGCCCTTATGATACTCTGTTGCTGAGAAATACAAAAATAATATCCACAAGCACATGCTGTATGATCACTGAGAGGTTGTCAAGTATTTTAAAACTTATTTGGCCTAGAATATGGTAATGAAACATTTTTTATGTTATTTAACTTCAAGAAATAATTATAAATATTTGTTAATGACCACCAAATAAATTGGTTTGCTGGTAGATTTGTTTTACTGTTTTCAATCTAATCCAAAGTTTAACATTCTATGTGAAGTAATATTCTGAATTAAATTATTTATTCTGAAATATATGAACTTGTTTAGTAGTAGGATTTCATTCTTAAGTAGAAGAATACTAAAGGCAAAAATGCGTACAATATTTGTGATGAAGTATTAACATAAATACACAGTCTCCAAAGAAAAACCTCCAATTGTGTCTTCCTGCCTTGAAAAATAACACTTTTATTATAGTGTAGCATATGTTGAGCTATAGCTAATTATATAAAAACTTCCAGCTACAGAGAACATTTATTTAACACTGAACTTGAAATAGTATCTGAATTCTGCCAAGACAGAATTTTACCCATATTTTAACTGTTATAGCTGTTTCAGCTTTAGAGAGATCATTTCCTAGGCAACCCCCATTTTGGTCATTTCTTAGATACAGAGAGAAACCAACCCACTAATGGAAGGAATAGTTAAAAGTTGTTGCCCAGTAGCCTGAGGCTAAAAAAGCCAGTGCTAGACACATTTCTACTACATACACTCCCCAAAAATAAGTATGAAGGCAAAGGACTAGTCATACTCCTTATTTCAAGATTAAAGAGGCAAAAGTGAAGAAGTAGAGGTCCTTGATGCAGTTTTTAAGACTGAATTATGTCAATAACCTTGAAATACCAAGAAAAATGGAATATAAGTAAAACATTAAGACAACCAACAACAAATAAAAATGTGTGCATTATCATAATATGGCTTCCTCGTGCCTTAACATAAAAAATAAAGTGATGTTGCTCAGCCGTGTCCAACTCTTCGCCACCCCATGGACTGTAGCCTCCTGGGTTCCTCCGTCTATGGAATTTTTCAGGCAAAATACTGGACTAGGTTTCCATTTCCTTCTCCAGATCTTCCTGACCCAGAGATTGAACCTGGGTCTCCTGGCAGATGCTTTACCGTCTGAGCCACCAGGAAAGATTATTATTCCTAGTGCATGAGAGGTTTCTTAACGTCTCAGGCATCCTAACCAGGAGCAGCCCACTTCTCACTAAAAACACTGATATGTGGTCTTCTGGGACTTCCCATGTGGCGCTAGTGGTAAAGAACCTGCTTGTCAATGCAGGAGACACAAGAGATGTGGGTTTGATCCCTTGGTCAGGAAGATTCCCCGGGGAAGGGCATGGCAATCCACTGCAGTATTCTTGCCTAAAGAATCCCATGGACCGAGGATCCTGGCAGGCTACAGTCCGCAGGGTTGCGAAGAGTTGGACGCAACTGAAACGACTTGGCATTGCACGCACATGGTTCCAGTAACTGCATCTATGGAGGTGGAGGAATGTGTATTGTCAGCTTCCCTGAGGAAATTCTTCTTCAGTTCATTTAGAAGTGCCTTAGAAGTGACTGAGTCAGCTTCACTGCTCCAATTTTGTACCAACTTTATCTTAAGTCCTAGAAAGATCACATTCTCATACCTTGATGCTCATAATATGTCTTTTAGAATAATGTCTTTTGTATATCAACTGATGAAAGTTAAAATTAATAAATTTGGTGATAGGCAATATCAAAATTTTGCCTATCAACCACAAGTTTGCCACAGCAATATCAAAATATTCGCCTTTGAATATATTAAAATACATTGAACATTTTAGAATAAATATTTATAATATACATATTTATATAAGTTGATATTTGTAATTGCACAAATAAAATATTTGTAATTTGTAAAAAATATGTGTTTTGAATACAATATATTCAACACATTCAACATTTTGGAATTTTTTTTTTTAATTTTAGAGTAGTTGGTTTGCATTTGAATATTATTTGCATTTTCTTTTATTTAGTGAAATGGCAGAAGTGGGGAAATAAATTTATTTGTAAAAATACTGTATTTGAAAAAAGATTTTTAAAAAAACTATACATTCAAACAATAGAGATATTTTAACCTCATCCTGAATGTTGAGAAATAAAATCAATGACTTAAATCCATGCTAGAAATATATCTTTCAGGTCTCTGACAAGCACATATATTTGGTGACTTCATAAAACATTTGCCTCTTGGTTTAACTCCTGTTCTTTTTTCAGTTTGCTTTTCTATTTTTAACTTTATTTCAAATGCCTTTTTTCTTCAAAAATATGTTTTGTAAGAAAAGGGGAGATCATCTGTATATTTAATATTGAGAAAATTCATTCAGTTATTTATGCACTCAAACATTTACTAAAGCATCAGTCTCAGTTTTAGAAGTGGGATATAGGAGCCTGGGAGGCTGCAGTCCATGGGGTCGCTAAGGGTCGGACACAACTGAGCGACTTCACTTTCATTTTTCACTTTCCTGCATTGGAGAAGGAAATGGCAACCCACTCCAGTGTTCTTGCCTGGAGAATCCCAGGGATGGGGAGCCTGGTGGGCTGCCGTCTATGGGGTCGCACAGAGTGGGACACGACTGAAGTGACTCAGCAGCAGCAGCAGCAGCAGGATATATGTGTACTACATGTAGTGTGTGTGTGTGTGTATATTTATGTATGTGTGTGTATATATATATTTATGTAGTATAGTATGGTAACTTGCACACGTACCGCTTGCATTCTGACTATGAAAACATAACTATTAAACAATCGATTGACTATCTGTTGGGTGATGATGCATGTTAGAAAGAGGAAAATAAATAAAGCCACTCTGTAATGGGTAGAGTCTATGATGGGAATAGCTTGAATAGAGATCTGAAAGAAGTGAGGGAGGGAAAGTGACTATGCACAAACAACAGTCCAGGACCAACTATTGCAAAATCTGTGGATCAGGGGGTTCACAGCATCACTGAGACACATCCAGGAGGCCAACATGGTGGGAGCAAGGTGAATAAGAGGGTGGAGAAGATTAGATAGTTAAGGAGGATCGCAGACAAGATCACAGAGCAACTGACAGTTCATGGTAAGAACATTGATTTGTATTAGTCAGGAGCAGCAGCCATGAGGACCTACCCCATGTCCAAGGTAAGAGAAACCCAAGTAACATGATAGGCACTGAGAGAGGGCATCAGAGGGCAGACAGACTGCAACCATAATCACAGACAACTAGCCAGTCTGGTCACATGGACCACAGCCTTGTCTAATTCAATGAAACTAAGCCATGCCATGTAGGACCACCCAAGGTGGATGGGTCATGGTGGAGAGGTCTGACAGAATGTGGTCCACTGGAGAAGGGAATGGCAAGCCACTTCAGTATTCTTGCCTTGAGAACCCCATGAACAGAATGAAAAGGCAAAATGATAGGATACTGAAAAAGGAAATCCCCAGGTCAGTAAGTGCCCAATATGCTACTGGAGATCAGTGGAGAAATAACTTTAGAAAGAATGAAGGGGATGGAGCCAAAGCAAAAACAATACACAGTTGTGGGTGTGACTGGGGATAGAAGCAAGATCTGATGCTGTAAAGAGCAATATTGCATAGGAACCTAGAATGTTAGGTCCATGAATCAAGGGAAATTGGAAGAGGTCAAACAGGAGATGGCACGAGTGAATGTCGACATTCTAGGAATCAGCGAACTAAAATGGACTGGAATGGGTGAATTTAACTCAGATGACCATTATATCTACTACTGTTGGCAAGAACCCCTTAGAAGAAATGGAGTAGCCATTATAGTCAACAGAAGAGTTTGAGCAAGCTCCAGGAGTTGGTGATGCACTGGGAGGCCTGGTGTCCTGTAGTCCATGGGGTTGCAAAGAATCGGACACAACTGAGCGACTTAATTGAATGACTGACTGACTGAACAGACACTATCTATGTTAATATGTAAAGTTGAATTTTTGCATACTATAGTATGCTTTCTTCAGTCTAATCCTTCTTATCTTCTCTCTTTGGATCTGTTACACAAAGATAAATAGGATTACTGCTGATTATTCTACTACCAATTAGAATGCTTTTTGTAGTGGTTGAGATACAAAGCAACAATAAAGAAATAGATGTTGGAATTTCAAAATGTGAGCTTTTAAAATCACATTTATTTATTTTAAAATCAGCCCTTGAAAATTTAAAGATATTTAATTGTAAAATGCTAATAGCACATCATGGAATTTAGTTGATAAACAGATACAAGGTAGTGGAGGCTTGTTAGAATTTCATCGTTTTCTGAGTGTAGTGGCTTGGTTCACCTATGCACTCTTGGTATAGTAATTTGGGTTATAAAGTTACTGAAATCGGAAAGCATCACTCCCACCCCCAATTTTACTGATTGCGGTACTTACAGTGGCAGAAATTTTCAAACGCTATTTTGCAAATTTAAACAGTCCTTTGAATTTATTTATCAAATTCCCAAGGATTTCAGTTACGATGGACAAATTTCAGTGCTTTTCACAGACGAATAGGATTCTGAATAAGAACAGCAGACTGGGTTTACAGTTGTAACTCAGGCTTTGGCACAGCCTATTCTGCACACATACGTCTACAAGCTGACTATCATTCAATCACTTTCCAGCAGGCGCTGTCTTATAATGGAAAAGTAGCTCTAGTTTCTCATCAATGCTTCCAAATAAAGTTCACCTTGGACCCAATACAAAGTAAAAAATAAATATTTTCCTCCCTCCAATATAAATTTCTCTTGATCACTGCCTCATATTAAGAAATCACTAAACATCCTTGGATCTTATGCTTAACATTTTCAGCATGATCTTTATTTGTCTGTTTCCTGGTGGTACCCTAGACATCTTCCCAAAGGACTGATAACATTTACTTCATTTAGAAAAGGCAGGGGAACAGAGATCAAATTGCCAACATCCGCTGGATCATCAAAAAAGCGAAAGAGTTCCAGAAAAACATCTATCTGCTTTACTGACTATGCCAAAGTCTTTAACTGTCTAGTCTAAACTGTGGAAAATTATGAAAGAGATGGGAATAGCAGACCACCTGACCTGCCTCTTGAGAAACCTATATGCAGGTCAGGAAGCAACAGGTAGAACTGGACATGGAACAACAGACTGGTTCCAAATAGGAAAAGGAGTACCTCAAAGCTTGGCAGCTCACTCCAGTATTCTTGCCTGGAAAATCCCATGGACCATGGAGCCTGGTAGGTTACTGTCCATGGGGTCGCAAAGAGTCGGACACGACTGAGTGACTTCGCTTCACTTCAAGGCTGTATATTGTCACCCTGCTTATTTAACTTATATGCAGTGTACACCATGAGAAATGCTGGGCTGGAAGAAGCACAAGTTGGAATCAAGATTGCTGGGAGAAATATCAATAACCTCAGATATGCAGATGACACCACCATATGGCAGAAAGTGAAGAGGAACTAAAAAGCCTCTTGATGAAAGTGAAAGAGGAGAGTGAAAAAGTTGGCTTAAAGCTCAACATTCGGAAAACTAAGATCATGGCATCTGGTCCCATCACTTCATGGGAAATAGATGGGGAGACAGTGGAAACAGTGTCAGACTTAATTTTTTTGGGCTCCAAAATCACTGCAGATGGTGACTGCAGCCATGAAATTAAAAGACTCTTACTCCTTGGAAGGATAGTTATGACCAACCTAGATAGCATATTCAAAAGTGGAGACATTACTTTGCCAACAAAGGTCTGTCTAGTCAAGGCTATGGTTTTTCCAGTGGTCATGTATGGATGTGAGAGTTGGACTGTGAAGAAAACCTGAAGAATTGATGCTTTTGAACTGTGGTGTTGGAGAAGACACTTGAGAGTCCCTTGGACTGCAAGGAGATCCAACCAGTCCATCCTAAAGGACATCAGTCCTGGGTGTTCATTGGAAGGACTGATGCTAAAGCTGAAACTCCAATACTTTGGCCACTTCATGTGAAGAGTTGACTCACTGGAGAAGATATTGATGCTGGGAGGGATTGGGGGCAGGAGGAGAAGGGGACAACAGAGGATGAGATGGCTGGATGGCATCACCGACTCGATGGATATGAGTTTGAGTAGACTCCAGGAGTTGGTGATGGACAGAGAGGCCTGGCGTGCTGCGATTCATGGGATCGCAAAGAGTCGGACACAACTGAGAGACTGAACTGAACTGACTGACTTCATTTAACTTATTAGATACGTTAAGTCAAAAATTAATTTCAATAGCCTTTTATCTTATTATAGGACTATTGCCTATTCTTTATAAAGAATTTAGAAATGCAGATAATACAAGAGATAAGTTAATGCTTACTTATACCCTACAAACTAGAGTATTAACTTAAAAGTGATTATCAGTTCATTTAATGTTCATATTTATTTATAAAATTTACAGAATAATTGTTATATATATTTATATATATTATACATACACACACCCAGTCATTGGTTTAACCTAGTTTTCAATGTTCTGTAAACATATCCCACAGCATTAATTACTATTCCAAGACAGACCAGCTAATTTTTGCTTATTTAATGGTAGCCACAATTGCTTCTTTTAAAAATAGTATTTACTTAAAATTTGTTTTTATACCAACAATATAATGTTCCATTAAGTAAATATATCACTATTTACCTAATCCATCCATACTGATAAGATTGTAAATTACTTCATACTTTTTAATACCATCAACAATGTGTCTAAGGTCATAATTTTAGCGACCTTTGTTTTTCCATTAAGATTCCTAATATGTTCCTAAAAGGATTTGCTAGGGTTGATACTTTGTGGCCCTTGAAGTGTACTGAGCAGAGACCTGGCTTGCTTACTATTTCCTGCAGGGAGATTGCACACTCTTTAGCATGGCATTGGTGGTTTCAACCACTTGGTTTTAACTAGTCAGCAGCTCTTCCAGTCTAGTGGGCCAGTGGAATTTTATCTATTCAACAACCACAATCAAGTTACAATAAACTCTTTGCTTCTTTTCATTCAACTGCATATCTCTGCCTCTTGTTTAAAACATATTAAGTGTAATGGCACTGGTGAAAGACGTGTCTTCTGTGAAACTGCACTGCCCAGATCTGTGTACTTTTGGATAACACTTTTGATCCCCAATCTGTGGCATTTAATGCCGTTAATAAGATGAACCTCCGTGTTACAAAACTATGTGAGACTGTATCTTCATTCTCTCCATCATGGTTCATAAGATGCCTTGGGCACAGTACGTTGTATCCATGAAAGAGTTGAGTTCACTTCAGTTCACTTCAGTTCGTTCAGTCGTGTCTGACTGTTTGTGACCCCGTGAATTGCAGCACGCCAAGCCTCCCTGTCCATCACCAACTCCCGGAGTTCACTCAGACTCATGTCCGTCGAGTTGGTGATGCAATCCAACCATCTCATCTTCTGTCGGCCCCTTCTCCTCCTTTCCCCAATCCCTGCAGGTGGTGTCATCTGCATATCTGAGGTTATTGATATTTCTCCCAGTATTCTTGATTCCAACTTGTGCTTCTTCCAGCCCAGCATTTCTCATGATGTACTCTGCATATAAGTTAAATAAGCAGGGTGACAATATACAGCCTTGACATACTCCTTTTCCTATTTGAAACCAGCCTGTTGTTCCATGTCCAGTTCTACCTGTTGCTTCCTGACCTGCATATAGGTTTCTCAAGAGGCAGGTCAGGTGGTCTGGTATTCCCTTCTCTTTCAGAATTTTCCACAGTTTCTTGTGATCCACACAGTCAAAGGCTTTGGCATAGTCAATAAAGCAGAAATAGATGTTTTTCTGGAAATCTCTTGCTTTTTCCATGATCCAGTGGATGTTGGCAATTTGATCTCTGGTTCCTCTGCCTTTTCTAAAACCAGCTTGAACATCTGGAAGTTTACGGTTCACATATTGCTGAAGCCTGGCTTGGAGATATTGAGCATTACTTTACTAGCATGTGAGATGGAGTCCAATGTGTGATAGTTGGAGCATTCTTTGGTATTCCATTCCTTTGGGATTGGAATGAAAACTAACCTTTTCCGGTCCTGTGGCCACTGCTGAATTTTCCAAATTTGCTAGCATATTGAGTGCAGCACTTTCACAGCATCATCTTTCAGGATTTGAAATAGCTCAACTGTAATTTCATCACCTCTGCTAACTTTGTTCATAGTGATGCTTTCTAAGGCCCATTTGACTTCACATTCCAAGATGTCTGGCTCTAGATTAGTGATCATATCATCGTGATTATCTTGGTTGTGAAGATCTTTTTGTACAGTTCTTCTGTGTATTCTTGCCACCTCTTCTTAATATCTTCTGCTTCTGTTAGGTACATACCGTTTCTGTCCTTTATCGAGCCCATCTCTGCATGAAATGTTCCCATGGTATCTCTAATTTTCTTGAAGAGATTTCTAGTCTTTCCCATTCTGTTGTTTTCCTCTATTTCTTTGCATTGATCGCTGAAGAAGGCTTTCTTATCTCTCCTTGCTATTCTTTGGAACTCTGCATTCAGATACTTATATCTTTCCTGTTCTCCTTCGCTTTTCGCTTCTCTTTTTTTCACAGCTATTTGTAAGGCTTCCCCAGGCAGCCATTTTGCTTTTTTGCATTTCTTTTCCATGGGAATGGTCTTGATCCCTGTCTTCTGTATAATGTCACGAACCTCATTCCATAGTTCATCAGGCACTCTATCAGACCTAGGCCCTTAAATCTATTTCTCACTTCCACTGTATAATCATAAGGGATTTTTTTAGGTCATACCTGAATGGTCTAGCAGTTTTTCCTACTTTCTTCAATTTAAGTTTGAATTTGGCAATAAGGAGTTCATGATCTGAGCCACAGTCAGCTCCTGGTCTTGGTTTTGTTGACTGTATAGAGCTTCTCCCTCTTTGGCTGCAAAGAATATAATCAATCTGATTTCAGTGTTGACCATCTGGTGATGTCCATGTGTAGAGTCTTCTCTTGTGTTGTTGGAAGAGGGTGTTTACTATGACCAGTGCATTCTCTTCACAAAACTCTATTAGTCTTTGCCCTGCTCCATTCCGTATTCCAAGGCCATATTTGCCTGTTACCCCAGGTGTTTCTTGACTTCCTACTTTTGCATTCCAGTCCCCTATAATGAAAAGGACATCTTTTGGGGGTGTTAGTTCTAAAAGGTATTGTAGGTCTTCATAGAACTGTTCAACTTCAGTTTCTTTGGCATTACTGGTTGGGACATAGACTTGTATTACTATGATATTGAATGGTTTGCCTTGGAAATGAACAGAGATCATTCTGTCATTTTGGAGATTGCATCCAAATACTGCATTTCAGACTCTTTTGTTGACCATGATGGCTACTCCATTTCTTCTAAGGGATTCCTGTCCATAGTAGTAGATATAGTGGTCATCTGAGTTAAATTCACCCATTCTAGTCCATTTTAGTTCACGGATTCCCAGAATATCGACATTCACTTTTGCCATCTCCTGTTTGACCACTTCCAATTTGCCTTGATTCATGGACCTGAAATTCCAGGATCCTATGCAATATTGCTCTTTACAGCATCTGGTCTTGCTTCTATCACCAGTCACATCCACACGTGGGTATTGTTTTTGCTTTGGCTCCATCCCTTCATTCTTTCTAAAGTTATTTCTCCACTGATCTCCAGTAGCATATTGGGCACTTACCGACCTGGGGAGTTCCTCTTTCAGTATCCTATCATTTTGCCTTTTCATTCTGTTCATGGGGTTCTCAAGGCAAGAATACTGAAGTGGCTTGCCATTCCCTTCTCCGGTGGACCACATTCTGTCAGACCTCTCCACCATGACCCTCCCGTCTTGGGTGGCCCCACACAGCATGGCTTAGTTTCATTAAATTAGACAAGGCTGTGGTCCGTGTGATCAGATTGACTAGTTTTCTGTGATTATGGTTTCAGTGTGTCTGCCCTCTGATGCCCTCTCGCAACACCTACCATCTTACTTGGGTTTCTTTTACCTTGGACATGGAATATCTTTTCACGCCCGTTCCAGCAAAGCACAGCCACTGCTCTTTACCTTGGACTAGGAGTCTCTCCTCATGGCCGCCCCTCCTGACCTTGAAAGTGGAGTAGCTCTTCCAGGCTCTCCTGAGCCCGTGCAGCCGCCGTTCCTTGGTGCAAATCTGTCTGCACTCCCCGTGGAGGCAGATGGGTGCATGGGGCTGCTGTTGGTACCAAAGCTCCAGTTCCTCGTGGAGTCCAGTTGCAGAAAAGAAGTCCACTCTGGGTTGCTTCATTGGTCACCATAACTGTTGACTAAAAAAAGATGTACAATTTGAGAGTTGTGGTTAAGTTTTATTTGGGGCAAAATGAGGACTGCAACCCGGGAGGCAGCATCTCAGAGAGCTCTGAGAAACTGCCCATGAATGCATGCCCTCAAACTCCTTGCTCAAAAAATGATGTATATATATCCAATGATTCATATTACATCAAATATCTCATATGATAAGTGCAGGTTTGACCTTGTGGAGTAAGGTTTAGGATTTGTGATAGATGCAAAATATCACATCAAGAGCTTTTTACATTTCTACAGAATAATATGCATTTTGATAGTGAAGAGCAAAGAGGAGCATTAAATGTTTCTGGCACAGCTGAGGGCTCTGTTCGTCAATGCAGCAGTGTGCCATCTAACACTCAACATTTCCCAGCAAGACTGATTCCTTACTGAATCCTGGACAACATTTTAATGGTGGGCCAATATTTAAATTAGTGAGACTTTCAGTTATCAATCTTTATTTCTTGTTCACCTATTTGTCCTCAACCCTAATACATTTTAAATGCTTGATAAATAAAAATGATTTCATATTTATATTGTTATATTAAAGATTTAATAGTTCAGAATGCACTGAAATCCCTAACACTTTGAAAGTCTATAGGAATGTCAATGTTTTTATGCAGACAACTATATACTAAAAGATACTTCATATGATATAATATATGATATTTAATTTCTCAAGATTGTACAGAATTGGATTCTTTCCTGTTATAAACACATTATTATCCTCTGACAAAATAAACAGGGTGCATCTTGTGCAGAAATAAATGACTTTTAAGAATATTTGTTTAAATGTATGTCAGGTCTAACACAGTGATTTCAGCAAAATCAATAAAAAAATTTTATCAAATTTCAGAGAAGAATGGGTTCATAACTTTCAACGTAGTTTCTGGTATAAAAATTGTCCCATTATGCTTCTTTAAAAAACTGGAATTTCACTAAATGCAGTTTTCCCATTTGATAGATCAAATGTTTAAGATATTTAGAAAGTAAATGCAAAATATATACAAGCCCTGTAACTGTTCATTTTTAATACACTGATTATGTGAATGGTCCACACAAACTATCAGAAACATATAGAGTCATTTTGGTAATAACATATTTATCCTTATAATTTTCTTCTTATAGTAACTATCCACAAAAATTAGAATAAAAGAACTAAGGAAAATTCACCCTTCAAGCATAGGCTTTTTAAATTATCTTCAAGGGAGAAGATATTTGTGATAGCAAAGAGTAAAATGCAGGAGAATGATCTCTGCCTGAAGCTGGAGTGAAAAGTGGTGGTGTTAGGACTCCTTTGACTCCTTTATCTTAGTGGTTCTCAATAGGGAGCATTTTCACCCCCCAGGAGAAAGTTGTCAATGTCTGCAGATATAGTTAATTGTCACACGTGGAGGGTGCTAACAGCATCTACCAGATAGGGGCCAATAATGCCATTAAATCTCCAATGATGCCTGGATAAGTAACCACAGCCACAGTGTGTCAACAGTGTCGAGGATGAGAGACTCTGGTCTAGTGTTTTTTAGTCATAAGCCTCATTTTGTGGATTTCTCCTTCCCCCAATCTTACTGTAAGTTCTCAGTCCTCATGGTAAAGAAACATAAAAACATCTATTCAGTTCAGTTCAGTTCAGTTCATTTGCTCCATCATGTCCGACTCTTTGGGACCACATGAACTGCAGCACACCAGGCCTCCCTGTTCATCACCAACTCCCAGAGTCTACCCAAACTCATGTCCATTGAGTCCGTGATGCCATCCAACCATCTCATCCTCTGTCATCCCCTTCTCCTCCTGCTCTCAGTCTTTCCCAGCATCAGGATCTTTTCAAATGAGTTAGCTCGTCACATCAGATGGCCAAACTATTGGAGTTTCACCTTCAACATCAGTCCTTCCAATGAACACCCAGGACTGATCTCCTTTAGGATGGACTGGTTGGATCTCCTTGCAGTCCAAAGGACTTTCAAGCATCTTCTCCAACACCACCGTTCAAAAGCATCAATTCTTCGGTGCTCAGCTTTCTTTATAGTCCAACTCTCACATCCATACATGACCACTGGATAAACCATAGCCTTGACTAGATGAACATTTTTGACAAAGTAATGTCTCTGCTTTTTAATATGCTGTCTATGTTGGGCTGGATGAAGCACAAGCTGGAAGCAAGATTTTTGGGAGAAATAGCGATAACCTCACATATGCAGATGACACCACCATTATGGCAGAAAGTGAAGAGGAACTAAAAAGCCTCTTAATGAAAGTGAAAGAGGAGAGGGAAAAAGTTGGTGTAAAGCTCAACATTCAGAAAATGAAGATCATGGCATCCGGTCCCATCACTTCATGGCAACTAGATGGGGAAACAGTCGATGACTTTATTTTCTTGAGCTCCAAAATCACTGCAGATGGTGATTGCAGCCATGAAATTAAAAGACGCTTACTCTTTGGAAGGCAAGTTATGACCAACCTAGACAGCATATTAAAAAAGACATCTATTAGATCCCATGAAATCTGATAATTCAAATTTTTGTCCAAAGTTACTCAAACCTCGGACATACATGGGAAAAAGTAAATGCAATAATAAGCCATATCTTGCTTGTTTTCTCATATACTGATATGTGGTTGCTGTTGCTCAGTCGCTAAGTAGTGTCCAGCTTTGTGACCCCATGGACAGCAGCACGCCAGGCCTCCCTGTCCATCACCAACTCCCGGAGTTTACTCAAATTCATGTCCATTGAGTTGGTGATTCCATTCAACCAGCTCATCCTCTGTTGACCCCTTCCTCCTGCCTTCAATCTTTCCCAGCATCAGGGTCTTTTCCAACGAATAGGCTCTTCCTATCTGGTGGCCAAAGTATTGGAATTTCAGCTTTAGCATTAGTCCTTCCAATGAATATTCAGGACTGACTTCCCATACTTTTGTTTGATTTGATCTCCTTGCTGTCCAATGGACTCTCAAGAGTGTTCTCCAGCACTACAATTTGAAAGTATCAATTCTTTGGCACTCATCCTTCTTTACAATCCAACTCTAACATCTGTACATGACTACTGGAAAAACCATAGATTTGACTTAGACATTTGTCAGCAAAGTGCTGTCTCTGCTTTTTAATATGCTATCTAGGTTTGTCATAGTTTTCCTACCAAAGAGCAAGTGTTGTTTAATTTCATGGCTACAGTCATTGCCCACAGTGACCTGGCAACCCAAGAAAATAAAATCTGTCATAGCTTCAACTTCTTTCCCTTCTGTTTGCCTTGAAGCCATGGGACCAGATGCCATGACCTTAGCTTTTGTAATGTTGAGTTTGCAACTAGCTTTTCACTCCCCTCTTTTAAACCCTCATCAAGAGGGTTTTTAGTTCTTCCTTACTTTCTGCAATTAGAGTGGTATCATCTGCATATCTGAGGTTGTTGACATTTTTCCTAGCAAACTTGATTCCAGATAGTGATTCATCCAGGCCAGCATTTCAGATGATGTACTTTGCATAGAAGTTAAATAAGCAAGGTAACAATATAGAGCCTTGTACTACTTTCACAATTTGGAACCAGACAATTGTTCCATGTCTGGTCAAAACTGTTGTTCCTTGATTGTCATACAGATTTCTCAGAAAACAAGTAAGGCCATCTGTACTCCTATTACTTTAAGAATTTTCCACAGTTTGTTGTGATCCACAGCATCAAAGGCTTTAGTGTAGTCAATGAAACATGTCTTTGTGAAATTCTCTTGCTTGTTCTTTGATCTAATGGATGTTGGTAATTTGATCCCTGGTTCTTCTGCCTTTTCTAAATGCAATTTGTACAGCTAGAAGTTCTCAGGTCATATACTGTTGAAGCCTAACTGGAAAGATTTTGAGAATTACCTTGCTAGCATGTGAAACGAACACAACTGTGTGGTAATTTGAACATTGTTTGACAGTGCCCTTTTGGGGATTGGAATGAAAACTGACATTTCCCAGTCCTGTGGCCACTGTTGAGTTTTTTAAATTTGCTGGCATATTGAGTGCAGCACTTTAATAGCATCATCTTTTAGGATTTGAAATAGCTCAACTGGAATTCCATCACCTCCACTAGATTTGTTCATAGTAATGTTTCCAAAGGCCCAATTGACTTCACACTCCAGGATGTCTGGCTCTAATGTGTGATCACCCATCATAGTTATCTGTGCTATTAAGACCTTTTTTTGGGGGGGGGGGGGGTGGTGGTGGTGGTATATTTCTTCTGTTGTTAAAGTTTAAAATATTTACTCTCTGGTCCTTTACCAAAAAAAAAAAAAGAAAGTCAACCCAAATTCTACAGTCAAAGTTTGCAAACATGTAAGTGTGGATCTTCTGGCCACAGGGAGGCTGAGGATGAGGTATGGAGCCTGAGTAGTTTCTCCTTTACTGACAAGGTCTCTGAGTCTGTCTGTAGAACCTGAGAACAATACTTGGTGTGAGAATTAGTAACTTAGATCTTTTAAGTGCCCATAAAAACTGGTTTTGATGATGCTGTTGATGACAATAATAAAAGAAATGACAGTCATCAAACCGCACTGACACAGCAACATTTGGATGTAGCTAATGTTCAACAAACACTATTAATTACATGCCAGGTGTATACCGGAGGAGTGTTAACCTAATTGCTTCTCTGGAGGTAGACATTTTTTTTTTCTTTTTTAAGGATTTCTACTACTTTGGTTGAATTTTTACATATGACAGCTAAACATATAGTTTTGACAGGAAATTATCAAAGAAGAGATGAATTAACCCTTTTTCATCTTTTCTTGTTCCTTTTAGCTTTAGCATAATTGTACCAAACATACTATTTTTTAGAAATTCCTTTTTAAGAAGCTTTAAAAACTGTTAGGTCTCTGGGGATTTTGAGCTGCTCGGTGTTACTTTCTTGGTATTCTTATTATTGAAATAAGAATGCTAAATCATACAATAGATATTTTGAGTGATCTCTGTCCCTAGGGATTTCTGAATTTAAGTGGGTGCAGATTGGAGGAGAAGACAAAGAAAACAGGTGTAAACTGAGTGCAAGAATGTATGCAAAGTTACAGGGAAACAGAAACAACACTTTGTCTATTAAGAGGTCTTTCTTCTGATATACAATGAGGTGATCTCTCTTACAAAAAAAGATGAAAGTTTAAGTCCAAGCTCTCATTGTACACCCATCCCCCAAACGGTATGCTAAAACCTCTACTCTTAAGAGTTTTAAACTCAGCAAATAGAAACCACATTTATCCAGTTGCTTAGGACAAAAAGTTTGGCAGCATCTTGAACTGCTCTCTTTCCCTCACTTTCAACACCTAATCAATCTTTAATCCTATTAGCTAAACTTCTAAACAATTCTCTACTGCTACCAATCTGGCCCCACGCATCTGTGCGGTACTAATTTCCAATTGGTTTCTTGTTTGCACACTTGCCCTCATACAAAGCAGAGTAATTTTTAAAATACAAATTATACAGCCCACTCCACTCTTTAATACCTCTCCCCGCCTTTCCTTATTTTAGCATAAAATCAAAGCTTTTACCCTGACTTACAGAGCCATGACTGACTAGTCTTTGCCTCTTTCTATGACCTTGTTTCCTATGCCCACAGAGAGATACTGTCCCTCCTTCTCTTTCTGCAGGATGATTTGGCCATTTCTCCCTCTCCATTCTTTCTTCTGGGGATGCACTTTCTCCCAAACTTTGTTGTGAGCGTTCTTTCTAGAGGGTTTAAACGGAGATGGAGGAATTTAAACCTGAGTCTTGCTGTGGAGGTAGAAAAAGTTTAGCGTTCATACTATGCTATTGGCTTTCTATATACACTTTAAATATATCATTTTCTCAGAGGTGTCTTCCTCTTCAGTCCCCTTTTCTTTATAGAATGTCTTATACTTTCTTAAGCATGCTTCATTAATGTGTACTGTATACTCAGTTATAAGCTTTCTTTTCAGTAAGTTTTGGCAAATATATACAGGCAGGTAAACAACACTTCAGTCAAGATTTAGAACAGTTCCATCACTCTTAGAACTCACTTTGAGTACCTTTGTTATTAATAAACTACCTTTACCTTGAGACCCTGGTAGTCATTGGTCTGCCTTCAAATGTGATGTGTGAAAAGTCTCTCAGTCATGTCCAACTCTTTGAGACCCCATGGAGGATTCTCTAGGCCCGAATACTGGAGTGGGTAGCATTTCCCTTCTACAGGGGATCTTCCCAACTCAGGGGCTGAACCCAGGTCTCCCTCATTGCAGGAAGATTCTCTACCAACTGAATCACCAGGGAAGCCCAAATAAGTGAAATCAAACCATATGCAGTCTTTTGTGTCAGTTTCCTTTCACATATGGTTATTTTTTTGTAGTTTCATTCATTTCATTGAATGAATTTGGAGTCCATTTCCTTTTGTTGTTTCTTATCCACTGTATAAATGCACCACCAATTTTTTTTATACATTCACCAGGAGAAGGACTTTGAGGTGTTTCCTGCTTTGTGCTATTATGACTTAAGCTGGAATAAACATTTTTAAAAAATATTTATTTATTTTGTGTCACTGGCTCTTAGGTGTAGAACAACAGTTCTTAATTGCAACACGTGAGATCTTAGTTCCCTGATCAAGGATCAAACACACGTCCCCTGTGTTGGGAACAAGGAGTCTTAACCACTGGAGCATCAGGGAAGTCCTGCTATAAATTCCTGAGTCATTTTCATATGACAAGGGTTTTCATCTCTATAAGAGAAATTGCTGAGTTGTACAATGAAGTGTATGTATAACCTTGAAAAAAATCTTCCAAAGTGTTATACAATTGACTTCATGGTCAATTTTGTGCATTGTATTTATGGATGGATTCATTTTTTCCCATACAGATGTAGAAATTCCATATGTTAATATTAAAATATTGTCATTTTCCCATTGAATTACCCTATCATTGTTGCCAAAAAGAAATCATATATGTAATAGGCTATACATGTATATTTAGGCTGATTTCTGAATTCTCTGTTCTGTCCATTGATCTGTAAGTTTATCCTCACCTTATTAGTGTACTTTAATAATAAGACTTAAAATTACATATTCTGAGTCATTAATTTAGTCATTTTCTAAAATTGTTTTGGCTATTCTAGACCCTTTATACTTCCAAATAAATTTTTGAATCAGTTATTATTTTTCTATGAGAATGTACTCCTGGGATTTTTGATCAAGATTTTCCTAAACCTGTAACTCAAGTTGGATGAAATTTACACCTTAGCAATACTGAGCTTTCTGACTTGTGAACACAGTATATATCCTCATTGATAGGCTTTGAAATGTCTATTAAAAGTTTCTATTAAAACGTCTTCTATTTTATTTATTTTCTATTTAAAAAGTTTCTTCTATTAAAACTTCTTTAAAAGAATGCTTTCATAGCTTTAAGTGTATAAGTTTTAAGAAAAATTTTATTAAATCTGTTCTTAAGAGTCTCATATTTTGAAGCTATCTTAAATGTCATTTTAAATTTTCAATTGGCATGTTTTGATTATTAGTATGAATCTTTTCACCAGTTGTTATTTCTCTTTAATGTTCTTCAGTTGCTCAGTTGTGTCCAACTCTTTGCCACCCCAAGGACTGTAGCACACCAAGCTTCACTGTCCTTCACCATCTCCCACAGCTTGTTCAAATTCATGTCTATTGAGTTGGTGATGCCATCCAACCATCTCATTCTCTGTCCCCTTCTCCTCCTGCTTTCAATGGTTCCCAGCAGCAGGACTTTTTCTAATGAGTCAGCTCTTCACATCAGATGGTCAAATATTGGAGCTTCAACTTCAGTATCAGTCCTTCCAATGAATATTTAGGACTAATTTCCTTTAGAATTGACTGGTTGAATCTCCTTGTCATCCAAAGGACTCTCAAGAGTTTTCCCCAACACCATAGTTCAAAAGCATCAATTCTTTGGCTCTCAGCCTTCTTTATCATCCAACTCTCACATCCATACATGATTAATGGAAAAACCGTAGCTTTGACTAAAAGAACTTTTGATGGTGAAGCAATGTCTCTCCTTTTTAATATGTTGTCTAGGTTTGTCAAAGCTTTTCTTTCAAGGAGAAAAAAAAATTTTTTTTTAATTTTATGGCTACAGTCACCATCTGCAGTGATTTTGGAGCCCAAGCAAATAAAGTCTACCACTGTTTCCATTTTTTCCCATCTATTTGCCATGAAGTGAAGGGATTGGATGCCATGATCTTATGTGATTTTTGAACGTTGAATTTTAAGCCAGCTTTTTCACTCTTCTCTTTCACCTTCAAGAGGCTCTTATGTTCCTCTTCACTTTCTACCACAAGGGTGGTGATATCTGCATATCTGAGGTTATTGATATTTCTCTTGGGAATCTTGATTCCAGCTCATGCTTCATCTAGCCTGGTATTTCTCATGATGTATTTGCATATAATTTAAATAAGCAGGGTGACAATATACACCCTTGACATACTCCTTTCCCAATTTTGAACCAGTCTATTTTTCCATGTCCAGTTTAAATGTTTCATCTTGACTTGCATGATGACCCACAAGAGGTGGGTAAAGTGGTCTGGTATTCCCATCTCTTGAAGAATTTTCCATGGTTTTTTGTGATCTACAGAGTCAATGACTTTAGCATAGTCAATGAAGCAGAAGAAGACATTTTTCTGAAACTCTCTTGCTCTTTCTATGATCCAATGGATGTTGTAAATTTGGTCTCTGGTCTTTTTCTGCATTCTCTAAATCCATCTTGAACATCTGGCAGTTCTCAGTTCATGCACTGTTGAAACCTAACTTGGAGAATTTTGAACATTGCTTTGCTAGTTTGTGAAATAAGTACAACTGTGTGGTAGTTTGAACATTTTTTAGCATTGCCCTTGTTTGAGATCGGAATGAAATGTGACCTTATCAAGTCCTGTGGCCACTGGTGAGTTTTCCATATTTGCTGGCATATTGAATGCAACACTTTCACAGCATCATCTTTTAGGATTTGAAATAGCTCAGCTGGAATTCCACCACCTCCACTATCTTTGTTCATAGTAATACTTGCTAAGGCCCTCTTGACTTTACATTGCAGGATGTGTGGCTCTAGATGTGTGATCACACCATCGTTTGGGTCATTAAGATATTTTTTGTAAAGTTCTTCTATGTAGTCTTACCACCTCTTCTTAAGATCTTCTGCTTCTGTTAGGTACACTCTGTTTCTGTTCCTTATTATGCTTGTCTTTTCATGAAACATTCCCTTGGCATCTATAATTGTCTTGAAAAAATTCCTTGTCTCTCCCATTCTATTGTTTTCCTCTATTTCTTTGCACAGATCACTTATGAAGGCTTTCTTATCTCTCCTTGCTATTCTTTGGAACTCTGCATTCAGATGGGTATATTATCCCTTTTCCTCAAAGCCAGTCCCTCTCATCAGGACACTTCCACAAGCCTCTTATCCTCATCCATCAGTGGGCAGAAAGAATGAAAAACACAATCACAGGAAACTAACAAAACTGATCACATGGCCACAGCTTTGTCTAACTCACTGAAACTACAGCCATGCCTTGTAGGGCCACCAAGCCTGACAGATCATGAAGAAGAGTTCTGACAAAACATGGTCCACTGGAGAAGGGAATGGCAAACCACTTCAGCTCTCTTGCCATGAGAACTTCATGAACATTATGAAAAGTCAAAAAGATATGACTTTGAGAGATGAACTCTCCAGGTCAGTAGGTGTCCAGTATGCTACTGGAGAAGAGTGGAGAAATACTGCAGAAAGAAGAAGAGGCTGAGCCAAAGCAGAAATAACATCCAGTTATATATGTTTGGTGGAGAAAGTAAAGTCCAATGCTGTGAAGAACAATACTGAATAGGAATCTGGAATGTTAGGTCCATGAATCAAGGTAAATTGGAAGTGATCAAACAGGAGATGGCAAGAGTGAATATCAACAGTTTAGGAATCAATGAACTAAAATGGACAAGAATCGGCAAGTTTAATTCAGATGACCATTATAACTACTGTGGGCAAGAATCTCTTAAAAGAAATGGAGTAGCCCTCATAGTCAACAGAACAGTCCTAAATGCAGAACTTGGGTGCAATCTTTAAAACAACAGAATGATCTAGGTTCATTTCCAATGTATACCATTCAATATCACAGTAATTCATGTCTAGGCCCCAACCACTAATGCCAAAGAAATTGAAGTTGAATTTCTATGAATCACGTTCTATGAAGTTGAAGTAGGTTCCATGAAGACCTACAAGACTTTCTAGAACACCAAAAAAACAAATAAGCAAACAAAAAATGGATGTCCTTTTTATCATAGGAGATTGTAATGCAAATGTAGGAAATCAAGAGATACCTAGAGTAGCAGGCGAGTTTGGCTCTTTGAGTACACAATGAAGCAGGGTGAAGGCTAATAGAATTTTGCCAAGAGGACACACTGGTCATAGAAAAACACCCTCTTCCAACAACAAAAGAGATGACTCTACACATGGACATCACCAGATAGTCAATACGAAAATCAGATTGATTTTGTTCTTTGCAGCCGAAGATGGAGACGCTCTATACAATCAGCGAAAACAAGACCGGGAGCTGACTGTGGCTCAGATCATGAACTGCTGCTGCTGCTAAGTCACTTCAGTCGTGTCCGACTCTGTGCGACCCCATGGTCTGTAGACTTTCAGGCTCCTCTGTCCATGGGATTCTCCAGGCAAGATTACTGGAGTGGGTCACCATGCCCTCTGCCAGGGGATCTTCCCAACCCAGGGATATTTAGCCATTTGTGACAACATGGATGGACCTTGAGAGTATTATGCTTAGTGAAAAAAGCCAAACAGAAAAAGATAAATTCTACATACCTTATGATCTCTCCTATATATGGCAGGTAAAAAACAAAGAAACAAAACAAATAAAAACATGCTGAAAGATACAGAGAACAGATTGCTTATTGTCAGAAGGGGGATACAGGGTGAGAATAATTGTCAAATTTTTATTTTTATTTTTACCTTTTTTTTTTTAGTTTAAACGATGTATGGCAAGACCAATACAATATTGTAAAGTAAATGAATTGGATATTTTTTAAAAGTACTAGTGCACATTAATTTCTCAGTAATTATTCCTCAGTGAATATACTATATCTGTGACACTGAGAAAATTTCCCTTGTATATAGATACTGAAATATTTATATGTATAAATACATTTGCATTATTTTAAACTATAAATTAATATTTATTTTTAATTGGCGGATGATTGCTTTACAACATTGTACAGACTTCTGTTGTACAACAACGTGAATCAGGGTACATGTGTCCCTCCACTTTTGAACCTCCCCCCACCCACCACCTCGTCCCACCCTCGAGGTTGTCACAGAGCGCCAGATTGAGCTCCCCGTGTTCAGGGAGCAGCCTCCCACCATCTGTCCCTTTTACACATGCTAATATATGCGCTTCAGTGCTACTCTCCCAATCTGCCCCACCCTCTCCTTCCCATACTGTGTCCACAAACCTGTTCTCGATGTCTGCTTCTCTATTCCTCCCGTGCATATAGGTTCATCAGTACCATTTTTCTAGATGTCATATATATGCATTAATATATTTGTTTTTATCTGTACAACAGAGATTTACTTCTCTATGTATAGCAAGATCTAGGTTCATCCACCACACTAGAATTGACTCAAACATGTTTCTGTTTATGGCTGACTAATATTCTATTGTATGTATGTATCACACTTTATCCATTTGTCTGTCAGTGGACATCTGTGTTGCTTCCAAGTCCTAGCTATTGTAAATAGTGCTGCAATGAACACTGGGGTACCTGTGTTTTTTTCATTTATGATTTTCTTGGGTATATGCCCAGTAGTGGGATGGCTGGGTCATAGATTTATTCCTAGTTTTTGAAAAGAAATCTCCATATTGTACTCTATAGAGGCTGTATCAATTTACATTCCCACCAACGATGCAAGAGGGGTCACTTTTCTCCACACCCTCTCTAGCATTTATTGTTTGTAAATGTTTTAATAATGGCCATTTTGATTGGTGTGAGATGGTACCTCACTGTAGTTTTGATTTGCATTTTTCTAATAATGAGCAATTTTGAGCATTTTTGTTGGCTATCTGTATATTTTCTTTGGAGAAATGTTTGTTTAGGCCTTATGCTCATTTTTCATTGGGTTGTTTATTTTTCTGACATTGAGCTGAATGAGCTACTTGTATATTTTTGAGATTAATTCTTACTCAGTTGTATCATTTGCAATTATTTTCTCCCATTCTGAGGGTTGTCTTTTTATCTTGTTCATAGTTTTCTTTGCTATGCAAAAGTTTTTAAGTTTAATTAGGTCCCACTTGTTTAATTTTGCTCTTTTTCCCCATTAGTTTAGGAGGTCGGTCAAAGAGGATATTGCTGTGATTTATGTCAAAGAGTGTTATGCCTATGCTTTCCTCTAACAGTTTTATAACTTCTGGCCTTAAACTTAGGTCTTTAATCCATTTTGAGTTTACTTTTGTGTACTGTGTTTGAAGTGTTTTAATTTCATGCTTACATGTATCTGTCCAGTTTTCCCAGGACCACTTATTGAAGAGGTTGTCTTTAATTCATTGCATATTCTTGCCCCCTTTGTCAAAGATAAGGTGCCTATAGGTACATGGACTTATCTCTGGGCTTTCTAGCTTATTTTATTAATCTACATTTATGTTTTTATTCCAGTACCAGAATGTCTTGATTATTATAGTTTTGTATTATGTGCTGGAATCAGGAAGGTTTGTTACTCCAGTTCCATTCTTGTTTCTTAAAATTGCTTTAGCTATTTAGTGTCTTTTGTGTTTCATAGAAGTTGTGAATGTTTTTATTCTAGTTCTGTGAGAAATGTCATTGGTAGTTTGATAGGGATTGCACTGATCTATAGATTCTATATATTATAAACAATAAGACAATAGTACTTACCCTCCCTGAGATTTATAATTATTCAATCATAACATTTTATAAAAACTTTAACCAGCCTAAAAGACACTAACTATTCTCCATTTCCATATTTTCCATATTCTTTATTTTGAGGGGCTCCAGAATCACTGCAGATGGTGACTATAGCTGTGAAATTAAAAGACGCTTACTCCTTGGAAGAAAAGTTATGACCAACCTGGATAGCATATTCAAAAGTAGAGACATTACTTTGCCAACAAAGGTCCGTTTAGTCAAGGCTACAGTTTTTCCAGTGGTCATGTATGGATGTGAGAGTTGGACTGTGAAGAAAGCTGAGCACCGAAGAATTGATGCTTTTAAACTGTGGTGTTGGAGAAGACTCTTGAGAGTCCTTTGGGCTGCAAGGAGATCCAACCAGGGCATTCTAAAGGAGATCAGCCCTGGGATTTCTTTGGAGGGAATGATGCTAAAGCTGAAACTCCAGTACTTTGGCCACATCATGGGAAGAGTTGACTCACTGGAAAAGACCCTGACGCTGGGAGGGATTGGGGGCAGGAGGAGAAGGGGACGACAGAGGATGAGATGGCTGGATGGCATCATGGACTCGATGGACGTGGGTCTGGGTGAACTCTGGGAGTTGGTGATGGACAGGGAGGCCTGGCGTGCTGCGATTCATGGGGTCGCAAAGAGTCGGACACGACTGAGTGACTGAACTGAACTGAACTGATGCTCCATTTCATGGTGTTTTTTTTAATAAAGAAACACACATCAATATTGCCACGGTTGACTGGCTAATAGATGAAGTAGATTTGTTTTACTTCAGTCCTTTCTCCCAGGAAATGTTGTCTACATAAAATTGCTATCTATTACATTAGTTCTCAGCTGAACTTGCTTCTGTCAATTAAAAGAGAGAATGATATATGGGAAAAAAAAAAGTTCTGAAATTGCTCCTTGAAAATTTTAGAACTTCTAGCGTATCAGTTCACTCCATCACTAATATCTACCCCCAGTCTTTGTTGTAAATATATAAAAAGAAAAAACCTATCTTCAAGTATTTTTTTATTGTAATTGTGGGACTGATTTTCTGGGTCTCTTGGTCTTAAAATCAATGTTCTTACTAATTTTTCATTTGCTAAAGATGACTCATCTCTTTAAAAAAAAATCATTAGATTTAGTAATTTCAGAAAGATAGGACTTGGACAGCTCTGGCTGCTCTTCTCAGTGATCAAGATACATCTAATAATTATTCTACAACCACCCTGTGCTCGAGTTTAATGATTCTCCTTTTAGTGTAGGAGGTGGGTAGAGGGTGGGCTTACATTAACACGAATATAAAAGCAGATCCTTATATGTTTACTTTACTTGGCTCTTAGCAAGACTTGAACTTCATGAGTTATTAAAAGTGGCTGGGGTTTAATTACATTTAGAAAACTCTCAAACAAAACTGTAAAACTGTCTCTACTCTTGGGAGCAGTGATGCTAACGGTCTTATTACTAAGCCATGCCCTGTGTAAATGTCAAGCAATCAGATATCTCAACTATAAGACACAGCACCAGATTTCATTTTCTTGTTCTTCATAATAAAGTGCTATGAACATTCAGAGCCCTTTGTTCCTTTGGTTTTGTCTCCAGACTGCTGGAGTTGGGGGGAGATTACGTTAATGGTTCCAAGTTGCTGATCCAATTTACTTTCTTTCCAGTAAGTCTGGTGAATGACAATCAAGTGGAATGGCACACAACCAGGTACCACACACCCCAACATGAACCAGCACAAGGTAGGGAGAGTCATTATGCCATTATTTGGCAATTCTTTTTATGTTCAGTTCAGTTCAGTTCAGTTGCTCAGTTGTGTCCGACTCCTTGCAACCCCATGAATCACAGTATGTCAGGCCTCCCTGTCCATCACCAACTCCCAGAGTTCACTCAAACTCCCATCCATCAAGTCAGTGATGCCATTCAGCCATCTCATCCTCTGTCATCCCCTTTCCTCCTGCCGCCAATCTCTCCCAGGATCACAGTCTTTTCCAATGAGTCAGCTCTTCACATGAAGCGGCCAAATTACTGGAGTTTCAGCTTTAACATCATTCCCTCCAAAGAAATCCCAGGACTGATCTCCTTTAGGATGGGCTGGTTGGATCTCCTTGCAGTCCAAGGGACTCTCAAGAGTCTTCTCCAACACCACAGTTCAAAAGCATCAATTCTTCAGCACTCAGCTTTCTTCACAGTCCAACTCTCACATCCATACATGACCACTGGAAAAACCATAGCCTTGACTAGACAGACCTTTGATGGCAAAGTAATGTCTCTTCTTTTCAACATGCTATCTAGGTTGCTCATAACTTTTCTTCCGAGGAGTAAGCATCTTTTAATTTCATGGCTGCAGTCACCATTTTTTTTCTGTTACTTTACCTTTAACTAGTAAAACATTTGTTTGTTTGTTTTTGCCAGTACAACAAATATTCTATCAAGACAGTATGGTACTGGCACAAAGACAGAAATATAGATCAATGGAACAAAATAGAAAGCCGAGAGATAAATCCACGCACCTATGGACACCTTATCTTTGACAAAAGAAGCAAGAATATACAATGGAGAAAAGACAATCTCTTTAACAAGTAGTGCTGGGAAAACTGGTCAGCCACTTGTTAAAGAATAAAACTAGAACACTTTCTAACACCATACACAAAAATAAACTCAAAATGGATTAAAGATCTAAACATAAGACCAGAAACTATGAAACTTTTAGTGGAGAACATAGGCAAAACACTCTCTGACATATATCACAGCAGGACCCTCTATGACCCACTTCCCAGAATACTGGAAATAAAAGCAAATATAAACAAATGGGACCTAATTAAAATTAAAAGCTTTTGCACAACAAAAGAAACTATAAGCAAGGTGAAAAGACAGCCTTCAGCATGCGAGAAAATAATAACAAATGAAGCAACTGACAAACAACTAATCTGAAAAATATACAACCAACTCCTGCAGCTCAATTCCAGAGAAATAGACGACCCAATCAAAAAATGGGCCAAAGAACTAAACAGACATCTCTCCAAAGAAGAAATACAGATGGCTAACAAACACATGAAAAGATGCTCAACATCACTCATTATCAGAGAAATGCAAATCAAAACCACAATGAGGTACCATTTCACGCCAGAGAGAATGGCTGCAATCCAAAAGTCTACAAGCAATAAATGCTGGAGAGGATGTGGAGAAGAGGGAACTCTCTTACACTGTTGGTGGGAATGCAAACTAGTACAGCCACTATGGAGAACAGTGTGGAGATTCCTTAAAAAACTGGAAATAGAACTGCCTTATGACCCAGCAATCCCACTGCTGGGCATAGACACTGAGGAAACTAGAATTGAAAGAGACATGTGTACCCCAATGTTCATCACAGCACTGTTTATAATAGCCAGGATATGGAAGCAACCTAGATGTCCATCAGCAGATGAATGGATAAGAAAGCTGTGGTACATATACACAATGGAGTATTACTCAACCATTAAAAAGAATACATTTGAATCAGTTCTAATGAGGTGGATGAAACTGGAGCCGATTATACAGAGTGAAGTAAACCAGAAAGAAAAACACCAATACAGTATACTAATGCATATATATGGAATTTAGAAAGATGGTAATGATAACCCTGTATGTGAGACAGCAAAAGAGACACAGATGTATAGAACAGTCTTCTGGACTCTGTGGGAGAGGGAGAGGGTGGGATAATTTGGGAGAATGGCACTGAAACATGTATAATATCATATAAGAAATGAATCGCCAGTCCAGGTTCGATGAAGGATACAGGATGCTTGGGGCTGGTGCACTGGGATGACCTAGAGGGATGGTACAGGGAGGGAGGTGGGAGGGGGGGTTCAGGATTGGGAACACATGTACACCCATGGGGGATTCATGTTGATGTATGGCAAAAGCAATACAATATTGTAAAGTAAAAAAAGGAAAAAAATCCTCTATGAGGGGAAAAAAAAAAGTTCTCACTATACACACACACACACAATTGTAAGTATGTGAGGGGATGAATGTGTTAAACAACCTTATCCACGTAATCAGTTTGCAGGATATACATATATAAAATCAGAACGTGGTAGTCTTAAACAATATTGTACATCAATTACATTTCAATAAAGCTGGAAAAATAAATACAAAAAAACCCCACATTTTTTTGTTTTTGCCAGTACAACAAATATTCTAGGAATTCCTCCTTCCTCTTTAGCTCTAAGCAATACCCTTGACTCCATTCATTCCTACCTCTCCAAATATCAGACCTTATATATTCTCATCACATTTCCCTAATAACACTCTGTCTTTGACACTGGTGAATCATTATTCACCAGTTGCTGTGGTCAGCATGATCTCATAAATACTCCTGTTTTCAATGCTTAGTATTATATCATTGTTATGTTAAATGCTGTGGCAAAAACGTTCACCTAAGAACTTCTTCCATGAAGAAGCATATATTGAAGTTGATGACAGATTATGTCAATATAAAGGAGGAGGGATAATGTGGAGCTCACATTAGACTAACCTATGAAGCTCTAACATTCCCCACACCACGTTTTCATCCTCAGCTCAGTTCAGTTCAGTCGCTCAGTCATGTCTGACTCTTTGCGACCCCATGAATCGCAGCACGCCAGGCCTCCCTGTCCATCACCATCTCCCGGAGTTCACTCAAACTCATGTCCATCGAGTCCGTGATGCCATCCAGCCATCTCATCCTCTGTCGTCCCCTTTTCCTCCTGCCCCCAATCCCTCCCAGTATCAGAGTCTTTTCCAATGAGTCAACTCTTCGCATGAGGTGGCCAAAGTATTGGAGTTTCAGCTTTAGCATCATCCCTTTCAAAGAAATCCCAGGGCTGATCTCCTTCAGAATGGACTGGTTGGATTTCCTTGCAGTCCAAGGGACTCTCAAGAGTCTTCTCCAACACCACAGTTTAAAAGCATCAATTCTCTGGCACTCAGCCTTCTTCACAGTCCAACTCTCACATCCAAACATGACCACTGGAAAAACCATAGCTTTGACTAGACGGACCTTTGTCAGCAAAGTCTCTGTTTTTTAATATGCTGTCTAGGTTAGTCATAACTTTTCTTCTAAGGAGCAAGTGTCTTTTAATTTCATGGCTGCACTCACCATCTGCAGTGATTTTGGAGCCCAAGAAAATAAAGTCTACCACTGTTTCCATTGCTTCTCCATCTATTTGCCATGAAGTGATGAGATCGGATTCCATGATCTTTGTTTTTTTTGAATGTCGAGTTCTAAGCCCGCTTTTTCACTCTCCTCTTTCATCTGCATCAAGAAGCTCTTTAGTTCCTCTTCAGTTTCTGCCATAAGGGTGCTGTCATCTGCATATCTGAGGTTATTGATATTTCTCCCAGCAATCTTGATTCCAGCTCGCGCTTCAACCAGTCCGGCACTTTGCATGATGTACTCTGCATATAAGTTAAATAAACAGGGTGACAATATACAGCCTGAGGTATTCCTTTCCCAATTTGGAACCAGTCCTTTGTTCCATGTCTGGTTCTAACTGTTGCTTCTTGACCTGCATACAGGTTTCACAGGAGGCAGGTAAAGTGGTCTGTTATTTCCATCTCTTGAAGAATTTTCCACAGTTTGTTGTGATCCACATTGTCAAGGGTTTTAGTGTTAGTCAGTGAAGCAGGAAGGTGAAGGTGAAGGTGAAGTCGCTCAGTCGTGTCCGACTCTTTGCGACGCCGTGGACTGTAACCTACTAGGCTTCTCCATCCATGGGATTCTCCAGGCAAGAATACTGGAATGGATTGCCATTTCCTTCTCCAGGGGATCTTCCTGACCCAGGGATCAAACCCAGGTCTCCCGCATTGGAGGCAGACACTTTAACCTCTGAGCCACCACTAGAACACTCTTGCTTTTCTTGTGATCAAACGGATGTTGCCAATTTGGTCTCTGGTTCCTCAGCCTTTTCTAAATTCTCTAAATTCTCAGTTCAGGTACTGTTGAAGCCTGGCGTGAAGAATTTTGACCATTACTTTGGTAGCATGTGAAATGAGTGCAATTAGGAGATAGTTTGAACATTCTTTGTCATTGCCTTCCTTTGGGATTGGAATGAAAACTGATCTTTTCCAGTCCTGTGGCCACTGCTGAGTTTTCCAAATTCACTGGCATATTAAGTGCAGCACTTTCACAGCATCATCTTTTAGGATTTGAAATAGCTCAACTGGAATTCCATCACCTCCACTAGTTTTGTTTGTAGTGATGCTTCCTCAGGCCCACTTGACCTCACATTCTAGGATGTCTGGCTCTAGGCTAGCGATCACACCATTGTGATTATCTGGGTCATTAAGATCTTTTGTACTTTATGCAAATATGTGATATATTTAATTATTAATTGGTTGCTAATATAGGGACAAAAGGAATATAAATTATCTCCGCAGGCTCATAGTTTTACTTACTGGAAATCACAAATTGGCTTTTTAATATTTAAATTTTCTCTGTACACATGGGTGGCTGGTTGATACCCCAATAAAGATGATTTTTTTTCCCTGTGAGGAACAGAGAATGTATTTTTAAAGTTAAAACTTTGCTCCTTTTGCTATTGGACTATATGTTCATATTTTGATGCACCTAGATTTCAACAGAGACAAATAAGGCCTATTTTTCTATTTTCAAAAAGAAGAAAATAAATGATTTTACAGTAAAATTTCCATAATAAATCCTTTGTGTGAACAAAACTCTCCATATGCTATAAACTTAGAATTATATATTATTTTACAGACTATAAAGTTTCATATGCCTCTTTCCATATGAGTTTTTTTAGCATCTAGAAACAGCAATTCAGCAATTGACAAAATGTCTAATCACGTGTCTTCCAGACCAAACTCTAACTGTATCCTACAAATGCAAATGTACGCCTTAAAAAAGAAAGAAAATATACTCTCTTATTTGGGAATTGAGTTTGAAAAGGCGTGGTTTGACAGGAATTTAAATAAGTCCACTAGATGGAGCCCTGCATCTTGAACATACAGAAATGTCAGAAACGTAGGGAGAATGACATTTTCAAACTGGTGTTACCATGGTGACCCACTTGGCTTGTTCTGGCTGCTTTTCCCTGGGCCATTTTCCCTCTGTTCTTTCTAAATACATGAATTTTTCTTTTATGAACATGGTTATACACTGCACCAGTGGAAAAATAAGAAATGACCCTACTACCTTTAGAATCACTTCTATGTATAATGTCCTATGCTAGTAGTGTCTAATGGGAACTGAAAAGGAAATTTGAATCGGAGCATTTGTCATTAAAGAATTTATAATCTAGGTTAAGCACAACAGGTGCAGATTAAAAAAAAAAATAAAGTAGCAACAGTAGGAAATACTTGATGTGTATAAAATAGAGGTCATTCTTGGTAAGTATGGTTGGGTTTAGAGACCTCTATGTAATGAATTGGGCTTCCCTGATAGCTCAGTTGGTAAAGAATTTGCCTGCAACCCAGGAGACCCTGCTTTGATTCCTGGGTCAGGAAGAGCCACTGGAGAAGGGAAAGGCTACCTACTCCAGTAGTCTGGCCTGGAAAATTCCATGCTCTGTATAGTTCGTGGGGTCACAAAGAGTCAGACAGGACTGAGCGACTTTCACACATATGTAATGAATCAGAAGACATGACTTGACTCAGTTTTATCATTAATTTGCTTTGTTTTTGAGACTTTCTTAAACTCATATTTTCAGTTCTTTTTTCTTTTTTTCAAATATGTGACTTAGACAAAACAATTTCTAAAGTCTTACTCAATTTTAATATGATATGATTTTCCTAAGATTATAGAAAGAATGTGAAGGATACCTTGGCCATATTAGTCATGAAAGTGTATCCATATGTCTGGACACGTATTCTACATTTGAAAATGTAAAATTCTGAAGAATAGCATCTGGAGAGGGGAAATAAAAGAAGGAAGTCAGTCAAAATTACCCATGTGACTTGGAACAAGCACATTTATATAGGTGTGTTTTGGCAGCTCAAAACACTTCAAGTGTTTGCATGAAAAATTCACTAAAAACACAGGAAGGACAGTGACATGTCTATGATACTGTAACAAAGGTTATGACCCTGAGAGTTACTCTAATGAAATAAAAATATTAGAGTTAACACTGATTCTTGGGACTTCGCTTGACTTTCCAGTGGTTAACACTCCATGTTTCCACAGCAGGGGGCACACAGGTTCAATTCCTGGTCAGGAACTGATATTCCACATGCTGCGTGGTGTGACCAAAGAATAGAATGGAGAGAGAGAGAGAAAAAAAAAAAAAGATTTTCTATAGGAACACCTCTAATTTTTGTTGTTCTTTAGTTGCTTAATTGTGTCTGACTCTTTGCAACGCCAAGGACTACAACACACCAGGTTATCCTGTCCTTCACTATCTCTCAGAGTTTGCTCAAACTTATGTCCATTGAGTCGAGGATGCCTTCCAGCCATCTCATCCTCTGTCACAATCTTCTGTTCCTACCCTCAGTCTTTCCAATGAGTACCTCTTCCCATCAGGTGGCCTAAGTATTGGAGCGTCAGTTTCAGCATTGATCCTTCCAATGGATATTCAGGGTTTTTCCATTAGGATTGACTTGTTTGATTATCTCACAGTTCAAGGGACTCTTAAGAGTCTTCTCCAACACAACAGTTAAAAAACATCAATTCTTCAGTGATCAGCCGTCTTTATGGTCCAATTCTCACATCTGTACATGACTACTGGAAAAACCACAGCTTAGACTTTAGGGACATTTGTCAGCAAAGCCATGTCTCTGCTTTCCATACATTGTCTAGGTTTGTCATAGCTTTTCTTCCATGGAGCAAGCGTTTTTTAATTTCATGGCTGCAGTCACGATCTGTGGTGATTTTGGAGCCCTAGTAAATAAAGTCTGCCAGTGTTTCCATTTTTTTTCCCTCATATTTGCCATGAAGTGAAGGAACTGGATTAATGAAGTGAAGCCATGAAATTAAAAAACACTTGCTCCTTGGAAGAAAAGTTATGACCAACCTAGACAGCATGTTAAAAGGCAGAAACATCACTTTGTCAACAAAAATCTATCTAGTCAAGGCTATGGTTTTTCCAGTGGTCATGTATGGATGTGAGAGTTGGACTGTGAAGAAAGCTGAGCACAGAAGAATTGATGCTTTTGACCTGCGGTGTTGGAGAAGACTTTTGAGAGTCCCTTGGACTGCAAGGAGATCCAACCAGTCCATCCTAAAGGAGATCAGTCCTGGGTGTTCATTGGAACTGAAACTCCAATACTTTGGCCACCCGATGAGAAGAGCTAACTCATTCAAAAAGACCCTGATACTGGGAAAGATTGAAGGCAGGAGGAGAAAGGAACAACAGAGGATGAGATGGTTGGATGGCATCACCAACTCAATAGATGGGTTTGGGTAGACTTTGGGAGATGGTGATGAACAGGGAGGCCTGGAGTGCTGCGGTTCATGGGGTCGCAAAGAGTCTGACACGACTGAGCTACTGAACTGAATTGAACTGAACTGAAGGAACTGGATGCCATGATCTTAGTTTTTTGGATATTGAGTTTTAAGCCAGCTTTTTCACTTTCTTCCTTCAGCTTCATCAAGAGGCTCTACAGTTCCTTTTTGTTTTCTGCCATAGGGGTGGAGTCATCTGCATATCTGAGGTTATTGATATTTCTCCCAGCAATCTTGACTCCAGCTTTTGCTTTGTCCAGTCTGGCATTTTGCATGATGTACTCTGAATATACATTAAATAAACAGGTTGACAATATACAGCCTTGATGTACTCCTTTCCCAATTTGGAACCAGTTCATTGTTCCATGTCAAGTTCTAACTGTTGCTTCTTGATCTGCATACAGGTTTCTCAGGAGGCAGATAAGGTGGTCTGCTATTCCCATCTCTTTAAAAATTTTCTGAAGTTTGTTGGGATCTACACAAAGACTTTAACACAGTCAATGTTTTGTTTTGTTTTGTTTCTGAAATTCCCTTGTGTTTTTTCTTCGATCCGGCAGATGTTGGTGATCTGAACTCTGGTTCTGTTTTTTTTAAATCTAGTCTGAACATCTGGAAGTTCTTGGTTTATTTACTTTTTAAGCTTAGCTTGAAAGATTTTGAACTTTACCTTGTTAACATGTGAGATGAGTGCAATTATGGGGTTGTTTGAACATTCTTTGGCATTGACCTTCTCTGGCACTGGAATGAAAAGGGACAATTTTCCAGTCCTGTGGGCACCTCTCAGTTTTCCAAATTTTCTGGCCTATTGATTGCAACACTATCACAGCATCATCTTTTAAGATTTGAAATATCTCAGCTGGAACTCCATCCCTTCCACTAGCTTTGTTCGTAGTAATGCTTCCTAAAGCCCACTTGACTTCACACTCCAGGATGTCTGGAGTGATCACACCATTGTGGTTATCTAGGTCATTAAGATCTTTTTTGTACAGTTCTGTGTATTCTTACCACCTTTTCTTAATATCTTCTACTTCTGTAGGTCCATATCATTTCTGTTTTTTATCATGCCCATCTTTGCAAGAAATATTCCTTGGTATCTCTAATTTTCTTGAAGAGATATCTAGTCTTTCCTATCATATTGTTTTCCTCTATTTCTTTGCACTGTTCACTTATGAAGGCTTATCTCTTCTCTTGTTCTCTAGAAACTTGCATTCAGAGGGGTGTATCTTTTCTTTTCTCCTTTGCCTTTTGCTTCTCTTTTTTTTTTTCTCAGTTATTTATAAGGCTTCCTCAGGCAACCATCTTGCCTTTCTTTTTTCCTGTTGGGGATGGTTTTATCACTGACTCCTGTATAATGTTACAAACCTCTGTCCATAGTTTTTTAGCACTCTATCAGACGTAATCCTTTGAATCTATTTGTCACTTTCACTGTACAGTCATAATAGCTTTGATTTTGGTCATACCTGAATGGCCTTGTGGTTTATTTACCCTGTGTGTGTTAGTCACTCAGTTCGTGACCCCAGAAACTGTAGCCCTCCAGGCTTCTCTGTGGGAAGTAGAGTGGATTGCCATTCCTTTCTCCAGAGGATCTTCTCAACCCAGGGATTGAACCCTGGTCTCCTGCGTTGCAGGCAGATTCTTTACCATTTGAGCTATAGGGATACTTTCTTTAGTTTAAATCTGAATTTTGCAATAACATGGTCTAAATTTTAGTTGTCTTGTAAGCGAAAACAGAAGAGAAAAAAGTTGACAATCTAATCATTGCATGTATTATTAAAAAAAAAAAAAGGAATGGCTGTTTTCTCAGTGTACAGTATGGAAATCCTCTATAAGATTCAACTTGGAGATGTGTTAGAACTGGAGATTCCAGGCCTTTGCCTGAAACCTTGTACTACCCTGTAATTTTTAAGTTTTTAGTTTTTTGAAACTCTAACTTTTGACAGAAAAAATAAATGGATGAGTAAATGAGGAAGAAGCAACAGGTGAGGAAATAGGGGCAAGATGTCTTCTAGTAAAAACGTGGGTAACGCCATGACAACCCAGCAGTGTAGCTGTTTTAGAGAAGAGGGGGTCCGTGTGTCTGCATGTTCTGCTCACAAGGTGTCATGTGACTGTGCAAGGCTGGGCTTGTTCAGTTTTTCCATCTCATCTCTTAAGCCCTCAGAGATCCCTCAAAAACAACCTACTTTAATTCACTGTAATTGTCCTGCATCTCCTATCTCCCTGATTATCCCTGTCTCACGTGTGTGTTTCTCTACACAGTGTTTGCCCTCCTCACTAGAGGACAGTATTCCTGAAAGACAACACCCAGGGATTGCCTTTGTGTTTGTGTTTTCACCAATGAGGCTGGAACTGGAACTTCTCGGTTTTGCTTCCCAAGTAAAAATAAAGTTACTCTACATACTGCCCCTGCAAAATGTCCCCAACAATGTAATATTCTTAGGGAATAAATAGCCATTAATATCTATAAAATATATTAAATTTTTTTGTTTACCTATTTATCCATAGATATTTGTAGTTATTTTAAATTACTTATCCATAGCATTTTTAAAACAAAGTACAATAAGATTAGAAGAAAACACACTTCAGGTCAAAACTAATGTTGTTTTACATTTTCTTAGATTGTTCCCTAGAGCCCTTTCTCATTGAGCACTTCTTCAGAAGTAAGGATTACTTTGACTTCTATAACCACAGATTAACTTGCATTGGTTTTTATTTTTATTAATCAAATTATAAAGTACATACTTGTTTGAGTATAGCTTCTTTTGCTGACGGTAGTATTTTTGAGATCTATAAGAATGTTTAGTGCACTGCAGCCCACGTTCTTATAGCAGAGTAATATTTCATCTTAGGAATTAGTACATTTTGTTTACACATTGTATGTTGATAAACTCATACGTTTTCTAGCTTAGCACTATTTTGAGTAAAGATACTCTGGACATTATTGTACACGCTTTTGGATCTGCATAATTTGTATAGTTTCTCTACACGTTTGGTTTTTAAACATATATTATATCTTTTGACAAAGTCATGTATTTCTCTTCCAATCTGCCCTTTTCCATACTTTGTTTACCACCTCTTTGAACTGAAGAGTTTCATATCTTCTACTTGCCTGTCTTGGAAATTACCAGTGATGCTTGCTGCTCCACCTAGGTTACCAGTGAACCTATCCATTGAGTTCTTAATTGCATTTTGCAGCTCTGAAGTGTCCATTTTTTATGACAGAATTAGGTTCTTCTTTGAATTCTTTGGTCTTCAGTGTATTACTCATTGTAATTTTGAGGCTCTATCTATAATTCTAAATATAGACCATCTCAGGGTCTTCCCCTCTTTCCTTTTTTACCTTTTATAAACTACTTTACTGCTGTTTTCATGTTTCACAACTTTATATTTTGCCCCTTAAAGATAACCAGGTACTGGGATTCAAAAAGATCATATCAACACTTAGGAATATCAAAAATCTGTTCATGCAGTAAAATTACTGGTAGTTCATCCTGACTCTGTTATAGCTTTGGTTATAGGTTTTGTTATAGTGGGTCTGGATGAGCTTTGTTTTTATTTCTAAAGTGTGGCTCTTATCTTGAAGGAATTCCCCCTTGTGTAGGGTAGGGCCTCCCTGGAGTCTCATATGAAAGCCAGTTGTGTCCACAAAGCTTTCTCTACTCTGAGTTGGAACTTCAGCATCTCCTCAACACTCTGAGACTTTGCTGTTTTCAGCCACTCAGCACTTTTCTATGCTATGCCTTCCAGAGATGTGCTTGATGTATGTGAAGTGTTGAAGTTGACCCAGCAGCCAAGGTGAGCTTTTATCCAGATTTTTGGTTTTTGGTGTTCTTCTCTGTATCTTTCCCCTCTCAGAATTCTAACCCTAAATCCCAGTAGCTTTGCCAACCCATAAACAAATTTCTTTCTTCTGCTGTTTCTTGATTGGGCTCTATTTTCCTGACTTACAGTTTGGTAAACCTCTTTAAAAAGACAGCAAGAGAGAATGAAATTCCTTGCATTGCGTGCTGTCCAATCAGTACAAAGAACTGCTAACTATATTTTGTCCATATTTTGTAGCTTTTTTTATTGGAGAGTAAATTTAATATATGATAGTCTGTCTCAATTGGAATTAGAAGTTCTTAGAGTCAGACACAACTGAGTGACTGAACTGAACTGAACTGAACTGAAGGGATCCTAATTTTTGAGTTCCAAGGAAATATACTGTGCCTCTTTTTTCATTATTTATTCACTAATTTTTGAATAAATATAAATGTAGCACCTATTATTTGCAAGCACTAAGCCCTGAGGATACAGATGTACAAAACAAATGTGGATCATGCCTTCATGGAGCTTAGAAAAGAAAATATTCATTGACTAATTAAACGTGCAGAAAAAATAATTAGTCCACATTTTATGAATGGAACAGAGTTAGAAATAGAAGCTGCTAGGAGAATGTATAATACACAGGCTATCCAAATCAGCATGTTATAAAGTCAATTTAGTATTGTCGTTTCTTACCTTTACTATTGAAGCCCATGTATCTACAGTGTTTTTGGCAGCAGTCATTTAAATAAAGTGGGAGCAACATAGTTCTACAAATACTAAGAATACTTTAAAAAAAATGTGTGGGACACATTCTCCTCTTTGTAATGTAAAATACCACCATAGGAGCAGAAAGAGAAATATCCACCTAAAACATTATGCTTTCTGCAAAGACTGTGAGCTCAGCTTATCCATTTGGAAGAAGCAAGTAAATATATTTAGGTGAAATGTTGCCTATGGGGACCAAGCGAGACATGTGAGTTTCCAACTGAACATTAGCTTCTCTTGGGGAAAAAAACAGTTTTGTGTAAACAATCTTTTGGCAGATGTTTTCTTTTAAATGTCTGTTGTTCACTGAAAAGTGAATTTTATTATATAAAAATGATAAACATTTCCCAGAACAACTGAGCACAAAGCCATTTTTCCCACAACCCCGTCTGTCACTATTGTCAAAAATAGATATTTGATACAAGGTTCGCAGGAAGGTCAGGAGATAATTTATTTAATTTAATGACTCAAATTGAATGTTTTAAAGAGGGTTTGAGCCTTGCTCCCTTTAGGTATTACTAAATGAAGCCACTATGTCTTCAATCACTCTACTACCATTAATGAACAAGCCTTTGTTGAGTTTAAGACCAGCACTGAGCTTGGGATAGATGAATACAGTACAACCAAAGTTATGAGCTCCACCCCCAAGAATAGCAGCAACTTGAAAACAATAAGAATACAAAATTACTAGTACTTATGAGTGCTAACTACAAGATGTCATTTTCATCATAGAAGACTAGAATGAAAAATTAGGAAGTCCAGAAATACCTGAAGTAATAGGCAAATCTGGCCTTAGATTAAAAAATGAAGCAAGGCAAAGGTTAACAGAGTTTTCCCAAGGGAACGCACTGTTCATAGCAAACACTCTCTTCCATCAACACAAAAGATCACTCTACACATTGACATCATGAGATGGTCAACACTGGAATAAGATTGATTATATTCTTTGCAGCCGAAGATAGACAAGCTCTAAAGGGTCAGCAAAAACAAGACCTCGAACTGACAGTGACTCTGATCATGAACTCCTTATTGCCAACTTCAAACTTAATTGAAGAATGTAGGGAAAACCACTAGACCATTCAGGTATGACCTAAATAAAATTCCTTACAATTATACAGTGGAAGTGGCAAACAGATTCAAGGGATTAGATCTGATAGACAGAGTGCCTGAAGAACTAAGGACAGAGGTTCATGAAACGGTACAGGAGGCAGTGGTCAAGACTATCACCAAGGAAAAGAAATACAAAAAAGCAAAATGGTTGTCTGAGGAGGCCTTACAAATAGCTGAGAAAAGAAGAGAAGCTAAAGGCAAAGGAGAAAATGAAAGCTCTATCCATCTGAATGCAGAGTTCCAAAGAATAGCAAAGAGAGATAAGAAAGCCTTCCTCAGTGATCAATGCAAAAAAAATAGAGGAAAACAACAGAATGGGAAAGACTAGAGATCTCTTCAAGAAAATTAGAGACCAAGGGAACATTCCATGCAAAGATGGGCACAATAAAGGACAGAAAGAAGCAGAAGATCAAGAAGAGGTGGGAAGAATACACAGAAGAACTGTGCAAAGAAGATCTTCATGACCCAGATAATCACAATGGTGTGCTCACTCACTTAGAGCCAGATATCCCAGAGTCTGAAGTCAAGTGGGCCTTAGGAAGCATCACTACAAACAAAGCTAGAGGAGGTGATGGAATTCCAGTTGAGCTATTTCAGATCCTAAAGATGATGCTATGGAAGTGCAGCACTCAATATGCCAGCAAATTTGGAAAACTCAGCAGTGGCTACAGGACTAGAAAAGATCAGTTTTCATTCCAATCCTAAAGGAAGGCCATGCCAAAGAATGTTCAAACTACTGCACAATTGTACTCATCTTACACACTAGCAAAGTAATGCTTAAAATTTCCAAGTGAGGCTTCAACAGTACATGAACCAAGAACTTCCAGATATTCAAGCTGGATTTAGAAAAGACAGCAGAACCAGAGATTAGATTACCAAATCAGTTGGATCATAGAGAAAGCAAGAGCATTAAAAAAAAAAAAAAAAAAATCTACTTCTGCTTTTTGACTATGCCAAAGCCTTTGACTACGTGGATCACAACAAACTGCGGAAAATTCTTCAAGAGAGGGGAATACCAGACCACTTGACCTGCTTCCTAACAAATCTGTATGCAGGTCAAGAAGCAACAGTTAGAACTGGACATGGAACAAGGGACTGCTTCCAAATTGGGAAAGCAGTAGGTCAAGGCTGTATACTGTCACCCCACTTATTTAACTTTTACGCAGAGTACATCATGTGAAATGCCAGACTGGATGAAGCACAAGCTAGAATCAAGGTTGTTGAGAGAAATATCAATAATCTCAGATATGCAGATGACACCATCCTTATGGCACATAGCAAAGAGTAACTGAAGAGCCTCTTGATGAAAGTAAAGAGGAGAGTAAAAATCGGCTTAAAATTCAACATTCAAAAAACAAAGATCATGGCTTCTGATTCCATCACTTCAGGGCAAATAGATGGGGAAACAGTGATAGGCTTTATTTTATTTGACTCCAAAATCACTGCAGATGATGGTGACTGCAGCCATGAAATTAAAAGACATTTGCTCCTTGGAAGAAATGCTATGACTAACCTAGACAGCATATTAAAAAGCAGAGACATTACTTTGCTGACAAAAGTCCATCTAGTCCAAGCCATGGTTTTTCCAGTGGTCATGTATGGATGTGAGATTTGGACCATAAAGAAAGCTAAGCACAGAAGAATTAATTCTTTTGAACTGTGGTGTTGGAGAAGACTCTTGAGAGTCCTTTGGACTGCAAGGAGATCCAACCAGTCAGTCCTAAAGGAAGTCAGTCCTGAATATTCACTGGAAGGACTGATACTGAAGCTGCATCTTTGGCCAGTACTTTGGCCATCTGATGGGAAGAGCTGACTCACTGGAAAAGACCCTGATGCTGGGAAAGATTGAAGACGGGAAGAGAAGGGGATGTCAGAGGATGAGATGGTGGGATGGCATCGCCGACTCAATGGACATGAGTTTGAGCAATCTCTGGGAGTTGGTGATGGACAGGGAAGCCTGGCATGATGCAGTCCATGGGGTCCCAAAGAGTCAGACATGACTGAGCGACTGAACTGAAGTGATGAGTTGCTAACTTTTGTGACACAGGCAGTAAGCTTAAGTTCAAAGAATGAAGAATGAAAGGAAGCTTCTATGACTTAGAAGTGTTATAAAAGGTTAGGTTAAGAAGGAAGGATCAGAGATGGTTCTAAGTCACATAACAACCTAGCGGAGGTTGAAATAAGAGAATGACACAGGGAATGGTTAAGGCCTTAGGCTCTGGTCTGGAAGGACCTAAATGATCCTTGCCATAGAACAGAGTAGCCTGGATATGTGCTGTGCATTCTCAGCCTACAAAGTGCTCAGGAGACAGTCCTTGCAGGACTCATGTGTTGTACACGTCATATCTTCATGTGCTTTGGAACATCACAGATGAGGCTAATTCCAAAGCTTTCAGGATATACTGGGCTAGCAAATGACATTTGTCTCTTCCCTGGTGGCTCAGTGGTGAAGAATCTGCCCGCCAATTCGGGAGACTCAAGTTCGATCTCTGGGTCAGGAAGATTCCCAGCAAAAGAGATGGCAACCCACTCCAGTATTCTTGCCTGGGAAAACCCATGGACAGAGTAGCCTGGTGGGTTACAGTCCAGGGGTCACGGAGTTGGACACAAGTTAGTGACTAAACAATAACCGTAACAGATGAGATTACTTATAATAGCTTATTTTCCCCCTGCCAAGTATAACTGAGACTCCAGTGAGGGATGTTTGTGACTATGGAAAGTAATCTCAACCTTAACTATCTCTAGAGACTTGAAAATATTTTTTGTGGTTCTTAAAAAGGAACATACAGAATAGAGGTTGGATGTTCTTATTGATGCCTGTGCAAAGAAAGAAAAATAAGTAAAAGAGGAAATGTTTCCAAAAACCCATAAGCAAAATGATTTATAAATATGATGTGGATTGTTTAGACTTTACTGGGCCTCCTAAGTTAATTTCTTTGGTTAATGTAATAGGTGAACTCTGAAAAAGGGCTATTTGTATTCTCACAGAATAATAAAAATCCCTTTAATCATAGGAGACTGAACGTAGTATAAAACAGCCAACACACCTAGATATACAACTTAGGAAATTGAATAACAAAAGTAAGAAGCTCAGAGTCTCAGAATGATTCTTTTTCTGGTTTTTGATACACAGTGTCTGTGGACTGAATGAGAGAGGCATGCTGAGAGAGGGAAGGGAAAATCAAGCTGCCCACAGTGGAAGAGAGGAGATTAAACTTCCAGCTTTCTCATGGGTGACAAGGGGTGACGATCGCCCCATCACCCACTGCTCAGTGTTGTTTGGGGGCTGATAACAGGCGGAATAAAGCCAACATGGAAACTTTTCTTATTGCTCACAGAGCCCAGCATGAATAAATAGCACAGCAAGCTGGCAACAAGGACACATCGCTTGGAGCTTGCTTTCTCTTGTTACTTTTCTTTAAATCTCCGGTGCCAGTGAAGCAAACCTTTGACTGAGGGAAGGGATGTGTTGAACATGCAGGAATCAGGATAGACAAGGAGGCTTTCAGTAATATTTTGTTTATCCTCGCCAAAGAGAGGAAAATATCCCAAACCCTCATCTTGAGGCCTCACACCCATTAGCAGAATCGCCTGCAGTCACAAATTTTCCAGGATTAACACTTGCCCCTCTGCAAATATCAAGAATCCTTCGATTTATACACTCAGATGGAATTCCACCCTGAACATTATGTTCAAATGGCTATTGTATGATTTTCTTAAATTATCTAAAATATTTCCAAAGTGTAATGCACGCACACAGACACACAGAGACACAGACAGACACACACACACACATAACACAAAATTAAACTATACTGAATGGGGGACTTCCCTGGCAGTCCTGTGGCTGCAGGGGCTGCAGGTTCGATCCTGGGAACTAAGATCACACATGCTGCAGAGCAAAAACAAATAAAAAAATAAAGTTCTCTATCACGCCAAGGTGAAAGTGTTAGTCGTTCAGTTGTGTCCAACTCTTTGCAACCCTATAGACTGTAGCCCGCCATGGGGGGCTCTGCTCATGGAATTCTCCAGGCAAGAATACTGGAGTGGGTTGCCATTTCCTTCCCCAGGAGATCTTTCTGACCAAGGGATTGAACCCAGGTCTCCTGCATTGCAGATTCTTTTCTGTTTGAGCTACCTGGAAAGCCTCCCTTCCATGCCCAAGGTGATACCAAAAAAAAAAAAAAAAAAAATTAAATGAAAAATTTATAAATTATACAGGTCTAGTAAAATGTACTTCTCCCTATCCTGTCTCCTAACCCCTCCTCTTTCATAACTATTTGGATTAGAGTAATTATCCTTCAAGAATAGCCTATGCATGAGCAAATATTACCTTGTTACACAACTTAGCACACAGGCACACAATAATAGGGCTTCCCTGGTGGCTTAGTGCTAAGGAATCTGTCTGCAGTGCAGGAGATGCAGGCGAAAAGGGTTCAAGGGTTGGATCCCTGGGTCAGGAGATCCCTGGAGGAGGAAATGGCAACCTGCCCCAGCATTCTCACCTGGAGAATTCCATGGACACAGGAACCTGGTGGGCTATATAGTCCATAGGGTTGAAAAGAATCGGACATGAATGAGGGACTGAGCATGGACACACACAGTAATAGCCTCCCACAAACACTTTCTGTCTTCACTTAAGGATGTACCTTAAAATTAATTGTGTCACTATATACAAAATAACCTCATACTTTTAATAATGGTATAATAGTTTGTATCACTATATCATGATTTTTCCAACTGGTCCCATATGGATGGATAAACTGGGTAACTTAGGTTGCTTCTAGCCCTTTGCTTTCATTCCTAATTATTTCAGTAAGTTACTATAAGTAACTAATGAGTGTATCTGTCAAATAAATTTATCAGACTTAATTCCAAACAAGATATGGTTAATTTATACTCTCACCAGTGAACATGCAAAACAAGACTCTCTGTGAGTGCTTGCCTTTGCTTCTTTAATTATATATTCCCTCATAACACCAAACTTCATCTAGTTTAATTGTCTCACTTCTATACTTTTGCTCTGACTACCAATTCTGCCTCAGAATTAGCTCTTTTGATCTTGGTCAAATACACTGTTACCTTAACACTTCCTCCCCTACCCCATACCATCATGGGATCATCACTGATATTTCAGAAAGTTTAAGTGGAGACATTTGAAAGTATCTCTCTACCTGTTTCATTTTGCTTGATATATTGCTATATCACAGAAATGGACATTGCATTTAGCTCTTTTACTTGGTTTAGCTAAATAAATATTTAACTTTTGTAGTACAATTGTCCTATGAGTTTTAGAAAAAAAAGATAATAACTGGTTTTTCACTTATACTGTGCATTTAAATTGGTGAGGGGCTTCCCTGGTGGTTCAGCGGTTAAGACTTCGTGCTTCCAGTGCAGGGAGCACAGGTTCGATCTCGAGCCAGGGAACTAAGACCCCACATTCTGTGTGGCATGAACAAAAACAAAAGAATAAATAAATTGTTAAGTTACTCCTTCTTTAAGGCAGCGTGTCAGCATTTGTTTCAACCATTTGTTCTTCCTAGAAGCTGTACTAATGTTAGCATTTCGTTCTTTAAGGTTTTCCTAGTCTGGAAAGATAGCAATAGTTAATATGGGCTCCAAAATCACTGTAGACGGTGATTGCAGCCATGAAATTAAAAGACACTTACTCCTTGGAAGAAAAGTTATGACCAACCTAGATAGCATGTTGAAAAGCAGAGACATTACTTTGCCGACTAAGGTCCGTCTAGTCAAGGCTGTTTTTCCAGTGGTCATGTATGGATGTGAGAGTTGAACTGTGAAGAAGGCTGAGCGCCAAAGAATTGATGCTTTTGAACTGTGGTGTTGGAGAAGACTCTTGAGAGTCCCTTGGACTGCAAGGAAATCCAACCAGTCCATTCTGAAGGAGATCAGCCCTGGGATTTCTTTGGAGGGAATGATGCTGAAGCTGAAACTCCAGTACTTTGGCCACCTCATGCGAAGAGTTGACTCATTGGAAAAGATTCTGATGCTGAGGGGGATTGGGGGCAGGAGGAGAAGGGGCCGACAGAGGACGAGATGGCTGGATGGCATCACCGACTCGATGGACGTGAGTCTGAGCGAACTCCGGGAGTTGGTGATGGACAGGGAGGCCTGGCGTGCTGTGATTCATGGGGTCACAACAGTCGGATATGACTGAGCAACTGAACTGAAATGAACTGAACTGAACTGAACTGAAGCAAAGAGTAGAGCGTTTAATGAGTTTTTTGCTGTTTACGATGCAAAATGGCAATTGCTGATGAGGGGATACAGTCTCCCTTGCATTCTTTCTGATAGACTGTACAATATTTTATAAAAAATATACAATCTTTATAAATGTCAGGTAACCAAGAGCTTGGTTCTCAAAACCCATATGCAAATTTTACTGAGTGAATTATGTGAGAGAGGAAGGGAAAGATCCTTTCCCCTCTACTTTGTCCACTTTGCGCCTGGACTTCAGTGACAGGAGATGCTCTTGATTCTGTCATATTTCATCTCCCTTGTCATTTTTCTTCCCATTCCCCACCATCCCCATAAGGGCAGGAACTTTGAGTGTGTTGTCAGTCATGCTTTACACAAGGAATCAGAACCAGGAGCAGACTATCTATCATCTATCCATCATGATTCATTGCAACAAATTGCCTTACCAATCATTCAGGGTATTTGGCTAAGCAAGCCTGAAGACTGTGGAGCAGGTAGTCAGGAAGGGAAGAGAAAGAACAGGCTAGAACTTCACAAGCATGAACACACACACAGGAAGCAAGGTCCTGGAAAAATGGAGAGTGACTGGAAACCCAGCTGCTGGTTGAAGTCTGTGAACTTAGGAAAGGGCTAAGCCTTCTTTTTAAAGAGGCTTAGATTAAGTTATTTAAGTTAATCTCTCTTGATTAAATTAGTTAACCAATTAGAAGATTTAATTTCATCTATAAAATTCCTTCACAGAAGCATCTAGATTACGTTTAACTGAGTAACTGGAAGAAGGTGTGTGTATGTTACAAATGGGTGCCATCTCTTATATTCTACAACTGTTAACAGAAAATATCTCCTTTAGCTTACTCTCACTGGAATCATTCTAGAACGAGAATTCTGGGTACCGTAGCTCACATTAGTCAAACTGACACATCATAAAGACATTGCAAGTATACTTATTACCCATTCATCATATTTCCTTTTTTGATGTTGATGTTATAAAAAGCATATTCAAAAGTAATTTAAATATCCCACAGCCTCCAAATAGTAATTGATTTCAGGAATCACCCCTGGTCCCATATTGTCAAATACAGTAGTGACTAGCTACATGTGTGATAACACGCAAAGTTAAATTTCAATCAATTGGAATTTAAAATTCAGTTCCTTAGTGACTCTGACATTTTGAATGCTAATAGTCACATGTGGATTGCAACTACAATGCTGAACAGTGCTGATAGAGAATATTTTCATCATTACTGAACATTCGATTGTATAATGATGTCTAGATAATATCTTCTAAGAACTGCAAGGATATGTTCTTTATTTGTCTCATTTAAAATTGTTCTTGTACTTTTTAAAAAAAATCTTACAAGTTTTAATCATCCACAGAAAATTTTAAAAGACTCAAGATGGAAATTTATCTTATTTTAAAAACTGTCCAACTATAACAAATATACTACACTGGCCCAGGATGTTGATGGTGGAGGACATAGTATGAGCTCAGAGTAGGTGATAAGTGGGAACTGTCTGAACTTTCCACATAGTTTTGCTATAAATCTAAAATTGCTCCAGAAAAGTCTACCTATTTACTTTAAAATACCTAATGGGCTTCCCTTGTAGCTCACTTGGTAAAAAATCTGCCTGTAATGCAGGAGACCTGGGTTTGATTCCTGGGTTAGGAAGATCCCCTGGAGAAGGGAATGGCAACCCATTCCAGTATTCTTGCCTGGAGAATCCCATGGACAGAGGAGCCTGAAGGGCTACAGCCCATGGGGCCACAAGAGTTGGACATGATTTAGCGACTAAACCACTACCAAAATACCTAATAAACGTCTCAGATATCTTTGAAAAATAGTGCAGGGGATTGATATTAGTATCATGATGGAATAAGATGCTCCTCATTCCTGTCCTCCACCATTTTGGCACCCATCCATGGACAAAAGCACCTTTGTAGGAGCTGTGGGATCCAGCATCCTAGGCCAAGGGACTGGAAGAAGTCTTGCCCTCTCATGTGTAAGGTGAAAACCTCGTAGTGGCCCGGGAACAATTTTCAGACTCTTTCAGCCACAGATCTGAAGCCCCTTGAAGATCTTGTCTTAGACAATCATCCATAGGTGACAGAGACTTTATGGAAGTCTAAGTTTCCAGTGAAGTTCCAGAAGACCACCAGAGTGAAAAATTCAAATTTGGAGGAGTTGGAGAAAACAATACAATGGTATTAGCATATCCTTGACAGTGTGTGTGTGTGTGCTTGGTTGCTCAATTGTGTGACTCGTTGTGACCTCATGGATTGTAGCCTACCTGGCTCCTGTGTCTATGGGATTTCCCAGCCAAGAATATTGGAGTGGGTTACCATTTCCTGACCCAGGGATCAAATCAATGTATACTCACTAAATGTCAGAGCACCTACATATATCAAGCAATATTAACATATCTGCAGGGAGAAACATACAATATAATCATAGTAGGAGACTTAAACAATTGACAGATCATCTAGATAGAATTTCAATAATTTTGTCTTGAACTATTTATTTTAGCCTAAATATATAGACTACCTGGATCCAGCACATTCTTCTCAAGCTAATATGGAACACTCTCCAGGGTAAACCACTTGATGGATTATAAAAACAAGCCTTAGAAATTTAAGAATATTGAAATTCTACAAGGTAGTTTTCATTAACACAATGGTATGAAACTATAAATCAATTACAAGGAAAAAAAAAAAACAGGAAAAATAATGAATATGTGAAAACTAACCAGCACAGTCCTAAACAACTCAAAGAAAAAATTAAAAAGAAACAACAACAAAAAAATCTTGAAACAAATGTGAAAATTACAACACAAAACACCAAAATCTATGGAATGATACAAAAGCACTTTTAACAGGGAAGTTTGGAGAGATAAAGGCCTACATTAAGACAAAAGAAAGATCTTTTTTCTTCTCAAGCGAACAACCTAACACTATTTCTCAAGGAATTAGAGGAAGAAAAATAAACAAATTCCAAAGTTAGGTCAAGGAAGGAACTAACAAAGATAAGAGTATAAATCAATGAAACAGAGACCAAAAAGACAATAGAAAATATCAATGAAGATAAGAGCTAGGTTTCTATAAAAGAGAAACAAAACTTAGAAACCTTCATCTAGTCTAAGAAAACAGACTAACATAATAAGAAATGAAAGAAGAGACAATACAATTGATACCATAAAAATACAAAGGATCATAAAAAACTGTTGGTGAACACTTATGTGTCCAAAATTTATTAACAGAATGAATGAATAAATTCCTAGAAATACACAAAATACCAATAGAGAATCATTTAAAAAGAAGAAATCTGAGCAATCAATAACTAGTCAGGAGACTGAATTAGTCATCTATAATCTGCCAAGAAAGGAATCCTTAAGTCCAAATTGTTTTAAGGGTGAATTTCACCAAACATTCAAGAATTAATGATACTCTTTCTCAGATTCTTCCAAAATACTGAACAGGAGGAAATAGTCCTAAACTCATTTATAAGCTCAGTGTTAAACTCATACCAAAGCTAGGTAAGGACATTACATGAAAAGAAAACTATTCACCCGTATCCCTAATGAATATAGATGCCAAAATTCTCAAGAAAATATAAGCAAACTGAATTCAACAGCACATTAAAAAGATTATATGCCAGGATCAAGAGATATTCATTCCTAGGTTGCAAGGATGATTCAAGTTATGCAAATCAATAATTGCGATGAACCACTTTAATAGAATAGGAGAGAAGTCATACAATCATCTCAATAGATGCAGAAGAAAATAATTTGATAAATTTCAACATCTTCTCATGATAAAAACTTTCCACAAATTGGTACAGAAGGAACATACATCAGCCTAAGAAAAGTCATATATAACAAGCCCACAGCAAACATCATACCCAACCGTGAAAGGTTGAAAGCTTTTCTCTGAAGATCAGGAACAAGATGAGAGTGCCCATTCTCACCACTAACACTCGTAACAGTACTGGAAATCCTAGAGAAAAATTTGGCAAGAAAAGGAAATAAAAGTCAGCCAAACTGGAGAAGAAGTTAAATTGTCTTTGTTTGCAGATGATATGATATTATATGGAGAAAATCCTAAAATCTTCACCAGAAAAAATATTAGAACTAGTCAATGAATTCAGTAGGTTGCAGTACACAACATCAGCATATAAATATCTGTTATATTTCTATATACTAATAATGAAATATCTGAAAAAGAAAATTTTTAAAAATCCCATTCACAGAATTAAAAACTATAAAATATGGAAAAAGCTGAACAAACAAGATGAAAGATCTGTACACTGAAAATGATAAGACTTTGATGAAAGAAACCAAAGATAATGAATGCAATGATATCCCATGTTCACAGATCAGAAGAATTTATTTTTCTAAAATGCCCACAATATTCAAAACATCTATAGTTTCAAAAGAGTTCCTAATAGGATTCTAATGGAATAATATTTCAGCAATGAAAAAAAAAATCTTGAAATTGACCTAGGCCATAAAAGACTCCAAATACCCAAAGCAATCCTAAGTAACAAAAGCAAAGTCAGAGGTATCACACTTCTGATACTACTGAGTATACTGAGTATATGTACTGTATACTCAGTACACACTACTGAGTACTATACTATACTATACTATTCAAGCTATACTGCCAAGCTATGGTAATCAAAGTAATACAGTACTGACATAAAAGGGTGTTTGGGCTCCAAAGTCACTGCAGATGGTGACTGCAACCGTGAAATTAAAAGATGCTTGCCCTTTGGAAGAAAAGCTATAACCAACTTAGACAGCATATTAAAAGGCAGAGACATTACTTTGCCAACAAAGGTTCATCAAGTCAAAGCTATGGCTTTTCCAGTAGTCATGTACGGATGTGAGAGTTGGACCATAAAGAAAGCTGAGTGCTAAATAATAGATGCTTTTGAACTGTGGTATTGGAGAAGAGTCTTGAGGGTCCCTTGGACAGCAAGGAGATCCAACCAGTCCATGGTAAAGGAAGTTAGTTAAGTCACTCAGTCATTTCCAACTCTTTGAGACCCCATGGACTGTAGCCCACCAGGCTCCTCCGTCCATGGGATTCTCCAGGCAAGAATACTGGAGTGGGCTGCCATTTCCTCTCCAGGGGATCTTCCTGACCCAGGGATGGAACCCAGGTCTCCCGCATTAGAGGCAGCCACTTTAACCTCTTAGCCACCAGGGAGTTAGTCCTGACAAATAGGAAAAGGAGTAAGACAAAGCTGTATATTGTCACCCTGCTTATTTAACTTATATGCAGAGTACATCATGAGAAACGCTGGGCTGAAAGAAGCACAAGCTGAAATCAAGATTGCTGGGAGAAATATCAATAACCTCAGATATGCAGATGACACCACCCTTATGGCAGAAAGTGAGGAAGAACTAAAGAGCCTCTTGATGAAAGTGAAAGAGGAGAGTGAAAAAGTTGGCTTAAAGCTCAACATTCGGAAAACTAAGATCACGGCCTCTGGTCCCATCACTTCCTGGGAAACAGATGGGGAAGCAGTGGAAACAGTGTCAGACTTTGTCTTTTGGGCTCCAAAATCACTGCAGATGGTGACTGCAGTCATGAAATTAAAAGACACTTACTCCTTGGAAGGAAAGCTATGACCAACCTAGATAGCATATTGAAAAGCAGAGACATTACTTTGCCAACAAAGGTCCGTCTAGTCAAGGTTATGGTTTTTCCAGTGGTCATGTATGGATGTGAGAGTTGGACTGTGAAAAAGGCTGAGCGCCGAAGAACTGATGCTTTTGAACTGTGGTGTTGGAGAAGATTCTTGATAGTCCCTTGGACTGCAAGGAGATCCAATCAGTCCATTCTGAAGGAGATTAGCCCTGGGTGTTCTTTGGAAGGAATGATGCTAAAGCTGAAACTCCAATACTCTGGCCACCTCATGCAAAGAGTTGACTCATTGGAAAAGACTCATGCTGGGAGGGATTGGGGGCAGGAGGAGAAGGGGACAACAGAGGATGAGATGGCTGAATGGCATCAGCAACTCGATGGACATGAGTTTGAGTGAACTCCCGGAGTTGGTGAATGACAGGGAAGCCTGGCGTTCTTCAGTACATGGGGTCACAAAGAATTGGACACGACTGAGCGACTGAACTGAGAAAGGGACACAAAGACCAGTGGAACAGAACTGAGAGCCCTGGAATAAACTCACATTTACAGTTAACTTATATTTGGCAAGAGAACCAAGAACATTCAGTTCGGAAAGTATAGTTCAATAAATGGTGTTGGGGAAACTGAAAAATCCCATACTGAAGAATGAAGCTTGGCCTCTATTTTACACCATTGAAAATTTAATTTGCAGTGTATTAAAGACCTAAACATAAACCTTAAACCATAAAACTCCTGGAAGAAAACAAAGGAGAAAAGCTCCCTGACTGGTCTTGGCAATGATTTTTGGATATAACACCACAGCAGAAGCAGTAAAAGCAAATGATTAATAAGTTGTACTGTATCAAACTGAAAAGGTTCAGCAGAGAAAAAGAAACAATCAACAAAATAAATGTTAGCCTATGGAGTGGGAGAAAATATTTCGGAATCCCCTCTTGGATAAGCGGTTAATACCCAATATATACAAATAAGCCATACAAGTCAACAACAACAAAAGAAACAATTTGGTTAAAAAATTCTACAGAGTGACTGAATAGACATCTTTGAGAAGAAGAAATACAAACAACGAACAGGCAGAAAGAAAGGTGCTCACTATCACTAATGACCAGGGCCATGAAAATCAAAACCATACCACAATGCAGTATCACCTTAAACCCCGTTAGAATGGCTGTCATCAAAAAGACAAGAGTTGGAGAGAATGTGCAGAAAAGGGAAGTTGTTGAGAATATAAATTGGTACAGTCACCACAGAAAACTCTATGGCTGTTTCCTCCAAACTTAAAAAAAGTAAAAGCTTATGATCCTGTAATTACACTTCTGGTCATATACCCAAAGGAAAATAAATAAGAATTTTGAAGATATGTCTCCAGTTCCACGTTAATTGCAGCTTTGTTCACAATTTTTAGGTCATGGGGAAAAACCTATGTGTCTATGAAACAATGGATAAAGGAGATACAAACACACGTGGAGAAAACCTATATGTCTATGAACCAGTGGTTAAAGGAAATACATATAAACACACACACACACACAGAAAACCTATGTGTCTGTGAACCAATGGATAAAAGAGACACACATAAACACACACACACACACACACACACACCCCTCCGGCAGGTCAGCCTGGACCCTGGTTACCATAGGCACGGTCCTCACCTGGCCAGCCTTTCACAACCTGCTGGTTCAGGCCACCCATGACCTCAGGAGGTCCCAGTAACCGCACCACCCGCCTTTCCCAGCCCTCGCTTTCCACAAGCTCTTTGCTCAGCAAGGGCTCCACCAGCAGCCAAGAGGCCCCCAACAGGAAAAGCCGGATGCAATCCTGGATGCGGATGCTGACGACGCCCATCACATCCCTGGAATCATGCTGTATTTGTCTGTGACTGGCTTATTTCACTTAAGTCTAATGTCCCCAAGGTTCATTCATTTTTTTCACATGTGGCAGGATTTCCTTCATTTTTGGAGCTAAGTCTGTTCCATTGGCTGTATATACCACATTTCCTCCATCCAGCCAGCCATCAATGGACATATCTATAGAGATGATAATCATTTATCTAGTACCAAAGTACATATTTGAAGTTTATATATAATTTCTATCTTCTTCTGAAAAGTATTTAAAATCATCTATGGATTAGTGATTCCCTGATTCAAATAAAACTGTTGTAATTTAATCACACCATATGGGCTTAATGATGGTTAGGAGCACTACTTTAGATGTGAAAATTGTAAATTAAGAATATATCAACATAATGTACATGTTAGTTTATTTCATCTCTAATCTGGCATCATATTCTCATGGATAATATTATAGATCTTTGATTAGCATAAATATGCACTCTTTCTTAAAGTAAAATGAAAGAAATGTTTTAGGTAAAAAGCAACATATATCATAAGTTAAATCAAATAAGAAAAACAAAACATTAAAAGAAAGATTCTAAATCCATTATATAGTTCCTAAATATAATGGAAGGTAAACTATCTAATACAAAAGTTCAGTGTTTCTGACATTGAAAAGACCAAATGCAAACAAGCATGCCTATAATATCAGAGAATATTTATATGATTACTAATGGGATAATTTTAAAGATGCCAACTGATGATAAATTGAAATGATAATGGATACATTGACATGATAGTTCAGGCATTGGAAATGGAGTTGGGGAACCACCGCAGACCAGGTCTTAGATAAGTCTCTGCACCGCTGAGACCCTGAACGTTTCTGTGAGCTATACAGAATCCAAGGGCACCAGACCTTTGTAGATCTACGTCACCTAGCTGCAATCTTGTCTGAAGGCTTTTCTGTCTTGTAACTATGCAGCACGACTTCCCTGGTGGTGTCCCTGATGGCTCAGCGGATAAGAATCTGCCTGACAGTGTAGGAGATGTGGGTTCGATTCCTAAGTTGGGAAGATCCTCTGGAGAAGAAAATGGCAACCCCCTTTCAGTATTCTTGCCTGGGAAATCCCATGGACGGAGGAGTCTGGCGGGCTTCAGTCCATGGCCTCCCAAGAGTTGGACAGGACTTACCGACTCAACAACAAACTATTCAGCCATTTTGGATCACAACCGATACATGCTTAACAAGCACCCTCACTGCTTGTCAACTCCAATTGCGATTCTTTATAAACAACTCACGTAACTAACCGGCCTTGCGGTTTTTGCTTCCATAAACTCCCTCCACTTTGTAGTCTACATGCTGCTGCTCCAGTCGTGTCCGACCCTGTGCGACCCCATAGACGGCAGCCCACCAGGCTCCTCCGTCCATGGGATTCTCCAGGCAAGAACACTGGAGTGGGTTGCCATTTCCTTCGCCAATGCATGAAAGTGAAAAGTGAAAATGAAGTCGCTCAGTCGTGTCCGATCCTTAGCGACCCCATGGACTGCAGCCTAGCAGGCTCCTCTGCCCGTGGGATTTTCCAGGCAAGAGGACTGGAGTGGGGTGCCATGGCCTTCTCCAACTTTGCAGTCTAGTGGAGCACAATTCAAGGACTCCTTGAACCTGTGTCTGCCATGGCTTCAGTCCTGAAAAACCTCAAATAAACGCCTCTTAATTTTCAATCAGGCTGCAGTCCTGAAAAACCTCAAATAAACGCCCTCTTAATTTTCAATCAGGTCTCCGTTTCTCAAATTTTGATTAACACAGCTGATGTAACATTCATTACAGACATTGACGGAATGACTTTGGTGAGATTACTCCAAAATTGAAAACAAGAGAGCTGCTCCTACTGCTGCTAAGTCACTTCAGTCGTGTCTGACTCTGTGTGACCCCAGAGACGGCAGCCCACCAGGCTCCACCATCCCTGGGATTCTCCAGGCAAGAACACGAGTGGGTTGCCGTTGCCTTCTCCAATGCATGAAAGTGAAAAGTGAAAGTGAAGTCACTCAGTCGTGTCTGACCCTTCACGACCCCATGGACTGCAGCCCACCAGGCTCCTCCATCCATGGGGTTTTCTAGGCAAGAGTACTGGAGTGGGTTGCCATTGCTCTCTATGAACCAGAGGGCAGCGTGGCTATCTTACTGAGCTTTGAGAATTGATACTCTATTGTTTATACTTATATTTTCATATATATTAAATACATTAAAATTTTTTTAACTGAAAAAACTTGTATTTTCTGCTCTTTCAGTTCCTTTCCCCTTGTTCTTTCTTCCCCCTTACTGACTTATGTCCAGTCTTTTCTTCCTAGTGGGGAAGATTGCTTTCTTTTAATCCAAAAGTTGTCATTCACTTGATGTAAGGCCATTATGCATCACCAGAGAGTTTAAGCTTATTAGTATGTTGGATATGAATGAATGAATTGTATTTATTGCACTGTATTTTTCTGACCCCATTGAGATGTGTTACAAACTGCTTAACATTTGTTCTAGAATGTACTTATGCATGAATCTTGAGTCACTGCCAAAGGACAAAAGAGAGGTTAATAAGTGGAACAACTAATCAATAGTCCACTTAGATGCATAAGGAATATTACATTGATAAACAAAATCCAGTTGGGAATAATCATCATGCCCTTTAGAATTATGAAAAAGAATATGAACAACCTTAGCTATTAGAAAATCTATATCCATTTTTGCCAACAGTTCTGAAAACTTTGTGTTTGTAAGTGATAGTTTATAAAATGTCCACATAAAGGACTTCAGACTCTGGGAGAAATGTATTTATTAATAGCTATACTTGTGAGATAGATATACTTTTTCTCTTTGATAGAACACTGCATGTCATGTTTGAAAACTGTAGGAAATAGCATGCCTGTTTTGGAGAAGTATATCTGAGAAGCAATGAATGATCAGAAGTTTTGTGCCAGGAAATTTTACCTGGACCAGCCTTCCACTACTCCACCGAAGTGCGTTTAGTCGATCAGTTGTGTCTGACTCTTTGCAGCTCTGTGGACTGTAGTCCACTGGCTCCTCTGTCCATGGAATTTTCCAGGCAATAGTACAGGACCAGGTTGCCATTTCCTACTTCATGGGATCTTCCCAAAGCCAGGGGATTGAACCCTCATCACTTACAACTCCTGAATTAGCAGGAGGGGGGTCAGGAAGATCCCCTGGAGAAGGGAATGGCTACCCACTCCAGTGTTCTTGCCTGAAGAATTCCATGCATGGAGAAGCTGGTGGGCTATTGTCTATGGGGTCACACAGAGTCAGACACAACTGAATGACTGACACTTTCACACTTTACCACTAGGACCATCTGGGAGGACCATCTGCTAGGTAAGCCAATAAATGGAGAGATGACTTGTTAGGGCAAGGAATAGTGACTTATCATATTAGGAAAGCCTGTTGACTGGGAAGATGGTGGGCTAGTGTTCCAAAGAACTGGCTTGCCAGGGTCTGGGTGCTAGTTTCTTTTTCTTTTGTAGAACAAAGAGGGAGAGGTGAGGAGAGAAAGTGAAAAAGGCCATACATCGTTGGAAATGTTTCCTCGTTCCAGCCAGACTCTGGAGAGGATGTGTTCATTTCTTCTTTTCCTGCACACATTCTCAGGTGAGCCTGGCCAGGATGTTTCCTGTGAGCTAAACAAAGGCACTGTAATTTAAGCTCTGCCATGGCAGGCCGGGTACCCAGAGATGGACTATCCTGTATACTTTAAGCTTATAGGCAACATGCCTTTAGTGATTAACTTGAAACACATGTAATAAGAATACAAAGGTTGAAATAAATGAAACCGATTCGTTCTTCCCTATTATAAAAACAGACAGCCTAGAACTCCAATTTCTTGATTCACTGGTTATCTTGTAAACTTTTTACAAGGCTTATGGAAGCTTGAAAGACAGTTCTGTTTCCTTTCTAAACAGTGAATGAAAGTTGCTTAGTCTGTCCAACTCTTTGTGACCCCATGGACTATACACTCCATGGAATTCTCCAGGCCAGAATACTGGAGTGGGTAGCCTTTCCCTTCTCCAGCGGATCTTCCCAATCCAGGGATCGAACCCAGGTCTCCTGCATTGCAGGCAGATTCTTTACCAGCTGAGCCACAAGGGAAGCCCTTCTAAACAGAAGCCATCCTTACTGGTAAGCTAACAATTCAGTGGTCAACTGGTGCGATAGTCTGCAAGCCTCAGCCCTCTCTCCATATTGGACTGTATCTTTAGTGTGTCCCCTTAGAATATGCTTCCCTAATACCTGTTTATGGAAAGAGCCACTTAAGATTCAAATTGCTTTACTGGCCCATGGTCATCTTTTCTGCCCAGTGGACCTGGGCCTGAGGAAACTTATTTCCTATATTGTTGGCTATACTAGATCTTTACTTACTTGTCATTAATTAATCTCATATTCACATTAAAGAAGGCTCAAGGTGATCATTTTACTTGGAAAACCTTGGTATTCTAACTCTGAATGTCTAATGCAAACTGATTTCTGTGTTGATAAATAGAAGAGAATAAAACTTACAACAATTCATGACCTTTACAGACATGACTGTATCTCATTTAAATCAAGCTAGAGATCAAGGTTGGAGATGCTTTGCAACCTCTGTGATAACTTGGAAACCTTGAAGACCCACCCTTTAAAAAGTCACTAATATTAATTTAGTAATGAAGTCAACAAATTGGAAAGTAATAAAGTCACTAAATAATGAAGTCAACAACTTTGGAAGTTTTGTTATGTAATGAAAGCAAAATGATATAATCTGTTAGTTCCATCACCATATATTTAATCACTACTCTTCAAGGGACGGGGGTACCTAACTCATTTGACAATTTGCTGGAAGGACTAACACGCTTCCACATAAGGTTATAATGATGGCTAAGATTTGTTATATCAAAAAAATTTATTGTAGGAAGAACAGGAAACAGAGAGACATAAGCGAAGGAGTCACACAAAGGTTTCCAAGTTCTCCCTCTTTCTCTGATAGTGTAGCGCAGGATGCAGATTTCTCCTGTGAGATGTCTCTACACAAAGAAGCCCCCCTGAGTCCTGGGGTCTAGAATTCTTGATTACACAGACTTGAACAAGGAACAAATCTACCGAGGAACGAATCTAACTCTTCTTGTTTTCTTTAAATGTGATGACAGCTGATTCTTCTTGACCCATCACGTTACAGTTACTAGGAGATCTTTACAGCTGAGTGCTGTGTTTGACCCAGGGTCATTGCCATTGCTACAGAGATAAACAAGAACTGAGGAAAGCAGCCTTCTGTGCTATTTCTCCCACCTGCCTAAAGCTAGACTTCAGGCCAAAAAGTTATAAAGGGAAAAGAGGTGATGTGGTAGATTTTTTTGTCAAAGAAAGTTTTCAGTAAGTGAGGCAATGAGGCATAGCAGTGAGCAGTGTTTGGCTTAGAGTCAGTAATGGCTTTCTTTGTCTCCTACCCCCAGCATGTAATTGTACGATGATCTTGGGTGATGAGTTTAAGTCTTACACATTCTCAGTTTTCTGCATAATGCATAGATCACACAAAATTTGGGGAATTAAAATAAATCAGTATGTAGATTTAGTAGCCATTTAGTCGTTTATCCAAAACTAAGATGAATACAGAATACTAAATCTTCAGACCATTCAAGATTATTATGGATTTCACTGGAAAAAGAAGACAGTTTAATTAACTTCTCTTTTTATTCAGATGTACTGCTTTTTCACTCTGATTACAGTGTTTGTGCGGGAACCCTTGTTCCTTTGCAAACTGGATAGGCTGAGATGGTTGACGTCAGAGAGAGTCTTTATCCGGCACTTGTCTGCCCTCTGCTCACACGCTGTGCCTGTTGACCAGAATGACCTTAAGATCTCCTTGGCAGTCTCTTCAGGAAACAGGACACGCTCGACTCATCAGTGTCTGGCCTTGAATATCAAGTGTGTTTTCAATGAGCACAAGGTGTCTTTTGAGTTCTGCTGTGCAGCAGCGCAGGGGACCGTGTGCTTCGGCTTCTAGAGGTCGTGGCTGGCTCTTTGACAAGCCTTAACCTTCCGCTAGAGTTCTTCACTAAATCATTAGAATGTTGAAGTGTGACCCTTTAACTTTTTGTTATTGCTATTGCCCTTAGTCATTACTATGCTCCCAACAAATATCAAAAACTTTTTTTTAACAGAGTCTTTCAGGCTACTGAGGGAGTTATTTTTCTTATGTATAAAGCAAAATCTAGAAGGCAACATTTAATTTGGAAAAACTGTTTAACTTCCAAGGGAAGAACATTGTAGTCATAATGCATTTTTTTCCATATAAGATAGTTATCTCTAAATATACATTTTAGTTTTTTAATTGTTGGGCCCTGGGTAAAGTATATGTTTACTCATTGAATATTTGTCAAGATTGATTTTTCATTGTTGTTGTTATGGATAGATGCTTTCTTGAAAACATCACTATTCAAATCCAAAGGCAACACTGTACAAATAAAGAGAAAGCAGAAAGTTAGGTGAAGGGGGAAAATGACATTGCTAACCATTTTTTTCCAAATAAACCGATTTAGAGCTGATAATGTGAATGAATATTCAGTCTTCATCAGCAGTAGTTAATTTGGGATAAGTTTTTTTTCTGAGGTGGAGGAGTGTAAATTTTCTCTTTCATTCTGATTATAAAATTAACTGCTTTCCCATAAGTTAAATAGAATATATTTTCTAGATAATTTTTTTAAACGTGGCTTATTCCATTCATTATGAATTCAGGATTCAGTTTTTCAGAACTTCGTCTTACAACCCTCTGCAGCACTTGAGGATGTCGATGATAAAGGGATGAACTCTGGCCATTTTGCAAGGGTATACTATACGGGAAAATAAAAATAATGCAAATCTTATTTTATTTTACCTGATTGACTCAAGAAAAATGCAAGCAAACAAGTTTCTAAATATATTTTTAATGCATCATTATTGAAAATGAATAAATTTTATTTTACATGTTTTTCCAGAACTTAGTATAAATTCTATAAAATAGGAGAAAAAAGTTTATAAAGAGTTTTTAATGTTTGGGACATTGTTCTTTAAAATCATAATAATCAAAAAAATTTTAAAAAATTAAAAAATAAAATCATAATAATCTCTAAATATTAGTAATAACTGTTCAATACATAAAAATCAGAAAATATATAAAAAATAGGAAAAACATAGTGATTTACCACATGCAGACAATTACCCTCAACATTATAATGTAATAAATTAATATTTTTCATGCCTTTAAAACATAAATTGTCAAAATTCTTTTATAAGTATTTCTAGAAATTTTCATTGTCACTCATTGAAAACTATGCTAAATGTTTATTTTCATTGGAAGTTATCATTATTTTGGCCTTTATGAATTTAAGAAATGCACATGGTATCCATTAAGATCCTTTTAAAAACATGTTTGTTCCTGATTACTTTTAACCTCATGAGTGGTGCATCCTAAACAATGTGTTTAACTTTTATTGCTCTAGAATAAAATCATAATGTATTGGCCTAAATTCTACAATTTTTAGATAAGGAAGTCTTGCTAGTTCTTTTCTTTAAATGTTGTTTAGGCTTGATACGTCTTAGTTATTCTGAGAATATTCCTAATGATCTGTAAAGAATTGCCCAGGGAAACATAAAAGTGCATATTTTTAGAAACAGGCAATAGTAGTGAGTAATGTGAATAAATGTCAGCAATGTATCACTCTTGTGTGAGGATATAAATCACAACTAGCTAATAATGGAGAGTCTTCTAATTAAGGCTTAGGAGGTTAACTTCCTTTGCTTCATTAGGTTTAGTTAAAATGAAAACAGCTTAAATATTTGGTACATTTACATCTATATTAAAAGGAATTTGCCTACTATATAATTCTTCCTCTTTTCAACTCTGAAAATAGTTTGAATTATTTAAATGTTAAGCAGTAAAACAATTTTTGCTTTGGTTTTTATTGAAAGTGAAAGTCACTCAGTCATATCCGACTCTTTGTGACCCCATGGACTATACAGTCCAAGGAATTCTCCAGGCCAGAATACTGGAGTGAGTAGCCTTTCCCTTCTCCAGGGGATCTTCCCAATCCAGGGATCGAACCCAAGTCTCCCACATTATAGGTGGATTCTTTACCAGCTGAGCCACAAGAGAAGCCCAAGCCCCACCCAAGAATCAAACCCAGGTCTCCTGCATTGCAGGCGGATTTTTACCAACTGAGCTATCAGGAAAGCCCGGTTTTTATTAGCTATAACTATTTAAGTAGGTAAAACCAGTCATCCTATTTTGGTGATTTCTGAAACAATACAAAGCACAAAGGGGAAGGTGGCTAAAGAAGACAGAGACAACTAGCCTCTGCCTTCAAGAAAAATGATGAAGCAAATAGCACAGAGATAAAAATGACAGGAAGAGAGGGCTATTATTTTACAGGAAAGAGGGGGTTATTATTTGTTTCAAATTACCAGGAAGAGACGTTCAATTGTACTTTTAACAATTTCTAGACATTAATAGGACTTCCCCGGTAGCTAAATGGTAAAGAACCCATCTTCCAAACAGGAGATGAGGGTTCGATCCCTGGATTGGAAAGACCCCCCTGGAAAAGGAAATGCCAACCCACTCCAGTAATCATGCCTGGAAAATCTCATGGACAGAGGAGCCTAGCGGGCAACAATCCATGGAATCACAAAGAGTCGGGACATAACTGAGTGACTAAACTGCAGCAGCAGATATTAATTAAAGATAAGGAAGATTTTGTGTTTATTTGTAGGGGAGGTGTTGTGTATGTGTGTGTGTGTTTCCTCCCTGCAAGGATTTTAAGTTTATATGGTAAATAGAAGGAGGAATCAGGTGAAATTCACACCAGAAAACTATGGTCATTTATTCAAGTACTAAAAAATCACTGTAGATGGTGATTGCAGCCATGAAATTAAAAGACACTTACTCCTTGGAAGGAAATTTCTGACCAACCTAGATAGCATATGCAAAAGCAGAGATATTACTGTGCCAACAAAGGTCTGTCTAGTCAAGGCTATGGTTTTTCCAGTGATCGTGTATGGATGTGAAAGTCGGATGGTGAAGAAAGCTGAGCGCCGAAGAATTGATGCTTTTGAAGTGTGGTGTTGGAGAAGACCCTTGAGAGTCCCTTGGACTGCAAGGAGATCCAACCAGTCCATTCTGAAGGAGATCAGCCCTGGGATTTCTTTGGAAGGAATGATGCTAAAGCTGAAACTCCAGTACTTTGGCCACCTCATGGGAGGAGTTGACTCATTGGAAAAGACTCTGATGGTGGGAGGGATTGGGGGCAGGAGGAGAAGGGGACGGCAGAGGATGAGATGGCTGGATGGCACCACTGACTCGATGGACGTGAGTGTGGGTGAACTCCAGGAGTTGGTGATGGACAGGGAGGCCTGGTGTGCTGTGATTCATGGGGTTGCAAACAGTCGGACACGACTGAGTGACTGAACTGAACTGATAGTACTGTATCCTGGGAGTGTGTGTGTGTGTTCTCTGTGTGTGCTTGCACTTGCATGCACATGTTTCTTGATAAACAGAAATGATTGGAATTCATGAAAATTGGTTTGTTACTTGCTGAAAGATATGACCCACCTTTGATTATACTGAGTTGTGGCATCGGTCAGCCTGAAGCAGTGTTCAACCCGGTAGTTTAGAGCAGTTACCATACCATACTAGCCATGGTGTTCGTTTCTGTTGCTGCTATGACAAACTACCACAAAGTTAGTGGCTTAAAAGAACACAGATTTGTTTATCTATAGTTGTGTTCCTTGGGAGTCCAACACAAATAGCTTGAGATAAAAATCAAGGAATTGGCAGGGTTGGATTCCTGTCTGGAGCCCCTAAGGAAAAATCTGTTTCCTCGCCTTTACCAGCTTCTAAAGGCTGCTCACAATCCTTGATTTGTGGTCCCTTTTCTGTCTTCAAAGGCAGCAATGGGCAGTTCATTGTTTTTCGCATCATATTACACCTACATTGACTCTTACTCTGACTTTCCCCCCTCATTTTTCAGACTATTTTGGCTATATTGGGCACAACCAAATAATACAGAATAATTTCCCTATCTTAGGATCATCTGGTTGCTAAACTTGATTTCATCGGCCACCTTATTTTCCCTTTGTCATGTAACTAAATATGATATGGAGTAATATAAAAACAAACCTTTCTGCCTTCTAGCTCTAATAATGATATCAACGCTATCTGGTAGGAAATAAGACCATTTGCCTGTATACCTCTGACCTCGAAATAAAACATTGGATGATATTTATGCTTTTTCATATAATATCCCTATCTATGAAGGAGAGAGAGGGGGGGAGAGGATAAACATGAAGGAAGAACAATGACATGTTATAGATATATTTGAAAATCAACCTAATCTCAGTATCCATACAAAGTATTGGGAAATTCTGACTTTTAAATATATATCCACCAGTTATTTGAAAGTTCATATTTATTTTTATATGCTTGCTTTTGTTATAGTTATCGGTTAATTTGATGATTATCAGGTGGGAAGGTACTATAACTACTTAATAATGATACCTAAGAGATTCTAATCTCTCAAGGCCATTAATTCTCAAGGCCAGGCTATTATTGAATGCACTCATGCTACTCTAATAAATATGTTATTTAAACTTTAGAAAGGGGGAGAAAAGTATGGCATATTCATGAGACCAAAAGAGAAAATAGCCCATGCTTTATTCATTTTAATTTTTTTTTTAATTTACAATTGGATCATGTAACGCCAGCAGCAATATTGCATTTTCAGAACACCATGCTTAGAGAGAATTATAGTCCTGGTCGAATGATTGCATATAATACTCCAGTATGGTGGGAAAATGTGATGAACAATTGGTGTAAGGGCCTTAGACCTAAAAAAGGAAAAGGTTATGCTCTTGTCATCAGATCATGGACAACACCATTGGGTACCAGGAAGGCATGTCAAAGAAAGGAAAGCAGAGGTCATAGTTCCACATCCATCCTCCTGGAGAGCCACTGGTGATGGGGATAACAAGACTGATGATCAGCAGCTGCCCCGAACTGGCTCCAAGGACCAACAAAGCCAGACTGCCCATGTGGGGTCAACTGAAGAAACTGACCATTGAAGGGGAAAAATTGGTCAAAGAACAAGGACAGCCTTTGACTTCAGTTACTGTGTTCTTGGCTATGTCGTCTGTGGTAACTACCACGGTAGGTGCCAACCATACTTATTGGGCATATGTGCCCAATCCTCCCCTATTAAGACCAATTACATGGGAGGATTCCAATTTTGATAAATGACTCTTCTTAGTCACCTGGACCTTTTGACCCAAGCCTTCCTTTAAAACCAGAAGAGGGCTGACAACTTTCAAATGTTAGTGTTAATTATGCTCTGAGAACAAATCTTACCCCTATATGAACAGGAGCGGAAACTCATTGTCTTAAGAGAGGATTACAAAGTTGGTTATCTATAGTTAAATAATCTCAAGTGAGTGAACAAAACTCATTTTTTCTTATTAGAATTATTTTTCTTTAATATCACAGGAGAAAATATGACTGTTTTCTCCCCATCGACTTAACTGTATTATTTCTATAACATCTGGAGTAGAACATTGGGTACAATGGAAATTATTTAAAGCTAATACTGGACTTCCCTGGTGGCTCAGAGGGTAAAGCGTCTGCCTGCAATGTGGGAGTCCTGGGTTCTATCCCTGGATCAGGAAGATTCCCTGGAGAAGGAAATGGCAACCCACTCTCCAGTACTCTTACCTGGAAAATCCCATGGACGGAGGAGCCTGGTAGGCTACAGTCCATGGAATCACAAAGAGGCGGACATGACTGAGTGACTTCACTTTCTTTCCACTTTCAAGAGATTATAAAATTTAATGAACTTTGTATGTTCCAAGGAAAAATAGGAAATGAAGTAAGAGTGATTTTATATTGAAAAGAACCACAAAGATGAAAAATAATCTAACTAACTTTGTAAAAGCTGGCATGAATGCATGCTATTTTGATTTCTTAAAAGTCCTTGAGGAAATCTCTTTAAGGTGCAAGCTACTTTGTCCTAGATCCAGAATAATAAAAAGCCTCTCATCCTGAATATAATTAATTGCATTCTGCTTATAAATTCTATTGTTGTAAGCATCCTCTGTTTCTTCCTGCTAATGAAAATAAAATTAACATTTTTCAGGTAAACAGTATTTCCCTTACAAGTAGCCAAATGATCTTGTCACAGATGTTTTTCTTCCATCAAGTATTTCACTTAAAAGTTCCCAATCTTTCTTCAAATGCTTACAGCTTAATTTTGGTCTTCAGTTCTAACACTTTGTATTGGCAGGAAATAACACTGTGCCAAATGTTTCTAATTGACATCTGCAGAGTATCCGGCAATTCTTCCCTCATCTGTCAGGTAATTCAACTTCTGTAGTCCTATTTTTAAATTAATGAGTCAAGGGAATTTTTTTTTTCTTTTGTGGAGCTAAAAAACACACTTCATCATGGATCTGTTACGGTCACAAGAAAATGCCCCAGTAGCCCTTTATCTTGGCCAATTTTATGTATGGTCAAAAAGAGATATTCAATAATCCAAAATATGAAAGTGGAAATGTGTGGAATTATTCAGAGGTTTTGCTGATGCCCTTGTCTTATTGTTACAACTTATACTAATATAAAACTTTCTTTGCTAGCATGATTTAGCATCATTAGCCATGCCTCAGAAAGTCACTGCAGGGAAGATTACATTGTCAGTGTTATTTTACAGGTGAAGAAATGTAGTGGGAAAAATGATTGTGAGACTGAGATATAAATAGTGGGTTTTTTTTTTTCCCCAAACTGGTTTTAATTCTGCTTAAGAATCCATGGTGGTTTCTCATTGCATTGTGTCAAAGCAAAATGCTTTTTTTTTTTTTTTTTCTGACCTTTTCAAGCAGTGGTGTCTTCTTCAAATAGAGTCTAACATAATCTCTTCAGTGATTATGTTACTACTGTAACAGTGATTTCTAAGTCACTCATGGACGGTCTTGATGGAGAACTAGCTTTCTCAGAATAAATCCAGATGTTGAAGACTGATGAAGTTATCTCAGGTCGGGAAGACTTAGGAGTGGGATAAGGTATATAGTCCATAGGGAACTGGATTTGACTATTCTCATGACACCATCCAATCCATACATAAGAGCTTGCGTCACACATTGTAATGAAGTTTAGAGCTATCATGGGCAGTAAAGCTATCCCTTACATAAAGATGAGCTTTTACACTCTCTGAGTGAGTAAGAAGAAGTCATTTGGTATCATTTCTCCCTTGGGGTCAAACAACAGATTTCCCTATCAAGCAAATAATTAAATTCCCATAGGTGAGTTGTAATTTGTGATATGGCTGCCTGTTATAGATGATATAGTGGGACCTTTACAGACCCCGCTTATACACTTGATTATGATAATACTTCTCTTGAGCCTGGAATGGTGTAGCTGTTACCAAGCCAAAGGACCCCTCACCCACGCATAGTAAAGCTAATCTGCTGACACCTGGTTGCGGTGAGGAAAATGCAATGTTTATTATGGGCATCAAGGAAGGAGTCCACGACAGCTGAACTCTGTGATGGGTTTCAGCAAAGCATTTTTAAAGGCAAGGAGAGGGAGGAGCATCCCAGGGCATACGAAGATTTTGTGCACCATTCTCTGATTGGTTGAGGGTGAAGTAACAGGGTAATGTCCCAGAGGACATCATCAATCGGTAGGTCTGGGAACTACATGCTCATGATCATTAAGTAGTAATTTCTTCCATCTGGTGATGATTTAACCTCTGTAAAACAACTCAGGAAATGTACACCAGATACTATGATCTAGGTTCTTCAGAGAGGAGCTAAAGCAGAGGATATGGGAGAGGGGTCTGTCCTGGGAAGACCCCATAGGGTCCTGCTTGCTCCCACTATGAATATTTGTCTCTGCTACAGTTACTGCTGTAGAAATTCCAAGTATAAAATTTATTGTATCCAAAGGAAACTTGTTTAATAAGAATAAACCTATTTGAAAGGCTGAAGTATAGGAATAATTTATATTACATCAGGACAAGAATATAGTCACCTAAAATTCTGAAGCCAGATACAAAGAAAGAAACATGAAATTGTTGATCAAGTTTATCCATTATTGCAAAAAACATTGCATTTAAAAAACATAAATACAAATTTTAATCAGCTTCTTTGTGTAATCATTGGGTATATTGCTTCATAAATTTCAATCTGTAAGTCATGATTTGAAAATGCTGCCTTTATCAATTTGCATTTGGGTTTTCTTAAGAATGAACTAGTAGGTTCATATTGTGGATATAGTAATATTCATCCATCTTATGGTTTTGTAGCCTGTTTGTGACAGAATTTATTATATTTTGGAAAATTGTGGGTTTCAATAAAAAATGTTAGTATCCACTTTTTTAGGTAATGTTTATAACTTTAAAAGAAACAAAGATCTGTTTAATAATGCCTGTTTTACTTCTGATTTGCTATGTGTGTTCAAGGAAAAAATTACTTAGTCCTCATATATTTGATGACTCAGCTAATAAAGAATCTGCCTGCAATGTGGGAGACCTGGGTTCGATCCCTGGGTTGGGAAGATCCCCTGGAGAAGGGAAAGGCTATGCACTGCAGTATTCTGGCCTGGAGAATTCTATGGACTTTATAGTCCATGGGGTTACAAAGAGTTGGATATGACTGAGTGAATTTCACTTTGACTTTTGGCATATATTTCTATTTTTTAGTGTTACTATGAGGGTAAACAAGATGGATGGAAAAACACAAAATGAGTAGTATATATGAGCACCCCATGAGATTATTTCTATTGTTACTTCTATTTTGACTATTACTATTTTAATTCAGCCATCTGTCCATTCACTGTGTTGAGCAATCTTAAAAGATAATAGTAGTCTGTATTTCTTTTCAAATAGATGTAGAGAGAATATGGCCATTATCAAGGACAGATTTTATCTCAAAATTTTTCAAATATTGGAACACACTGGCAGCTGCAATCCAGTAAATAAGTAAACAAGAGTTAATGAAACAGATATAGGGAAAATCAGTAGACATTAATTATGATGGTAAGGAGGGTGATGAAATACTTGGGAAGATTACGTATAGTGTGTCTGGTTCTTGAAAGTTCATTGTATACAAGATAGTGAGAAAGAATGTTTACAGTGTGACTTAAAGTCAAACTAACAAAATATTTCTTAGACAAATAAAATAAGTCGTTATCTTGAAAATGTGAGAAAAGGCCAGATTTAAAGGCATAAGTATTTTCTTCACAATGCACTTTTGGTATTATTTTATATCCATTGATATGCCTGCATTTACTTTTAGAGTGAGCAGCCTACTCCAGAATAAAAACTATACTGTCACACAACTGGCTGCTTCAAGTGGGTCATTTCTGCCTGCACTTGAGTAGCCATTACCCACACACATTTAGTCAAACCAAATAATATGAGAGAATGAAATTTTGAGGTAGACATATGAAGGATAGGAGTGGGTGCAATTATATCGTATATCGGATGGTTTTGAATTGTTTGCTGCTCTCCTTTCCTTTAATTATACATTTCCCTCTGTATTCTCAATTCAGATATCTGGTTAGTCCATTTTCTTTTCCAATCACCAGGTTGATTCCCCAAGTAATTTGAATGTGTTCATCAGAATAAAATGAAGTTAGTGGATTTCCTTCTTTATTTATTTCCATATATATTATTTTTAATTTTTAATGTCTCAGTTGTTAAATATCAACTTAGTATGGAGTCTTAAAATGTTGGGGAAGCTTTTCAATTAAGTTTGACAACAATAGTAATATGAAAACATGTTCACGGGGGAGCTGTGTACTCTAATGAAAATAGCTAAGGTTGGTTTGAATCCGGATGGTGATTAAGCTTTATAGTTCTGCTAGTTAAAACTCCTCTCAATTCTCAGGGATCAATAAATTTTGACCTTAGAATGAAAGGAAAATCAGCCTTTATGCGCCTGTGTCGTATACCTGACTACCCTAGGAGAAAGTTCATGACAGAAAAGTGAGTCATTGACACAAAGGTTATAGAATACCTTACTAAGCACACTGGGACAGGGATTTCTGACACCGAAAATACAGTGCAGTTTTTCCAGTAGTCATGTATGCGTGTGAGAGGTAGACCATAAAGAAGGCTGAGCACTGAAGAATTGATGCTTTCAAACTGTGGTGCTGGAGAAGACTCTTGAGAGTCCCTGGGACTCCTAGGGGATCAAGCCAGTCAATTCTAAAGGAAATCAACCCTTAATATTCATTGGAAGTCCTGAGGTTGAAGCTGAAGCTCCAATACTCATTGGAAAAGACCTTGATGCTGGGAAATACTGAGGGTAGGAAGAGAAGGGGGCGACAGAAGATGAGTTGATTGGGTGGCATCACTGACCCAATGGACATGAGTTTGAGCAAACTCTGGGAGATAATAAAGGACAGGGAAGCCTGGAGTGCTGCAGTCCATGGGGTCACAAAGAATTGGACACACCTGTGCGACTGAACAGCAAAGACACACATTTTACACATAAATAATGGTTTGGAGCTTAAGAGAGAAACATACTGCAGTCAACAGATTATTAGAGTGATGTTAGCAGTTATAGAGAGACACAAGTAATATACAAGTTACTTATTGGTAAGGTTTTAGACAGGCTGAGGGTAACAAGTGTGCCTGGGTAGATTCAAATAGTTTATTCACTTATGCTATTGCTAATGAATTGAAAGGTTTTACTATTGCATTTACTATGAGGTGAATTTGTTAACAGATTACAGTTTCTATTTATGAAAGTAGATAGAAATATAGGATAATTGGAAATAGTAATAGATAATCAGTAATAGTAAGTGGTACTTTTGGAGGCTAAAAATTTATTGGCAAAGAAGGAGACTGAATGATTGCAAAGGTCTTGGGACAGCTATTGACTTCAGAAAGTCAGTAACCACTGCATGTAGACACACCTCCCTCAGCAAGATGCCTGAGTGAAGATAAAAAGGTAACTGACCATCTCTTATTTTTCTTGAGGCTGGTTGTTCCATTTAGGAATGTGTGAATGTGAGTGAAGAAGCAAATAATGATTTTCAATATATATTGCATGGTATAATAATATCTTTGCTATAAATGGGCATTCTACTTTGCAGCTCCAGGGACTGTAGCCTGCCAGGCTCCTTTGTCCTTGGAATTCTCCAGAGGAGAATACTGGAGTGGGTTGCCATGCCCTCCTCCAGGGAATCTTTCCAACAGAGGGATTGAACCCAGGTCTCCCACATTGCAGGTGGATTCTTTATTGTCTGAGCCACAAGGGAACCCCTGGATGGATGTATAGTTGGCAGAATATTCCTAAATTTTTGTTAGTAGACTTTATTTTAAAAAACAGTTTCGTGTTTACAGAAAAACTGAACAGCTAGCACTTTGTCCTTCCTTGTAGTTTCTGTGTGAACATCTTGCATTAGTGTGGTACATTCGCTACAATTATTGAACCAACCTTTATCATTAACTAAAGTCCATAGTTTACATTAGAGTTCACTCTTCGTGTTGTGTAGTTCTGAGTTTTGATTATATGATGTCATGTATACACATTATATTATCATACAGAATAGTTTACTGTCCTAAAAATTCCTTATACTTCAATTATTCATCCCACCTCCCTCCATCCCCCAGATATCTGACAATTTACTTATCTTTTCCACTGGCCTTTTTCAAAATGTAACATGGTTGGTATCATACCATATGTAACCGTTTCATGCTGGCTTATTGCACTTAGAAGTACGTACTTAAGTTTGCCTCATATCTTTTTCTGGCTTGATAACTTGCTTATTTTTATCATTGAGTAATGGGCTTCCCTGGTGGCTCAGACAGTCAAGAATCCGCCTACAATGCAGGAGACCTGGGTTCAATCCCTGGGTTGGGAAGATCCCCTGGAGGAGGGCTTGGCAACCCACTCCAGTGTTTTTGCTGGAGAATCCCCATGGAAAGAGGAGCCTGGAGGGCTACAGTCTGTTGGGTCACAAACAGTCAAACACAACTGCGTGGCTAAGCACAATATACTATAGTATGAATATACCATAGTTTGTTTATACATTTACTACTTGAGGGGCATCTAGGTTGCTTCCAGGTTTTGGAAATTATAAATCAAGCTGCCATGAACATCCATATGCAGATTTTTGTGTATACGTTAAGTTTCCATCCCATTTGGTTAACCACTCAGGCACACAATTGCTGGAACACATGGTTAAGACTGGAACACATGGTTAAAACATGGTTTAGCTCTGCAAGAAACTGTCAAAAAGTCTTCCAAAGTGGCTGTACCATCCTGCATTCCCACCAGCAATGTTTGGTGTTAGCAGTGTTTTGAATTTTAGCCTTTCAAGTATATGTGTTGTGATGTCTCATTTTGTTTTTATTTGAAATGTCCTAATGGTGTAAAGTATTAGACAGTTTTCATATACTTCTTTACTGTCTGTATATATTTTGGGGAAGTTGTCTGTTAAAATATTTTCCCTGCTTTTGGAGTTGTCTGTTTTCCTATTGTTGAGTTTTAAGGGGCTTTTGTATATTATGGTTAAAATATTTTTATCAGATATATTTTTTTCCAATTATCTTCCTCCAGTCTGTGGTTATTTTCTTATTCTCTGAACAGTTTTCAGAGGAGAATTTTTTAATTTTAATAAAGTACAACTGATCACATGTTTTCTTTCATAGGCTATGTGTTCGGCATTGTATCTACAAATTAATTGTTAAACTCATGAATTTAACACCTAGAATTTTTCCCATGTTGTATTTATTTTTTTATATTCATGTTCTATATTTAGGTCTATGATTCAGTTTGAGTTCTTTTTAAGTTATTCTGGGGTCTTTTTTTTTTTTTTTTGATTGTGGATACCCAGTTATTTCAGCATCAGTTGTATCAGTTGTTCAAAATGTTGTGCTATCTGTTGCGTTACCACTGTTCCTTAGTCAAAAGTCAGTTGACTGTATTTGTGTGCATCTATTTATGGGCTCTTTATTTCGTTCCACTCGTCTATTTGTCTCTTCTTTTGCAAATGCCACAATGCCTCCATTGCCGTATTTTTATAGCAATTCTTAAAGTTGGGCGGGTTAGTCTTCTGACTATTTTTTTCAGCGCTGTGTTGGCTCTTCTGAGTCTTGCCTTTCCATAGAAACTGTGTGATACCTTTGTCAATATACACAGCATTACTTCTGGGACTTTCATTTGGATGAGATTTTTCACTGGGATTGCATTGAACCAATGAATAAACTCAGAAAGAACTGGCATCTTAACATTTTGAATCTTCTAGTAGTGAACTGAAGTAACTCAATATATGTAAATCCCTTTTGAATTCTTTCATCAGGGCTTTGTAGTTTTCAGCATATAAAACCTGTACATATTTTACTAGGTTCATGCTTAAAATATATTTATTTTGGTACTGCTATAGATTATTTTTCATTTCACATTTAATTCTGCACAGCTGGTATACAGGAAAGATTTTGCTTTTGTATCTTTACCGTGTATGTTTCCTGTGAGCTTATTAAAATTTATTATTAAAAGAGTTTTCTGGTAGATCCTCAGTTTTCTAAATAGACACTCACTTTGAAACAAAGGAAGCTTTATTTCTTTCAGTGTGTATGCTGTGTGTTTCTTTTCTTTTCTTCCTGTATTTCTTTTCTTTCTTTCTTTCTCTTTTCCTGTAGTCCTATTGTACTAGCTGGAACTTCCAATAAAATGTGAAATAGGTACGATGAGAGAGGGCATCTTTGTCTTGTTTCCCATCTTCAGGGGAAAGACTTCCAGTCTCTTGCCACTAAGAATCATATGCGCTCTAGGTGTTTTCTAGGCATTCTCTAATAAGGAAGCAAGTTTCTCTTTACTGCTGTTGTGTTGAGAGTTTTATCATGAGTAGGTTTTGAATTCTGTCAAGTAATTTTTCTGTGTTAGTTGATATAATTTTTTTTTTCTCTCTAGCAAGTTGATATAGTGAATTACATTGATTTGTATGTGTATGTGTTGATTCTTCCTTGATTCCCTGGCATGAATTTGACATGGTCATGGTGTGTAATTCTTTTCTTAAATTTTTTGACTCATTTGCATATATTTTATTTAGGATTCTTTGGTTCTTTGTTGATGAAATTATTTGTTTGTAGATTTCTTTCCTTGTATGGTCTTCATCCCATTGGGTATTATGACAAGGTTGGCCTCATAGAGTGAGGTAGGAATTGTTCCTTTTGCTTTTTTTTCTAAATAAACTGTCTTAGGGAACCAGTGGCGGTCCTGTGGTTAGGACGCCATGCTTCCACTGCAAGAGACATGGGTTTATTCCCTGGTTGGGGAGCTAAGATTCTCAGCCATAATCAAACAAAGCTTTCTGTGCCTTCCAGGACTGCCATAACGAATTGCTATGAACTGAAAGGTTTAAAACAACAGAAGTCTATTCTCTCACTGTGGGATGCTAAAAGTTCAAATTCAAGTTGTTGGCAAGGCTGTGGTCACACTGAAACCGCGGGAGGATCCCTCCTTGCTTTCCCGGGTTTATTTCATCACAATGATATTGTCATTCCTCAATCGCAGGTTCTTAATGGTCAGTTATTTGAGATTTATTTTGTTCTGTTGCTTGTGTACTTGATTTTTAATAATCTTTTTTATTGAACTATAGTTGATTTATAATTTTGTGCTAGTTTCAGGTGTAAACCAAATTGATTCCGTTTTTCTTATCTTCCATTATAGGTTATTATAGGATATTGAGTACAGTTCCCTCTGTTATACAGTAGGTCCTTATTGTTTATATTTTATATAGTAATGTGTATCTGTTAATCTGAAACTCTCCTAGTTAATCTCTCTTCTCCTTTTCATTTGGTAACCATAAATTTGTTTTCTATGTCTGAGTCTGTATCTATTTTGTAAATAATTTCACTTGTATCATGTCTTAGATTCCATATGTGATACCATGTGATATTTGTCCTTCTGACTTCACTTCATACGATCATCTCTAGGTCCATCCGTACTGACGCAAACGGCAATATTTCCTTCTTTTATGGCTGAGTTTTACATATGTACATATATACCATTTCTTGATCCATTCATCTGTTCACCTGTTGATGGACACAGGTTGATTCTTTGTCTTAGCTATTTTAAATAGTGCTGCTGTAAACATTGCTGTGCATGTATCTTTTTGAATTAAGTTTTCATGTTTTCCAGATATATGCCCAGGAATGGCATTGCTGGATCATATGGTTGCTCTATTTTTTTTTATTTTTTTAAGGAACATTCACATTGTTTTCCATAGTGGCTGCACCAATTACACATTCCCACCAACAGTGTAGGAGGGTCCCTTTTCTCCAGCATTTATTGTTTGTAGACTTTAGTTCCATTGACTGTGTCATGTTTCCCTGATTCTTTGTGTTCCTTGTAGCTTTGTATTAGAATCTGCATTTGAAGAAATAGCCAGCTCTCCAGTCTTTACAGACTGGCTTTGACAGAGAAGACCTTTACTAAGACCTCACTAGAGATTCTAGGAGTCTCTCTGATCTTTCTATGGATGCGTATTCTCTGGGCTCATTCATTTAGATTCCTATTTAGAGTGGATTTTTCTGCTTTCTCTCTCTCTCTCTCTCTCTCTTTTAAGGAGTCCATAATCTCTTACTCTCTATGATATCTCACTGCTTTAGCTCTGGCTAGGAATTTTCAGTCACATTTCACTTCTCTTCCCCCTCACCTGTGGAGAAACCTTGAGTTCTGTGCCTTCTGATAGATATGCCTAGCTGTGCTGGGCATAGCAGACTTCCCACCCCTTTTCTTTTATGCTTAGTTGCCTCCACGAAACTGTAAGGGTTCCATCTGTGCTTCAGTTGAGGCAAGACAAAAACTAGACACTTGGGTGGCACACCAAAGGCTAGGGCTTTGGAGGCATTCTCTAGTTCTCTCTCTCCCACCTGGTGGAGAAACCTCGGATTCTATGCCTCCTGTCAGTCTCGTAGAGCAGTATCAGAATAGTAAACCATCCACCCTTTTGCTTTGTTCTTATCTGCCCTCAAGTGTATATCTGAGCGTACAACATTCTTTCTTTCGGAAGGACTTCTGTTAACATTTTTTTTTTTTTTTTTGCAAGGTTTCTTCAGTTCAGTTCAGTTCAGTTCAGGCACTCAGTCGTGTCTGACTATTTGCAACCCCATGGACTGCAGCACACCATGCTTCCCTGTCCATCACCAACTCCCAGAGCTTGCTCAAACTCATGTCCATTGAGCTGGTGAAGCCATCCAACCATATCCTCTGTTGTCCCCTTCAACTCCTGCCTTCACTCTTTCCCAGCATCAGGGTCTTTTCCAATGAGTCAGTTCTTTGCATCAGGTGGCCAAAGTACTGGAGCATCAGCTTTAGCATTAGTCCTTCCAATGAATATTCAGGATTGATTTCATTTAGGATTGTTTTGTTGGTTCTGTAGGATTGTTCTGTTGTTCTGCCTGGTTTAATCTCCTTGCAGTCCAAAGGACTCTCAAGAGTCTTTTCCAACACTACAGTTCAGAAGCATTAATTCTTCAGTGCTCAGCTTTCTTTATAGTCCAAGTCTCACACCCATACTTGACTACTGAAAAAATCATAACTTTGACCAGATGGACATTTGTGGGCAAAGTAATATCTCTGCTTTTTAATATGCTGTCTAGGTTGATCATAGCTTTTCTTCCAGGGAGCAAGCGTCTTTAAATTTCATGGCTGCAGTCAACATCTGCAATGATTTTGGAGCCCAAGAAGATAAAGTCTATCACTGTTTCCATTGTTTCCCCATCTAGTCGCCATGAAATCCAATCAGTCCATCCTAAAGGAAATCAGTCCTGAATATTCACTGGAAGGACTGATGCTGAAGCTGAAACTACAATACTTTGGCCACCTGATGCAAAGAACTGACCCATTTGAAAAGACCCTGATGCTGGGAAAGATTGAAGGTGGGAGGAGAAGGGGATGACAGAGTATGAGATGGTTGGATGACATTACCAACTCAATGGACATGAGTTTGAGTAAATTCTGGGATTTGATGATGGACAGGGAGGCCTGGCATGCTGTAGTCCATGGGATCTCAAAGAGTCGGTCACAACTGAGTGACTGAACTGAACTGATGGGCCCAGATGCCATGATCTTAGTTTCCTGAATGCTGAGTTTTAAGTCAACTTTTTCACTCTCTTCTTTCACTTTCCTCAAGAGGCTCTTTTGTCCTTCTTTGCTTTCTACCATAAGGGTGGTGTCATCTGCATATCTGAGGTTATTGATATTTCTCCCGACAATCTTGATTCCAGCTTGTGCTTCATCCAGCCCAGCATTTCATATGAAGTATTCTGCATATAAGTTAAATAAGAAGGGTGACAATATACAGTCTTGATGTACGCCTTTCCGAATTTGGAACCAGTCTGTTATTACATGTCCCATTCTAGCTGTTGCTTCTTGAATTGCTTGCCAATTTCTCAGGAGGCACATAAGATGGTCTGGTATTCCCATCTCTTTAAGAATTTTCCACAGGTTGTTTCAATAGTGACCCAATTCTGTCATCTTTTGTTTATTTGAGAAAGACTTTTTTCTCTTCACTTTTTAATGACAATTATGTTGGATACAGAATTATATTTTACTGTATTTTTTTTCTTCAACACTTCAGATATTTCACTCCACCCTCTGCTTGTATGCAAGTTTTCTAAAGATAAGTCCAGTGCAATATATATCTTTCTTTCTATGTAGGCAATTTATCCCTTACTTCTTTCTAGGTTTTTTATTTACTTTTGATGTTCTGTGGCTTGAAAATGGATATGCCTAGTTGTACATTTTTGGTACTTATCCCGCTTAATTTTTTCAGAACTTCTTGGATCTGTAATTTGTTATCTGTTATTTATTTTGGAAAAGTCTTATTCATTGTTATTTCAGATATCCTCTGCTTCTTTCTGGTGGATGAAATTTTGATATAGTGAGGCATGAAGAAGTTATTCTAGATTTTATGTAATTTTACCTGAATTTATGTTAACCAGAATAGCCTGTCTTATGGTCTGTCAAAAATACATTGTATATCTGCTTTAACTATTAAAGAAAATAACAAAATGGAGTAACGGTGGTTCAGATATCCAGAATGGAGCCAGATGGCCATTATGGATATTGTTTCAGACATGTTCCTGTATCACTGAGAACTTGAACTTTCTAAACTGTATCAGACTCAAGGACATACATGTCTTTCTCAAAACAATATCTGCCAGCATCTGCCTTCAGTAACCTATGGTCTTATGGTGTCCTCTTGTAACAAGTCTGTGATTTCCAATCCCAGGCAGTCAATAAGCACCCTTGCTTCTTGCCAGCTCCAGTCCTAATTCTCGACAAACAACTTATGTAATTTTTTGGGCTTTGCCTTTATAAGACTTTCCCATTTTGTAGTCGAACAGACCACGATTCAAGTGCTATTGCTTCTGTGTCTCCTGGGCTATCATCCTCAGTTTGGCTCAAATAAAACCCTTTTCTACTCTTATTATGGGTTGTTTATTAATATTTGGTATTATTATTTCTGGATAGTCTGTTCCTTTTTTTTTTTTTTTTTATTCCTTTCTCTCTTTGCTTTTCAATTTGGGAAGTTTTCATTAGTGTCTCTTCAAGTGCCTTGAGTCTTTCCTCAGTTATGTCCATTTTACTAATGAACTCATCATAGATCATAGGCATTCTTTATTTTTGTTACAGTGCTTCTTTATGTCTACTATTAAAAAAATTCTTTTATAGAATTGCCATCTCTCAGCTTACATTATACATCTTTTCTTGCATGTTACCCCCTTTTTCTATTAATGTCCTTAATTATGACACGACTGAGCAACTGAACTGAACTGAACTGAAGATTTTATATCTGATAATTCCAAAATTGCCACTGTATCTGTGTCCAGTACTCTTGCTTGCTTTTTATTTTTAAGCTGTATTTTTTCCTTGTTTTTTAGCATGACTTTAAATTTTTTGTTGAAACCCAGACATGATGTATAATATGTACTTGGTTAAATAGGCCATTAGTGTGAGGATTTATGTTTATCTGACTGGAGTTAAGCTGTGTTTAACGTGTGTCAGAGGGTTTGGTCTCCTCTGCTGTCCTTATTTTGTCTTCCCCTTTGTCTTTGAATTTCCCTAGAATCTCCATCTAAACTAGAGCCTGTGGCTTTAAGTTCTTTGATTTATAATCCATGTTATACTGCTGATGTGGTGATAAGATATTTGAGGGGAATGTTTCTGTAATCTTATGGCTATATCTCCATATTTACAGGACTAGAGTCCCTCGGCTTTGGCCTTCAGAAGAGTTGTTTAGCCTTTTATCCTTCTCTTAGAAGGAAATGGCACCCCACTCCAGTACTCTTGCCTGGAAAATCCCATGGATGGAGGAGCCTGGCAGGCTACAGTCCATGGGGTCGTAAAGAGTCGGGCATGACTGAGTGACTTCACTTCCCCTAAATAATTGAAGGCTCCGGTAAAGTTGTTTCTCTTCAGGTCAGGCTTTTGTTTTATAGACAAAAAGCTCTGGGCAGATTTCGAAATGGCTTCCTTCCTCCTCCTCTTGACCCAAGTGCAGTCTAATCTTGGGGCTTTTGGAGGTAAACCTTGTCAAATGTGAGGGTCCCTGTAAAACTGGTCTTCTTTTTAGTTCAGAAGCTAGTTCACAATCAGCCTCCAGCAAGTAATCAACGAATTTTTGTTTTCCAGGCAGTTACAGGCTTCAGCTCCTCCTACTCCAAGTAAGCTGTGATTCACTACATCTCCTTTATCTCCAGTGTTCTGGTTAGAAGTTTACCCTCAATTCTCTGATGGATTTAAGCAGAGTGGTTCATTTTGACTTTGTTCAGCCTTTTCCCATACTCACAGGATGGGAGTGAGGGCTTTTGAGCTCTTATCTGGGTAAAGTAGAAATCTTTAATCCTTTTTGTTTCGGAAGGAAGAAGGATGCATCTGTCCCAGATAATTTGGAAAATGCGGACTTGACCATAGCCTTTTATGTATGTAACTGTATTTATCTATTAATATTTATTTTTGGCCATGCCGGCTCTTCGTTGCTGCGCGGGCTTTCCTCTAGTTGTGACGAGCGGGAGCTACCCGGTCGTTGCGGTGTGCCGGCTTCTCATTCCGGTAACTTGCGGAGCATGGCTGTAGAGTGGGCGGGCTTAAGTAGGTGTGGCTTGTGAGAGCAGTTACTGTGGTCCTCTGGTTCAATACTTGTGGCTCAATACTTGTGGTGCCCTGGCTTAGTTGCTCTGCTGCACGTGGGATCTTCCTGGATCAGGGATCCAACTCAAGTCTCCTACATTGGCAGGCAGACTGTTTGCCACCAAGCCACCAGGGAAGCCCAACCATAGCATTTTTTACATGTTTTAAAACTGTAAAATGATGGCCAGAATAGGATTGGTTGAGCTTCAGGTATGAAAAATGATCTTGTTGTTTTTCAGTGGCCCAGTTGTGTCCGACTCTTTACAGACTGCAGCAGGCCAGGCCTCCCTGTCCATCACCATCTCCTGGAGTTTACCCAAGTTCATGTTCATTGAATCCGTATGCCATCCAGCCATCTTATTCTCTGATGCTCTCTTCTCCTTTTGGGACTTTCCCAGCTCGATTTTTCCCAGCATCAGGGACTTTTCCAGTGAGTTATCTGTTCACATCAGATGACCAAATAAGTCATCTGTTCATGTCAGATGATCATGAAAAATGAACTATTAACTTCTAAATAAAGCTCAGTTTTTAAAAAACTACTCAACAAAAGAATCATCAGTCTTCTGCGTACTACAGGTAAGAATTTCAGAAATTAAGTTGGCCTTTCTGAGATCGTCTCTTTATCTTTCAGAGTTTTAGCTATCTCAAGGGTGAACATGAAGTTCAAACAAACTGATGAAATAATGACAAATATTTACTGATAGATTAAAAGGTGCTGGTAATTATGTATTTCATTTCCCTTCATCCTCTTCCAAACCCTGCATTGTGTTATTTGAATTTTTCTTTCAAAGATGAGGAAAACAGACATGAGCCTATAAATTTTTATTGTGTAGTTGCTGAGTCATGTCCATCTCTTTGCCACCCCATGGACTGTAGCCTGCCATCCATGGAATTCTCCAGACAAGAATACTGCAGTGGGTTGCCATTTCCTTCTCCAAGCCATGTTCCCAACCCAGATATGGAACTTGTGCTAGGATTCTTTACTGCTGAGCCACAAGGGAAGCCCGAACATATAAATAATAAACCTAACTCATACAGGTGTAAGTATCAGTGCCTAAACCTGGCAGGTTTTGTAGTAACTAAGAGAAATAGAGATGAATTGGACAGAGTCACTGCTCCAAAAAGGCAAAGTAGAGTATGTGCATATATGTATACACACATATGTACACATGCCTGTGTTGCAGGACAGGGCATCACAAGCCTCGTGACAAGCTCATAGTGTTCTTTCTTGACTCATTAATCAGTGACTGTAATATTTATCTCTCTCTTGTCCACATTCGGTTCCCCAATATTTCTGAGGAATCAGATTCTCGTAGAGTGTGTAGGAAGAATAGTCCCACTCTAAAACTGAAGTGCTGTTATATCTGTGGAACTGCATGATCAGGGCAGGCACAGTGGTGCAGCCTGGTTTTCAGGGGTTCTATGTCTGAAAGTGGACACCGTGCCTCAGTGGGTGTGCAGTAGGTTCGAGAGCTTCAAGAGTGTGGTGGTATCTGCAGGGGTGTCTAAGCATTTTAAGAATGTCTCATTCATGGTGGCTGGAATTCTAAATTCATTTATGAAGGAACACAGTATAAATTTACAGCGACTGCTTAGCAGGCAAATAAACCAACACTTGCCCCAGGCTTTATTATTTCTGCTGTTCGTTGTTTTTGAAAATTTATCTTAGTGGTTGTGAAAGATGCCAGATTGAGAAAGACACTGGAAAACAAATTCACAGTTTATTCACAGATGACTCATTAGCTCTTCAGCTTCTTCAGGAGTCTCATTACCTCTAGGCTTCCTGTAAGTGTACTTGGCGGTCTCTTGCTGTATTTTTTAATCAGTTTTAATTTGGGACTGTGGTTAGCAGGTGAATGGAAAAATAACTGTTGAGTCACCATACAGGGGCAGTGACCAGATTCTAAGGTCTGACTTCTTGCAGGCAAGTCACTTAAATTCTGTGTGCCTCAGTCTCTTCATCTGTAAAGTGAGGATAAAGTGAAGATAAATAGCACCACCTTAAAGAGTTGTGAGCATTGAATTACTTAATATGTGCAGTATTTGCAAAATTGGAACAATGCATTTCATATATGAAGTGATCTGTGGGTGTTAGCTACTTTATGTATTTCATTAAGCATATAACTTGCTGCAAAAAGTTCATTAGCCTAACATAGTTCCATATTTAAATCACCCAGTGTTGCTCTTTGATTTTTGATTCTGCAGTGGTATTGATTGCACTGGAATTAGTAATCAGTGCGAGTGAATGGACAGCTGTATTCACTAATCTCAGCATAGCACCATCTATAGCAGCATCACTTGATGGTAACAGATCATTAGTCCCTCTTTTGCATTCCCATCCGTTCCACCACAGTCTACTCATTTCTCCCACATTCGGTTGACTACTTTTTCAAAGCTATGTTTTCTGTAGTGGCTTCTGAGTCTGTATTCAGCCAGGAATCTTTTTCTCCTATTCATGGGAGAATGAATCCTGCCATAGCCTGAAGATTAAAATACCCTACAGAGATTTATTGCTTTGCTGCCAGGTTCCTGAAGGAGAAGTGTTGGACTATATATGTCTTTTTCAAGAAAGAAATAGGTTTCAGTTCAAGAAGCTCCTGCAGAGCTTGAGGGTCAACAGTTCAGTCCCTAATCATTATGATATGATATAATTCCTATAATTTTTATTTTGTGGTTGTGTTAATTTATAAAGGAGTATCTTCTCAATGTTCTCAGAGTCATGAATAAAATCTTAACATTAGCTAAACATTATGAAAATTACAGGATTTACCCACTTTCTAAAACACCTAGGTCCGAAGTTGAAATATATTTAGGTACAGGGTGGTAGAAATATAGACGGCATGGAACTGTGCTCCTGGAATTAAACTTACAAGTAAGATATTGTAGCTCATATATGAAAATGAGTGAATTGAATAAATTATATAACATATCTAAGAGATCAGAGAAGAGACAGACATGATGTATATGCACAAAACTATTATGTAGTGTGTTCATATCATATCCTATATACTTCTTTGTATATACTAGATGGTTAACTCTTATTTTACTTATATATTTTGTTCACAGTTTCATCTCCATCTCCAGTGTAGAGCTTAGCTCCTGTCACATGGCAGTACACAGCACATTTACTCTCCCAACTCTGGCCTTTAGCATTATCTGTGCAATTAGCACCTGTTAACTGTAATTTATAGACTCTTGCCACAATGTGTGGCTGTATAGAAAGTTGAGGCAGAATATTCAAATCATCATCATCACCATTATTCACTCATTTTTGTTAAATATTTACGTTTCCAGGCACTCTTCTAAGTACTTCTTTAACTGATTAAATCATCACAGCAATTTTATGGGATAATTACTATTGATATTCCTATTTATATATGATAGCACGAAAGCATAAAAGAATAAATAAAATTGCCCAAGGTCACTGAGTAACTAAGCAGTGAGCCGGAATTTAAATCCAAAATGTGGAAAAAACCCAAGTGGCCATCAAAGATGAATGGATAAAGAAGATGTGGTTGATGCATACAATGGATATTACCTAGCTTTAAAAAAGAATGAGGCTCTGCATTTTAAGAAATGTGGATGGACCAAGAGAAGATTATGCTTAGTGTAAATAAGTGAGACAGAGAATGAGGAATACTGTATGATATCACTTATATGTGGAATCTGAAAAGTAACAGAAATGGATTCAGATATAGAAAGCAAATTAATGGTTACCAGTGGGGAGGGGAGAGAGGGAGGGACATGTTAATAAGCATACGACATTAAGATATACAAACTAGTATGTATGAAGCAGATAATCAACCAACATATTTTATTTAGCACAAAGAATTAGAACCATTATCCTATAATATGTTTTAAGGTAGTATAATCTGTAGAAATCTGAATCACTATGCTATATCAGTTCAGTTCAGTTGCTCAGTCGTGCCCGACTCTTTGTGACTCCATGGACTGCAGCATGCCAGGCCTCCCAGTCCATCACTAACTCCCAGAGTTTACTCAAACTCATGTCTATTGAATCGGTGATGCCATCCAACCATCTCATCCTCTGTCATCCCCTTCTCCTCCTGCCTTCAATCTTTCGCAGCATCAGGGTCTTTTCAAATGAGTCAGTTCTTCCCATCAGGTGGCCAAAGTATTGTAGTTTCAGCTTCAGCATCAGTCCTTCCAATGAATATTCAGGACTGATTTTCTTTAGGATGTGCTGGTTGGATCTCCTTGAAACTAATATACCTGAAACTAATATAATACTGTAAATCAACTGTAGTTCAATTAATTTATGCATGAAGTGAAAGTGTTAGTCACTCAGTCATGTCTGACTCTTTGTGACCCATACATACATACAGGAAGTTTGACTCCAAAATTAAAAAAAAAAAAAGTGATGACAAATAGTCATAGATGGAGAAGGAAATGGCAACCCCCTCGAGTATTCCTGCCTGGAGAATTCTGTGAACCGAGGAGCCTGACAGGCTAGGGTCCACAGGGTCGCAGAGAGTTGGACACGCCTGAGCAACTAACTTTCTTTCTTAAATAGTCATAGTGGGCAACAGAGGGTGATACTACAAGCCTGGCCTTGTAGAGGTGATGGATGTGCTGAGATGTGAGGGGAAGCAGGAAGTTCTGCAGGCTTCCAGAACTTCACAGGCATCATACTGCCAGGACACTTACTGTTAGATTAGGAGATTAAAAGAATAGCTTCTTGGTCTTTGAAATTACAAAGAAAAATTGCATAAATTTGCATCCATATAGTTCTGTGAGAAGAGCTATCTACATACAACTATGTATATATACAACCATTTAAAACTTGCTTTTAAGAAATTTAAAGATACAAAATATTTTCAGGACGATGCTTAGCTTAATATTTAGGTCAATATGCTATCAGCCACTGTGAAAAATTGTCTCCTTGCCAAGGAGATAGTTTTATTAAAAGTTCTATTCTTAAACTAACTTTTTTTAAAGCAGCTTCTATTCATGGAGACAGATTTTCATATAATCTGATATGGTGGTAAATTAAAGGTATGCACACAGGGTAAGGTGGCACCCTTATCTTTAACTGTGAAAATAATTTAAAAATTCAAGTTGATTACAGTATTATTAATTATGTGGTGCTTAATATTTTGCATAACATGTTATATTAATATTCTTGAAGCATTTATCTAGGTCTAGCAGACATAACTTTTTAATATTTATTTTCTATTTAGGGCACTGGGTGAAACAGAATTAAAATAACTTTTTAATGTCATATACTGAGTTACTAGGAGTCCTAAACTTAGTACTTCTACATCTCAGTTTTCTACCAAGTTTTAGTAAGTTACATGATTTTATTTAGTTGTAACTTGTCCCTCATTTTTTCAAAATGCACATATTCAGGTAATATGTTAAACAGATAAAATTTATATTCATGGTAGTTTTCCCTACAATCTTATTGCTCATGAAATTTATAAATGACATTTTGAATGGCTTCTGTCCCTTAACTGGTGTTTTGAAAGGATGATTGCCCACAGTGTGTGATTTCAGTGGTCTGATGAGGTTCTCCAGTTGAATTGAAACCCTATCATTTATCATTAGGGTTATTTCTAGGGGCTTCCCTGATAGCTCAGTTGGTAAAGAATCCGTCTGACATGCAGGAGACCCTGGTTCAACTCCTGGGTCACGAAGATCCCCTGGAGAAGGGATAGGCTACCCACTCCAGTATTCTTGGGCTTCCCTTGAGCCTCAGCTGGTAAAGAATCCACCTGCAATGTGGGAGACCTGGGTTCGATCCCTGGGTTGTGAAGATCCCCTGGAAAAAGGAAAGACTACCCACTCCAGTATTCTGGCCTCGAGAATGGGGTCACAGTGTCAGACACAACTGAGCGGCCTTCACTTTCGCTATTTCTTTGGAGCTTAGTGGATAATCTTTCGGTGATACTTTCTATATAAATATTATTTATATGAATTTGTATACATTTAATTTATAAATTACTCCATTTATTTCAGTTATGGATTCATTTGAAGTTAATCTATAGATAAACATAGGAGGAGTGGTTCTTGGAGACTATTAACTAGGAAGGGGCATGAGGGAGTTTTCAGAGAACCCAGGGAAGGTGATGTGAAGACCGAGGCAGAGACTGGAGTGATGTGGCCGTGAGCAGAGAAAAATTACATTGCCCAGAGGGAATGTAACCCTGTCAGCACAGATTTTAGACTCTGACTTCAAGAACTGCTGCTGCTGCTAAGTCACTTCAGTCGTGTCCAACTCTGTTCGACCCCATAGATGGCAGTCCACCAGGCTCCCCCCTCCCTGGGATTCTCCAGGCAAGAACACTGGAGTGGGTTGCCATTTCCTTCTCCAATGCATGAAAGTGAAAAGTGAAAGTGAAGTCACTCAGTCGTGTCTGACTCTTAGTGACCCCATGGACTGCAGCCCACCAGGCTCCTCCATCCATGGGATTTTCCAGGCAAGAGTACTGGAGTGGGGTGCCATTGCCTTCTCCTACGAGGGGAAAAAAAAGTTCTGTTGTTTTGAGCCACCCAGTTTGTGGTAGTTTCTCAAAGCAACCACAGAAAAATTGATGTACCCAGCCAGACCTTTGAACCCTATTCTTGCCTTCCTGACATTCTTGATCTTGTATTCTCTGATGATCTTTCAAAGTTGACAGAGGTAACCCCACTGTCTCTGTCTCACAATCACAGGGGTCCCTGAAATACCATCACACATTTTTTATCTTGGGTATGCAGTAATTACATTGATCTAAATAGTAAAATCATGATCATAGAAACATAAGTAATTAAAACACAAGTCCAGCAGGGAGAAAGAGACACTGAAAAAAGGAGTGAAGGGGAAAAGCAGGGAGAGATCAAAAAAGACATTGAGGGGGAAGAGGGGGAAAAAAGACATTGAAGTAGGCTACGACCTTGGTGTGTCATCTGGTTAAAAAGGAGAGAGAAAATGGTTGAAATTTAGTGCAAAGCATGGGTAAAGAACATGGAATTGGAGATACCCCAGTTTGTCTCATCTCTTGATTTTAAGAGTTGTAATCATTTGGCCACTTTGCTACTAAGTCATTTAGGACTTCCCTGGTGGCTCAGATGGTAAAGTGTCTGCCTCCAATGCGGGAGACCTGGGTTCAAGCCCTGGGTTGGGAAGATCCCCTGGAGAAGGAAATGGCAATCCACTCCAGTACTATTGCCTGGAAAATCCCACGGACAGAGGAGCCTAGTAGGCTACAGTCTATGGAGTCGCAAAGAGTTGGGCACAACACAGCGACTTCACTTTCACTTTGCTACTAAGTCATTTAGTGGTAAAGTTTCCTCATCTGTTAATCTAGAATAATGATTGGCACCCATCCTGTTTTTAAAATTTGAGGACATAAATAATAAAAAAAATAGTAGAGGTCCTTTATGCAGATAGCATTTAAAAATTTTTAGCTCTTGCTTTTTATTATTATATCATATATTACTTGAGTGAAGTAAGTTTCTTCAGGTTCTGTCCATAAACCTTCTCACAGGTGAATGCTGAGGGAGTAGAATTTTGTGTAATAATGTTCTTGTCTAGCATGCCCACAAACATTTGCTCATAAGCATTTGCTGAAAATAGACCCATCCTTATTAATAAAACTTTCCAAAATAGTGGTTTATTTTAAGATATTATAATATGAATTAAATTAGAGATCTGAATTTAAACACAGGTATATCATATAAAATTTAAAGGCAAATACTCTTTTCTAATTACTAAAGTGAAACTTTGTAATTTGAGAGAGGTTATTAAATGCTAACAGAGCTTATGAAGGACAGTGTAATTCAGGGCTGCTATTTTCTTAAGTCTGAATCTCATTCATTTCCTTTGGTTATTTTTACCCATCTGAAGAAAATTCTTCACCTGTAATTTTATTTTCACAGTTTTTATCAGTTAAGTTTTGATATGCTAAAGAAGCTACAGTCAGTTTTCAATTTGCTTTTAATCTTTCGTGTTTTATATGATGAATATATTGTTAAAATACAGGAATACGTGAAGCATTATCTTCCATTACTTGTTTTTATTTCCTAGAAAAGAAGGAAAATTGTTGTATATGTGTGAGTGTGTGTGTGTTTCAGAGATAATTTTTCCCAGTTACTTGAAAATTAACTTAGGCAATTTTAATTGTCAACTCATGATTAATGCTTTTTAAAAGTAACACTGAAAATGTTAAAGTGCATTGTTTTACTTTAATGAAAAAGAATTTATATGTTTACTTTAATCATTTTGTGGGTATAGGGATGACATGAACAGAACACTATATTCAGGTAAGAATATATTATTTGTTTCTCACATTTAGTTAGGGAATTTTTCATCTATGGTCTGTTAAAAAACTTGAAAGTTAATTAGATAAGTAGTTATAACATCACATGAATGACTAGATTCTAATTATTAATGCACATGGCTGGCAAAAAATAATATTCTCTCTAAATGACAGCCCTAAATAAGCCTGCATTTTAAACTTTTGCTATTATTGTGGTAGTTTTATTTTGCTTTTGTAAATTGCCTGTCATTTTCTGCACCTGTCTGTTGTCCTTTTTTTCTGTTCCTCCAGATCTTGTGGGAAAGAAGGACAGATTATTGTATTCTTTATGGTAACAATATGTAGTATATTGTATGTGATAAAATCAGTGGCTGAATATAGTAATAAACAAAAAAGTTCTTACTTATGTAACATTCCAGGGGTAGGTGCCATTCCAGAGTTAGGTGAGCCATGTTCTGTTCCACACAGACTCTGGGGCTCCAGCTATAAAAGTTGTGCCTTCTAGAAAAGTAACTCCCAAAATTGCCCTGAGTTTCAGCCAACAAAAATGAAATGAAAACAGAAAAGGTGAGGAAGTCACAGGTCTTTCTCAAACAATGATTTGAAATATATTTACTGCACTCTGTAGGCATTCTGTGGCTTAGAACAGGTCACATGAGCCTCCGGAAATTCAAGCTGGGGGAAGACTGGGTAATGCGATTTCAAGTGAGCAAGTCCTTCCCCAGATTTGCTCCTGCAAAGAGGAAATGTGAACCTGCCGCAGCTGGTCTCTAAGCACTAAGTGCTCGTGGGCACACTTTCCACAGTACCCAGAACACAGCCACGATGGATTTTCAGTCATTCTTTGCTCCATATTCTGATACTTAGTTGCTGATTTTTTAAATAACTGTTTTCCTTTCAATTTTTTTAAATTTTTATTGTGAGACAGAATACACTATTAATAGTTGGTAATGAATTTGTAAGGTAGGCAGAAAATCATTTAAGATATAGATGACCTGAACAGCACTTTCAAGCCACTTGATTTAATTGACATTTATGTAATATTCCATCCAATGCTTTATTCTGTGAGGGTAGTGCTACCATAAACTAAACCAGATGAAGACATTACATAGAAAGATAGCTATCATCCAGAAATTCTCGTAAATAGAGAACAAAAAAATTCTTAATATTTGCAAATGAATCAAAAAATGTAAGAAAAAATTATACACCCAATGGAATGAATGCTGGGGAAATGAAGCAGTTTCAGCATTAAAAAAAAAATTCAATATAATTCACCACAGTAACTGGCTAAAGAGGAAAACTCATAAATATCAGTTGATTTAGAAATAACATTTGACAAAAGCCAATACTCATTCATGATACTAACACTCAGCAAGCTAAGAATAAGTGGAAACTTCCTCACTTTATCAAAACAATCAAACAAACAAAACACTCTGCCTCCAGAACACCTATCACTAATATGATTCTAAGTGGTTTGAGACTGCAAACTTTCCTCCTAAAATTAGCATGCCTATTTAACATTTTGTTGGAAAGTCTAGTTAGTACAATAGAGCAAAAAATTCATAAAGAAGAAGAAATATATGTATACACACACACATTCAACAGGTAGAAATAAAACTATTTTCTGAGAGAATGATCAACTATGTGGAAAAATAGATTATCTAACAGAAATCTCTTGGAACTAACAAGTAATTACAGCACAGTCACAGGAAACATATAAGGTTACTGTTCAAATGCCTTGTTTCCCTATAGGTCAGCCATACCCAATCAGAATGTGTAATTTAAAAAGAAATCATTGGGCTTCCCTGGTGTCTCAGTGGTGAAGAAGCCACCTGCCAACGCAAGAGACATGGATTCGTTTCCCTGGTCCAGGAAGATCCCACATGGTGCCAAGCAGCTAAGGCTGCATGCCACAGATACTGAGCCTGTGCTCTGGAGCCTGGGAGCTGCAACTTCTGAGCCCACGTGCCCGAACTACTGAGCCCCGGTGCCCCAGCTGCTGAGCCCATGTACCCCAACTGCTGAGCCCACATGCCCCAACTGCTGAGCCCATGTGCCCCAACTGCTGAGCCCATGTGCCCCAACTGCTGAGCCCATGCACCCCAACTGCTGAGCCCACATGCCCCAACTGCTGAGCCCATGTGCCCCAACTGCTGAGCCCACGTGCCCCAACTCCTGAGCCCATGCACCCCAACTGCTGAGCCCACGTGCCGCAACTGCTGAGCCCATGTGCCCCAACTCCTGAGCCCACATGCCCCAACTCCTGAGCCCACGTGCCCCGACTACAGAACCCCACACGCCTGGAGCCTGTGCTCCACAGTGAGAGGAGGCACGGCAGTGAGAAAGCTGCACACTGCAAATAGAGAGCAGCACCCCCTCACTGCAACTAGTCTACAGAGCAACACAGACCCAGCTCAGACAGAAATGGATAAATTTTTTTTTTTAAATCATTTACAGTGACACCAGTGTAAATGCAACCTGTGTGTAAATCTAATGAAATATGTATAGGATCTGTCTGCTGAAAAGTACAAAACATTGATAAAATAAATCAAAGGACATCTTTATAAATTGAGTTATTACATGTTCATTATTAGAAAAACTCAATATTTTTAAGACATAAATTCTCTCACACTTGATGTGGATTGAAAAGTATCTCAGCCAAAGTTCTAGAAAGCTATTTTAGAGGTCTTAACAAACTGATCCTGAGTTTCCTATGGAAAGGAAAAGGACCTAGAAGAGTCAACACAGTGTGGTAGTATGGAAACATAGTTGGAGGACTCTTACAGCATGATTTCAATACTTAATGTAAATCTTTAGTAATCAAGGTAGCATGTTACTGATAATAAAATAGATACATAGGTCAATGGAATATAATAAATAACTCAGATGCAGACTTATATAAATATAGTTAATTGATTCTTACAAAGGCAGAAGGTGAAAGACCTATAATTTAAAAACAGTAAGATATTGATGAAGAAAATTGAAAATGATACAGAGAAAGGGAAAGATATCCTGTACTCTTGGATTGGAAGAATTAATGTTGTTAACATGGCCATGCTACCCAAGACAATCTATAGATTTAATGCAATCACTCTCTATCAAAATACTCATGGCATTTTTCAAAGAACCAGAAAAAAATAATCTAAAATTCACATGGAACCACGGAAGGCCCCAAATTGCCAAAGCAATCTTGAGAAAACAAAGCTGGAGATACTATTAAAGTCCCAGACTTTAAATTATATATTACAAAGCTACAGTAGTCAAAACAGTATGGTACTGGCACAAACAGAGGATGTAGCATGAGCTTTACCTTGGTAGCATGTGTGGCAGTTTGAACAGGTGCGAGAGGATGTGGAGTAAAGGGAATCCTTCTCCATTGTTGATGGGAGTATAAATTGGGGCAGCCACTATGGAGGGTCCTCAGAAAATTAAAATTAGCACTAAAATGTGATCCAGTAATTCCACTCCTAATGTACACCCACACACATACACATATCTAGAAAACCTAAGTTGAAAAAGTACATGCACCCTAATGTTCAGGGAAGCATTATTTACAACAGCCAAATATAGGAGGAATCCAAGTACCCATAAACAGACAAACTGATAAAGAAGACATTTTTACGTTTGTGTCTGTTTGTCTCTATATATGCCTGCTAAGTCACTTCCGTCGTGTCTGACTCTGTGTGACACTGTGGACCACCGCCCACCAGACTCCTCTGTCTATGGGATTCTCCAGGCAAGGATACTGGAGCGGGCTGCTATGTCCTCCTCCAGGAGAACTTCCCAACCCAGGAATCAAACCTACGTCTCTTATATTTCCATCATTAAGTGGCAGATTCTTTACCACTAGCACCACCTGGAAAGCCCCATGTATATATATGGAAAATTATTCAGTCCTAAAAAAATGAATTTCTGCCATTTACAGCAACATAGATGGGCCTAAAAAATAGTATGCCTCATGAAATAAGTCAGACAAAATAAAAACAAATATTGTATGATATTACTTATATGTGGAAACTAAAAAATAATGCAAATGAGTGAGTATGCAGAACAGACTCACAAATACAGGAAAGAAACTAGTGGTTACTGAAGTGGAGAGGCAGGTGTGGAGGGACGAATTAGAGGTATAGGATGAAGAGATACAAACGACCATACATAGAATAGATAAGCAACAAGGATATATTGTACAGCACAGGAGATCATAGCCATTGTTGTGTAATAACTTTTAATAGAGTATAATTTATAAAAATACTGAATCAATATGCTATACACTTGAAATTATTAAAATACTATAATTCAACTCTACTTCAACAAAGAAGTGATTTAAAAAAATGGCACAGAGGCAATTTAATGGAGGAAGTATAGATTTTCAATAAATGGTACTGGAAAAATTAGACAATTGTATACAAAATATACCTTACAAAGTACACAAAAGATATGATAAATTTATAGTAAACCTAAGTGTAAAATACAGAGATTAAAACTTGCAGAAAAAAAAAAAACTGGAGAAAAATCTGGCTTGTTTTTGTCAGTAACTTTTTAGTTTTTAGGTCATGTCACACAGCTGGTGGGATCTTAATTCCCTGACCAGGGTCTACACCAGTGCCCTCTGCAGTGGAAATGTGGAGTCCTAACCACTGTAAGCCAGGCTATCTGTGAATAAGCTTTTAGCTACCACACTAAAAGCCTGACTCACGAAAGAAAAAGTTAACTTGGATTTTATTAAAATAAAGCCACTGTTCTACAAGATACACTGTTAGAATAGGAAAAGACAAGCTACCTACTGGAAAAGATATGTCCTTACAAAACCCTGCATGTGATTATTTTTAGTAACCTTATTGATAATCACAAAAATCTGGAATTAATCAAGATGCCCTTCAATAAATGAATGGATAAACTCTCATAACACATCTCTGATAAAGAATGCATTCCCACAGTACACAAATTACTCTTATAACTCAACAAAATATAATGAACAGGACATTAAGAAATGGATACGAGATCTTACCAGACAGTTCACCAAAGAAAGTACATAGATAGCGTGTAGATATTTAAAAAGATGGTTAACATCATTTCTTATCAGGGAATTGCAAATTTACACAGGAATGAAATACTACTACACACTTATTAGAATGCTTAAAATCCAAAAATAGACAATACCAATCCCTGCCAAGGATAAAGAACATCAGAACCTTTCATTTGGTTCTGGTGGAAATTAAAAATGATACAGGACTTTGAAACACAGTATTGAAGTGTATCCCCAAGCAAATCAAAGTTTTACCACATAATCTAACAGTCATTCCCCTACATTCTTACTAAATTGGTTTCAAAAGTTATGTCCTTGCAAATTCCTGCATGTGAATAATAATAGTAACTCTATTCATAATCACAAAAATCTGGAATTAACCAATATGTCCTTCAATAATGCATGGATGAATTTTAATATGTCAGCTCAATGGACTGCTCTTCAGAGATAAAAATAATGATTTGTCAGTCTGTGTGAAGACATGAATCTAAATTCTAAGTAAAGAAACTAGGCTACATATTGCATGATTCCAATTATATGACATTTGGAAAAGTAAAACTACATGGATTGTAAAGAGATCAGCTGTTGTCTGGTGTTTGGAGATGCGGCTGAATATGTGAAGTACTTTGAATATTTTAGGAGGTTGAAATTATTTGGTAAGAATAATGCTGGTGAATATATGACATTATGCGTTTGTCAAATCCTATAGAACTTTGTAGAACAAAGAGAGAACTTTAATGTATACTAGTTAAAAAAAAACCAAACAAACAAACAAAAAACATTTGGGAGAACAGAGGGCCCTGTTTTGTAAAAAGTGACAGAACTTAACAATCTAATTGTAATACAAGTGAGTGAAGCAGTCTCACTAAATGGGGGCAGGGAGAAAAACATGCTGATCTATGTAACTTTGGAAATGAGTCACAGCTATAAGACTAAAGGCAAAAGGACAGTACATAAGCACTCTACTTTAGTTGGTAAAACCATATCCTATGAGGGTAGGGTTAACAATTCTGAAACCAATATGCATATATAAGGGAATTGAACAATCAATAGACGGCAGATGCTGGGATCAGGTGCCTTATTGTGGCCGTGAGAAGTTAGAGACCATGAAGGGGAAAAGGTTAGAGCAGTCCATGTAGTAACTGCATAGAGCTGGAGACATCATGTGAACCCATGTTTTATGTAGACACATGTCGATATATATAGAATGTTTATGTGTGTGTGTAAAAATACACACATAATATTTCCCTTTTCTGTCCACTGAAAGGGCCTAGAAGTACCAAATCCCAGTTACAATCTGTACAACAGTGTCCAGGTTTTGTTTCCAATACACATAAACTGAATGTATCTATGAAATTACATATGTAAGCGAAAGTGACACAGTTGTGTCTGATTCTTTGCGACCCATGCACTATACAGCCCATGGAATTCTCTAGGCCAGAACACTGGAGTGTGTAGCCTTTCCCTTCTCCTGCAGTTCTTCCCAACCCAGGGATCGAACCCAGGTCTCCTGTGTTGCACGCAGATTCTTTACCAGTTGAGCCACCAGGGAAACCCAAGAATACTGGAGCGGGTAGCCTATCCCGCCTCCAGAGAATCTTCCCAACACAGGAATAAAAATGGGGTCTCCTGAGTTGCAGGTAGATTCTTTACCAGCTGAGCTATAGAATTGAGAAAGGAGTATGTCAAGGCTGTATATTGTCATCCTGCTTATTTAAGTTATATGCAGAGTGTATCATGCAAAATGCCAGGCTGAATGAAGCACAAGCTGGAATCAAGGTTGACAGGAGAAATATCAATAACCTCAAATATGCAGATGAGATTTCCCTTACAGCAGAAGGCAAAGAAGAACTAAACAGCCTCTTAATGAAAGAGGAGAGTGGAAAAAGTTGGCTTAAAACTCAACATTCAAACAACTAAGGTCACCACATCTGGTCCCATGGCAAATAGATGGCAAAACAATGGAAAAAGTTACAAACTTTATTTATTTATTTTTGGTTCCAAAATCACTGCAGATGGTGACTGCAGCCATGAAATTAAAAGATGCTTGGTCCTTGGAAGAAAAACTGACCAACCTGCACTGTATATTAAAAAGCAGCGACATTACTTTGCAGACAAAACTCAGTCTAGAAGAAAGCTAAGTGGTGAAGAATTGATGCTTTTGAACTGTGGTGTTGGAGAAGACTCTTGAGAGTCCCTTGGACTACAAAGAGATACAACCACTCCTCTCTAAAGGAAATCAGTCTTGAGTATTCATTGGAAGGACTGATGCTGAAGCTGAAACTCCAATACTTTGGCCACCTGATGTGAAGGCCTGACTTATTTGAAAAGACCCTGATGTTGAAAAAGATTGAAGGCAGGAAGAGATGGGGATGATGGAGGATGAGATGGTTGGATGGCATTACTGAATCAATGGAGTTTGAGTACACTCTGGGAATTGGTGATAGACAGGGAATTCTGGTGTGCTGCAGTCCATGGGGTCACAGAGAGTTGGACACAACTGAGTGACTGAACTGAACTGAGCTGTAGAATATCTAAAATAGATCTAGTCAAATGTATTATATTTACTGTATATATCTTTAAACTTTTATATTCTTTATTAAAAAATAAGTATCCTTGGAGAAATTATTGACTGCAGATACATAAGATGAGCCAGCAGCATTTTATATTGACAGAAAGGTAACGAAGTGCTCAGAAAAATAAACCAGTGTTTCAAAAAGACACAGGAGCCAACTGAAAGAGCTCCCAAAACCTAAACCTAAAGCAAACTGAGCAAAAAAATGAATAAAATAATACTGAATTATAAGCTATAGTATAAAATATTTAAGTCCGTAGATTTAAATAAACATTTGGATAAAAAATAAAGAAAGAAAATAGACTATTCTTCCAATTAGAAGAATTCAGAAGAATCTCTGCAGGTACTGTGCCCTCAAGGAAGTGGGCTTTATCTCCCTACTCCTTAAATGGGGCCTGTACATAGGCTATGCTTCAAAGAGTACCATATGGCATTGAAGAAAAAAAGACTGATTATTCAGCAGAGAAGTCTGACAAACACTATTTCAGCCAGGTGGTCAAGATTAACCTCAAAAGTGATACCAAATTACAGTGTGTTCATTTGATAGAGTATGACAAGAATGACATTTGTCTCGTAATTACTATCGCAAACGTAACCTAAGTTCAGTCCTAACCATGAGAGAAAAACATCAGTCAAACTCCAGGTAAGGTTCATTCTAAAAATATATATGATTTGTACTCATTGCTGTCAATGTCATTCATTCATAACAAGGAGTATCTGAGAAAGTGTCATGGCCAAGAGCAGACAAAGGAGACGGGATCACTAAGTGTAGGGTGGTGTCCTGTGTGGGGTTCTAACGAAATCTGGATAAAGTATAAACTTTAGTTAACTATTACCTGTGACAACTACACTATCCTAATGTAAAATTTCATTAATAAGGAAAACTGGATTTTGGTTCTGTTGGAACTCTACAGTTATCACAAATTTTATAAAAATCTTAAACTAGTATATCATTTTTAAAAGCTTACTAATTTTTAAAAGTCCTGAAAATTTTACTTCATTTTAACTGGTTCTGAGTAATATCATCTTGGGAATCTTTACTGGCCTGAACGGAAAATGCTTTCCATTGAGCAACCAGACTCCTTTACTCAAATGCATGCGTGCATGCTGTGCGTGCTAAGTCAATTTAGTCATGTCCGACTGTGTGACCCGGTGGACGTAAGCCCTCCAGGCTCCACTGCCCGTGGGATTTTCCAGGAAGAGTACTGGAGTGGGTTGCCAGGCGTTCCTCCAGAGGATCTTCCCAACCCAGGGATTGAACCCAGGTCTCTTACAGTTCCTGCACTGGCAGGTGGGTTCTTTACCACTAGCATCATATTTGAGAGGGAAGCCCTCTCAAATATATATATATATATGAGTAATTCTGTCCTATATGGAGAGCTAGTTTTAAATAATTAATTAAAACCAGGATTATCAATTCCTCCTTCTGGCATTTAATATCTCCTGACTTTTCCCTTTCAGAATACTGTTGTATGAAGGTCTTCCTTGGTATTTATTGTTTGCCTCACAAGTAGCAGATTGAATTTTCCACTTTCTCCCTATTTTTTTTTAAATTTAAATTTATTTATTTTAATTGGAGGCTAATTACTTTACAATATTGTATTGGTTTTGCCATACATCAACATGAATCTGCCACGGGTATACACATGTTCCCCATCCTGAAACCCCCTCCCTCCTCCCTCCCCATACCATCCTTCTGGGTCATCCCAGTGCACCAGCCCCAAGCATCCTGTATCCTTCATTGAACCTGGACTGGCGATTCATTTCTTATATGTCACTGCAGCACTTTCTCCTTATTGTTTTGCTCTGCTATTCTTTGTTGTACCCTTTGATTTCCCTTTGTCTCCATCACTTAACCAGCTACTCTTTATTTTTATCATGCAATGCAACAACTGCAGAATATAATCAGATCTTAGTTCACTATTATATTTAAGAGTGTATTTGTACTATGCCTTTTCTTAATCTGCCTGAAATACACAAATAAAATCAGTTTAAGGTACAAAGTGTTCTCTTAAGAAGGTGAAAATGTTCATGAATCTGTTTCTTGAATTGTGTGCTTGGTAATATGAATTAGTTATTATCTTTTGATGCCCTATCTGAGTGCTTTGCTGGTAGCTCAGTTGGTAAAGAATCCACCTGCAATGCAGGAGACTGGGGTTAGGTTTCTGGATCGGAAAGAGCCCCTGGAGAAGAAAATGACAACCCACTCTGGTATTCTTGTCTGGAGAATCTCATGGATAGAGGAGCCTGGCAAGCTATAGTCCATAGAGTTGTAAGAGTTGGACACTACTGAGCAACTAAACCACCACCACCACCTTGTCTGAAACCCAGTTTAGTGAGATGTAAATGAACCCAGTTGAGTGAGGGACTTATATCACGGTTTTAAAGAATTGTATTCTGCTTATTATCACTTAGACCTACTGGCAAGCGACAGTTCCCCTCTTTCAGAATATCCCAAAGTTCCCCTTATTTTTGAGTCATATCAAGTTTTGAATATTTTAAAGATATTTTTCAGTAATGATAATTATCTTGGCTTTAACTAACACCCAATTAGGAGAAGACTGATCTTAGGTAAAATTAAGTTGTGAGCCATTTCCTTTTCTGCTATTCTGTGTCTGTGTACACAGTATCAAAGTGCTTCCAAGTTTAAGTTTTAAAGAAAGATAAATACAGCTTGTATCCTAGCTAAGACAAAATATGTTCTTGAATATGATGATTTTGTGGAAGCTATTACCCTGTTCCTCAAATTTCTACCTGTAAAGTAGGAATAATAATTTTTACCAAATGGCTTTTTTTGTGAGCATTAAATTCAGTAATTTGTGTAAAATATCAGAAGAGCTCCTCTGTACAATCACAGACACTCAAAAATAGCTGCTTCTTAGCTATAGGACTCTTCAATATAATGCCACACAAATGCTCTGATGAAATATCCTACTATGCCATTATAGGCTATTCACACTTCATACCCATTCACTTACTCTGATGGCACAGCTAGTGAGAAATATGATTATGTCTAAAACTTTGTGCTAAATTTCACATGTGAGGCAAGACTTTAGCAGAGGAGTCCTGCATAATGGATACCACCAGTGACTTAAGAAATGCAGACTAAAGTGGGGAGAATGGGAATATCTGAGATAGGAGTTACAGAGCACAGCACTGTGTTTAGACCTGCCTCTATGCCTATGTAGTTGCACTGGAATTCACACATTGTGAGGAATACATAGAAGCCTAGAGTGTGTGTGTGTGTGTGTGTGTGTGTAGGTGTGGGGGTTGGAAGTACAGAAGTCATGGATGTGTAGCATTAGATTTGCTGTGGCCAGAAAAAAAGGTAAAGAAATGGACTAAATCTTTAAAATGCAGAAATTGTAGGTTCAAAACAAAGTAAAATTCATTTTGGGTAAGAGACAATTTTGTTCTTGCTCAAAAATATCATCTGTTTAATTTGAATTGTTATCAGTAACTCACATTTGCATATTATATTCAGGTTTACTGTCAATCTGTATTATAAAAAAGGTCTTAGTATCTTAACTGTTAATAACATTATAATCCTTCACTGACATCTTTGCCTGAAATTGTAAGCATTATTTTTCTTTATCTGTTTATACTTATCCTTACTATATTGCCTCAGTTTTTGTGCTAGGTAGATATTTACTTCAAAACAGAATTGTAACCAACCTTCTCCTGACGTTCTGGTCAGGCTATTCAGTTTTTGTTGCTGTTGATTATGGGTTTACCAGTGTTCTGACTTTTGTATAAATTGTTTATTTTGTTATCTCATGCCGTATTTCTTCTTTCTTATGTTGCTGCTGCTGCTAAGTCGCATCAGTTGTGTCTGACTCTGTGCGACCCCATAGACGGCAGCCCACCAGGCTCCCCCGTCCCTGGGATTCTCCAGGTAAGAACACTGGAGTGGGTTGCCATTTCCTTCTCCAATGCATGAAAGTGCAAAGTGAAAGTGAAGTCACTTAGTCTTGTCCGACTCTTAGCGACCCCATGGACTGCAGCCTACCGGGCTCCTCCATCCATGGGATTCTCCAGGCAAGAGTACTGGAGTGGGGTGCCATCACCTTCTCCATCTTTTTTATGTTGCTGCTGCTGCTGCTAAGTCTCTTCAGTTGTGTCTGACTCTGTGCAACCCCATAGACGGCAGCCTACCAGGCTCCCCAGTCCCTGGGATTCTCCAGGCAAGAACACTGGAGTGGGTTGCCATTTCCTTCTCCAATGCATGAAAATGAAAAATGAAAATGAAGTCGCTCAATCGTGTCCGACTCTTCGCGACCCCATGGAATGCAGCCCACCAGGCTCCTCCATCCATAGGATTCTCCAGGCAAGAGTACTGGAGTGGGATGCTATTGCTTTTTCCACTTTCTTATGTTATTGATAGTTAAATTGCCTAAGACCTAGACACCTACTTGAGTTATAGTTCTCTCGGCCACTGTTCATTTCAAAGCATTTGCCTGCCTGAAGCCCGTTACCACCTAAATTTTCCTAGACTGTCTTCAGCGCTCACTGCATGGTGCTATACTTCCTGACCCCCTGAATTAGTCTTTTGTGTGGTGTACTGTGTTGAAGTACTTCTAAACCAGAAGCAAATTAGTCCTCAGATTTCTCCTGCTGATTCTTTCTGCTCTATCTTTAAAAATTATCAGATTTATTAGGCATTGCTCCTTTCTTTTGTGATGCCAAGCTAGGACTATTTTTAATCAACCTTTTTTTCTTATTAAGAACTTTGTGAGTATGGCTATAATTGACATTTCTAAAATTTCCTCCTTCAAAAATTCCTCTGTATTTTAAATGACCTGTCAGGGATAAATTTGTTACAGCATAATGAGATCTCATTTCCCCTTCTCCAGTATAAAATATGTTGGATTTGGTCAAGATGGGAATCCTATAGGGGAAAAAAAAAAATGAGGTGAGATATGTAATTTGTTCATTAGTGATCAGGGACAGAATCTTGGCAAGATTGGGGTCAACCTGAATTTGCCACTCAGACAGTGTGACTTCTGAGAGAGACTTCAGTCTGTCTCCTCAAGTTGGACAAGGAGGGTTACCCCACATGGCAGAGCCTGAGCTTAGAGTTTAGAGAACTGGCCTGAGGCTCATAAGAGCTGCTTAAGAAAGTGTCTACAGCCTTTTCCATGAGTGTTTCCTAGCATCTAGTCAAAGGATCTTGGATTAATTTATTCTTTTTTCTTCCATAGGAATTTTGAGTACTTATACTTTGGAGCCAGAGAAGGCAATGTCACCCCACTCCAGGGACGGGGGAGCCTGGTGGGCTGCCGTCTATGGGGTCTTACAGAGTCGGACACGACTGAAGCGACTTAGCAGCAGCAGCAGCAGCAGCATACTTTGGAGCTTTATAGGTGGTGCTAGTGGCCAAGAACCTGCCTGCCAATGCAGGAGACATAAGAGTTGGGAGTTCGATCCCTGAGACGGGGCATGACAACCCACTCCAGTATTCTTGCTTTGAGAACCCATGGACAGAGGAGCCCAGAGGGCTACAGTTCATAGGGTCACAAAGAGTCAGATACAACTGAAGCGACTTAGCACGCATGCACTTTGGAGCAGGTTGACTTTGGGAAAGTTAGGAATGTTGATTTTAAGTAAAGACATTGTTTACTATTTCAATAATTCTGTTTTCAGTGCTTATTGTCTTTAAGATATTATGAGGAAGACGTTTTGCCCTTCTAGGTACTTCTAGCTGGTGTAAGAGTTAGATGGATATGAAATCAATTAACAGGAGAAAAATCAAAAGCCTTTAATGTTTATACATGGAGGAAACCCAGGAAAAGTGAGTAACTGGCCAAATGGCCAAAACCCTCACTTTAATATCATTTTCACCTAAAGACAAGTGAGGATGTTGGGGCTAGTGGTTTCAAAATTCAGAGAGGAGCAAGACAAGTTACATGACATGGAGATGGAAAGACAAATGTTTGCAAAACAAGTGTTTTCTGAGTCATACAGAGACAACAGGAGATAGAGTGAAATTTTAACAGACTTTGCTAGGTTCCCTCCTGTCTATTGCACCTTCAGTTTAGCTCAGTCACTCAGCCATGCCCAACTCTTTGTGACCCCATGAACTGCAGCATGCCAGGGTTCCCTGTCCATCATAACTCCCAGAGCTTACTCAAATTCATGTCCATTGAGTCGGTGATGCCATCCAACCATCTGATCCTCTGTTGTCCCCTTCTCCCACCTTCAATCTTTCCCAGCATCAGGGTCTTTTCAAATGAGTCAGCTCTTCGCATCAGGTGGCCAAAGTATTAGAGTTTCAGCTTCAGCATCAGTCCTTCCAATGAATATTCTGGACTGATTTCCTTTAGGATGGACTGGTTTGGTCTCCTTGCTGTCCAAGGGACTCTCAAGAGTCTTCTCCAACACCACAGTTCAAAGGCATCAGTCCTTCCGTGCTCAGCTTTCTTTATGGTCCAACCGTCACATCCACACATGACTACTGGAAAAACCATAGCTTTGACTAGATGGACCTTTGTTGGAAAAGTAATGTCTCTGGCTTTTTAATATGCTGTCTAGGTTGGGCATAGCTTTTCTTCCAAGGAGAAAGCATCTTTTAATTTCATGGCTGCAGTCACCATCTGCAGTGATTTTGGAGCCCCCCAAAATAAGTCTGGAACTTTTTCCATTGTTTCCCCATCTATTTGCCATGAAGTGACAGGACCAGATGCCGTGATCTTAGTTTTCTGAATGTTGAATTTTAAGCCAACATTTTTACTCTCCTCTTTCACTTTCATCAAGAGGCTCTTTAGTTCCTCTTCACTTTCTGCCATAAGGGTGGTGTCATCTGTATATCTGAGATTATTGATATTTCTCCCTGCAATCTTGATTCCAGCTTCTGCTTCTTCCAGCCCAGCATTTCTCATGATGTATTCTGCACATGAGTTAAATAAGCAGGCTGACAATATACAGCCTTGACATATTCTTTCCCAATTTGGAACCAGTCTGTTGTCCCATGTTCATACCGTAGACATCTCTGGTGAAGGCTCCCTTCCTGAAGCAGATCTTCTATCTACATCCTTTTAGGAGTTAGAAGAAAGGTCAAAGGTTCTTCCTGAGTCTTTTGGACCTTAAAATAATCAGTGTAAATTGATCTCAAGACATATATTAATAAAAGTAACAAATAGTAAATACAAAGAAAAAAATAATGAAGCAAGGGAAAAGCAAGAAATAACATATAACATAAAACAACAAATAACAAGGTAGCCCTAGCAGTAAAGAATTTTCCTGCCAATGTCAATTCTTTACACAAGAATTGTGTAAAGGAGACACAAAACACGGCTTTGCTCCTTGGATCAGGAAGATTCCCCTGGGGAAGGAAATGGCAACCCACCCCAGTATTCTTGCCTGGAAAATCACATGGACAGAGGAGCCTGGTAGGTAGGCTACCGTCCGTGGAGTCTCAAAGAGTCAGACACAATCAAGCACACACACACGACATACAAGGGAATCCCTATAAAATTATCAGCTGAGTTCTCAACAGAAACTCTGCGGGTCAGAAGAGAATGGCAAGATATGTTTAAAGTGATGAAAGGGGAAAAACCTACAACCAAGATGACTACCCAGCAAGGATCTCATTCAGATTTTGATGGAGAAAACCGCAACAACAAACAAGCTTTAAAAATAAATGCTAAAGGACGTTCTCTAGTCAGGAAACACAAAAGAAGGCGGGGGGAACCTCTAAAAGAAATCCAAAATAATTAAGAAAATGATAATAGAAATATACATATAATTACCTTAAATGTAAGTGTATTAAATGCTCCAACCAAGAGACCACAGACTGGCTGAATGGATACAAAAACAAGATCTGTATATACCCTGTCTACAAGAGACCCATTTTAGAGCTAGGGACATATATGGACTGAAAGTTAGGGGATGGAAAAAGATATTCCATGCAAGTGAAAATCACAGGAAAGCTGGAGTAGCAATACTCATATCAGATCATATCAGATCAAATAAACTTTACATGAAGGCTAAAAGAAGAGATGGGGGATACTACATGATGATAAGGGATCAATCCAAGAAGATATAACAATTGTAAATATTTTTCACCCAACATAGAAGCACCTTAATACATAGGCAAATGTTAACAGCCATAACAGGGAAAATCAATAGTAACACAATAATAGTGAGGGACTTTAACACTCCTCTTATACCAAGGGATAGAGCACCCAGACAGAAAATTAATAAGGAAGTACAAGCATTAAATCATATATTAAATCATACAGAGATAATTTTTCTTTATATGACATTACATATGAAATGAAATGAAGAAAATAAAGTCAGAAATTAATAAGTAGGGCCAAATTAAACTAAAAAACTTTTTCATAGTAACAGAAACCATACAAAGACAAAAAAATGATCTTCAGAATGGGAGGAAATGTTTGCAAATGAAGCAACTGACAAAGAGATAATCTCCAAAATTAAACAAATCATGCAGCTTAATATTGGAGAAGGCAATGGCACCCCACTCCAGTACTCTTGCCTGGAAAATCCCATGAACGGAGGAGCCTGGTAGGCTGCAGTCCATGGGGTCGCTAAGGGTCGGACACAACTGAGCAACTTCACTTTCACTTTGCACTTTCATGCATTGGAGAAGGAAATAGCAACCCACTCCAGTGTTCTTACCTGGAGAATCCCAGGGACGGGGGAGCCTGGTGGGCTGCTGTCTATGGGGTTGCACAGAGTCGGACACGACTGAAGTGACTTAGCAGCAGCAGCAGCTTAATATATATTTATATATATAAAATCCAAAAATGGGTGGAAGACCTAAATAGACATTTCTCAAAAGAAGACGTCCAGATGGCCCACAAACACATGTAAAGATGCTTCACATCACTAATTTTTAGGGACATGAAAATCAAAACTACCATAAGGAATCACCTGAAATCAATCAGAATCTGTTAAATCACTTCAGCCATGTCCGACTCTGTGCAGCCCCATGGACTGCAGCCTGCCAGGCTCCTCTGTCCATAGGATTCTCCAGGCAAGAATACTGGAGTGGGTTCCCAGTTCCTACTCCAATCAATCAGAATCAGTTCAGTTCAGTCTCTCAGCTCTTTGTGACCCCATAGACTGCAGCACGCCAGACCTCCCAGTCCATCACCAACTCCCGGAGTTTCCCCAAACTCACGTCCATTAACTCGGTGATGCCATCCAACCATCTCATCCTCTGTCATCCCCTTCTCCTCCCACCTTCAATCTTTCCCAGCATCAAGATCTTTTCCAATGAGTCAGTTCTTCACATCAGGTGGCCAAATTGTTGCAGTTTCAGCTTCAGCATCAGTCCTTCTAATGAATATTCAGGATTGATTTCCTTTAGGATGGACTGGTTGGATCTCCTTGTAGCTGAAAGGACTCTCAAGAGTCTTCTCCAACACCACAGTTCAAAAGCATCAATTCTTTGGTGCTCAGCTTTCTTTATAGTCCAACTCTCACATTCATACATGACTACTGGAAAAACCATAACTTTGACTAGATGGATCTTTGTCAGCAAAGTTATGTCTCTGCTTTTTAATATGCTGTCTAGGTTGGCCATAACTTATCTTCCAAGAAGCAGGTGTCTTTTAATTTCATGGCACCAATCAGAATGGCCATCATCAAAAAATCTATGAAGAATAAATGCATCTTTATTTGAGGAAAGGGAACCCTCTTGCTTGGAAGTAATTGGTCTAGCCAATTACATTGAAGAATAGTATGGAAGTTTCTTTAAAAAGCTAAAAATAGAGCTACCAAATGACCCAACAATCTCACTTCTGGGCACATACCCAGAGAAAGCTATAATCTAAAAAGATATATACACCCCAATGTTCATTGGAACACTATTTACAATAGCCACACCATGGAAGAAGCAACCTGCATGCCCATCAAAAGAGCAATGGATAAAGAAGGTGTGGTGAATATATATACACAGTGTAATATTACTCAGACATACTCATAAAAAGGAAGTAATTTGTGTCATTTTCAGAGATGTGGATGGACCTGGAGACCGTCATAGAAAGTGAAATAAGTCAGAGAAACATATATCATTGATTAACACATCTGTGTGGAATCGAGAAAAATGGTAAAGATGATGTCATTTGCAAAACAGAAATAGAGACACAGACATTGAGAACAAACCTGTAGATGCCCAAGAGGAATAGGAGTAGGGCTGGGTGAATTGGGAGATTGGGATTTACATATATATATAAACTTCTATGAATAAAATAGGTAACTAATGAGGACTTACTATCATTCCCCTTGGAAACTGTCATTCTAAAAAATCATTTAATTTTGAAGAAAAGCTTAATTGTTACTGATGTGAAAATATTTGTAGAAAACTGGAGGCCCACTTATGGAACCTATGATTATCATGCTATGACTACGTAGCAAAAATGAAAAAAATAAAATAACTTCAGTATATCCTTTTGAAAAATACTTACAGTGTAAATACATACCATTAATGATCCGTGAATGTGTGGGCTTTGCAAAATTAGATTATGAGTGGTCTATAGTTCTCTCTAACACATCAAGAATGATACTAAATACGAAATTTTTCATGATTTCTATAACAGAAAGACAAAAATGTCCCTGATTTTGTGTACTAATTAGTGCCTCTTTTATGGTACGATAAAATGCTTTAATGGTAATGTAGTAGGAAGTTATTTAACTTTTATCAACTCCTGAAACACTGTTTGCATTGTGCCACTAAAAATAGACATGGTATATAAGAATAGCAGGCATTTTCATGGCAGCAGCTCAGGATGTGCCTGCCTGAGTAGACACCTGGACTGGAAGGTGGGTTTATAGTCTTGTCCTTCACTTTAAAAAAAAAATTATTGAGTGTCATTCATTCAGATGCTTCTGTAGAGGTGGCAAATGGAGCATCTGAGGTAAATAAAGGTAAGCTGGAAGAATGAGGGAAGAAATTCCTGTTAAAAGGGAGGAAAACAACTTTCCATCTACCCTTCTAGGTTCTTGGCTGAGATGGCTTGTAATAAATGACACATTAGAAGAGAAAAATAAACAGAAGTATAATAACCTGCCTATCTCCTGTGTATAGAAGAGAGACTCAGGAAAACGGAGTGACTCCCCCAGATGGCCCAAGACACCATCTTAAATACCATCTCCAGCTAAAGACAAAAGAAAGCTATTAAGGGTGTGGGAAGTTAGTTATCAGAAAAGCACAGTTAAAAAAAAAAAAAGATATGGGTTATTAGGCAGGTTTGTCTGTGTGTGTGTGTGCACGCACACGTGTGTGCATGCATGCAGTCGTGTCCAACTCTTTCTGACCCCATGGACCATAGCCCACCAGGCTTCTCTGTCCATGGAATTTCCAGCAACAGTACTGGAGCAGGTTGCCATTTCCTCCTCCAAGGCAGGTTTAAGTCTTGCTCTTCTACTGATACAGTGTTTCTTGAGATTTTGTCATAGTCTTCTTCTTGGTACAGAGAGAGATACCCCTACAAATGGACACTTCCCTTATAAATGTAAGTGTCTCTTGCAAAAGGGCAACTTTTACTAGATTTTCAGAGCTTCTCTTTTGTCTGTTGTTTCTTAAAAACAGGGAATCTGTATCAACCTAGAATGGTGGGATGGGGAGGGAGATGGGAGGGAATTTCCAAAGGGAGACGATATATGGATACCTATGGCTGATTCATGTTGAGGTTTGACAGAAAACAGCAAAATTTTATAAAGCAATTATCCTTCAATTAAAAAATAAATGAATTTTTTAAAAAAACTAGTTAAAAATACTCAGGGTGCCAATGAGGTATATTTTGAGTGGTGTACTTTGCTACTATTTACTTATCCTGTCTTATTAGGGAGAGATTTGGTGACTTCTTTCTCTTCTGTTCCTCCTCAGTCCTACAGCTACAAGGAACTGAATTCTGACACAGTTGGGAGTCAACTTGCAGATGGATTCTTTCCCAGAGTGTCCAGATAACGGCTATGCCTGGCTGGCCTCTTGACTGGCCTTGGGATTCCCTGAGCAGGGAGCCCAGACACACCTGCCCAGGCTTCTCACCAGCAGAACTGAATCAGAATTGTTGGACGTTGTTTTGGGTAGCTAGGTTTGGGGTAGTTTGTTACACAGTAGTAGAAAATGAATAAAGATAATATGGATGGCATCTCCTTGCTCTCAACTTTGACAGTTAAATGTATATCCCTGTTTTCTGGGATAACACTTCCCAACTGTTATCGTGACTCCCTACCCTACTTGTGTACTCTGTTAAGAATTATAAGAGTCCTTGATATTTCTGAAGTACTCTCCCATTGGGGAAATTAACTGATGCGATATACTCTCAGCAAGGGTAGTAAACACTGTTGTGTGTTTTTGTTTTTTTTTTAATGCTCATGATAAGCTTAAAATCTACAAAATTGCTCTTTAACTTGGTGGAATATTTTTATCCTTGTAGATAGGATACTGATTTGCATCCTTTTGAAACTCTTCAAATCGTAAATTCTCATTATACTTCTTCATTGTTAGCATGATCAAGCCTTATGCATGCACGTCTAGCACCTCTTGAAACGGCTATCGTCTTTTGAGCAACTAACTGCTGGAGAAAATGAGGACTGTGTTTCCTTGCATCTTGTTTTCAGAGCTGGATGCACTCTTCAATAGCAGATGTCTAACAAGCTGAACAGTTTCAAGGGCTTTGTTGATTGGAAAACATTGTCAGTCAGTACTTTGTAAAGCAGGCCCTTCTAAATGTGGATCCAATAATATTTGAAGAAAACCATCTCCCAGTTAAGATTAACAAAGGACTACATAATAAAAATAAATCTTATATAAAAACAAGCAGTATACTTTTTTTTTTTCAATTTGAGGACTAAATGCATTCATTACCATAACAAAAATGACCCAGCAATGGGAAGGACAAAATTACTTAGTCACTAAGAACTTTAGAAAATGATTGCTTGGAACATTTAAATATTCTATTTGTACATATTCTATTTGTTATTTTTAATTTAGTAGGTCTGTTTGTCTCTTCTGTTACTTCTCCATTATTTTAGTTTCTAAAATTGTTAAAATAATGATATGGTTAGATAATCCATGCTTTCTCTAGATTTATAAAGCACAGCTTTATAGATAAAATCCACACTACATATAATTTAAAGATGCTAAATTTTTTAATTAAAATATAAGGATAAAGATCTGAATATAGAGTTGCTCTATAATTTGAATACCACAGTTCACATCAGTTAAACATGAAATAAATGAGGTCATCATCCTATGAGTGTGTTTATTTAGATTTATGTAGTTCCAGCTAATTGGGATTTGTTTTTTGTGATCAGTTCAGTTCAGTTGCTCAGTTGTGTCTGACTCTTTGAGACCCCATGATTCGCAGCACGCCAGGCCTCCCTGTCCATCACCAACTCCCGGAGTTCATTCAGACTGGCGTCCATCGAGTCCGTGATGCCATCCAGCCATCTCATCTTCTGTCGTCCCCTTCTCCTTCTGCCCCCAATCCCTCCCAGCATCAAAGTCTTTTCCAGTGAGTCAACTCTTCGCATGAGGTGGCCAAAGTACTGGAGTTTCAGCTTTAGCATCATTCCTTCCAAAGAAATCCCAGGGTTGATCTCCTTGCAGTCCAAGGTACTCTCAAGAGTCTTCTCCAACACCACAGTTCAAAAGCATCAATTCTTCAGCACTCAGCCTTCTTCACAGTCCAACTCTCACATCCATACATGACTACTGGAAAAACCATAGCCTTGACTAGACGGACCTTAGTCGGCAAAGTAATGTGTCTGCTTTTGAATATGCTCTGTGATATATAGGAAATAACTGGAAAATAATTTGAAAGGAGGAGAAAAATATATTTATAAATAATAATCATAATTTTCATTTGTTTATTTTGACATTTTGTAACATATATTATTATACTCATTTTACAGGTGGGAAGAGTACAGTTTATTTCGAATGTAATCTGCCCTTAATGATTTATCTATCTAATTATGTAGCCAGTATTAAGATCCTGATCTTTGGACTTCTTATCTCAGGATTTATCTAATTCTACTTTCATATAGTTACAAACAAACTCAAGCAATCCCAATCAAAATTCCTGTTGAATTTTTTTGAGGAACACAATAAACTTACTCTAAGATATAATCAGAAAGAATAAGAACTGCAAAGAGTCCATTCATTCTAAAGGAAAGAGGGAAGGACTTGTTTTAACACATTGTAAAATATTATTATTGGATGGATTAGTGGAGAAACAGAAAAATAGATACAAATATATGTGAATATATATGTGTGCCTAAGTATGTTTGTTACTTTTATCTATTTTTGTATTTCCCATTAAACTATAACTTGATGAGTTTTTATTGAAACCTGTAGTTTAGTTGCATTCCTACAGGATTCTACAATTTATTTCTTATTTTTATATTTAAAATTCTTTCATCAAACAGTGAGGAGCATATATAAAACATATATAAAAGTTTGTCCTTGAAAGTTTATGGGTTGGTAGGAATCCCTGGGTTTCTGTGGTAAACTGCTACCAGTTATTCCCTTAAGCAACCAAGATGAAACCAAAATTAAAATGAATAGAAAACCTTGTCAAAGTTTGGTAGATATGAGAGCTACACTCTGTTCTTTAAGCACCAGTTGCTCCAGAACCTAACGATGGCATCCTGGGAAACCTGGAAGAAGCCTGTTCAGGGTGAGAGCTCTTACCAGAGTCAGCTCTTCCAGACCTCTGGAGAACCTAGAAAAGGTGACGTTTCACTCTGTCTCTTCCTTTCCAAATTCATACTCTTATGGATTTGGTTTGGGGATGCCCATTTGTTGGTTCTTTCTCTCTCCCAGGAACAGCAGTTTCCTTCGTGTTTGTCTCCTTTGTATTCTGAGAGCTTGGCTTGGTTTTCTCCCTGCCTGAGGCACACAGGTTGTTGGGTTTTTACATATGCAGGCAGCTCAGGCATCAGCTCTGGAGCCCCCAAAATATGACTGGACAGAAATGTGGGTTGTACTCCATTTGCAAGTAGGGTCTTACCAACTGTGGCCAGTTCTGGGGAACTTGCCTGAGTCTGTCTTTTGCCATCTTTGGGAGTGGCTCTGGATCTTTGGAGGGTAGCGGGGATGCCTTTTTCCTCCATGTGTTTATTCAGTACCACCAGGTATATTTGTTATTTGTACCAGCTGAAACCTGACAAAATATTGGAAAGGATTTTCTAAGTAGTTCTATGATCAGAAGTTTGCTAGATTGGAGGCTGATACTCAGAATCTGATAAGAAATTTCTTTTAAAAGATAGTTTTTCTACACATCTGTGTCTCTTTCGCTGTCTCACATACAGGGTTATCATTACCATCTTTCTAATCTCCATATATATGCATTAGCATACTGTATTGGTGTTTTTCTTTCTGGCTTACTTCACTCTGTATAACAGGCTCCAGTTTCATCCACCTCGTTAGAACTAATTCAAATGTACTCTTTTTAATGGCTGAGTAATACTCCATTGTGTATATGTACCACAGCTTTCTTATCCATTCATCTGCTGATGGACATCTAGGTTGCTTCCATGTCCTGGCTATTATAAACATTGCTGCGATGAACATTGGGGTACATGTGTCTCTTTCAATTCTGATTTCCTTGGTGTGTATGCCCAGCAGTGGGATTGCTGGGTCATAAGGCAGTTCTATTTCCATTTTTTTAAGGAATCTCCACACTGTTCTCCAGAGTGGCTGTACTAGTTTGCATTCCCACCAACAGTGTAAGAGGGTTGCCTTTTCTCCACACCCTCTCCAGCATTTATTGCTTGTAGACTTTTGGATCGCAGCCATTCTGACTGGCGTGAAATGGTACCTCATTGTGGTTTTGATTTGCATTTCTCTGATAAGGAGTGATGTTGAGCATCTTTTCATGTGTTTGTTAGCCATCTGTGTGTCTTCTTTGGAGAAATGTCTATTTAATTCTTTGGCCCATTTTTTGATTGGGTCGTTTATTTTTCTGGAATTGAGCTGCAGGAGTTGCTTGTACATTTTTGAGATTAGTTGTTTGTGGGAAAGGGAGAGGGAGAAGGTGGGATGATTTGGGAGAATGGCATTGAAACATGTATAATATCATATAAGAAACAAATCGCCAGTCTAGGTTTGATGCAGGGTGCAGGATGCTTGGGGCTGGTGCATTAGGATGACCTGGAGGGATGGTGTGGGGAGGGGGGAGGTGGAAGGGAGGTTCGGGATTGGGAACACGTGTACACCCGTGGCGGATTCATGATGATGTGTGGCAAAACCAATACAATATTGTAAAGTAAAACAAAAATAATAATAATAATTAATTAATAAAAGAGAAAAACAAAAGAAAGTGAAAGATAGTTTTTTCTTTTCTGATGTGGACCAATTTTTAAAAATATTTCTTTAATTGTTACAATATTGCTTCTGTTTTATGATTTGGATTTGTTGTTGTTGTTGTTGTTTTGACAGGGAAGCATGTGGGATATTAACTCCCTGACCAGGGTTTGAAATCACATCCTCTGAATTGGAAGGCAAAGTCTTAACCACTGGATTGACAGGGAAGTCCCTGATAAGAGCTTTTTGTTTTAAGTTTTCTCCCCTAAGCTAATTGAAACTGTGGACTCAAAGGGAAAGAAAAGCATTCCAGAGACAAACAGCTATAAAGCTAGAATAAAAGAATCTATTGATTTCTGTTTAAAGTGAAAATCTTGTCCAATCATTGAAGAAGCAAAGTGAAGATAATGTAGTTAGATGGGTGGGTCACCCCCTCAGGGACAGTGCTCCAGTGCCTGTGAGGTGCCACACTTTCCCAATCCTGTGTTGTTTTCCTCTTGAATGAAGGACATCAAACACATGACTTCACTATTATTTTTGTCATTTGGCACGGTAACAAAATGCAGTGTGTGATCCCAAATTGGGAATGGTAAGACATTTAAGGAATATTATCAGGCTAGCTGACAGTGTTTAAAAATGGATTATAGGTTAGAAAATATTGAATCAATGTTATTCTCTGACTTTGAAAAGTTTACTGTCGTTATATAAGATCACTTGTTTGTCTTTAGGACATACACAGTGAAATATTTAAGAGTAGAGGAGCATAGTTTCTGCAGCCTCCTCTCAAATGATTCAGAAAAAAATATACAAAGATGTATTTACAGTATGTGTGCATGTGTTCATATATGTAGGTTTATATACAAGTCAGCAAAAGCAAATTCTAAACAACCAATGCATATTCATGGATGGCATATGAGATCATTTGAGTTTTATTGCAACTTTGTGAATTTGAAATTTCACAGTTAAGAGAATCAATACCTTCCTAAGCAAGGATGCTGCAAACCAAGTTAAGAAACAGATGACTGACTGGTAGGAGATCCTTCAGTGTCTAGAGTAAGTCAGGGATTATTATGTAAAACATTCAACAACCTGATTCCAAAGGGGAAATTTTAGTAGAAAAATTTGTTAAGTGACATGAGTAAACTCCTTAGAAAGAAAGCAAAAAATCTAAAAGTACGTGCGTAAAGAAATCATAGAAGAATCATTTGTGAGAAACACGTACATTAACACAAGGAGCTATTACTTAAACTGTATTGTTGATAAACGATTACTTTCCAAAATGCATCTGTTATATGCATATATATTCCTTTACCTAGCAGCATACAGATGTCCCTACAATTTTTATGAAACATAAACACATTTTTTTTTCAAATGTCTGCCAGTCAAACTGTGTGTCTGTCACTTGAAGAGCAAAATAGATAAAATGAACTGAATGCACACCGTGAGGTATTACTAAATATTTGAAGGAAGTGTTTTAGCCGTACAGCAAGAAACATTGGTAAATATCCATAGCATGCTGATTACTGAAAAAAAGTAAGACATATAATGAGGTATATGATATCGCAACATTTTGTAAATTAAAGTCATACACATAAAACAGTGATGTCAATTTTGCAAAATAAAATATTAATTGAACACATTAAAGTAGTTACCTCAATAAAGCTAGAGTAGGGGACCAGTATGGAGAAATAGATTTAAAAATCCCTGTATATATGGCCCTGAATCTAGCTTATACTGGCATTTTTGTTTTTTTACTGAGTTTAGACCAGGTCCTTTTTTGTAGAAAGGCAATTTAGATTTTTCAAAATAATGATCTTGACTCCCAAGTTTCTTTATTTCTTCCCACCGGTTAATAACTTGATTAGTGAGTTTTTAACTAAAAAACAAATGCACAGTTTTATATTATCTTCCAGGTATTATCCTAAGTACTGTATGAGTACTGACTCAGTTAACACTCATCACAACTTGAGATAGGTTATATCATTATCCCCATTGTGCAGATGAGGAAATCTAGTCACAGAGAGACTGAGTAACTTTCTCAATGCCCTGGCATATTCAGTGGTGGAGCTCACATACAAGCTTGGCTATCTGGCTACAGAGATTGCATGGTGACCACTAGACCATCCAGTCTTCTTTACCAGTCATGTTTCTCATATATGTGACAAGCTGTTTCCTAATGGCTGTGTTCCTCTCTGAAAATCAGGACTTAGTATTCCTCTTGAGTTATCTTTGCAGTTGAGATATGTGGTTGGGAAGTGATCTGTGAGTAGAGTTTTATAGCATATAGTTGCTGCAGGCTTGAAGAAAACTCAGGAAATCAAGGTCAGTCTGAGTGAAAAACCCTTATTGTTTCATAGTCTTTTGTTTTTAGAGAACCATTCTATAAGCAGCTTCAATAGCTTGTCTTTAGTTACCCTCAAGTTTCTAGGAAGTGATTCATCAGGGTTAAGGGACTGATATCCACCCAGTTAAATCTCTGAAAATGCTCATTCTCACGTAAGGAACACAGGCCTCATGAAATACACTCCTTTGCCATTTGTTCACATAACACAGACTTTGTTCTTAATCAGACATAGACCACCTTTGCTCTTTATATGCAAAATATTCCTCATAAAGCACATTTTGTAATTATGGGCATTTGAGTTTTTATAACAAATTTTGTTGTTTTAATTTCCTATCAGTCATTTTTAGTGATTCTGCTGCAGAGATGAATCCAGGAATTTTTGTGACTTCTAGTTTTAAGTTTCAGTTCAGTTCAGTTCAGTCACTCAGTCATGTCCGACTCTTTGCGACCCCATGGATTGCAGCACCCCAAGCCGCCCTGTCTGTCACCAACTCCCAGAACTTAACCAAAGTCATGTCCATTGACTCGGTGATGCCATCCAACCATCTCATCCTCTGTCATCCCCTTCTCCTCCTGCCTTCAATCTTTCCCAGCATCAGGGTCTTTTCAAATGAGTTAGCTCTTTGCATCAGGTGGCCAAAGTATTGGAGTTTCAGCTTCAACATCAGTCCTTCCAGTGAACACCCAAGACTGATCTCCTTTAGGATGGACTGGTTGGATCTCCTTGCAGTCCAAGGGGCTCTCAAGAGTCTTCTCCAACACCACAGTTCAAAAGCATCGATTCTTCAGCACTCACCCTTATTTATAGTCCAACTCTCACATCCATACATGACTACTGGAAAAACCATAGTTGTTTAGAGGAATCATTTTAAGATATATATTACCAAAATCATAACTTCAAAATGAAGATACAATATGATATTTACATTAAGAGGTTTATATAAATATATTCATAACAATAATCCAAAATTGAGAAAATTATGTTTTATTTTTGCCTGCTCATTTCCATTATGCTTTATGTATGGTGGCAGTATTTCTTAAATTACTGAGAATATTTAAATATAGGAACTAGAAAGACAATTCAGGCTTTCTTCTGGCATGATTTATAAGAAATTGTTTTAATTAGTAACATCTTAGAAAAGCTGCTTTTAGGTTCACAACTTTTTCTTGGTATGTTGTTTGTTTTTAGGACTTTTTCAAATGTAGTGAAAACTTTTTCAAGGTTTTTTTTTTTTAATTTATAAACTCCATGTGTTTTAATGAATTTGTTATCAACTTACTTTTCTGAAGTCCAAATATTTCCATTACTAGGTCCCACGGAACCCACTGAAGTTGGAAAATGGGTTTGGCTGACATCACCCTTTCAGATACAAGGTGCACAATAAGTAGAAGCCATTGCAAGCTGTTGCTATGGAGTGACAGCCAGCAGTAAGCTAGCACTATAAGGAAGTGATTGACCCTCACAAATACAGCTGAAACAAACCCAGTAACGAATTACCATTACCTAACTTCCAGATTCTACTTGATTTTACAAGTTTTTTCACTTTCATCCTTTTTCTGTCCCAGGATCCAGTCTAGCATATGACATTACATGTAACACTAATTTTATTGAGGAAAATTATAGCCAAAGAGTCAAAGTTTTATACTCATGACCATCGCGCCACTCGTGAACCTTTCTGTTTAACAGTCTCTTTACATGCTTAACCATTACACAATGCAAGGTCTGAATCATATGTCAGTCCTTCAGCAAGTCTTCCCTCTGTTTAACAAGGATAAATTCTTATTTGCATTGCCATGGTAGTGTGCTTCTGTGGGTAGCAGTCACTATCCTTCCAGAAACACTTTGTTCATGTTATACTGATTTCAACACTGAGCTTTTTGAGGGGGCAAAATACTTCATTCTTTTTCAACCTTAAATTCTAAATGTCTAGTGCAGTGAGAGACAAATTATAAGTATTTAATAAAATGTTAAATGGACATAACTGGACTTTTTAGAGACTCCAGCTATTGTTTCCATCTGTATATTTACCTCCATAACAACAAAATAAAAATGGACCCTATTATTCATAGAAATCTACTTTTGGTTCCTCTTTCTTCTCTGTTCCCCACTCCCAACTCATTAAAGCTCATTTAAGCTCATAGGCTTATATATGGGTCTGTGTGTAGTCAGGATGATGGTAAACATACTTAGAGTAAGCGTGTTTAGATTAGGCACTTCTAACCTTATGCACAATCAATAAATTTTCAAGTTACAAAAATTACTAATTTTGTAACTTAGTAATTACTATAGACTAATTGTATATAATATAAAATAAAGCATTACATTCTTAAAACGTTAGCCTGTAAGTTCTTAAACGTAAGTTTTTTTTTCTCTGTATGTCCCAGTGAAATATGGATAATAACTCCCAATACAACTTTTCAAAGGTGACTATATTTAAGAACTTGAAGAAACTGAAATCATGAGCCCATATCTCTGCCTTAAAGCCAGCAATGCTTAAAGCAACCAAGACTGCTTATTCACTATTGCATTAATTAATCTTCTTGTCTGTATGTTTTGTTATCCTGAAAGGTGGTTTACTGGCCATAAATTAAAGGCCTATTCAATTTTATCAGTAGTTCTCAGAGTTTTAATAAGGATGATTGGTTAATTATAAATTATTTGGATAAATTATATGTGTGATGTGTGAAAAATATTAAAGCCATATATAAATTCTCCCTCAGCAACAACTTGCATAACAATCAAATTTACGTCTTCAGTATGATAACACTTCTAACACCACAGCACATAGATAACAGCTTTAACTATGAAAGTGGTATTTGCCAGCATTTTGGAGATTGCTTCTCTATCAACAAATTTTAAGTAAAAAAGAAATAATGTTTATGTACCATTCCTAGCAGCATGGTCAACGTTTCTTAAATGAGAAAGATAAAATGTTTTTATTTTGCTCCTAGAATTAGTTCAATATTACAAATGCCATATTTGCAAGATATAACTGAATATGGGGCTGATGTATATTAACTACAGTCTTCCTCTTGCTTAAAGCAATGATTTTAACTAATTTTCTCCATTTAATTGTGCATGCTTTCTTTATGCCTCAATTTTGTGTTTTGTAACATTTTGAAAATAAGCACACCTTTATCCCAAGAATCAAATTTGAACTGACTTAAAGAGTGTCTTTTAAATTAATAACCCTAAAATTCTTTTTAATCCTACTTATTAAATTTTAAAATTATTTTCTACTTCAGAATTATTTATCTATATAGAGAGCTAGAAAAGGTCAGTTTTCATTCCAATTACAAAGAAAGGCGATGCCAAAGAATGCTCAAACTACCGCACAATTGTACTCATCTCACACACTAGTAAGGTAATGCTCAAAATTCTCCAAGCCAGGCTTCAGCAGTATGTGAACCATGAACTTCCAGATGTCCAATCTGGTTTTAGAAAAGGCAGAGAAACCAAAGTTCAAATTGCCAACATCCACTGGATCATTGAAAAAGCAAGAGAGTTCCAGAAAAACATCTATTTCTGCTTTATTGACTATGCCAAAGCCTTTGGCTGTGTGGATCACAATAAACTGTGGAAAATTCTGAAAGAGATGGGAATACCAGACTACCTGACCTGCCTCTTGAGAAACATATATGCAGGTCAGGAAGCAACAGGTGGAACTGGACATGGAACAACAGACTGGTTCCAAATAGGAAAAGGAGTACGTCAAAGCTATATATTGTCACCCTGCTTATTTAACTTATATGCAGAGCACATCATGAGAAACACTGGGCTGGAAGAAGCACAAGCTGCAATCAAGACTGCCAGGAGAAATATCAATAACCTCAGATATGCAGATGACACCACCCTTATGGCAGAAAGTGAAGAGGAACTAAAAAGCCTCTTGATGAAAGTGAAATAGGAGAGTGAAAAAGTTGGCTTAAAGCTCAACATTCAGAAAACGAAGATCATGGCATCTGGTCCCATCACTTCATGAGAAATAGATGGGGAAACATTGGAAACAGTGTCAGACTTTATTTTGGGGGGCTCCAAAATCACTGCAGATGGTGATTGCAGCCATGAAATTAAAAGACACTTGCTCCTTGGAAGGAAAGATAAGACCAACCTCAATAGTATATTGAAAAGCAGAGACATTACTTTGCCAACAAATATCCATCTAGTCAAGGCTATGGTTTTTCCTGTGGTCATGTATGGATGTGAGAGTCAGATTGTGAACAAAGCTGAACACCAAAGAATTGAACCTTTTGAACTGTGGCATTGGAGAAGACTCTTGAGAGTCCCTTGGACTGCAAGGGGATCCAACCAGTCCATTCTGAAGGAGATCAGTCTTGGGTGTTCATTGGAAGGACTGATGCTTCAGCATCAGGATTGAAATTCCAATACTTTGGACACCTCATGCGAAGAGTTGACTCATTGGGAAAGACCCTGATGCTGGGAGGGATTGGGGGGCAGAAGGAGAAGGGGACGACAGAGGATGAGGTGGCTGGATGGCATCACCGACTCGATGGACATGAGTTTGAGTGAACTCCGGGAGTTGGTGATAGACAGGGAGGCCTAGCATGGTGTGATTCACGGGGTTGCAAGAGTCAGACACAACTGAGCGACTGAACTGAACTGATAGATATCAGAAGAGTCAAGGAAGCTCCAGTGTATATCTTTCTCTGTGTGTATGAGTTGCTGTGTGTATTTACTTGCTCATTAACAGCTCTTCTACATGGTCAATGCAATAACGATTCTTTGTAAAGCTGACTTTGACGTGAAGGGTCACTATGATCTGTTGCCCAAAGAAAAAATTTCTTATTGTTCACATTCATTCAGCATGTAGACTGTAGGTAGTCTGTATTTCTACTATAAATATTTCTAAATATCTTAGGTAAAATGTTAAAAATATTTTCACTGCAAATATGAGAAAAACTTGGGATGGTTTGAGAACCTTGTGACTTGGACTTCAGGTTAATGGACAAATCTATAGAAGTTTTAGTGATTTAATGATTCCTGTAAAGACAGAAATTGGTAACAGGTTGAAAATTAAACTTTTGATTGGTAAAGACTGTTAGCTGCCTGCCACATATTTATTATCCTCTTGTTAAGGCAATGCCAAAGAATGCTCAAACTACCACACAATTGCACTCATCTCACATGCTAGTAAAGTAATGCTCAAAATTCTCCAAGCCAGGCTTCAGCAATACATGAACCGTGAACTTCCTGATGTTCAAGCTGGTTTTAGAAAAGGAGAGAAACCAGAGATCAAATTGCCAACATTCACTGGATCATGGAAAAAGCAAGAGAGTTCCAGAAAAACATCTATTTCTGCTTTATTGACTATGCCAAAGCCTTTGGCTGTGTGGATCACAATAAACTGTGGAAAATTCTGAAAGAAATGGGAATATCAGACCACCTGACCTGCCCCTTGAGAAACGTATATGCAGGTCAGGAAGCAACAGAACTGGACATGGAACAACAGACTGGTTCCAAATAGGAAAAGGAGTACGTCAAAGCTGTATATTGTCACCCTGCTTATTTAACTCATATGCAGAGTACATCATGAGAAACGCTGGGCTGGAAGAAACACAAGCTGGAATCAAGATTGCCAGGAGAATTATCAATAACCTCAGATATGCAGATGACACCACCCTTATGGCAGAAAGGGAAGAGGAACTAAAAAGCCTCTTGATGAAAGTGAAAGAGGAGAGTGAAAAAGTTGGCTTAAAGCTCAACATTCAGAAAACGATGATCATGGCATCCGGTCCCATCACTTCATGGGAAATAGATGGGGAAACAGTGGAAACAGTGTCAAACTTTATTTTTGGGGGCTCCAAAATCACTGCAGATGGTGATTGAAGTCATGAAATTAAAAGACGCTTACTCCTTGGAAGGAAAGTTATGACCAACCTAGATAGCATATTCAAAAGCAGAGACATTACTGTGCCGACTAAGGTCCATCGAGTCAAGGCTATGGTTTTTCCTGTGGTCATGTATGGATGTGAGATTTGGACTGTGAAGAAGGCTCAGAGCTGAAGAATTGATGCTTTTGAACTGCGGTGTTGGAGAAGACTCTTGAAAGTCCCTTGGGCTGCAAGGAGTCCAACCAGTCCATTCTGAAGGAGATCAGCCCTGGGATTTCTTTGGAAGGAATGATGCTAAATACTTTGGACACCTCATGCAAAGAGTTGACTCATTGGAAAAGACTCTGATGCTGGGAGGGATTGGGGGCAGGACGAGAAGGGGACAACAGAGGATAAGATGGCTGGATGGCATCACTGACTCGATGGACGTGAGTCTGAGTGAACTCCGGGAGATGGTGATGGACAGGGAGGCCTGGCGTGCTGCGATTCATGGGGTCGCAAAAGTCGGACACGACTGAATGACTGAACTGAACTGTTTTAGGTGTGTGTGTGTGTGTGTGTGTGTGTGTGTGTGTGTGCACATGCACACATTTGTGTCTTGTAGTCCAAACACTGGAATTCTTTACTTATGATCCAACTCTTTGAGTTTAGTTTCCTCTGTGCCTCAGTATCTTCTCATCCTTTGATCTTCATTTATAAAATGTAACTAACAGTTATGTACTGTCTCTTGTCAAGGTTTTTGGAAGAGGCAAATATACCAATGTGATGTGGAAGCTTTTAAAATTTAAAAATTTAAGGTGTAATAACATTAAATGTTGAAATAGTTTATATTGAAATATGTTTTTAAATAGAATGAGAAAATACACTCATAATCTAAACTAGTTTAAACTAATTTGAATGACAGTAAGTCACTTTGAAATGGATTTGTACTTCGGCTCAGTTTAATCATGACACTGCAAAAATCTAGAGGCATAAACAACTTTTAACTTGTTTCAAAGTATAGGAAACTGGGTTGTCTCATTACACATATCTGCTTTTTTGCAGAGTGGATTGACCACTGGACTAGAATAGCATCTAAATATGGGTATGAAAATTAGGTTTCACAGTGAGGAAGTTAGAGGTGGTTGAGAACCACAATAGTTTTATGGGGCACATGTTTGTTGATTAAGTACTCCAGGCACTTATAATGTAATCTGGGACAAGCCAGACATTTTTGTCAGTCTCAGGTTTGGAAGACACAGGGTTTATGTGAATTTTGCAGGAGTAGATATAAAGGAGATTATTTATCTACTTGTGATTGATATGGGAGGTCTGCCATACCCTGCAATTCTTCTCTTAAATAAGTCCCATATTAGTGCACAAAATATCAAGATGTATATTCATAAAGATATGCTTTTCCTTCTACCAAATAATAGTGGTGATAATGACAATAGCTAAAATGTTTTAAGTACTTTTACTTAAAGTAAGTACTTTAAAGTACTTTTACTTAAGATCACCAAGCATGATATTACATAATTCAATAAATATATGAGTTAGTTGCTGTTATCATTGCTGTTTTAAAGATGAGAAAAGTGGGTACTAAATGAGTTAAATAATTTACCCAAGATCACAGAGCAATTGCGGTTCCAGAATTGAAACAGAGGTCTTCTGACTCAGCTCCTCCATATTCTTAAAAATTATATCCTTACCATCACATATAGATAGGTGGCTACAATATATAGGTGTACCTTGAAAGTACTGTGGGTTGGGCATGACACCGCAAGAAATGTAGTATTGTAATACATTTAATGTTGCAATAAACTAAGTAACACTAATTTTTCAGTTTCTCATTGCCTATAAAAGTTATGAGTACATAATATTGTAGTCTATTAAGTGTGAAATAGCATTAAGCCTAAAAATATGTATAAACCTTAATTTAAAAATGCTTTATTGCTAAAAATTGCTAATCATCATTTGAGCCTTCAGTGAATCAAAATCTTTTTGTTGGAGAAGGGTCTTTCCTCAGTAATGATGGCTGTGGACTGATCACGGCGGTAGTCACTGAAGGTTGGGGAGACTATGGCAGTTTCTTAAAATAAGACAATAAGTCTTCTATACATCAATCAATTGTTCCTTTCGTGAACAATTTCTCTGTAACATGCAGTTCTGTTTGATAGCATTTTGCCCTCAGAACTTCTTTCAGAATTAAAGTCAGTTCTTTCAAAATCTGCTGCTGCTTTATCACATAAGTTTATGTAGTATTCTAGATCTTTTGTCGTCATTTCAATAGTGTTTATAGTGTCTTCACCAGGAGTTCAGTTCAGTTCAGTTCAGTCACACAGTCATGTCCGACTCTTTGCGACCCCATGAATTGCAGCACGCCAGGCCTCTCTGTCCATCACCAACTCTCGAAATTCACTCAGACTCACATCCATCGAGTCCGTGATGCCATCCAGCCATCTCATCCTCAGTTGTCCCCTTCTCCTCCTGCCCCCAATCCCTCCCAACATAAAGGTCTTTTCCAATGAGTCAACTCTTTGCATGAGGTGGCCAAAGTACTGGAGCTTCAGCTTTAGTATCATTCCTTCCAAAGAACACCCAGGGCTAATCTCCTTCAGAATGGACTGGTTGGATCTCCTTGCAGTTCAACGGACTCTCAAGAGTCTTCTCCAACACCACAGTTTAAAAGCATCAATTCTTTGGTGCTCAGCTTTCTTCACAGTCAAACTCTCACATCCATACATGACCACTGGAAAAACCATAGCCTTGACTAGAGGGACCTTTGTTGAAAAGTAATGTCTCTGCTTTTGAATATACTGTCTAGGTTGGTCATAACTTTCCTTCCAAGGAGTAAGCGTCTTTTAATTTCATGGCTGCAATCACCATCTGCAGTGATTTTGGAGCCCCCCAAAATAAAGTTTGACACTGTTTCCACTGTTTCCCCATCTATTTCCCATGAAGTGGATTCTATCTCAAGAAACCACTTTCTTTGCTCATCCATAAAAGCAACTCCTCATCCATAGGGTTTTACTGTGAGAGTGCAGTGATCCAGTCACGTCTTCAAGCTCCACTTCTAATTCTATTTGCCTTGCTGCTTCTCCCACATCTGTGATGACTTCCTTCACTGAAGTCTTGAACTCCTGCAAGTCATTCATGAGAACTGGAATCAACTTTTTCCAAACTTCTGTTGATATTGCTATTTTAACATCTTTCCTTGTGTCACCAATGATCTTCATGACACCTGGAATGGTGAAGCCTTCTTAGAAGGTTTTTGATTGACTTTGGCCAGATACATCAGAGGAGTCACGATCTATGGCAGCTATAGCCTTATGAAATGTATTTCTTAAGTTATGAGACTTGAAAGTCAAAATTACTCCTTGAATCCATGGGCTGCAGAATGGATGTTGTGTTTGCAGGCATGAAAACAACATGAATCTTATTGTACAGCTCCGTCAGAGCTCCTGAGTGACCAGGTGCATTTGCGATGAATAGTAATCTTTTGAAATAAATCTTCTTTATTTTCTGAGCTTTAGATCTCAATAATAGACTTAAAATATTTAGTAAATCATGTTGTAAACAGATGTGCCGTCATCCAGGCTGTGTCATTTCATTTTTAGAGCAGAGGCAGAATACATTTACTAGTATCCTTAGGAACCCCAGACATTTTGGATTCAGCTTCAAGTCACCAGTTATACTAGCCCATAACCAAAGAGTTAGTCTGTCCTTTGAAACTGTGAAGCCAAGCATTGTCTTTTCTCTCACCATGAAAGTCCTAGAAGGCATCTTCTTCAAACAGAGGGTTATTTTATCAACATCAAAAATATATATTTTTTTAATGTAGCCACTATTATTCATTATTTTAGCTTGATCTGAATAACTTGCTGCAGTTTCTACACCAATTCATTCCGTTTCACCTTGCACTTTGGTGTTATGGTGATGGCTTTTTTCTTTAAACCTCATAAGTCAGCCTATGCCAGCTTCTAACTTTTCTTCTGTAGGTTTTTTTCCTAACCTCTCTGTGCCTTAATATAGTTGAAAGGAGTTAGGGCCTTGCTATGGACTATGCTTTGGCTTACAGAGATGTTGTGTGTGGTTTGATCTATTCAGACCACTGAAACTTTCCCCATATCAGCAATAAGGTGTTTCAGTTTTTTTTCAATCATTTGTTTGTTCACTGGAGTAACACTTTAAAATTTCTTAAGAACTTTCCTTTTGCATTCACAACTTGAGCAACCATTTGTCACAAGAAGCCTAGATTTTGGTCAATCTTGGCTTTTGACATGCCTTCCTTACTAAAAATCTTTTCAAGTTTTTGATTTAAAGTGAGAGATGTGTGATTCCTCCTTTCACTTGAAATCGCAGAGGTCACTGTATGGTTGGTTATTAGCCTACTTTTGATAGTGTGTCTCAGGGAATACAGAGGCGCAAGCAGAGAGAGAGGAATGACCGGTTGGTTGGTGGAGTGCCGGGGTCCAGCCCCGGTGGATCCAGGGTGATTCGAAGGTAGGGAAGGAGTCGGCGTCCTTGGAAAGATACATATTTAATCACAGATATATAGGGAGATTAGAAACGGATAGTGTAGTAGGAGAATTAGTGGGGAAAAAGAGGCTGAATAACTTGGTTTACGTGAAATAGCATCCATGCTCCAGACGGGAATTCATCCAGAAAAACGGGGAGCAAGAAAGAAACGACATGGGGGAATCAGTCTTTCCGGAAACTGATCCGATTTCTTTATTTTTGGGTTTGCTTATATACCTGTTGTTATACTTAGGGATGAACACAGAGTCATGCGGGGGTCAGCAGTCCTGACCTTTATCAAAATCAGGTGCTTCACATAAAAAGGTCTTAGGGATTTTACATTATCTTCTGATCATGAGTGAGACCTGCTGACATTTTATGATCCTTTCTCTCTGATAACCAAAAAACTTATTTCTTCCAAGGGTGTATTTTCTTAAACCAGGCACCACCCTCCAAATAAAGTTACATTCCTATAGGGTGAGGGTGTAGTGAGTTACAATCAAGAAGGGTATTTATTTAACCCAAGGTTAACATGATTAATCTTAAGGGTTAATACTTATTTCTCCTATAAGCTTAAAGGTTAATGCTTATTTCTCCTATATGCTAGTCATATTCATTATAAGGGCAGGGAATATGGAGATTTAGCAGGAAACATCAATCCAACAAATGAAAACCCTTTCACCAATGCTCCCCTTAAGATCTATTTAGTCTTAAGATAGTGATAAAGTTACATTTTTACATAGCAAGGACACAGTGATTTATAACAAAGTACAGTGATCTATTACAAAAGAGAAAATTCATTAACTCAAAAAGTCTACTATTGCTAACCTTAAAAACTACTATATTTCCTTTTCTATATTCCAAATACATTGATTAATATATTCCCAGGTGCCTAAGGATATGGAGGCCTGGCAGCAATCTTTGACTCAACAAGAAGAAAAAGCCCTATGCTAATTAAGACTCTTAAAATACTCCAAAACTCTGTGTGCTGTTTATGGTTGAGAGGTAGTAAACAATCATGTGTGTAGTGGCAGGAGTATGGATAATCCTGTCACACAAGCTATTCTGTCAGCAGAGAGGTTTGACCTGAGACATCCTTGTCACACCCAGGGCAGGGAATTAGCAGCAATTATTGGCACAACAAATGAAAAACCCTTCACCAATATAATTCCTAACCAACCGACTATAGTAATAATTTCCAACTCCCCCAAAGAATTTGCCTTTAGTAAGTCTAAAACATCTCGTGCCTCTCAAATTGGGAGGCTGTAAACAATCGCATGTGGCCAGAGGAACCTATACAGGCGGGCTAGATAGCCTTCAGAGGAGTCTGTAAGCTGAAACACTCTTGTCACGCCCAGGAATTTTTATTGCCTTGGAGCTGCACATTTACTCCTTCTCTGAGAGAAACGGTTATGGGGGAGAGCATAAAACAGACTGGTTTTGGGGTAGATGCTCGGGAACAGGGGGTCTCCTGAGGCTTGATCACGCCTTTGCGTATGCCAAGCCTCCTTCCTCATGACCCTTGCCATGGGCGGAGTTCCTCACGCTGGTTCCCAGCAGTGGAGCAGTCAGAATGCACGCATTTATTAATTAAGTTTGTTGTCTTATAAGAGCGTGGTTCACGGCACCCCCCACAGTTATAGTAGTGGCATCAAATACTGCTTTTCACAGAACACTCTATTAAATAAAATAATAATGAGGAGGTTTGAAATATTGCAAGGGTTATCAAAATGTGACAGAGACAGGAAGTAAGCAAATGCTGTTGGAAAAATAACACCAATAGGTTTGCTTGAGCAGAGTGCCACAAACGGGCAATTTGTTTAAAAAAAAAAAGCAAGTTCTCTTCTTTGGAAGAGAACAATAAAGCTAAGTACCATCAAATGAGTTATGCCTTATTAAGTTGAATTATTTGTTAACTCTTTGCTTTGTTTCAAAAAGAATTAGAAACTGTTGAGTTCATGTTACTAATTTTCTTGATAAACTGAGTATAAGACACCAATATGCATTATATTCATGCATATGCTTGATACATTTTTCCAGGAAATGTAAGTTGTGTGATTTATTTTCAGTTGAATGTGCTTTTATATATCAGATGGTTACTAACTGGAAGTTAAAATTTTATCATTTTAAAAGGCTGTCAGTCATTTGACTAATTAACATAGACTATCAATATTATTTATTACACTGTTATTTATTATAGATTAGGTCAGTAAGTTATCATAAAACTTTATTTTCAGAGACAAAGAGTGGTTGAACTAAACTTGTCAGCTTCCAATATTTTCTTTAAAATTGGAAAAAAAATGATCAATGATTTTTTTCTATTTCCTACTCAAATTTTAAAAGCCCTCATTTGAAAATTAAAGCTAATTTACTACATTCATTAAAGCCTCACTTACCTAAAGTGATTTTTACTTGATTATGAATATTATGATTAAATGAGTCTTAGTATGGAAATACCACTTAAGTTTATTTACATATGTTACTTAAATCACAAGTTTTTGTAAGCATAGTAGAAGTTACACAAAGTATAAAACTTCTACTAAAGAGTAGGAATCACCATTCTGCAAACTACATGGATAGAAGTAATTTTCAAATAGCCTATTTTTCCTCCTTTAAAATATGAAAATGCTATTAAAATTTATGACAGTTCTCTTCTCAAAAATGTAAGCATGGTATATAAAAGATATGTGTGTGTAAAATGGAACATATACATATATATTTGTGTAGTATGAAAGATCATCTGTAACGTGAAAACATTAATATCTTTAATAACAACTAAAATAATGAGATTAAAGTAATAGTAATAACTGCCAAAGGGGTCATGAGTTCATACTCAGAGTGGGGTTAGCAGGAAGACCATTCTAGGTTTTACTTGCTGGTCAAGTATGAAATTAACATGGGGCACTTTAAAAGGAGAAAAATCAAATGAAAGTTTATAACATGTATACATGAGAGAGACCCAGAAAAACTGAATACTTGCCAAAATGGCCATAACCCTCACCTTAAATATCTTGAGCTAAAGACAGAAGAGGATGTTGGGGATAGTGGTTTAGGACTTCAAGGAGGAAACAGGCAATCCACATAGAGATAGAAAAGGAAGTATTTGGTGAACGAATGTTCGCTGGGCCAGATGGGGACAATGAACTCAGAGGGGAGTTAGAGTTATTCCCGACCCAGGGATTCCCACCTGTGTCACCCCTAGTTCACACTGTCCTTATCTGTGGTGACAACACCCTTCCTGGAACTGGTGCTCCATCTACATTCTTTCTGGAGAAGGCAATGGCGACCCACTCCAGTACTCTTGCCTGGAGAATCCTGTGGGCAGAGGAGCCAGGTGGGCTGCTGTCCATAGGGTTGCACAAAGTTGGACACGACTGAAGCAACTTAGAAGCATCGGCAGCTACATTCTTTCAGACATTTAAGGGGAAGGTCAAAGTTTCTTCCTGAGTCTCTTGGGGCCTTGATTATTTCCAATTGAAATAATTCTCATACCAACAAGATATTTTTGGACGGCAAATTTTGCTCCCCTACAGGGGTTATGTACATATGATGAAAATGATACTAAGAATTGCAATTATGTGTTTTATACTATATAAAGGGCTCCCCAGGGGGCACTAGTGGTAAAGAACCCATCTGCCAATGCTAGGGGCGTAAGACACACAGGTTCGTTCCCTGGGCCTGGAAGATCCCCTGGGGAAGAGCATGGCAACCCACGCAGTATTCTCGCCTGGAGAATCCCCATGGACAGAGAAGCCTGGCAGTCTACATTCCATAGGGTGGCAAAGAGTCGGACACAACTGAAGCAACTTAGCACGCCTGCACGCATGCTATATAAAAACTTTGATAGTAAGCAACCTACATGAGCTACATCACTATATCATCACAAAATGTCTTTGAGTCTGATACTATCATACTCCCCCATTAGTGAATGTCAGACTTTGATAATAAGTGGCTTTTGCAGGATTATGTCAGTAGGAAGGGGCTAAACAGGAGTCTGAAGTGCGTGCTCATTACCTCTGCTCTTCATTTGCTTCGACCACAGAGACTAGGTACTGGAAAATTCAGAAATAGAGCGCTTCTGTATGTCTGTTATTAAAGTTATTTGTGTGAAAACTCAAGTGTATAGTTATTTTTATACCAAGTTAGGAACCATGAGGATTCTGATATGTAAGTGTACTTATAAAAATGCAAAAATGAGTATAGTATCAAAGTCAAAGTGTTAGTTGCTTAATTGTGTCCGACTCTGCAATCCCATGGTTTATAGCCCACCAGGCTCCTCTGTCCTTGGCATTTCCCAGGCAAAAATACTGGAGTAGGTTGCCATTTCCTCCTCCAGGGGATATTCCCGACCCAGAGATCAACCTAGGTCTCCCACATTGCAGGCAGATTCTTTACTGCCTGAGCCAACAGGGTGTAGTATATCCTTTTTTAATTTGGTATCTTTTGATCAATAGAATATTATTAATAATGCATGTTACCAAATGGAACATTAAATATCTGTCTAATTTTATCAATGATATAATCACAACAAAAATTGTCATATCTGGCTTTAAGTCTTTCTGATGCTTACCAGCTGTTTTCCAATCATGAAAAATAAAACAACTTTGTGAATGCCCAGATTTACAAAACAGGTATGTTAGAGTGTGGTTATATGAAATCTCAGAATATTTCTTACTTTCCAGCATGTGCCTATTGCTTAAACTTATGTAAACTTGATTTCTGAAGAAACCACGATGATGAGCTGAAAAAAAAAAAAAGCCAAAATGTCTGACAGATATACAAAGTCCATGCCTCTATATTATTAGTGAAAGAGGAGATGGCACTCTGTTTTCCAGAGGACTCAACCCTATCCCATCACAGCACTCTCAGCTCTTTAGATGAGTGTCCTTATAAAAGAGAATCAGCACTTAATGTGTTAAAGTGCATTTGATGTGTTGATCTCTTATCGGACTTATTTCAGAAAACAAGGAAATTGTAAGTTTTGAAAGGGTGCTATTTAAAAATAGTTTGCAGTTGCTTTTTAAGCCATTCCCACCACCTATATCTTCCTCCTGTCTATAACAGACTTCTGCTCAAAATAGAGAAATAACATTTGAGAGTGTCATTTTATAGGTTCAGTCCAAACCTTTATAGATTTCTTTGGCCCATCTTATTTTTTCACAACTGAGAAATGAAAATAAATCTGTTATTTTGAACCTTCAAAAAATGGAAAAATATTCTTGAACTCCAAAAGTGACTTAATAAATGCTAAATATGTCCTTCAGAAGCAAAGTGAATCTCCATTGAGATGAATGTTACGGAAAGTAGTTAATTACATTTTTAATATAAAAAAATGTTAAGGTTTTGAGAAAAATTTACCCTGAATATTCAGGGGCCCTTGTTAGGATTAAGAACAATGGCAATAATAATGATGGTCTATTATTGCATTAAATAATAATGTATTATTTAAATGCAAAAGAAGGAAAAATCATCAGATACTTACTACCATTCTCTCAGAAGGCTTTTGAAAGGCTGAACATGGAAATAAAAGCAAACTTGAATGGAAAAAAAAAAATGTTACTTAATACCTTGCTAGATACTGTGAAAAACTATTTGCATTAATTATTTCTTTCAAATGATACAAAATACCTGTAGGTAGATATTAATGTTCTAATTTAACATATATTAAAATATAGATTATAAGAAACTTAATTCACTCTTAAATAGGTACTCCTGAACACCTCTGTTTATTTGTTCACCTCAACATCAGGGAACAAAACAGCAAAAATTCCCTGGTAGAAATTACATTCTAGTTAGTAACACACGTGCACCCACAGATGGCTAAATTTATTTAAAATAGGCAAAATACCCAGTTAAATTTTAATTTCAGATGAATAGCAAATAAATTTTAGTATAAATACATCCAAAATATTGTGTAGTTAAATAATATACAATATATTGTATTTTCAATGTATGTTCCATATATTACATATTAAAATGCATTTAAATATGAATTTTGATAAACAACAAATAATGTTATGATTACATCCCAGGCAGTATTTGGACATACTTATATCTCAAAATAAAATTTAACAGGAATCCTCCTTTTTATCTGATAACATCAACACTCACACACACACACACACACACACACACACACACTGTATTGGAACATGGCAAATGCAATGGAGAAAAACACATTCAGTAACTAGAATAGGAAATATCAGGGAGAGGGGGTTATAATTTCAGGTAAGGTAGTTAGGGAGGACTTCACTGGGAAGGTAGTATTTAAGCAAATATCTGAAGGGAAGCCAAGGTAGGTCTAAATAAAGAACTTGCTAGCTCAGCTAAAGAATCCACCTGCAATGCAGGGGACCCGGCTTCAATTCCTGGATCAGGAAGATCCCCTGGAGAAGGGGTAGGCTACCTACTCCAGTATTCTTGGGCTTCCCTGGTAGCTCAGCTGGTAAAGAGTCTACCTGCAGTGCAGGGCACCTGGGTTCGATCCCCGGGTTGGGAAGGTCCCCTAGTGAAGGGAATGGCAACCCGCTCCATTAGTCTGGCCTGGAGAATTCTGTGGACAGAGGAGCCTGGTGGGCTACAGTCCATGGGGTCACAAAGAGTCAGACATGACTGAGCAACTTTCAACACACACCTTAAAACACAGATGGGTTTATAATGCAGTATACTTTATTACTACAATTTACTTTCTCCATTTCAAGCACCTTCTAATTGAAAGGAGCAAATGTCTTCATGAAAAATTTAGGCCTCCCACTAAAATGTGCTGTGTACCAGTACTGTAAATAATTTATATAAGGAAAAAGTGAAATTTATAATTATCTGGTAACATAGTAGGAAGACTTTGGAAATCCAGCATGAAAAACTTAACACCTAAGATTGTTAAGTTGTTTTTGTTGTTCTATGCTGTTTTTGTTGGTCAGTCACCCAGTCGTGTCTGACTCTGTGATTCCATGGACAGCAGCATGCCAGCCATGCCATATATATATGGAATATAATATATATATAATTGTTTTATTGAGATGTAGTTGACTTACAATATTAATTTCATTTGTATAAAATAGTGATTCAAAGTTTTTGTAGTTTTTATTCCATTTAAATATTTTTATTTTTTACTCTTTTTATTTTTTTTAAATTTTTTTACTTTTTTTTTTTCTTTTTACTTTTTATTCTTTTTACTTTTTACTTAAAATATTATTTGCTCTGTGGACTGCAAGGAGATCCAACCAGTCCATCATCCTAAAGGAGATCAGTCCTGAGTGTTCATTGGAAGGACTGATGTTGACGCTGAAACTCTTTGGCCACCGGATGCGAAGCGCTGACTCATTTGAAAAGACCTTGATGCTGGGAGGGATTGGGGGCAGGAGGAGAAGGGGACGACAGAGGATGAGATGGCTGGATGGCATCACGGACTCGATGGACGTGAGTCTGAGTGAACTCCAGGAGATGGTGATGGACATGGAGGCCTGGCGTGCTGCGATTCATGGGGTCGCGAAGAGTTGGACACGACTGAGCGACTGAACTGAACTGAACTGATCCTGCCCCTCTCCACTTTTCTCTCCCAACTTGTAACCACTAGTTTGTTTTCTATGTCTGTGAATTTGTTTCTTTTTTTGTTATATTCACCAGTTTTATTTTATATTTTAGATTCCCCTTATCAGTGATAACATTCAGTATTCACTTTCCTTGGTGTGACTTATTTCACAAAACATAATATCCTCCCAGTCCATCCAATGTTGTTGCAAATGGCAAACTTTCATTCTTTTTTATGGATGAGTACTATTTCATTATATAAATACACACACACACACACACACACACACACACACACACGACCTCCTTTACTCATTCATCTGTTGATGGACATTTAGGCTGCTTCTATATCTTGCTTATTGTAAATAACACTGCTTTGAATATTGCAATGCACGTATCTTTTTGAATTGGTGTTTTTGATTCCTTTGGGTATATATTCTGAGAGGTATCGTTGGACTATATGGTAGTTATATTTTTAGCTTTTTGAGGAACCTCCCTATTACTTTCCACAGTGGTTGCACTAATTTACATTCCCACCAGCAGTATACAAGGATACTTTTTACTCCACATCCTTGCCAATGTTTGTTATTTGTAGACTTTTTAATGATGGGGATTCTAATAGGTGTGAGGTGATAAGTCATTGTAGTTTTGGTTTACATTTTTCTGATGATGAGTGATATGAACTTTTTTATGTTCCTGTTGGCTGTCTGTCTTCTTGGAAGAATGTCTGTTCAGGTCCTTTGCCTATTTTGTTGTTGTTGTTGTTGTTTTATATTGAATTGGGTTCACACCTAGGATTTTAGTGAAGTATTCTTGGGAGGTCTTCCATGTCCTCCATAGTTTGCAGTCAAGTAGAGAGCAAGAAAAAACAGAGAAGAGGCATAGGCAGCAAAAAATTTAATCGTAAAAGAATTCTACTATTTTTACTAATAATCCTGTTGAGTAGAAATGGAACATGTAATGGCTTAAAAGAACTAACAGGATGACTTAAGTGACTTACTCCAAGCTTTAAGTGATTTACTGGAGAATTTAGCTGATTAGATCATTTAAAATTTAAAGTCTCAGTCTTAGTGATGCTAATGTATTGATATATCAATTTTCCACTATAATTTTTCACATGGAATATTTCCAAGCAAGAAAATTAGTCTACATATTACAGACATATATAACTTTGATAAATCATGTAAATTATATACAGCATTCTGAAAGTAACCTACTCTTTTCATAAATATACAGAGAGAATAAAAGTTATTCACCATAAATCTTGAACTATTTAATGAAATCTTAGGACTCCCAGGTGGCGCTAGTGGTAAAGAATTTGCCTGCCAATGCAGCAGACACAAGAGATTCAGTTCAATTTCTGGGCTGGGAATATCCCCTGGAGTAAGAAATGGCAACTCATTCCACTATTCTTGCCTGGAAAATTCCATGGACAGGGAAACTTGGCAGGCTACAGTCCATGGGGTCACAGAAGTCAGACAAAACTGAGCAACTGAGCGCACACACACACACATAAGGGGTGTTTTAAGCCTCATGTATATACTATTTAAATATAATTGGACATTTCTAGGTCAAGAAAAACTAATTTCTATATCTAAAACATTGACACCCATCTTGAGGGTATACATCATGGAAGTAGTCGTTGAAGGACAAACACGGCCATTTCTTCTGAGTACCAGACATGAGTCTAGCGTATGCAGGTTTGATTAAAATCTTATCAAAGCAATATTGTCATCCTTAAACATTAAGAAGAGGAAAGGAGTTCCTATAAGGGAATAATGAAGTTTCTATTTCTTATTTAGTTAGACATTTCAAAGTTAATAGAAGAATGTTTTAAAAGGAAATATTATTTGTCACAAATATAAAGCCAGTGTTGAAATAAATCAATTAAAATAAATTAAAATTGCTTTAATGCCTTCTAATCCTGAAAAAATTCAAATAACTCAGTAAATTTAATAGCTTAACTTTTAGAACACAAATACATAGTAACATAGTCCAAATGAGTGGGTAGGTGGATGTTTGTTAAATGATTTAAGTGGTTTGATTTAAAGTAGTCAATAAGCTAATCAAAACTATGGGAGGTGGCTAAATATATACACACATCAAATGCATTGTTATTTGAGCATTGCATTTTTTCTTAGGTACCTTAAGCGTGTGCATGTAGTATGGGGACATAAAGAAAAAGTATGTTCTTTCAAAAGATAATTTCTTTTCAAGTAAAAATATAAATAGAGTCTCATGGAGGATGATCAAGGAAAGAATAAACTTAGGGTATATGTATTCTCTTTCAAATCATTAATATGTTCAGTTATTAGGAAAATTCTTTAAATATTTAATGAGAATCTGTAACTGTTTTCCTGCAATTTCTATCATTTTTAATGACTATAGAAGGTGGGCCCAAGCACACACAGTAGAGTTCAGTGGCCCATTATGTATTCTTTCCACACATATTTGCTGAGTGTTTCCTGCAGAGAAAGAAAAGTAAGACAGTAAAAGAATTTAGAATTTCTTGAAAGTGCATAATTGAATAAATGCCTAAGTTTAAACAGATGCTAATATCAAACAGAGTATTTGCTCTTAAGCTATAAGAATCCATTAGTATGCCTTGCGTGTAGATAGTATCCCTGGAGCAAAGGAGAGAGAGAAAGCAATGAATTTATTGGAAAAAAAATTCTATATTTTTTGAATTTAAACAAGTGCCTGGAATTACCCTTGTTTGACAAGTCTGACACATCCACACTATGTGAAGAGAAAGCTCTAGCAGTCTGGGTCTGTCTAATCAAGAAGTAGAAATCACACACTAGATTGAACAGGGGAAATTTAATATACAGATTTGTTAATTATGATTTGATGTGATTGTCTTTTGAGAGATAAATTCTGAATTAATGTGTTTGTTTACCAATGATGTTTCTAGAGCAACATTCTACTGGAATTATTATTTTTAAGAAGTGTTATTTCAAGTGCCCCTAGCACTGCTTATCATGAGAAACAAGGTATCTTAGGAAGAGTGTTTGAAAAGGGTCAAAATAAGTGAGATTCAAGCTCTTCTTTTGTTAGTGTTTCCTTAGGAGCTTCTGCAAGTCTCTAAATGTCTTATTCTCCTTAATTTTAAAATAAATTCATCTTCACCCTAGAGATGTGATAAAAAGCAAATGAAATAATGCAGGTAAAAGCACTTGAAAGCATTAAAATGTTAACAAAAATGAAATTCTATTGACATCATTGATCAAAGTGATCACTTAAGTTCTCCATCAAAACAGGTAAATGCCTCAAATCCTTCTACCTGTCAAGTAACAAAGAGAAGAGAGATACAAAAAATAACAATTTCCAAAGATTTCTTGCCTACGGATTTGGTAAGTGTTCTCCCAGAAGCATTGCATACCAGTTCCATAGAAGAGACACAGATACAACTCTGCTATTGGGGATAAGGGATTAATATGCAAGAGGGAGGAGCTTGTGGGAGTCATGCTCACTCCTACCCTGCCTATCTGGCTCTGGTGTGGGGATGTGAACTTTTACCAAAGGAATCTACAACGTTTTTACTCTCCTTTATTAAATGGGAAAGAGGAAAAAAAAATTAGGCTTCCAGGGTGCATAAATTATTGACATAGCACTGTGAAATTAATTCATTATTTAGATCTAGCTGTGATCAACTTACTCCTGGACACATAAAGACTCATAACTCCAATGATTTTTCCCAATTGCTTCAGAACCTGTTAGAAGCAGACGATAGGTCATCCAAGTCACACACCTAGTCAGCCCTGAAAGTAGGAAATCAGTCATTTCATTACAGCTGGTCCTGTTCTTCCTACTGGTTGGCTTTTCACATAGTGTTAAAATGTAATCAATTGCTCTTGAATATATTATCTAAAAGAAAATCTTATTTTCAGTTTTGTGGTATTTTCAATATATATATACGTACATTAATCTGTATCTCTCCATGTTTTCATATTCAGAATTTAAACTTCTTTTGTCCATGCTATTATACTTGCCTGTATTTTCATTACCTTGCAGTTTTATTTTTAATTCACTGCAATTAATGTTCTTAATTATTACAAAACAGTGTAAATTTCTTAAGTAAATTGTCAAGATTAAAATTCAAGCAACATTTTTTTTCTGAAATAATTACTGATTTACCTTAGAATTAACAAAGCCATGTTTTAAAACATTATTTTGAGAAGATTTACACAGAGATCTATGACACTGATTTTTGAGACTTCATGAGATAGATACCCATCAGCATTCTTTTTTTCAGATATTCTCCAGATTTTTAAAGTAAACTATACAGAATATTACAGGTAAGTATAAGATCTTTGAATCTAATTTCACTCCCTGCTATTCTTCCCTTTCTGTTTCCCTCCATTCTTTCCTCAGAGTTAAACATTATTTCAGGAAGCACCACATTGCACCTAACATATTGGGGAATATACAGATGACACCACCCTTATGGCAGAAGGTGAAGAGGAACTAAGAAGCCTCTTGATGAAAGTGAAAGTGGAGAGTGAAAGAGCTGGCCTAAAGCTCAACATTCAGAAAACAAAGATCATGGCATCCGGTCCCATCACTTCATGGGAAATAGATGGGGAAACTGTGGAAACAGTGTCAGACTTTATGTTTTGGGCTCCAAATTCACTGTAGATGGTGATTGCATCCATGAAATTAAAAGACGCTTACTCCTTGGAGGGAGAAAAGTTATGACCAACCTAGATAGCATGTTCAAAAGCAGAGAGATTACTTTGCTGACTAAGGTCCATCTAGTCAAGGCTATGGTTTTTCCAGTGGTCATGTATAGATGTGAGAGTTGGACTGTGAAGAAGGCTGAGCGCCAAAGAATTGACGCTTTTGAACTGTGGTGTTGGAGAAGACTCTTGAGAGTCCCTTGGACTGCAAGGAGATCCAACCAGTCCATTCTGAAGGAGATCAACCCTGGGATTTCTTTGGAGGGAATGATGCTAAAGCTGAAACTCCAGTACTTTGGCCACCTCATGCGAAGAGCTGACTCACTGGAAAAGACTCTGATGGTGGGAGGGATTGGGGGCAGGAGGAGAAGGGGACGACAGAGGATGAGATGGCTGGATGGCATCAGAGACTGGATGGACGTGAGTCTGAGTGAACTCCGGGAGATGGCGATGGACAGGGAGGCCTGGCGTGCTGTGATTCATGGGGTCACAGAGTCAGACACGACTGAGCAACTGAACTGAACTGAAAGAAGAATATCCACAATTATCTGAAAAGTCAGGCTGGATTTTCATTGTACATTTCAACTGGAACCATGTATTATAACATATTAATGTAGAATCTTATATGAAAACACCGCTGTCTTACAGTAAACCAGATCAAAGGGGAAAAAAAAAAAAACTAAAGGCTATTGTTCTCAAAAAGTTATTTTGTTTCTGAAAATATTTTGAATATTTTAAGAGTGACTTTTTAACAGGTAGTGAATGAATTATTTTAAAAAGATTAGTCTTTGGATAATTCTGACGTTAGAACATTAAATGAATATAAAATTATCATCTACTTTCCTATATCATACCATGCATGCGGACACTATGCATATTTTTTAATCTCTTGGAAACTCAACTTTTCCTTGAACTTTGAAATGATAGAAGCATTTAATTAAAAATAATTAGTCTTGACAACTGAGGTAGAAATACATTTTTAATATATTTTTACGTGCATTTTATTTTACCTGCACCCTTGCTCTGATTATCATTGATAGTGGACTTATGTTACTTATGAAGACCTATGGATTTTGTTTTCTTAGTTAAATAGAATGAAATGCCAAAGAGAGAAAGAAAAAATTACTGCAAGAGAAATACTTTGTCAGAGGACAGAATCCAGAATATATAAGAACTCATACAATTTATTAAGAAGATAAACAACCCAATTTAAATTTGCAAAATATTTGAACAGCAACTTACTGAGTAGGTGTACAGCAAGCCAATAAACTACATACAGAGTTGCTCGACAATATCCCTCATTGTCATCAGGGATATTAAAGTTAAAAGTATAATAAAATATCACTAAACGCTCATTAAAATGAATAAAAATAGGAGGGCTTTTTAAAAGTATCAGCAGTTTATATAAAATACTGAAACCTTCAGACTGCTCGTGTGACTACAAATGCTATAAGCACATTGAAAAATGGACCGAATTTTTAAAAGTTAAGCTTATATCCACCATACCATCCATTCTTCTCTTAGGTACAATTGTTGCAAAGAAAAGGAATACATTTCAGGGAATGACTCAGATACAATTGTTAGAAGCTTTATACACAACAGCTCCAAATTAGAAATAACTAAACCAACCATAGATCAATTCATAAGGACTGTGTGACATTTACCACAGTTGAATGATATTCTTTAGCAACAAAGGAACAAAGTACTGATATAATATGGATGAATCTAAAACTTATTATGCTGAGTGAAATAATCCAGAAAAGAAAAATATATTAACTTGGGTTCCATTTATATAAACTTCTAAAAAATAAAATTAATCTATTGCGACAAAATGAGATCACTGCTCGCTTGAAGCCAGGAAGAGACTAAATGATGGAATGCAAAGGGAAATGAGAAAACTTTAGGGGTGATAGAGCCATTCTTAATTCTGGAAAAAAGATCTATAGCTACATACAATGCTCAAAGTTCAATCTATTGTAAACTTTAAAGAGTTGTAGTTTATTGTAAATAAATTACACAGCAATAAAAATGATCTGCAGAAAAACATCTATTTCTGCTCCATTAAGCTAAAGCCGTTGACTGTGTGGATCACAACAAACTTGAAAATTCTTCAAGAAATGGGAATATGAGACCAGCTGACCTGCCTCCTGAGAAATCTGTATGCTGGTCAAGAAGCAACAATTGGAACTGGATATGGAACAACAGACTGGTTCCAAATTGGGAAAAGAGTATGTAAAGGCTGTATACTGTCACCCTACTTACTTAACTAAAATGTAGAGTACATCATGAGAAATGCTGGGTTCGATGAAGTAGAAGCTGGAATCAAGATTGCCAGGAGAAATACCAATAACCTCAGACATGGAGATGACACCACCCTTATGGCAGAAAGCGAAGAACTAAGGAGCCTCTTGATGAAAGTGAAAGAGAGAGTGAAAAAGTTGGCTTAAAGCTCAACATTCAGAAAACTAAGATCATGGCATCCGGTACCATCCTTTCATGGCAAATAGATGGGGAAACAATGGAAACAGTGACAGATTTTATTTTGGAGGGGCTCCAAAATCACTGCAGATGGTGATTGCAGCCGTGAAGTTAAAAGACACTTGCTCCTTGGGGAAAAAAAAAAAACTATGACCGAACTACAAAGCATATCAAAAAGCAGAGGCATTACTTTGCTGACAAAGTTGCCTCTAGTCAAAGCTATGATTTTTCCAGTAGTCACGTATGGATGTGAAAGTTGGGCCAGAAAGAAGGCTGAGCGCCGAAGAACTGATGCTTTTGAACTGTGGTGTTGGAGAAGACTCATGAGGGTCCCTTGGACTGCATGGAGATCCAACCAATTCATCTTAAAGGAAATCAGTCCTGAATATTCATTGGAAGGACTGATGCTGAAGCTAAAGCTCCAATATTTTGGCCACCTGATGTGAAGAACTGACTCCTTAGAAAAGATCTTGATGCTGAGAAAGATGAAAGGCGGGGGGAGAAGGGGACGACAGAGGATGAGATGATTGGATTGCCTCACTTACTGGATGGACATGAGTTTGAGCAAACTCTCAGATATGATGATGGACAGGGAAGCCTGGCGTGCTGCAGTACGTGGGATTGCAAAAATTAGGATGCGACTGAACTGAACGGACTGAAAAATGCGACTTTCTGAACAGACAAGAAACCCAACAAAAATGGAAACAGTACTTATATTTTTTTACGAGTATAACACTATTGTGATTTTTCTATTGTTAGCTTTTATAAATTCTGGTTTTCAAGAAATTTTCACATTTCATTATATTACCAAATTCATTTGCACCAAGTTGTGACTACATTATTCTATTGTTGTTCTCATGAGCATATGATTTATAGTGAAGTTCACTTTTTTCATTATTAATATTAGGGATTTGTGTTTTATATATCTTTTTGATCAATATTTCTAGGGGTTTAGCAATTTTATTATTTCTGAAGAACTGACATTAACTTTTGGTAATTTGTGTCTATTTTACCTCTATTTTTAATTTACTGATTTCTGTTATTTTATTTCTGTTTTCTTCTACTTTCTTCTGACTGATCTCTTGGTCATTTCTAAACTTACTTTCAACTTAAATAACTGACTTTTAATCTCTCTTCTTATCTAATAGGTTAGGTTTTAGTAACATATTTTTCTAATATCTTCTATTTTTTTTACCTACTGTACTCTTACTCTTTGACTTTTTTCTTTTTCTATTACATAGTGTAAAGTGCTAAAGTCTCCTATATTAATGATGAATATATCTTTTTCCTCCTTTTAATTCTATCAAGTTTTGCTTTAAATATTTTGAATTATTTGTTCTTTAACATACTGACCTTTATTACTTTAAAACAGTTCTCTATTAAGCATCATTATTTGGATCACTTCTGAGTTTGTTTCCAATGTTTGCTTTTATTAAATGGTTGATATTTCTATCCTGTCTTGTTGCTAGCCCAGAAAGAGTAGAGGAGGGACTCAAATTCATGCAACAGAAATAAATGGTGGGTTAAAAATATTTTAAACTCCAGTCAACCTTAAGGAAATTTAATATGAATACATAAATAGAGAAAACCAGAATACTCAAAGTAACCAAGTATTAAAGATGTATTTTTAAAGAAGTTCTCTGCAATAAAAAGGATACTTATTAGACTTATTAGAAAGTCATGGTGTGTTATAAGACAAATTGTTTGTAGTCTCAATAAATAGTCAACACCTTGGCATAACCTATTGTGTTTTAAAACATCAAAATTTTTACACAATAAAACAAAAAATTTTCACCTATAGAAGATGTCAATTTGAATTTCAGAATTCTCAGTAAAAACATTCAATTATTGAAACATCTGCAAACTCACTCAAGGAAAGAAAGACAAAGGAACAATATTATTTTATATCTGGCTAATCTTTCACACAAAATTGCTATGACAACAGTCTTGAATATACGTGAACAAACAAAATATTTTTCCTAATCCCTAATCAGGAAGACTAGATAAGATGAGTTTCAGCACGCCAAGAGACAACTACAGAAAATGTAAAGAAAATATTCTAGTTCTTTTCTGAAGTAATTCTAAGAAAGAGAAAAATCTGGCAAAGATGGGCACTGTTGGAATCACTATACAAATGTTTAAAGCTCCATTTCCATCTTTCACATGAAGTAACTGAAGAAATATGAGTAAAATATCTTGTTCTTAAAGCAAAGAAGCAGGAATTCCAAGCCAGGAAGTATGGCTCCAGAACCAGTTGTCTTATCAGGTGTTCTATAAATACTCTAATTTTCATGGGTAGAATGTAGGGCCTGAAAGAGTCCTTTCCTGTTTCAATCCATAGACATCAGCTTATCCTAGTTATAAAGTTTCATTAGTCCTTCTTTGGTTGCTGAGTGGCTTTTCATTCTAGTAGGATCTTAGATACTTTTTCTTTAATAAATCCTTTACCTTACTGCATTACTTCTTTTTCAAGGTTCTAATAACTTCCATTTTAGATTTCTGAACAAATAAAAAAGACCAGATTCAAGTGAGACGCTCCATGTGGATGGAGTGAAAGGACTTAGAGTAAGGGGAATATAAAGAAGGAGAGTAGTTGTCTCACAGCCCTTTAAGGGCTGGTGTCCACTGGGCCTCCTACTCTTTGGTAGGATTTTGGCCTCCACTCTGAGAGAAGTGGGCTTCCCAGGTTGTAAAGAATCTAGTAGTAAAGACTCTGCCTGCCAGCACCCGAGATGTGAGAGATGCGGGTTCCATCTCTGGGTGGAGAAAATCCCCTGGGGTAGGAAATGGCAACCCACTCCAGTATTCCTGCCTGGAAAATTCCATGGAAGGAGCCTGGTGGCTACAGTCCATGGAGCTGCAGGGAGTCGAATAAGACCCGGCACAGCACAGCGGAGAGAAGCAAGTAGCTAGCAGATAGTCGTCAATAGAGACGAGAAATGATCTGACTAGTGTTTTACCAAGATCACTCTGGTCTCTTCAGGGAAAATAGTTTCAGGAAGGCAAACATGGAAGTAAAAAAAACATTTGGGATGCTACCACCACAAATCATTTGAAGAGTGAGGCTGGCTTGATAGAGAAGTCGCATTAGACTAGTTAATATTTCTTAATACTTTCTGAGGATACGGTTATATGCGATCTCTCATGTTTACAAATAATTGTCAATTTGCTGATCACTTTCATTTATAATAGTTGATTAGAGTGTTTTCTTCAAAACTAAATTTCGCATCTATAAAATGTTTCAGTGTTTTTGTATTAGAAGAGCATTTGTAACTTTCAGTTTTACGATGTTTACAGAAATTTATCCTAGCACATTTTCTTAGATACTGCTTTTAGTCATTCCTGTACTCAATACCAGATTTGACATACCTTCACTAGATTTTCCCACATGATCTTATTTTATTTTTATTTATTTATTTAAATATATATATTTATTTTTAATTAGAGGATGATTACTTTGTAATGTTGTGTTGTTGTCTGTCATAAAACAATGCAAACCAGTTATATCTGTGTGTGTGTGTGTGTGTGTGTGTGTGTGTGTGTGTGTGTATTTTTGACCTCCACCCCAGCCCTCCATCCCGGCCCTCCTGGTCATCACAGAATGCCAGGCAGGGCCCCCTGTGTTGTACAGCAGCCTCCTAGCAGCTATCCATTTCACACGTGGTAGTGTATATATGTCAGTGCTGCGTTTTCAATTCATCCCTTACCCTGCTTTCTCCACGAGTCTGTTCTCTATGCCTGAATCTCTATTCTTACCCTGCAAGGAAGTGTATCGGAACTGTTTTTCTAGATTCTATAATAACAGATGTGTAGAGCAGACTTTTGGACTCTGTGGAAGAGGGAGAGGGTGGGATGATTTGGGAGAATGGCATTGAAACATGTATACTATCATGTAAGAAACGAATCGCCAGTCTATGTCCGATGCAGGATACAGCATGCTTGGGGCTGGTGCACGGGGATGACCCAGAGAGATGTTATGGGGAGGGAGGTGGGAGGGGGGTTCATGTTTGGGAATGCATGTACACCCGTGGTGGATTCATGTCAATGTATGGCAAAACCAATACAGTATTGTAAAGTAAAATAAAGTAAAAATAAAATTTTTTTAAATATACATTAATATATGATATAGGTTTTTCAAACTTCCTTCACTCTGTATAACAGGTTCATCTAGGTTCATTGACATCAGTTCAGTTGACTCATATTTGTTCCTTGTATGGCTGAGTAATATGCCATTGTGTATGTGTACCACAATTTCTTTATCTATTCATCTGTTGATAGATATCTAGGTTGCTTCCATATCCTGGCTGTTGTAAATAGTGCTGCAATGAATATCGGGGTACGTGTGTTTTCGAATTATAGTTTTATCAGGGATATGTCCAGTAGTGGGTTTCCTGGGTCATACGGTGGTTTTATTCCTAGTTTTTTAAGGAATCTCCATACTGTTATTGGTATGTGCTAACATCTTGGTTAATAGCATCAATATGGGAGTAAAATAGTATATCTATCACAAAACCCAACATTAAAGATAAAAATAAAACATACTTTCCACATGCTCCAAGTGGCTGATGGTTAATAGAATCATGTGTTAATAATTGAAAACAAAATACTTGTGTATATTCCCTGGAGAAGGAAATGACAACCCACTCCAGTGTTCTTCACTTGATCTTAGCCAAAAGGCCGAGAAGCGATACACTCCAGTGTTCTTGCCTGGAAAATCCCATGGACAGAGGAGTCTGGTGGGCTGCATGTCCATGGGGTCGCAAAATAGTCACATACAACTTAGCAGCTGAACAACAAAATGTATACTTTATACTTCTTTTAGCTTATCTGATTCTTTATATTTAAAGATGTCTCTTGTAGACATGTAATTGAGTCTACTTTGCAATACTTCAATAAAAAGACTTCCAAAAATTATCAGGAATTAAAAGGATATTACATAGTAGAAATGGATAGACCTGAAAGGAGAATTAAATAGAGAAGTCTGTTATTCTTACTGGGACAATGTAACCCCTCTTTACATTGTTTCAACTATATATGTGTATATGTATATATGTGTGTGTGTATATATATATATATATATATATATATATATATATTGCTATTGTTGTTGTTTACTTGCTGTGTGTGTGTGTGTGTAGTTTGAGTCACTTTCCGGAAGCAATTCTGGTAAACAGGTTGTATGTAAAAACTTAACAGTTTTTCTCACCAAGCTTTGAGAATATTATTAACTAATGTATGCATCCACCAGTATATTTGTTAATTACTGTTTAGAAACTGTTTAAATCATTTTAATGAAAAACCAAGACAGGTGATAAAATTTATGTGCTTATGATTTACTCTATTTTGACCTCTCAATTTTTGAATTTCTGTTTCCCCATTCTACTGATATACCTTATGGCAAACCTAAAGTGAATGAATAAATGTGAAACCAGAGTTGTCTTTGCCTTTCTACTACAATGTGAACATTTGGTTATAGGCTAATCTTTAAGATGGCACTGCAGATGGTGATTGCAGCCGCGAAATTAAAAGATGCTTACTCCTTAGAAGGAAAGTTATGACCAACCTAGACAGCATATTAAAAAGCAGAGACATTACTTTGCCAACAAAGGTCCATCTAGTCAAGGCTATGGTTTTTCCAGTGGTCACGTATGGATGTGAGAGTTGTGCTATAAAGAAAGGTGAGCACTGAAGAATTGATGCTTTTGACCTGTAGTGCTGGAGAAGACTCTTGAGAGTCCCTTGGACTGCAAGGAGATCCAACCAGCCCATCCTAAAGGAGATCAGTCCTGGGTATTCATTGGAAGGAATGATGTTGAAGCTGAAACTCCCAATACTTTGGCCACCTGATGCGAAGAGCTGACTCATTTGAAAAGACCCTGATGCTGGGAAAGATTGAGAGCAGGAGGAGAAGGGGACGACAGAGGGTGAGATGGCTGGATGGCATCACCGACTCAATGGACATAGGTTTGGGTGGACTCCAGGAGTTGGTGATGGACAGGGACACCTGGCGTGCTGCAGTTCATGGAGTCACAAAGAGTCGGACATGACTGAGCGACTGAACTGAACTGAATCTTTAAGACTTATAGCAGTAACTCCCTGTATATATGAATAGTTTTTAAACAATTAAGATATTTTATATAATTTTTATCACCATGATTACTTTTTTTTTGCTTATTTGTTTTAATTAACTGATGTCTGTACTCTTCAGTTTTCCTTAGATTTTACCTCACTTCCTTTTTCTGTTCCAGGATCCCACTCATGATAGCACACTGCAGTACGTTATCATATGCCACTTTCTTCTGAGTTGTGACAATTTCTCAGATTTTACTTGTTTTGGATGATCTTGGCAGCTGAAGGTACACTGCCCAGATGTTTTATGGAATGTCTCTCAGTTGATATTTGCTGGATGTCTTCCTCATGATCAAACTACATTTATGGGTTTTGGGAAGAAGAACACAGAGGCTAGTCAAGGGTAAACACTATCAACATAACTTACCACTGATGATGTTGACCTTGATTATCTGACTTAGGTAGTCTTATGTTAGGTTTGTCCACTGAAGCATTACTGTCCAGTCCCCCATTACACACTGTACTCTTTGGATGAAAGTCTCTTTGCACAGCCCATGCTTAAAAGGATGGAGAGTTAAGCTCTACCTCCTTATGTATGAAGTATTATGTAAATTTATTCTTGTACCTAAGGAGTTGGGTCTGTTCTCTGCCATTATCGATTTCAGTTCAGTCGCCCAGTAATGTCTGGCTCTTTGTGACCCCATGGCCTGAAGCACGCCAGGCTTCCCTGTCCATCAGCACCTTCCGAAGCTTACTGAAATGCATGTCCATTGAGCCAGTGAGGCCCTCCAACCATCTCATCCTCTGTCATCCTCTTCTCCTGCCTTCAATCTTTCCCAGCATCAAGGTTTTTTCCAAGAAGTCAGTTCTTTGCATCAGGTGGCCAAAGATTTGGAGCTTTAGCTTCAGCATCAGTCCTTCCATTGAATATTCAGGACTGATTTCCTTTAGGGATAGACTGATTTGATCTCCTTGCAGTCCAAGGGACTCTCAAGAGTCTTCTCCAATACCACAGTTACTCAGTAATTAATTTTTATCAAAATGGATTCACATTACTTAAGGTTTTTTATTAAGTATAATTTCCTATTAATATGAATGCTTTTTGATCGAATTTACTCAGAAAGTAGAAAAACTCATATTGATTCATAGTTTCTATACTTGATTACAGAGAATGGTATGCAAATTATCTCAAGCATGCTAAGTTGCTCAGTCATGTCTGACTCATGGACTGTATCTCACCAGGTCCTTCTGTCCTTGGAATTTTCCAGGCAAGAATACTGGAGTGGGTTGCCATTTTATTCTTCAGGGGTTTTTCCAGACCCAAGGATCAAATCCTCATTTCTTACATCTCCTGCAATGGCAGGCAGGTTCTTTACCAATGGTACCAATTTCTGGGAAGCAGAAATTATCTCAAAGACCCACATATATTAAAAATTTTGGATCTACTTTATCACTGGACCATTTGTCAACAAAATCAGAACTGCCTCAGTTGAACTTGCTAACATCACTTGGGAGCTCATTGTTGGCTTGGGTCATGTTAGATTTCAAATTCAGAATTTTAATTCTTTTTCTCAAGGCTTTTAATTCGCTTTGACTCAAGAAAATGCCATTCTTCCTGTTTTCTGTCATTTACTATTTACACTGAATGATTCCTCAGGACTTTCTTGATAGTATATTGATAAAGGCTAGTTTTTCTTTAATCATCTTTTAACATGAATTCTGAGCATAATGGATTTTATTGCAATTTCTCAGGAATCTCCTTTTCCACTTTGAAAGCTTTTGATTTGATGTTGGCCATTTTTAGTCCTTTAATTTTCTAACAGTAATTATGAGGTTTAAGTTTTATCTCAGTGATCCCCTCCAGCAGCTATTTCAAGATTGACCTTCTTTGACTTCTTTATGCTTATGAGACCTTTGAAGTCCTTTTCTTTCTAATTCTTTCTGAATATCATTGAACTTTTATGTTAAAAGTGAATTACTTATTGTGATAGTCACCTTGATTTCTCCTTTGAACTTTCAAAACTCTGTTTTTCCAATCTTTTCACTAATAACTTGAATTTATATGATTTTTATCACTGTTATGATTTAATGGATGCAAACATATTAAATACTGGTTATTTGCACAGTGCCAAAGATTACTTTTCCTATTACACTATTGTCTTCCTCAGCATTATAAATCTGTATTGGCCATATTTGATTTATTGCTTTGACAATAGTGTAGTGCATGATATTATATACAGCTGTACCTCCAAAAGCCAGAAAGGAAATATTTTAACCAGAATATATATTTTATATCATATTTTACTTGAGTATATTTATAATTGGAAAAATTAATTTTATATATAAAATATTTTAGAACTCAACATTTTATATAGAGGAATGCACTTTTTTTTAACTTTGCCTCCCAGATACACCCTATTGTCTGCAAAGAATTAGTTATTCTATTTGTTCCAAACTGTCTTTTCTTTCTGCTACAGTAATGGATATATTTTATATTGTACCTTTTGGGTTCAAAATATACAGAATAGTGAAAAAAAAGTAAATACAATTAATTAGCTCATATAATTGCAAATATTTTTAATATGAAATAGTAACAATAAAATGTGTTCTAGATTGTTTAGGATGACACTTTGCCAATTTTGGAAATTAAATTCATACTTTTGTTATCTTCATTGTATTATCTTTTACACATCTGTTACATAAATTTTGATATTTTCCTATTGTCCTCCTGTCCATATATCTATTTCAGTAACTAAAGCAACAAAAAATTCAACCTCATACACAGCTCTCCAAATATGATCAAGGAAAGCTAAAGTCCATGGAGCTTTACTCCTGTAGCTCAACTGGTAAAGAATCTGCCTGCAGTGCAGGAGACCTGGGTTCGATTCCTGGGTCAGGAAGATCACCTGGAGAAGGGAAACGCTACCCACTCCAGTATTCTGGCATGGAGAATCCCATGGACAGAGGAGCCTGGCAGTGTACAGTCCATGGGATTGCCAGAGTCGGACACAACTTAGTGATTAAACCACCACCGTAGTCCATGGAATATTGCTGTTATTTAAGGGGTAATCTTAAGCATGATAAGGGATATTATGCCATTTTAATGATACAGAAACTTCAACACATCTTTTTTTTAATACTTTATTTTTTTAATATAAATTTATTTATTTTAATTGGAGGTTAATTACTTTACAATAAATGTAATTTTATTTTTGCTTATACATCATGTTTAAAGCAAGAAAATTGCTCTCTAAGAGTGTATTTCCAAGATGCCTTAGGTATGGCAAAAACCACTACCATATTGTAAAGTAATAAGCCTCCAATTAAAATAAATAAATCTGAAAAAAAAGAAAAAAAAACTCTCATTAATGCAAATGATGGCTAATGGTCACACGAGTGCTGAAGACAGCATTAAAAAGTGATTCAATGATAGAATCATTTTACTTCTGAATTATATGTACAATAAACATGAAATACTATTTCCTGAAATATACCAGAAAAAACAATGCATTATATTTTCCCAAAGATGACCTGAAATAATTTACAGATGACTTACTAAAGTCATGAAATTAATGAATGACACAATAGAAAGTTGAATCCATATATTCTCACAATTAATATGCAAATTTAATGATAATTATTATCTTTTTCATTTATTAACTCTATATTCTTGATATGCCAACTGTTACTTACATATTTTCCTTCATTTGCTGACTTCAAGAAGTCTCAGATTCAAGGTCATTATATCCATTTTATAGGTGAAACAATTGGGCCTCAAAGAAGTTGGTAACTTACTATATAAGTCTGAGTTGGAATTTAAACTCTGATTTGCCCAAGTGCAAATTGTGTGTAATCACTTCCCTGGCCAATACCTGGAACCTTCATTCTGTTAATAAACTGTGGACAATTCCATGATAGGTAGTTTTTTCTGCACATTTCAGAGTAGGGGTTTCCCTGCCCAGGCTAAATATTAAAGGATGGTATGATGAAATAACCTTGAAGATGCTAAAAGTTTAAGATATAGCAAATGTATAGTGACCTGAACATAATGAAACTCTCCTTGGATGGGAGATAAACAAAGCAACTGTATATTATGAAACTATGAGAGATGCCTTATAGCACTTAGACACTTACTTAGAAAAGTATCTGAAATCATCTTTCTTTATTCCAGTTGTGTAGTACCATGAGTAACCAGCCACCTTCCAGCAAGAAGAAATGTATATAATTGAGTAATTAACTGAAAGACATTGGATAAAAGCAGGGTCAAGGGATTTATGCAATATATCATAATAGATTGCCCTTATCACTTTAACTGGAGAAGCAAATGGCAACCCACTCCAGTGTTCTTGCCTGGAGAATCCCAGGGACGGGGGAGCCTGGTGGGCTGTTGTCTATGGGGTCGCACAGAGTTGGACACAACTGAAGTGACTTAGCAGCATATCACTTTAACAGTTAATGCTTTTCAGATGTTTATTTATTTTGTTTGCTTATTTATTTCTTTTTTAGATGTTCATTTATTTGTCCAGTTTATTTATTTACTTTCTGAATTAGCAGTAGATGGTGAAGTTTTGCCTTATGTTAATGCAGATATGGCCTGGAAAAAATAAATAAAGCTTTCTCTTGGTTTTCATGATTAAATAGCTCATAAATCAGGCAAGCAAAATCTACAACATGTGCGTCCATTATCCTATATAACTGACTAAGCCTGCGGCCTTTCATCGTCCTCTTTCTTAATACGTGCTGTCCTCTCAGTAGCTCAGTCATGTCCAACTCTCTACAGCCCCATGGACTGTGGCCCCCCAGGCTCCTCTGTCCATGGGGATTCTCCAGGCAATACTACTGCAGGGGGTTGCAATGCCCTCCTTCAGGGGATCTTCCCAACCCAGTAATTGAACCAGAGTTGCTTTATTGACTATGCCAAAGCCTTTGACTGTATGGATCACAATAAACTGTGGAAAATTCTGAAAGAGATGGGAATACCAGACCACCTAACCTGCCTCTTGAGAAATCTGTATGCAGGTCAGGAAGCAACAGTTAGAACTGGACATGGAACAACAGACTGGTTCCAAATAGGAAAAGGAGTACGTCAAGGCTGTATATTGTCACCCTGCTTATTTAACTTCTATGCAGAGTACATCATGAGAAACGCTGGATTGGAAGAAACGCTGGATTGGAAGAAACACAAGCTGGAATCAAGATTGCTGGGAGAAATATCAATAACCTCAGATATGCAGATGACACCACCCTTATGCAGAAAGTGAAGAGGAGCTAAAAAGCCTCTTGATGAAACCGAAAGAGGAGAGTGAAAAAATTGGCTTAAAGCTCAACATTCAGAAAACGAAGATCATGGCATCTGGTCCCATCACTTCATGGCAAATAGAGGGGGAAACAGTGGAAACAGTGTCAGACTTTATTTTTGGGGGCTCCAAAATCACTGCAGATGGTGATTGCAGCCATGAAATTAAAAGATGCTTACTCCTTGGAAGGAAAGTTATGACCAACCTACATAGTATATTCAAAAGCAGACACATTACTTTGCCGACTAAGGTCCATCTAGTCAAGGCTATGGTTTTTCCTGTGGTCATGTATGGATGTGAGAGTTGGACTGTGAAGAAGGCTCAGAGCCGAAGAATTGATGCTTTTGAACTGTGGTGTTGGAGAAGACTCTTGAGAGTCCCTTGGACTGCAAGGAGATCCAAACCTGTCCATTCTGAAGGAGATCAGCCCTGGGATTTCTTTGGAAGGAATGATGCTAAAGCTGAAGCTCCAGTACTCTGGACACCTCATGTGAAGAGTTGACTCATTGGAAAAGACTCTGATGCTGGGAGGGATTGGGAGCAGGAGGAGAAGGAGACGACAGAGGATGAGATGGCTGGATGGCATCACGGACTCGATGGACGTGAGTCTGAGTGAACTCCGGGAGATGGTGATGGACAGGGAGGCCTGGCATGCTGCGATTCATGGGGTCGCAAAGAGTCGGACATGACTGAGTGACTGAACTGAACTGAACTCCTGAATTGCAAGCAGATTCTTTACTAGCTAAGCTACCAGGGAAGCCCTTTTTCCTTAAGATAATCTCTATCTAAAATGTCCTTCTGCATGAAAACTACTGCGGTAAAGATCCTATCACTTCTAACCATCAAAGTAGTTTCTTGGTTCATCCAAATCCATTCTGTCGTGCAGCCAGATTAAGCCACAGTGAGACAATACTTTCTTCATGCCATTCTCTTACATACACACACAGATACAACATCAATACAACCTCATATTTTGACAGGAAAAGTTGTACTATTTAGCTTTAGTATGCAGGAAAACTTTGAAGTTGTTTCTCAAACGTTCCTGAATTTTCTATCTCCTAATCTCCAGTCATTGCTGTCAGTAGGATTTTTTTTTTATATATGCAAAATCCACTTTCACCTCTTAGACTTGCTTCCACTGAGAGTCCATTGCTCTTCACTTACCTGTATCTTACTTATTTCTGAGGCTTCTACCACCCCCACCCCATTCCCACTCTCACATCCTTCACAGCTGTCTCCCTTCTCTCTCTGCTATTGTCTGTAACTTGAATTTCATATAGAGATATTTAGTTATAATTGAGTCGGACACGACTGAAGTGACTTAGCAGAAGCAGATGCAGCAGTATGGATTCATGTTATGTTCCTTTAGAAGGAACAGTCACTTTATTTTGTGGTCTAACTGGTTTCTGTTATCTCAAACATCTTTAATTGATTTCCTGGCTGTCGTGTCTGAACACAAACCTATATTAATACAAGAAAGTTCATCTTGAATTACTGTTTGCGGGAAAAATGTTGCCAAGTGCTCTGAATGCCTAAACTCTTCCGGGATTTCCCATATTTCCTGGTATCAATGGTGCTTAAAGGAATCAAATATCAGCATTCAAATCATGATGTCAGTCATGACTCTAATATGGTCAGTAATTAAAAACTTACATAAAAATTATGCTACCTTGTAAAAACTTCTGTTATATGAATGAGTTACATTTGAGAGTTTCAAGAAATTTATTACAGCTGTTCATAAGAGAAATCATTAGAATTATCAAGTGAATGAGAATGTCACCAAGCAGTATAAATATATATTTATACTACTAAAGGTATCATTGTTTATTTATCACTATATATTTTTAAATAAATATGGCTAGAAAGAATTTAAGTGTGTACCCACTCCCATGGACTTATCTAGGACATGAATCAGACAGAGCAAATAATGAACACGGCTGGCTTTTTGGCTTTTTTTCCATTACTCTGAATGAGAAACTAGGTGAGAAATTCAGAGTTTTTTTTAAATTGAGTCTCAATGAGCTTAAACGTCTACATGAAAAATGTTAAGAACGGTAAAGGGAAACTTTGAATGACTTTTTGATATGAACACAGTTGTTTTTTTTTTTTTTCCTAGCCACATGAGTAGATGTTATCTGACCTTAGCTTTTCTAGACAAGTCTCCCTCTAACACCTCTTCTCATCCATCCATTTTATCAGTGTTCACCTTTGGGGATTCTTTTTAAGTTTCTTCACAGAAATGCTTTAGTGATGCCACATGTTGTTCCCTTGAACTGTGTGAAAAGCAGGAATCATACAATATTCATGGAGATCCTAACAATGAGAGCTGTGCTGGAAATAAGGGGTAAAGTTCCACAGATGAGATGTATCTATTTTATATCCATTCGGTGCCAGGTTCCTGATGATTACCTATAAATGGTTTTCTTTGTCAGTGTCCTGATGTTCAACATACCTGTTTTCAAAAAGCAGAAATGTAACAGTGAGTGTACTGTGCAATGGTCTGACCTCCTTATTTTAGAATGGACAGTGTATGACTAATAAACAACTCCCACCCTGCTGCCTAAACACAAAAGTGTTTTGTGTTTCAAGGGTACCAGCATTTAATTAGAAGCCATCTATTGTGAGTATTCTTCAGTTACCTGAATCTTATTGCTGTTACTGTTCAAAAGAAAATGGCTACTAAAATGTTAGAACATTTATTTGGGTCACAATTAAATGTTCAAGAGCAATAGTTCAGAGGGTAAGTGGTGGTTTAGGTTATATAAGATCATATTTTTCATGCCTATAAGAATTTAGTCACTTGAAATTGAGGTTTTTATTTTTAAATGCTTACAAGATAAAGACTGTTTTTTGGTACTGTTTTTGGTGGTTGGTGGCTTAGTTGCTAAGTTGTGTCTGACTCTTGTGACCCCATGGACTGTAGCCTGTCACGCTCCTTTGTCCATGGGATTCTCCAAGAAAGAATCCTGGAGTGGGTTGCCGTTTCCTTCTCCAGGGGATCTTCCTGACCCAGGAATCAAACCCAGGTCTCCTGCATTGCAGGCAGATTCCTTACCAACTGAGCTGTGAGGGAAGTCCAAAAATCAGGTATGAATTTTGAATTTGATTACTTTTTATGAAGTAAAAGTGAAAGTTGTTCAGTCCTGTGCGAATCTTTGCAACCCCATGAATTATACAGTCAATGGAATTCTCCAGGCCAGAAAACTGGGTGGGTAGTCGTTCCCTTCTCCAGGGGATCTTCCCAACCCAGAGATCAAACCCAGTCTCCCACATTGCAGACAGATTCTTTACCAACTGAGCCACCAGGGAAGCCTGGTAGTGTTTGTAAGCATTATTTTTTCTGCTGATTTGAGACAAGACATTCTGCGGACTAAAATATTATTTTTAATAGGCAAAAAGTTGAATTTTAAAATTGTATCAAAGCAACAATAGAGACTTTTCAATGAATAAAGACAGTAATTTTAATTGAAACAAAAGTCCTACTTTTTGTGCTATTGGAGCAATAAAAAAATATAAAAGAAATCTCAGTAGTAAAATCACTCTTATTTATTTGACTTCTAGGATCCATTGAGTTATATAAAATGAACCCTTTACAAATTGTTCTTTGAAATGAGAAAGGTAATTTGGAAATATAAATCACTTGTTTTAAGGTAAGTCACCACTTTAACTCTCCAGGGACATTTTATTCACCATTAATGTCTATGCCTTTGATTTTCTTCTATGATTTCTAAAACGTTGTAACCTAACTGAAAGTGGAGTCCCTCAAACAGTAATGAATTTGTTTAGATCACATACTATGACATGCACTTTTTACCTAATGATTCACTCAATATAATCTTAATAGATGTATAAAGTGGAGTCCATGCTGTCTAAACACCTGTGTGTGAAAATGAATAGGCCAAGTATATTGTACTAATTAAGCTAGGGGCCTGGATCTCAGTTGTGCATCGGAAATTCCTGACTCTTGAGTTGAGACAAGTTACTTAATTAATTTCCGAGAGATTTGTATTTCATTTATTACCTGGGTGTGATAAATAATTAAGTAAGATTATGCCTGGGAAATTGTAAGCAAAATATAAAGTGACTAATAACTGTTTTTATTATTATTATTTTCTGTAGGTAAATGGTTAAGAAAACGTGTGCTGCAGCACTTCCTATCTCAGGACATGTGATTAATAGGGAGTTGTTTTCATTTCATTTATTTCCATTATTGCTAAATCCATAGAAGAAGGGGTCCTCAGTCTTGTTCACTGTGGTATCCACAAGGAACACATGCTCAATAAATATTTATCAGATGAGTTAATAATTAGTTAATAAATTTAAAATATCCTCTCAAAGCACTATACATTAAATGTAGACAATGAAATGTACATTAAATGCAGAAAAATATTGAATCTTTTAAAACACTGAGATAAAACTGGAAGCTTTTGCCTGAGCACAATTATTCACAATTAAGAAAAATATATATATTGGCCTATAGAATGAAAAACACAGGAGTAATTTCTGAGGCATATTTGTTTTATAACATGATATAAGAAAAAGAAATGCAAAAAAGCAAAATGGCTCTCTGGGGAGGCCTTACAAATAATTGTGAAGAGAAGAGAAGCAAAAAGCAAAGGAGAAAAAGAAAGATATACCCACTTGAATGCAGAGTTCCAAAGATTAGCAAGGAGAGATAAGAAAGCCTTCCTCAGTGATCAATGCAAAGAAATAGAGGAAAACAATAGAATGGGAAAGACTAGAGATCTCTTCAAGAAAATTAGAGATACCAAGGGAATATTTCATGTAAAGATGGGCTCGATACAGGACAGAAATAGTATGGACCTAACAGAAGCAAAAGATATTAAGAAGAGGTGGCAACAATACACAGAAGAACTGTACAAAAAAGATCTTCATGAACCAGATAATCACAAAGGTGTGATCTCTCCCACTCATCTAGACCCAGACATCCTGGAATATGAAGTCAAGTGGGCCTTAAAAGCATCATTATGAACAAAGCTAGTGGAGGTGATGGAATTCCAGTTGAGCTATTTCTTTCTTTTTTTTTTTAATTTTAATTTTTACTTTATTTTACTTTACAATACTGTATTTGTTTCACCATACATTGACATGAATCCACCATGGGTGTACATGCGATCCCAAACATGAACCCCCCTCCCACCTCACTCCCCACAACATCCCTCTGGGTCATCCCCATGCACCAGCCCCAAGCATGCTGTATTCTGCATCAGACATAGACTGGTGATTCAATTCTTACATGATAGTATACATGTTTCAATGCCATTCTCCCAAATCATCCCACCCTCTCCCTCTCCCTCTGAGTCCCAAAGTCCGCTATACACATCTGTGTCTTTTTTGCTGTCTTGCATACAGGGTCATCATTGCCATCTTTCTAAATTCCATATATATGTGTTAGTATACTGTATTGGTGTTTTTCTTTCTGGCTTACTTCACTCTGTATAATCGGCTCCAGTTTCATCCATCTCATTAGAACTAATTCAAATGTATTCTTTTTAACGGCTGAGTAATACTCCATTGTGTATATGTATCACAGCTTTGTTATCCATTCATCTGCTGATGGACATCTAGGTTGTTTCCATGTGGCCTCTGTCTCTTTCCTCCCCCATCTCTTCTCTATCCAACTCTGTGAATCTCTGTGTGTTCCAGACAGTGGAGAACAACTAAGGAACTGGTTACTGGCAGGATTTGTCTCTCTCCTTTTCATTCCTCTCTCTTATCCTCCTGGCCACCTCTGTCTACTTCCTCCCTCTCATCTTCCCTGTATAACTCCGTAAATACCTCTGAGCAGTCCAGACTATGGAACACGCATAAGGAAGTGACTACTGGCTAGCTTGCTTTCTCCTCTTTTGATCTCACCGCATCTCATTCCAGTCACCTCTAACTACCCCCTCCCTCTTCTCTTCTCCATGTAACTCAGTGAACCTCTCTGGGTGTCCCTCAATGTGCAGTTGAGCTATTTCAAATTCTAAAAGATGATGCTGTGAAAGTGCTGCACTCAATATCCCAGCAAGTTTGGAAAACTCAGCAGGGGCCACAGGACTGGAAAAGGTCAATTTTCATTCCAATCCCAAAGAAAGGTAATGCCAAAGAATGCTCAAACTACCGCACAATTGCACTCATCTCACATACTAGTAAAGTAATGCTCAAAATTCTCCAAGCCAGGCTTGAGCAATACATGGACTGTGAACATCCAGTTGTTCAAGCTAGTTTTAGAAAAGGCAGAGGAACCAGAGATCAAATAGCCAACATCTGCTAGATCATCGAAAAAGCAAGAGAGTTCCAGAAAAAAACATCTATTTCTGTCTTATTGACCATGCCAAAGCATTTGACTGCGTGGATCACAATAAAGTGTGGAAAATTCTTCAAGAGATGGGAATACCAGACCGCCTGACTCGCCTCTTGAGAAACCTGTATGCAGGTCAGGAAGCAACAGTTAGAACTGGATATGGAACAACAGACTGGTTCCAAAAAGAAAAGGAGTACATCAAGGCTGCATATCGTCACCCTGCTTATTTAACTTATATGCAGAGTACATCATGAGAAAAGCTGGGCTAGAAGAAGCACAAGCTAGAATCAAGATTGCTGGGAGAAATATCAATAACCTCAGATACGCAGATGACACCACCTTTATGGCATAAAGTGAAGAAGAACTAAAGAGCCTCTTGATGAAAATGAAAGAAGAGAGCGAAAAAGTTGGCTTAAAGCTCAACATTCAGAAAAATAAGATCATGGCATCCGGTCTCATCACTTCTTGGCAAATAGATGGGGAAACAGTGGAAACAATGGCTGACTTTATTTTTCTGCGCTGCAAAATCACTGCAGATGGTGATTGCAGCCATGAAATTAAAAGACGCTTACTCCTTGGAAGAAAAGTTATGACCAACCTAGACAGCATATTAAAAAGCAGATACATTACTTTGCAAACAAAGGTCCGTCTAGTCAAGGCTATGGTTTTTCCAGTGGTCATGTATGGATATGAGAGTTGTACTATAAAGAAAGTTGAGCGCAGAGGAATTGATGCTTTTGATCTGTGGTGTTGGAGATGACTCTTGAGAGCCCCTTGGACTGCAGGGAGATCCAACCAGTCTATCCTAAAGGAAATCAGTCATGGGTGTTCATTGGAGGGATTGATGTTGAAGCTGAAACTCTAATACTTTGGCCACTTGATGCAGAGAGCTGAATCATTTGAAAAGATCCTGATGCTGGAAAGTTTGTGGGCAGGAGGAGAAGGGGACGGCAGAGGATGAAATGGTTGGATGGCATCAACAACACAATGGACATGGGTTTTGGTAAACTTTGGGAGTTGGTGATGGACAGGGAGTTGGCATTCTGTGGTTCATCGGGTCGCAGAGTTGGACACAACTGAGAAACTGAACTGAACTGATAGACTTAGAGATCAGAAAGAGGCAGACTTCCTACCTCAAGTTCCTGTACCCTTCACAGTGCAACTAATTAACCACCATCAGTAAGTTTAATCCCTTACTAGGCTATGAGACCAGGTTTGTTCCTAGGCCAATGCCATCCAAGTGGCCTTAAGCTACCGTGTAAACTTGAAATCACTACCAAATTGACCATAGCACCTAGTTTTCCCCAGAATTCCTAATTCTTTAAGGATTTGACTACTTGAGGCATAACAATTAAGACAACAAGAAGTTCATTTGAGGGGCTTTATCTAGATACTGGGATCACATTTCATTTCCCCCCTTTTGAAAATTTGTTGTCTTGTCTCTCCCAGAAGGCTGGTTTACAGCTAACTTTGGATTTGCAATCTAGAATAACTTTCTCATGATAAGGAAGTGAGCATTATTCCCACAGCATGATTAATACCTTTGATAGAACTCATTAGAGTCTTTGGTCTTATACCTATAATCTGGGGCTTCCCAAGTGGCTCAGTGGTAAAGAATCTGCCTGACAATGCAAAAGATGTGGTTTGATCCCTGGGTCAGGAGGATTCCCTGGAGAAAGAAATGGCAACCCACTGTAGCATTCTTGCCTGGGAAATCTCATGCACAGAGGAACATGGCGGACCCCAGTCCATGGAGTCACAAAGAGTTGGGCACAACTTAGTGATTAAACAATAACCTGTAATCTACAATAAATTAGTTAGGAAAAAACATTTAATGGGCCTAAAAATGAAGATATATAGGTGTAAGAGATGGTCATTAAGACTCTATAATTTGGCAACTAATTTCAAAGGGGAGCTGAAGTACCTACAAATGTCAAATGTGTTGTTAGGGACTAGCATTCAATAATTGGAAGGAAGGCATTCACTCTTAAAAGTAGAAAAAAGCAGAAACCCCACATTCCTCTGAAATTATCAGATGTGACTTACATACATTTTCACATTCATGATAGCCGTGTCTAATCTGCTGTGTCTGAGGTATTCTATAAAAGTGGGGAGAGTCAAATGTAGACCATCCTATCTTTGAGGAGAGGCATACCCGTTGCTGCAGAGCTTTTCTTTGAAAGAAGAGGAACTTCATTCTGTTTACTAGGGCGATGTAACATAGAAATGAGCCTTTTTCTTCCTTCCAATCCTCTCAGTTTCTCCTCTTGGAAAAGGAAGCCATATTTTCTTCCCTCCCCTCACCCGGGGAGAAGTTATGATGTTAGGATGAGAACCAGACACCCATTAGGCCATGTTAATCAATGAAAAGTTTCCTTTACTCTCTCTCTCTCTCTCACACACACACACACACACACACACACACATACACAAAGCAAAAACAATATACACAACAACAAGAACCTTCTCTGGAAATCTCTGTTCTTCCAGGAAGGGCTGAATTATCCATTAAGCAGTAGTTGCATCGTCTAGGACATACAGGACTTCTAGGGGCCCACAGAAAATGTTTTGACTTCTTTTAAAATTGGAAGAAAATAATAAATTTTAAGCTGAAGGAAATATTCTAACACAAAGGACAGTACATTTCCTAGAGTAGGAAATGGCAACCTGCTGTAGTATTCTTGCCTGGAAAATTCCATCAACAGAACAGCCTGGTGGGCTACAGTTTGTGATTTTGCAAAAGAGTGGGACATGACTGAGCACATGAGCACATAGCATATTTATATTTATATCAGTGCAGTCATATGTTGCCATAAAGGCAATCTGTCTAGCGTCCATGGAAGTCATAAGGCAACTCTGATTCCAGGTTTGTGAAGCAGGCAAAGATTTTCCAAATGGCCAGGTGAGCAAATTCCTAATCCCACAAATCCAATGGCAGGTTAGATTCAGGAGTAAGCAGCCGATAATTTCATTTTGGCCTTAAATCCTAGCCACTGGGGCCTCCCTGGTGGCTCAGCAGTAAAGGATCCACCTGCAATGCAGGGGATGAAGGAGCTGTCCCTGATGTGGTGGGTTCAATCCCTGGATCAGGAAGATCCCTGGGGGGAGGCAGAGCAACCCACTCTAATTTTCTTACTGGGAAAATACCAAGAAGAGAGGAACCTGGTGGGCTACATTTCATAGGAGTGCAAAGAGTCAGAACCCACTCCAGTACTCTGGCCTGGAAAATCCCATGGATGGAGGAGCCTGGTAGACTGCAGTCCATGGGGTCGTGAAGAGTCAGACATGACTGAACGACTTCACTTTCCCTTTTCACTTTCATGCATTGGAGAGGGAAATGGCAACCCACTTCAGTGTTCTTGCCTGGAGAATCCCAGGGATGGCAGAGCCTAGTGGGCTGCCGTCTATGGGGATGCACAGAGTTGGACACGACTGAAGCAACTTAGCAGCAGTAGCAGCAGCAGGAAAGCAAGGAGATCAAATCAGTCTTAAAGGAAATCAACCCTGAATTTAAGAGAATGATGCTGAAGCTCTAATACTTTGGCCTCCTAATGTGAAAAACTGACTCATTGGAAAAGACCTCTGATGCTGGGGAAGATGGGAGGCAGAAGAAGAGGGCAATGGAGGATGAGATGGTTAGATGGCATCACCAGTTCAATGGACATGAATTTGGGCAAACTCTGGGAGATGGTGAGGGGCAGGGAAACCTTGCGTGCTGCAGTCCATGGGGTCCTGAAGAGATGAACACAGCTTGGTGACTGAACAACAACAAATAATAATAATGTGACACTATGGTGTCTTCAGTTCTGGCCAGATCAAGGATTACAGTCAGTGTGAATGGACTCTAGATCTAATTCTACTTTCTTCTAGAAACCAGGATACTAAAGCCATGGACTGAATCCATGACAAAACGTCCCTCTCTCTTCCCCACATCATCCCTCACATATATGTGCAAACACATAATATGGGATTGGAATAGAGACACAAAACTGAGAAGCAGCCAGCTGAAGACCGATGAAAGAGAAGTCACAGTCTGCTGGCTAACCAAGAGACAAATACGTATTTTTCTTAAAATAGAAAATTGCAGGTGTTCAATAGGGTAATTAAGAGAAGCAGTGTCCTCTTAAAAATTCACCTGATTCAAAAATAAAACAATTAAGAATGTGAAACCTGATTGCACACAAGATTTTTAAATAATGTTATGCTTCATAATAATGACCCTGCAAAAAAAAAAAAAAAAAAATTCCTGCATAGATTCCCGTGTAACAGTAATGTAGTATCTAAAGTAAAGGCAGGGAAGACATGGTCTGTATGACACAAGAAGAGAAATCTAGAGCAGAGAGACAGTACCCTTAGCCATATCTGGCTAAGTACCTAGAAATGTGAAGTTAGAAATTAATGTGAAAACCATTTAGAAATTAGTGTGAAAAAATTAATGTGAATACGTCCCTGGACCAGTGGTTAAGACTCTTAGCTTCCACTATAGCAGGCACAGATTTGATCCTTCATCAGTGAAGTAAGAGCCCATATGCCTCAGGCCACAGCCAAAAAATAAACAAAAAACCGCTAAAGAAGACCTAAAGCCTGTGATATAGCTATTATGCCTATTTCACTACTGTGTTAATAGAAGTCTCAATAATTTGACGCTAATCATTGTTGGGTTTTTGTTTGTGAAGGCTAAAATTAATAATATGACAACCTGAAGTTTGAGTCACAGAATTTTGCCAATCACAAAGAAAACATGCCGGGAGCCAGCATGAGGAATCCCACCCGTGACAAGGTCATGCGGCAGAGATCTGATGGGCAAGGTGAGTCAGATCTCAGGTTTTCCCCCTGGTATTTCCTGAGCATGTACCCCCAAAAAACAGTCTGCCAGCCTTTGTACTCTGCTTTTCCACTCTTCTGACACACTCTGGAGAAAGTCAGCTCAAGGCTTTAGTCTTCTGCATTTGAAAGGGTGTTTCAATCTGAAAACCCCTCTAACGGCTTTCTCGCCTGCCTGCAGGACTAATACAGCTGAGCATGTGATTGTTTGAGGCCTCCGGACTGCGGGAGGCACAGGAAGCTTGAAACATCCTAGGAATGTAGGGGCTTCCGAGGAGTCAAAATCATTAGAAAAGGACTGATTAAAGGTTTCATTTGTTGAGCCAATACTTGCTGCCAAATTTTCATATCTTTTATCTGTAGATATAGTTGATATATAGAAAAACAGGTAGTAGCCCTGGTATTAGCAACCTTAGATCCTTGAGTTAAGTACTTTCTGTGTTATAACCCACTGCACCTTTGTTCTACAGGAAGGTAACTTTATTTAGTACTTTGAGGGTGATGCAGAGTAAAGAGAAAACACTTCCAGGGAAAAGGAGTTTTCTGGTTGATAGACAATTATCCAGGAAGAGAGCCATAAAAATGTTAACAGGCCTCTTGGCCAGAAGATAATATAAACCACCTGAGACCTATTGTATATGGGAGGGTATGCAAAAAGAAAGCCTGGTCTCAATGAGGGTCAGGACTGCTGCCCCTGCATAACTCTGCATATTCCATTATTTCTTTATGTACAACTTGGGGTATATAAGCTGATTTTGAAAAACAAAGTTTTTGGAGTCTTGCACCGATGCTGGGCTTCCCCATGTTGTTCTTTCCTCCCCTTTTTCGGCTGAATTCCCATTTGGAGCGGGGAGGTTCACCACATCTACTTACTTGCCCTGGCTTCTAAGACCCACGTGAAAGGGAGCCTAAGGCGGGGCACCCTTCGATATTCAAGTGGGCGCCAGTGGCCTAACATAGATGGTGCAAACCTCTTGTCTCAGGTTTTATTGGTTTTCCCCGTAAACCAAGTTATTCAGCCTCTTTTTCTCCACCTAAATTTCCTACTATACTATTTCTTCCTAATCTAATCTTATATTTCTCTCTATATATATATATATTAATAAATAAATAAGTTTCTCCTCGCCAACGCCGTCCCTGCTTCGAATTCCCTGGATCCACCAGGGCTGGACCCCGGCAAGAACAAAAATCTCACTTTAGCAGTCTTTCAAGAATAATTTAAATGAGAAATAAATGCATATTCTTTTTATTTGTTCCTTCAGTTCCTGATTAGAAAATGTATCATGCAAACTATTATAAATGACTGTCACAGCACACACACACATACACATACACATACCGGTTTCATGTAGATTTTAGTCAGAGCATATATCTATGCATAGGAGCAGTTGGCCTTTGACTTTTGGAGTCAGTAACTCATTCTTGGATTGTATTGTAATTAACTACTGTTGCCCTGCTAACGTAACAAAACAGAATAAACATTCAACAAAAACTTGGTAAACAGTTGAATATTGAATAACTTCCATTGTCTAATATGATCATTAGAAAAGTTAGTTTGTTACTACCTAAAAATTTTGCCAAAAAAACCCAAATATCTTGCCTGTGTAACTAGACTTTTTTTTTCCAGGTACAATTCTGAACGTAATACTTACAGTATTAACCTGTAAACTACCAACTTTTTGAAATCCAGAGCAATTCTAATAGTTTGTCAGTAATAACCACTTAGATTTTCTAAGTAAATGATATTATCTTCAAATGATGACACATTTTAAAAATTCTTTTTTAAATTCCATGTCTCTGATATATGAGTGCAATTCTAGAGGTACCTCTCATATTTATAATCGTGGAAAATTTGTAGATTTTTATGACAAATGTTAAGCAAGTGAGAGTAGCAAGTTTGAACAAAGAACCAACTTTTCTAGTCAGGTATGTCCAGTTTGGAGCGGGGAGTCAGGTATGCATGATTGCAGGTCTGATCTCTTTTTATTTTATTCATCTTGACATGTTGTTTCTACCATTTGTAGTTTTATATTCTTCTTCTGAAATATTTTTATTTGTGAACTTTTAATTTTCACTAATAAACTTGAATTTGAGTGTAGAGTCTGTTTTGCTTTCCTGTGCAATCCCAGAAACCTTGATGAGATCAACTTTAACATTGTGGATGTTAAAAGTACTGGATAAATGTAATTAAGTGCAATTGAGTTGAAATTTAAATGCTTGAGTAGAGGATATGAAGCAGTGCATCATATTAGCTAAGGCCAGACTATTTTCTTAAATCAGGTTCATTTCCAAACCTCCCTCTTTATTTTCTTTTCCTGAAGGGCCCTTTGCAAGAGATAAACAGGGGCTAGGTGAACCCTTACCAGTCAAAAGACAAGCTTCAGCATCAGGAAGGATAAGCTACTTATTCACCTGAGCAAGCTTTATGAACGAACAGCACTCAACCTATCAGCACTTCTGTAGATTAGAAATACCTCTTTCTGCTAACAAAAAAGGAGACAGGCCACCAGAGCTCCTGGCACAAGCATTCCTATAATTATGACCTTCCTTATTCTGGAAGCTTTTTCAGTTAAGCCTGTGATTTCATATACTTGTTTATTTTCAAATTCATTTGGTTGCAAAGCCTCACTATATGTGGTGGCTCCAGCAGTGCCTAGGGAATTTAGGGATTGGGAATAATGAGATATTTTCCATGCATGAAGAAAAAAGAGTGCATTTTCAGTTCCAGCAACTATGCATGCTATACTCTATATTCACATTCTGTTCAGACCAAAATGTCTGTAGAGCAGTGCATTGGGCTGTGCTCTTTTCAGTCTGACAAACAGCAATTTGGTGCAGTTGGAACTTCTTATTAAGCTGTGGCATGTTAGGGAGTCCAGGGCTAATAGAATTCTCCTAAATGATTGGCTGAACCATTTGTGTTAGCTTAATTGTACATTCGCCCTTTGACTAAAATTAGGGATTAAGTTTCCTCCCTGGGACCTTCATCTTAAGTTAGTAAGAAGTTAGACTGCACATTCTAATTAGATCTTTTCTATGTTATACTGCCATGGGGTTTTTACCTTGACAACAGCACACGGTTCCATTATGTTCTCTTTTAGAAATGAGTTTCCCTTTCCTACTTTATTTAAGGCTGCCTCTGTCATATTAACAGTAGCTCATTGGTTGGGATTGTACAGTGGATAGAAGGGTAGCTAGCAGTTGAGTTGTGGGCATCCTGCCTAGCACCTTTCACATTCCCCTATTCATTATGTCAGCTTTAACACAGCATGGCTGCATTCTAACAAAGACAATCCTCTGAGGATCTCAGTGCTGGTCAGGTGGCTCATCAATGATGTGGCTGTATGCTTGATCCAGCCTTGTGTAATATCTCACACTTCTCAGCATCACCTGAAAACATCTTTAATTATAGTATTTGTTGGTTTTTTTCCAAATGCCATTCTTGAACATAAATATCTGTTGCCATAGACTCTAAGAATATATGATGCAACATCATTAAAGGAATCTATCTAACTAAAAAATCTCAAAAAAAAAAAAAATGGTCATGGCATTCAAAACCACAGAATATCATGTTCCTCTATAGTATATATTTTTCACTGTGAACAATAGAGTCCTGATTATTGAGGTTTATTTGCGGAAACAGTACTCCTTTCCTCTTTCCTTTGTTATTCTGCTTATTTTTTGTTGTTATTGTTTTTCTGGATCCTTGGTAACCTATTCCCAGAAGAAAAAGGATAAAAGCCTTATTCTGCATTGAGTTATGATCTGCATATTTACTAGCTCTTACAGTCCTCCAGCTGATCCTTTCCGGTACTTCAGGACTGAGTGGTGAGTCACCTGTACATGTAACCAAGAAAACTATGCAATCCTTTGGAGCTGGCCAAGGTTTCCTGAATAACGATTAGGCAAAATAAGGGGAATCGTTGCCTTTTAAAGAAAAAGTCTTTTTAATTTCCAATTTGTAAAATGTGGAGATGAGAAAACTAAGCTCTAAGAGTTTTGCTGAAACAGACATTAATGAACCTGTAATAATTTTTTTCCCTAGAGTGAGAATATCACACTAAGTTTTACTTCTCCTAGGAAACAGAAAGGAAACTGGCTGCAATCATAGAAGAAACAGAAAGATTTTGCTTCATTATTAATTAAATTGTACAGCTTTTAACTTCTTTTAAATTTGACTTTTTTTAATGCATGGATGTACCCTATGTCTCATCTACTTTCCAGAGGTTTACTATGGCAATTTCTCCTCTGTGGGAAGCAAAGTGAAATGCTTCAGTGCTGCTAAACCCTCTAAGCCTGTTCCCAAATGTAGAGCTTATCTTCCAACCAGGCTATGGAACCATTTGCCTTTTGTATTATAAAAATCTATATAGAAGAATTTATCTCTTTGAGTTTTAATAACTTGAGTTTATGACTGATATTTGAGACTCTAAAATAGATGCATTTTATGGCCTTCAAGCATAGTTATTATATAGCAAGATGAATAGCAAAATCAAACACTTGTCATACATTAAAATCAAACATAGTTGAAAGTACTTTAAGTACTCAATACTCATCAGAATGAAAGTTAGGAAGCAGTGGAAATTAAAAGTGCATTCCTTTGAATTGTTATTTGTGATTTTAGGGTAAGTCTCTCATGACTCCCCCACCCCCTTTTATATTAAATGAACTTGCAGTATATTGCTAATATATTAGTGGAGGTCTCAAGAATTTCCAGTTGGTAAAATATTCATGCAGTACCACCTAGAACTACAATCTGCTCATACACAGTTTTGTACAATGCTTTCAAATCTATTCAAGAAACTACCATAGCATGTTGACTCTGACTTACATTGTAAAAGAAAAATAACCCAATATCTTCAATACCTTCAGTAATATGAAGTTTTGGTACTAGTATTTTTCCTTTTCAACTGTCAAATGAATATGAAACCTTATCTGATCTTTGCTAAATAACTACAGTCTCAAATAAATGTAATTATGATAGGAAAAATGCCATTTAAGATTTTGCATTTTACTTCCAGTGTATTTATAATTACTCAAATAGTATACATACACAATGTCCTATTTTAAAAAGTCAGACCTTCTCAATAAAATGGAAGCTTTGTTAAGTCCTCTTGCAATTATGTTCTCCTCCTTAGAGATAACCACTAACAGAGCCTAGATTTTACATGTCCTGACTTTAGTGTAGTAGTTTAAAAGCACGTGTATATCTTTCCTCTTCTTCTTCTTCTTCTTCTTTTTTTTTTTAAGAGTAGTTCAGTATAGAAATCAGGCAGTGTAAGTCTTTCTGGCTTACTTTCCTTTTTCAAAGTTGCTCTGACTATTTAATTTTAATTTCATTTCCACATGAGTTTTTAAATGAGATAAAAATTTTCAACCGCCTGCTGGGGTGTGAATTGAAATTACATTTAATTTATATATCAATTTGGGAATAACTGACATACAAACAATAGTCTTCCAATCAGTAAACACAATATTAATGTCTTTCTATTTTTTTAAATTTCTTTGTGCTTTGGTTTGCAGTTTTCAGTGTTCAGGACATTCTTGTAATTTGTCAGCTTTATATTTAATTATGTTGGGTTTTGATCTTATTGTCAATGACATTGGCTGGATTACTCCCTTTAACAATTCTGATAGCAAAGATCTGTTGGTAATGAATTCTTTCAGTTTTTGTACATTTTAAAAGTTTTTATTTTGCCTTAAATTTCAGAATGTATTTTTGTTGAGCACACAGTGAGCTAGTTGACCTATATTTGCCTTTACTACTTTATAGATATATTTGCTTCATTGTTCATGACAACAAACTTTTGTTGTTGTCATTATTGTGTGTGTGTGTGTATGCACAGTCACTCAGTCATGTCTGACTTTGCAACCCCATAGACTCACTCAACCCCATAGAGCCCACTAGGCTCCTCTGTCCATGGAATTTGTCAGGCAGGAATACTGGAGTGGGTTGCCATTTCCTCTTCCAGGGAATCTTCTGGACGCAAGTATCAAACTTGGGTCTCTTGTGTCTCCTGAATTGGCAGACAGATTTTTTACCACTGAGCCATCTGAGAAGCCACTTATCATTATTGTAGATGCTATTAAACTTTTTATCACTTGTTTTAGGAAATTTATTTATGATGTGCATTGATGTGATTTTTTTTTTTTTTGTATTTCTTTTTCTTGAGATTCTTTGAGCTTCCTAGAATTTTGAGTTTGTAGCTTTTATCAAATTAAAAATAAAACATTATTTATTTAACAAAGCCTATTCTTATCTGAAATTCACATATGAAGTTATTCCACAGTTCACTGATGCTCTTTATCTTTCAATCTTTTTCCTTTGCAATTCATATTGGGTAGTTTCAATTTTTATGCATAAAAGTTCACCAATCTTTTTTTCTATCAAGAGTATAAGATGGCAGAATAGAGGGACCTGAAATCAACTTCTCCTTCGAGAACTACAAAATTACAATCACAAATTCATTGCTAAACAAGCTTCACTAGGAGAATGTTGGATCCCACCAAAAAAAGATATGCCACATCCAAGGGCAAAAGAGAAGCCCCAGCAAGATGGTAGGAAGGGTGAAATTGCGTTTAGACTCAAACCCCACACCCACCAGAGATGCTTGGAAGGCTCAAACAAAACCTTGTGTGCACCAGGAGACCCCACAGAGAATGAACTTGACCTGAATTTGAGTTTTTGAGTGTCTCCTGTGGAGGTAAGGGTCAGCAGTGGCCTGCTGTAGGGGCAGGGACTCTGGGTGCAGCAGATGTAAGCATGGCATAAGTCCTCTTGAAGGAGGTCACCACTAACCCACGATAGAGCTGCCAGAACTTACACATGATTGGGGAAACACACTCTTGGGGGGCACAAACAAAACCTTCTGCATACCAGGACCTAGGATAAAAAAGACGTGACCCCACAAGAGACTGACCCAGACTTGCCTGTGAGGGTTCAGGAGTCTCTGGTGTAAGCTTGGGTCGGCGGTGGCCTGCTGCAGGGTCAGGGGAACTGAGTGCAGCAATGTGTGTACTGGACCTTCTGAAGGAGGTTGCCATTATCTTCATTACCTCCACCATAGTTTGGCCTCAGGTCAAGCAACAGGGAGGGAACACAGCTCAGCCCATCAACAGAAAATTGGATTAAAAAGTTGCTGAGCATGGTCCAACCCATCAGAACAAGACTCAGTTTGCTACTAAGTCAGTCTCCCATCAGGAAGCTTCCATAAGCATCTTATCTTTCTCCATCAGAGGGCAGAAAGAAAGAAAACCACAATCACAAAAAAATTAATCAAACTAATCACATGGACCAGGGGTGGCAGCCAGGAGGAGCAACCACATGTCCAAGGAGCCCTGGCTGCAGGGGCGCAGGAGGGCCTAGAGGAGCTATCCCACATTGAAGGTCAGGAAGGGTGGCAGTGACGAGATACCTTTCATCCAAGGTAAAGAGCAGCGGCTGCGCTTTGCTGGAGCAGCCATGAAGAGATACCCCATGCCCAAGGTAAGAGAAACCTAAGTAAGATGGTAGATGTTGCAAGAGGGCATCAGAGGGCAGACACACTGAAACCATACTCACAGAAAACTAGTCAATCTAATCACACTAAGACCACAGCCTTGTCTAACTCAATGAAACCAGGCCATGCCCATGGGGCAACCCAAGACTGGTGGGCCATTGTGGAGAGGTCTGACAGAATGTGGTCCACTGGAGAAGGAAATGGCAAACCACTTCAGTATTCTTGCCTTGAGAACCCCATGAACAGTATGAAAAGGCTAAATGATAGGATACTGAAAGAGGAACTCCCCAGGTCAGTAGGTGCCCAACATGCTACTGGAGATCAGTGGAGAAATAACTCCAGAAAGAATGAAGGGATGGAGCCAAAGCAAAAACAATACCCAGCTGTGGATGTGACTAGTGATAGAAGCAAGGTCCAATGCTGTAAAGAGCAATACTGCATAGGAACATGGAATGTCAGGTCCATGAATCAAGGCAAATTGGAAGTGGTCAAACAAGAGATGGCAAGGGTGAACGTCGACATTCTAGGAATCAGCGAACTGATTTGGTGAACTGAATGGGTGAATTTAACTCAGATGACCATTATATCTACTACTGCGGGCAGGAATCCCTCAGAAGAAATGGAGTAGCCATCATGGTCAACAAAAGAGTCTGAAATGCAGTACTTGGATACAATCTCAAAAACAACAGAATGATCTCTGTTCGTTTCCAAGGAAAACCATTCAATATCATGGTAATCTAAGTCTATGCCCCAACCAGTAATGCTGAAGAAAGTGAAGTTGAACGGTTCTATAAAGACCTACAAGATCTTTTTAGAACTAATACCCAAAAAAGATGTCCTTTTCATTATAGGGGACCAGAATGCAAAAGTATGAAGTCAAGAAACACCTGAAGTAACAGGCAAATTTGGCCTTGGAATGCGGAATGAAGCTGGGCAAAGACTAATAGTTTTTCCAAGAAAATGCACTGGTCATAGCAAACACCCTCTTCCCACAACACAAGAGAAGACTCTACACATGGACATCACCAGATGGTAAACATCAAAATCAGATTGATTATACTCTTTGCAGCCAAAGATGGAGAAGCTCTATACAGTCAACAAAAACAAGACCAGGAGCTAACTGTGGCTCCGATCATGAACTACTTATTGCCAAATTCAGACTCAAATTGAAAAGTAAGGAAAACTGCTAGACCATTCAGGTATGACCTAAATCAAATCCATTATGATTATACAGTGGAAGTGAGAAATAGATTTAAGGGCCTAGATATGATAGATAGAGTGCCTGATGAACTATAGAATGAGGTTCGTGACATTGTACAGGAGACAGGGATCAAGACCATTCCCATGGAAAAGAAATGCAAAAAAGCAAAATGGCTTTCTGGGGAGGCCTTACAAATAGCTGTGAAAAGAAGAGAGGCAAAAGCAAAGGAGAAAAGGAAAGATATAAGCATCTGAATGCAGAGTTCCAAAGAATAGCAAGAAGAGATAAGAAAGCCTTCTTGAGTGATCAATGCAAAGAAATAGAGGAAAACAACAGAATGGGAAAGACTAGAGATCTCTTCAAGAAAATTAGAGATACCAAGGGAACACTTCATGCAAAGATGGGCTCGATAAAGGAAAGAAATGCTATGGATGTAACAGAAGCAGAAGATATTAAGAAGAGGTGGCAAGATACATGGAAGAACTGTACAAAAAAGATCTTCATGACCCAGATAATCATGATGATGTGATCACTAATCTAGAACCAGACATCTTAGAATGTGAAGTCAAGTGGGCCTTCGAAAGCATCACTACGAACAAAGCTAGTGGAGGTGATGGAATTCCAGTTGAGCTGTTTCAAATCCTGAAAGATGATGCTGTGAAAGTGCTGCACTCAATATGCCAGCAAATTTGGAAACCTCAGCAGTGGCCACAGGACTGAAAAGGTCAGTTTTCATCCCAATTTCAAAGAAAGGCAATGCCAAAGAATGCTCAAACTACCGCACAATTGCACTCATCTCACATGCTAGTAAAGTCATGCTCAAAATTCTCCAAGTCAGGCTTTAGCAATACATGAACCATGAAATTCCTGATGTTCAAGCTGGTTTTAGAAAAGGCAGAGGAACCACAGATCAAATTGCCAACATCTGCTGGATCATGGAAAAAGCAAGAGAGTTCCAGAAAAACATGTACTTCTGCTTTATTGACTATGCCAAAGCCTTTGACTGTGTGGATCACAATCAACTGTGGAAAATTCTGAAAGTGATGGGAATACCAGACTACCAAACCTGCCTCTTGAGAAACCTGTGTGCAGGTCAGGAAGCAATAGTTAGAACTGGACATGGAACAACAGACTGGTTCCAAATAGGAAAAGGAGTACATCAAGGCTGTATATTGTCACCCTGCTTATTTAACTTCTATGCAGAGTACAGCATGAGAAACTCTGGACTGGAAGAAACATAAGCTGGAATCAAGATTGCTGGGAGAAATATCAATAACCTCTGATATGCAGATGACACCACCCTTATGGCAGAAAGTGAAGAGGAACTAAAAAGCCTCTTGAGGAAAGTGAAAGAGGAGAGTGAAAAAGTTGGCTTAAAGCTCAACATTCAGAAAACGAAGATCATGGCATCCGGTCCCATCACTTCATGGGAAATAGATGGGGAAACAGTGGAAACAGTGTCAGATTTTATTTTTAGGTCTCCAAAATCACTGCAGATGCTGACTGCAGCCATGAAACTAAAAGATGCTTACTCCTTGGAAGGAAAGTTATGACCAACCTAGATAGCATATTCAAAAGCAGAGACATTGTCGACTAAGGTCCGTCTAGTCAAGGCTATGGTTTTTCCAGTGGTCACGTATGGATGTGAGAGTTCGACTATGAAGAAAGCTGTGCACCGGAAAATTGATGCCTTTGAAGTGTTGGAGAAGACTCTTGAGAGTCCCTTGGACTGCAAGGAGATCCAACCAGTCCATTCTGAAGGAGATCAGCCCTGGGATTTCTTTGGAAGGAATGATGCTAAAGCTGAAGCTCCAGTACTTTGGACACCTCATGCGAAGAGTTGACTCATTGGAAAAGACTCTGATGCTGGGAGGGACTGGGGGCAGGAGGAGAAGGGGATGACCCAGGATGAGATGGCTGGATGGCATCACAGACTCAGTGGACGTGAGTCTGGGTGAACCCTGGGAGTTTGTGATGGACAGGGAGGCCTGTCGTGCTGTAGTTCATGGGGTTGCAGAGTCAGACACGACTGAGCGACTGAACTGAACTGAACTGAATCACATGGACCACAGTGTTGTCCAACTCAATGAAACTATGAGCTATGCCTTGTAGTGTCATCAAGATGGACAAATCATTGTGGAGAGTTATGATAAAAAGTGATGCACTGGAGAAAGGTTCATAAACCACTTCAGTATTCTTGCCTTGAGAACACCATGAACAGTATTAAAAAGCAAAATCAGGACACTGAAAGATAAACTCCCAGAGGTTGGTAGGTGCCCAAAATGCTACTGGAGAACAGTGGAGAAATAACTCCAGAAAGAATGAAGAGGCAGAGCCAAAGCAAAAACAACCCCCAGTCGTGGATGTGACTGGTGATGAAAGTAAAGTCCCATGCTGTAAAGAGCAATATTGCATAGCAACCTGGAATGTTACATCCATGAACATGGCAAATTGGAAGAAGTCAAACAGGAGGTGGCAAGAGTGAAGATCGACATTTTAGGAATCAGTGAACTAAAATGGACTGGAATGGGTGAATTTAACTCAGATGACCATTATATCTACTACTGGGGGGAAGAATCCCTTAGAAGAAATGGAGTAGCCATCATGGTTCATAAATGCATGGCAAAACCAATACAGTATCATAAAGTAAAATTTTTAAAAAATTAAATAAAAAATTAAAAAAACAAACAAACAACAACAACAAAAAACAAGTCTGAAATGCAGTACTCAATGCAATCTCAAAAAGGACAGAAGGACCTCTGTTCGTTTCCAAGGCAAACCATTCAATATCACAGTAATCTAAGTCTATGTCCCAACCAGTAAAGCTGAAGAACCTGAATTTATAGAGTTCTATGAAGACCTACAAGACCTTCTAAAACTAACACCAAAAAAAGATGTTCTTTTCATTATAGAGGACTGGAATGCAAAAGTAAAAAGTCAAGAAACACCTGGAGTAACAGGCAAGTTTGGCCTTGGAGTGCAAAATGAAATAGGGCAAAGGCTAACAGAATGTTTTCAAGAAAATTCACTGTTCATAGCAAACACCCTCTTCCAACAACATAAGAAAAGTCTCGGCACATGGACATCACCAGATGGTCACTACTGAAATCAGATTGATCATATTCTTTGCAGCCAAAGATGGAGAAGCTCTGGAGTCTGCAAAAACAAGACCGGGAGCTGACTGTGGCTCAGAACGTGAACTCCTTATTGCCAAATTCAGACTTAAATTGAAGAAAGTGGGGAAAACCTCTAGACCATTCAGGTATGACCTAAATCAAATCCCTTATGATGATACAGTGGAAGTGACAAACAAATCAAGGGATTAGATCTGATAGAGTTCCTGAAGGAACTCTATGGAACTCTATGGATGGAGGTTCATGACATTGCACAGGAGACAGGGATCAAGCCCATCCCCAAGAAAAATAAATGCAAAAAGGCAAAATGGTTATGTGACGTGGTCTTACAAATAGCTGAGAAAAGAAGAGAAGCTAAAAGCAAATGGAAAAGGGGAAGATATACCCATATGAATGCAGAGTTCCAAATAATAGCAAAGAGAGAAAAGAAAGCATTCCTCAGTGATCAATGGAAAGAGATAGAGGAAAACAATAGAATGGGAAAGACTAGAGATCTCTTCAAGAAAATTCCAGATACCAAGGGAAATTTTCACGAAAAGATGGGCCCAATAAAGGACAGAAATTTATGGACCTAACAGAAGCAAAAGAAGCAAACAGACCTAAGAGAAGCAAAATAAGAGGTGTCAAGAATACACAGAATATACAAAAAAGTTTTCATGCCCCAGATAACCAAGATGGTGTGATCACTCAAGTCAAGCCAGATCCTGGAATGCGAAGTTAAGAGGGTCTTATGGCAACGCACTCCAGTGTTCTTGCCTAGAGAATCCCAGGGACGGGGGAGCCTCATGGGATTCCGTCTTATGGGATTGCACAGAGTCGGACACAACTGAAGCGACTTAGCAGTAGCAGTAGCAGGAAGCATCACTACAAACAAAAGTAATGGTGGTGATGGAATTCCAGTTGAGCTACTTCAAATTCTAAAAGATGATGCTGTGAAAGAGCTGCACTCAATATACCAGCAAATTTGGAAAACTCAGCAGTGGCCACAAGACTAGAAAAATCAGTTTTCACTCCAATCCCAAAGAAAGGCAATGCCAAAGAATGTTCAAACTACTACAAGATTGCACTCATCTCACACGCTAGGAAAGTAACACTCAAACTTCTCCAACCCAGGCTTCAACAGTTCGTGAACTGAGAAATTCCAGATGTTCAAGCTGTATTGAGAGGAGGCAGAGGAACCAGAGATCAAATTGCCAACATCCGTTGGATCATCAAAAAAAAACAAGAGCATTCCAGTAAAACATCTGCTTCCGCTTTATTGATTATGCCAAAGCCTTTGACTGTGTGGATCACAGTAAACTGTGGAAAATTCTGAAAGAGATAGGAAGACCAGACCACCTTACCTGATTCCTGAGAAATCTGTATGCAGATCAAGAAGCAACAGTTAGAGCTGGACATGGAACAACAGACTGGTTCCAAATAGGAAAAAGAGTACGTCAAGACTGTATATTGTCACCCTGCTTATTTAACTTATATGAAGAGTGCATCATGATAAAAGCCAGGCTGGATGAACCACAAGCTGGAATCAAGATTGCCGGGAGAAATATCAATAACCTCAGATATGTAGATGACATCACCCTTATGGCAGAAAGTGAAGAGGAACTAAAGAGACTCTTGTTGAAAGTGGAAGAGGAGAGCAAAAATGTTGGCTTAAAATTAAACATTCAGAAAAGTAAGGTTGTGGCATCCGGTTCCATCACTTCATGGCAAATAGATGGGGAAACAATGGGAACAGTGAAATATTTTATTTCAGTGGGCTCCAAAATCACTGCAGATGGTGACTACAACCATGAAATAAAAGTCACTTGCCCCTTAGAAGAAAAGCTATGACCAACCTTGGTTAGTCAGCCTTGTCTGAATCTTTGTGACCCCATGGACTGCAGCATGCCAGGCCTCCCTGTCCATCACCAACTCCCAGAGTTTACCCAAACCCATGTCCATAGAGTCCGTGATGTCATCCAACCATCTCATCCTCTGTTGGCCCCCTCTCCTCTTCCCTTCAATCTTTCCCAGCATCAGGGTCTTTTCAAATGAGTCAGCTCTTTGCATCAGGTGGCCAAAGTATTGAAGTTTTAGCTTCAACATCAGTCCTTCCAATGAACACTAGGGCTGATCTCCTCAGGATGGACTGGTTGGATATCCTTGCAGTCCAAGGGACTCTCAAGAGTCTTCTCCAATACCACAGTTCAAAAGCATCAATTGTTCAGTACTCAGCTTTCTTTATAGTCAAACTCTCACATCCATATATGACTACAGGAAAAACCATAGCCTTGACTAGACGGACCTCCATTGGCAAAGTAATGTCTCTGCTTTTGAATATGCTCTCCAGTTGGTCATGACTTTTCTTCCAAGGAGTAAGTGTCTTTTCATTTCATGGCTGCAGTCACCATCTGCAGTGATTTTGGAGCCCAACAAAATAAATCAGCCACTGTTTCCACTGTTTCTCCATCTAATTTCGATGAAGTGATGGGACCAGATGCCATGATCTTTGTTTTCTGAATGTTGAGCTTCAAGCCAGCTTTTTCACTCTCCTCTTTCACTTTCATCAAGGGGCTTTTAGTCCCTCGCTTTCTGCCATAAGGTTGGTGTCATCTGCATATTTGAGGTTATTGATAATTGTCCCAGCAATCTTGATTCCATCTTGTGCTTCATCCACCCCAGCGTTTCTCATGATGTACTCTGAATATAAGTTAAATAAGCATGGTAACATTACACAGCCTTGATGTACTCCTTTTTCTACCTGGAACCAGTCTGTTGTTCTGTGTCCAGTTTTAACTGTTGCTTCCTGACCTGCATACAGGTTTCTCAAGAGGTAGGTCAGGTGGTCTGGTCTTCCTATCTCTTTCAGAATTTTCCACAGTTTACTGTGATCCACACAGTCAAAGGCTTTGGCATTGTCAATAAAGCAGAAGTAGTTGTTTTTCTAGAACTCTCTTGATTTTTTGATGATCCAACGGATGCTGGCCATTTGATCTCTGGTTCTTCTGTCTTTTCTAAATCCAGCTTGAACTATCTCTTCAGGTAATGTTGAAGCCTGGCTTGAAGAATTTTGTGCATTACATTGCTAGCTTGTGAGATGTTGCAGCTGTGCAGTAATTTGAATATTCTTTGGCATTGTCCTTCTTTGGGATTGGAATGAAAACTGACCTTTTCCTGTACTGTGGCCACTGCTGAGTTTTTGAGATTTGGTGGCATATTGAGTGCAGCACTTTCGCAGCATCAACTTTTAGGATTTGAAATAGCTCAGCTGGCATTCTATCTCCTCCACTAGCTTTGTTCATAAGTGATGCTTCCTAAAGTCCATTTGACTTCTCATTCCAGGAAGTCTGGCTCTAGGTGAGTGATCACACCATCACGGTTATCTAGGTCCTGAAGATATTTTTTGTATAGAAGATCTTTTATGTCTCATATTTCTTTATGGGACATTGGAAGTGAAGTGAAGTTGCTCAGTCGTGTCTGACTTTTTGCAACCCCATGGACTGTAGCCCACCAGGCTCCTCTGTCCATGGGATTCTCCAGGCATGAATCCTGGAGTGGGTTGCCATTTCCTTCTCCAGGGGATCTTCCCGACTCAGGGATCGAACCCAGGTCTCCCGCATTAGAGGCAGACGCTTTAACCTCTGAGCCACCAGGGAAGCCTCAAAGCCATTCCCTGGAACTGAGCTTGGATTTAATCCTTCCTTTTACATATTTGAGGACTTAAGTGTCAAAGTCTGGAATCTTCCACGGTGATGAGGATGCTTTAGAAGTCATTGGGAGCAGGAACACAGAACCTCATGGGACTTTTTTTCTCAATAAAATTACCTTTAAAACTAAAAAAAAAAAAAACAAGAAAATATGTTGTTTAAGATAATCTTCTTCACATTCAAATTTTAAAGGAGACTCCACATGTTATTTTCTCTTTATGGCTTTCTCTCACATGTTTCAGATGCTGCTGATTTTAATGCTGATTTTTGTAACTGTAAAGTTTCATTTATTTGTGTCCCACAACCTGATGAAAGCATTTACTATTTTTCAAGCCTTTTTTGTAGATTACCTAATATTTTCTATTATAGATCACCATATTATCTACAGATAAATAACTCTTCTAAAGTTTATATTTCTTCAACTTTATTTTTATTCTCTTATACCTTTCCTCTTTTACTGCAAGTATATATAGATATTGGATGGTGAAATATTGTACCATTGGTTAACAAAGTTTTGTTTATTTTCTTAAATCCAGTTTTACTGATATGTTTCATTTTGAATATTTTCCATTGTTTTGTCTTCAGTAACACTAGTCTCTTCTGCAATGTCTCATCTATTGTCAATTGAATCCCCAGAGTATTATTCATTTAATAAATTTTAAATCTGTGGTAGCTGATTTGAATTTTTTCACATGCTTTATATGTCTTTCATCATCATATTCGTCTTTTCCTCTACCTTCTTAAATATGTAGAACCTCTTTATAAAAGCTTTTGTACACATATCTTTGTTTGAAAACTCTATTATCTCTACGATTTTGACTCTAATTCTAATAATTGATTTTGTCTTGGTTTGAAAGACATATTTTTTGTTTGTTTGTTTGTTTCTTTGCATGCCTGGTAACTTGATTGGATAATATACTTTGTGATTTTACATTGTTGGCTCCAGATTTTTGTTGTATTCTTTGAATTAGTTTGGACATTGTATGGCATGTCCAGACTAAGTAAAATTTTAAATACTTAGTCATCAGTTTAATAGTTTCTGGGTTTGCCTTTAAGCCTTTCTTTAAGTACCACAGTCCTTTCCTGCATGATGTGCAGTGTCTGAAAACTTTTTTCATATATTTTGTACAGCTTCTGGTTTTCATTTTAGTATTGGAGAGTAAACCTAGTCTCTGCTATTTCATTATATAATAGAGAGAGGTATAATTCATTTTTGTTTTAAAATGTTAAAAAATGTTCACTTTGTATGCAATGAATATTATTTCATGTGAATGCATATTTGTTTAATCACTTAATGGATGACTACTTGATTGCATCTGGATACTGAAATTTAATTATTAACTCATAATTGTTTGATCTCTAGGTTACTTATGATTTTCCAGAATTTGAAGGAATTCCATGCTTGAGAATGAAGTAGTAATTGTCATGACTTTATGAATATTTAATTGTTTTTGCATTGTTTAAAATTTTAGTAGCACAATTTTTTTTTAATAGAGCTCCTCAGCCACCCCAGGCTCACTAGCACAATTTGACGGAAATAACTATAACTACTTGCATCCTATTTTCATTTCCTAGCATCTTCAGATAGCTGTTCAGATACTGTTAAAAGCTGGCATAATTAACACACTGGCTAAAGAGTGGGTTGATTAAATCACTAAATGAGTTGATCAAGCAATGTTTAAAATCTTAATGTATCTAACATCAATTTGGAATATGAAAAGAAAGGGAAATATTATGAAATACGTTTCCTATTTTAATTCGGGTTTTATTTGACTAAGCATATGATGCATAGCTGTTAAAGTACAAATTTATTGCCATTTCCTGACACTATTACTTAAGTATTCTTGCTCCTTTTCTGCCTGTAATTTGTGATGTCAGAAGGCAGGAGAGAGCCAAAAAGAAATCTTGCAAGGAGAGATTATTCTGAGAAGCAAGTCACCTCAGAGGTGAAAGGAGGAGAGTTAATTACCTCCCTGCCGTTTTAATGGCAGCTCTCAGTGACTTCTATAAGCGTGTGTGCCTGTGTGCTCAGCTGCTTCAGTCCTGCCTGACTCTTGCGACTCCTTGGACTGAAGCCCACCAGGCTCGTCTGTCCATGGAACTTCCAGGCAAGAATACTGGAGAAGGTTGCCATTTTTTCCTTCAGGTGGTCTTCCAAGCCAAGGATCAAATCTGCATCTCTTGTGTCTTCCACACTGGCAGGCAGGTTCTTACCACTGTGCCACCTAGAAAGCCCGTATGTGCAATTGGTACTTTTTTTTTTTTTTTTTAAGTTCTGAACTTCTTGGCTGGAGGATTTACTTTGGTTTCAGCTTTAGAAATTTGAGATTATATCACATTTTGAACTTATACTTCAACTCTTAGGCATTTCTATAAACATTTCTCAAATATACTAAGAGATTAATTTTGGAAGAACAAGTACTGGTGTAAATGAGGGACATATTTCTTAGATGTATGATTTTATGCCCTGCAAGTTTAAGCAATTTTTCCAGTTTCTTATAGTGAATCAGTAGTAAGACTCTAAACACAATTTAATAATATGGATTCCAGTGTCCCTATTGCTTGCTACAGTTTGATACTACAAAGTTTGTCTCAGATTCCAAAAGGAAAGGGATGACCGAGAAATGAAATAATATTTTATCAGTCAGTTCAATTCAGTTGCTCAGTCGTGTCCGACTCTGTGACCCCATGGACTGTAGCACGCCAGGCTTCCCTGTCTGTCACCAACTCCTGGAGCTTGCTCAGACTCTTGTCCATCGAGTTGATGATGCCATCCAACTGTCTCATCCTCTGTCATCCTCTGTCTCGTCCTCTCATCTAGTCTATAGTTATTTAAAAAATTGATTCACGTTTTTCTTGCCATTTAAAATATAAAGAGCACAGTATTGACTTGAACATCACAGTTAGAATTTCTTCTGTCAAGACACCCAAGCAAATGAAGGGGATTTAAAAGGAAACTTGCTTAATTGAAGGCTTCAGAAAGATGATTCATGCAAAACTGTTTTCTATTGCTATAAGCAACTCAATTGAATTCATGACGAAAGAGGAATTTTGATAAATTTAGTTGTCAATAAAGCTAAAGGCTCTGAGATACACAGAAAGATCACCTCAGAAAAAAATACAAAGAGATCACAGAAACATTATCATTTCAAGGAGTTTAAGATACAAGGCTATTTATTAACTTAGTTGGAACAGAAGATTATGTATCCAAATGAAGTAACACTTCTGGGAATAATTCTAAACAAATTCACTTTCACCTATCTATGGCTGCCAAACACACTAACCCAAGTCAGTGACATAAAACAATATCAATCACTTATTTTGCTCATAAATCGGGATGCTGCCTGGAGTCAGATGGAGCTGTTCCGTAGTGTTCTCACTCTCTCTTTGTCTACACAGTCCCTTTCCGTAGTCTTTTTGTATAGTGACTACACAGCCACTGATCGTCTTACGTCATGACTGAGGCTCCCAGAAGGCACAACGCATATCGCAATTTTTACTAACGGACTATAAATATACCAATATTTTAAGCCATCTTAATCATAGAGATAAGACAGTATGCAATCATTTGAGAGAATAAACAATGCATTTCACATTTTTAGAAAAATTCTTAAAGAGGTGGGAGTACCAAACTACCTTACTTGTCTTCTGCGAAACCTTTATGCAGGTCAAGAAGGAACATAACTGGACATGGAACAACTGACTGGTTCAAAAGTCACTTAGAATCACTTCTACAGTGTATTGTTTGAGATGGCAGTCACAAAGACTCATGCAGATTCAAAGAAAGTGATAGTGATAGTGATAGTGATAGTCGCTCAGTAGTGTCCGGACTCTTTGCAATCCCGTGGACTGTAGCCTACCAGGCTCTTCCATCCATGGGATTTTCCAGGCGAGAATACTGGAGTGTGTTGCCATTTCCTTTTCCAGGAGATCTTCCCGACCCAGGGATTGAACCCGGGTCTCCCGCACTGTAGGCAGATGCTTTACCATCTGAGCCACCAGGGAAGTCCATTCAAAGAAAGGAACGGACTAAATATCTTGATGGGAATGGGTCAAAGGTATTTAAGACAGAATTTAAGACCAAAATTTCACGTTGAAATTGTCTGGTGTCATCGTATTAGAAAATAAACTATTGTTGTAAGTAAACATTCACATTTGCCAGGAATCAGAGGAAAGTCTATAAACCTTTGAAAGTTTTATGTTGTACTTCTGTAGCTAATCTGCCTCTTATCAGCTGAATCACTGAAAGTGTAATTAATGATTCAATAAGACAGAGAAGTTAAAACATGGGAGTTATTTCCCTGAAATTTGTATTTTATAGAAAATCTCTGTTCTTATGAAAACTTTCTTTAAAGTTTTAGGTCATTACACCATGTGTTTCATAGCATCCCAATTTTTACTAACTGGCTATAAATATACCAATATTTTAGGCTATCTTAATCATAGAGATAAGACAGTATGCAATCATTTGAGAAAAATTGCATTTCACATTTTTAGAAAAATTCTTAAAGAGGTGGGAGTACCAAACTACCTTACTTGTCTTCTGAGAAACCTTTATGCAGGTCAAGAAGGAACATAACTGGACATGGAACAACTGACTGGTTCAAAATTGGGAAAGGAGTATCGCAAGTCTATATAGGGTCACCTGCTTATTTAACTTCTGTGCAGGTTACATCATGCGAAATACTGGGCTGGATGAACCAAAAGATGAAATCAAGATTGCCAGGAGAAACGTCAGTAACTTTAGATATGCAGATGATACCCCTCTAATGGCAGAAAGTTAAGAAGAATTAAAGAGCCTCTTGATGAGGTGAAAGAGAAGAGTGAAAAAGCTGGCTTGAAGCTCAACATTTAAAAAACTAAGATTGTGGCATCCAGTCCCATCACTTCATACAATTAGAAGGGGGGAAATGGAAACCGTTACAGATTTTATTTTGTAGGGCTCCAAAGTCACCACAATGAGTGACTGCAGCCGTGAAAGTAAAAGATGCTTGCCCCTTGGAAGAAAAGCTATGACAAACCTAGACAGCATATTAAAAATCAGAGACATCACTTTGCTGACAAAGGTCCATATAGTCAAAGCTATGGTTTTTCTAGTAGTCATGTACAGATGTAAGAGCTGAATCATAAAGAAGGCTGAAGACTGAAGAATTGATGCCTTTGAACTCTGGTGCTGGAGAAGACTCTTCAGAGTCCACTGGACTACAAGATCAAACCAGTCAATTCCAAAGGAAATCAACCCTGAATATTCATTGTAAGGAATGATGCTGAAGCTGAAGCTCCAATACTTTGGCCACCTGATGGTAAGAGCTGACCCATAGGAAAAGACCCTGATGCTGGGAAAGATTGAGGGCAGGAGGAGAAGAGGGCAACAGAAGATGAGATGATTAGAGAGCATCACCGACTCAATGGACATGAATCTGAGTAAACTCTGGGAGATAATGGAGGACAGAGGAGCCTGGCATGTGTGGTCCACAGAGTCACAAAGAGTCAAACATGACTCAGTGTCTGAATAACAGCAACAACAAAAAAAACTTCTATATGCAGTGCATTAGAAAGGAAGCCAAAATATTTCTGTGATTTAGTTTACTGTGATAGTGACTTATTTTTGTGGTCTAAAACTGAATCCACAGTATGTTCCATATTGTTTTCTCCCATATGATTCATTATGATAGATACTGAATCCACAGTATCTGTCGGTATGCCTATATTTTTCTCTTTTTTTTTTTCTCTTTGTCTTTCAATTTGAATAACTTCTATTGACATATTTTCTAGTTGACTGAATGATCCCTCAGATATGTTAAGTCTACAGATGAGTCTGTCAAAGGCATTATCTCTTCGTTACTGTGCTTTTAACTTATATCATTTTCATTTGATTATTTTTGTTTCCATTTTTCTTTTGAAATTGCCAGTGTAACTCTGCTTATTGTCAGTCTTTCCCATTAGATCTTTTAATCTGTTAATTATGGCAATTTTCTATTTCCTATCATTAATTCTGACATCTGTGTTATCTTCTAGTTGGCTTTTGATTATTACTATATGTCTTAAGAGTGTGTTTTCTCATACATTGTTGTATGTCTTAGTTTTTTGAAAGCCTGCCATAATGTATACAGAAATAGAAACTCAAGTAAATAGTTTTTAGCCCTGAAATTGGGTATGAATTTCCTTTTCGTACAAGTTTTTTAGTTAATCAACTTGGAATTTTGGCTGGGGTGATGTATTATGACTGCAAAATCGGCTATAAATTCCTATACAATACTGGGTGTTTAGGAGGTTTGCTCAACCCTGAGCCTTGATCTTCTTTTTCTCTGTGGCCCAGAAAAGCTCATTTTTCATGCTCTCCTGTCCTTCTTTCTTCAGTTTTTACCATTAGTTATTTTTCAGGGCTTGACTCTTGGCTCTGGAGACTTAGGGGCATTCTCTGTCTAAGCTGTGGCATCAGGCAGTCACAGTGTCCTCAGTTTGGGGAAAGTTATCTTCTTATTTTTCTTTTCTTCCCTTAGTTTAGTTCTGAGCCCAGTTCATGGTCTTCTACTTCCTCAGGAGTAGAATCTTTCCTGTGTTTCCTTCTCCTGGTTGTAAACTTTGTCCACCTCTGTTAGAGATTAAGGCTTTTGTTGCACAGTGGGTATAGAGGAGATGGGTCCATCCCATACAACTGCTGTCACTTTTCTCCACTGCACTACCATGGACACTTTCTTAGGGCTCACTCTGATCTTTTCTGTGAATGCCCAGTGAGATTTGTTATAAGTGACTTCAACAGGGTGGAGTCCTCTGATACCTTCAATCTCAGGGGCATCACTGTGTTCCGTGAGTCCTACACAGGTTTCAACAGTGAGCAGTTACTCACTGCTCACTGTGAGTTGCGAGCACCCATTTGCATCTGTACCATGTGAATCAGTGCTCACCACTTTTCTTTCGGCAGGTTGCTGTCTCTTACTAGATTTTGGAGCACTGGTTTTTCTGTGAACTTAGTTTTATAATAGGTTCAAAACAAGTCACAATTGAATATTTATTTTTGTTCTTTTTTATTTTAAGTACAGGAGTAAAACACCTTCAAGCTCTCTATAGCCAGGACATGAAGAGAGAAGTCTCACTTTTTCAGTATTCTATGATTTTTTTTTTACAATACAATATACTGCACTTATTTATTTAAAATAACATTGATATATATTTTAAATAAGTATCTAGCACAAGTTCATTTGCTTAATTTTTCATATAAATTAAAATATAATGTATATATTCATTAACTTTGTAATAAGAAAAAGTATAAAGGGATGAACACAACTAATCTTTAGAAGAAAAGGGTGAAAATAGAAAATTCTTCTCATTGAAGTTTAACAAACTAGTGCATGTGTAGAAATAACAGGATCAGATAAAATATGTATGCTTAGGTTATTTCCACATTCTGTTCAAATTATTTTATATGATGACATCTCCTGTGTCTTCTAATAAAGAAACTGGAGAACAGGAGAGAGACATTAAATGAGAGAGGTGGAGGAAAAGGGTAAGGTTTGTGTTGAGAGGAAATAATATAAGTTGTGGAAAGTAAAGAATGAGAATAAAGATGCTTAGTGGTTACAGAGTGTAAGGGAGCAATATAAGAGTGGAAAGGAAATTTTCACAATTGAGGATTATTTTTAAAAAAAGGAGAAAGAAAGAAAACATTATTTCTCTGTAAGTATATTCTGTCTGCCAGACTGATTTTATTCCTTTGACTGCAGAGACTAGCCAGCAGAGGCTGCAGGGTTTAATTTGGGAGTTAAGTGCTTATATGTAAATCCATCAAATGTTTAGGGCTCTTTTATAAAGTGTTAATTAGACCAGTAATTTCATCTTTTTACTGTTTTGATTTAATAAATTTTATGTGATAAAACGTATTAATTTTATGATGAGAAAATCAATAAGAGCTCAAAGCCCAGTAGAGTATAGGACATTATGAAGCAATAAGAAATCAAATACTCATTGGAGTGGGAGTGGTCTGCCACCACTCTCCATCAGAGAAGAAATTTATTTAAGCCTCTGTTTCCACATAACACTACACTGGATTCCTTTTTTTCCCAAAACTGTACCCTGTGAAGCACTGAGACAGGGTGCTGATGAGAAGTTAGCTGGAAGATACTCAGGGCTGCTTCCTTGTTTGTTGAGTTCTTTTGTTTGTTTGTTTTAAGGTTCCTGTTAGTTTTAAGGTAATACTGTTGAACTAAAAGAATTCTAAATAAAATTAATACAAAGGGCATATATACTTTGATATACTTTATTAGTTTATAGGGTTGCTAACACAAAGTACCACAAATGAAGTGCGCTGAAACAACAGAAATTTATTCTGTCACAGTTCTGGAGGCCAGAGTATGGAATTAAGGAGTCTGCAGCCCAGCCCTGTGATTCCTCTGAAGTTTCCAAGGAAGAATTCCTTCTTGCCTTTTCCTAGTTTCTAGTGTTTGCCAGTAAACCTTGGCATTCTTGGCTTGCAGATTGTTGCTGTTACTCAGTCGCTAAGTCGTGTCTGACTCTGAGACCTCGTGGACTGTAGCACGCCAGGCTTCCCCACCCTTCACTGTGTCCCAGAGTTTGCTCAAACTCATGTCCATTGTGTCGGTGATGCTATCAAACCATCTCATCCTCTGCCACCTCCTTCTCCTTTTGCCTTCAATCTTTCCTAGAATCAAGGTCTTTTCCAATGAGTCAGCTCTTGCCATCAGGAGACCAAAGTATTGGAGCTTCAGCATGAGTCCTTACGATGAATATTCAGGGTTGATTTCCTTTCGAATTGACTAATTGATCTCCTTGCTGTCCAAGGGACTCACAAGAGTCTTTTCCAGCACCACAGTTTCAAAGCATCAATTCTTAGGTGCTTAGCCTTCTTTATGGTCCAACTTTCAGATCCAAGTATGACTACTGGAAGAAACATTTGTTGCTGTTGTTCAGTCATCCAGTTGTGTCTGACTCTCTGCAGTGTCATGAACTGCAGCACGCAAGACTTCCCTGTGCCTCACCATCTCGTGGAGTTTGCCCAAGTTCATGTCCGTTGAATCAGTGATGCCATCTAACCATCGCATCCTCTGTTGCCTTCTTCTCCTTCTGCCTTCAATCTTTCTGAGCATTAGAGTATTTTCAAATGAGCCAGCTCTTCTCATCAGGTGGCCAAAGTGTTGGAGCTTCAGCTTCAGCATCAGTCCTTCCAATGAATATTCAGGACTGATTTCCTTTAGGATGGACTGGTGTGATCTCCTTGCTTTCCAGGAGACTCTCACGAGTCTTCTCCAGCACCACAGTTCAAAAGTATGAATTTCTTCGGTGCTCTGCTTTTTTTATTTTCCAGCCCTCATATCTCTCTACATGACTACTGGAAAGACCATAGTCTTGATTATATGGACTTCTGTCAGTAAAGTGATATCTTTTATTTTTAACACACTGTCTCAGTTTGTCAAAACTTTCCTGCCAAGAAGCAATTTTCTAATTTCATGGCTGCATTAACCACCTGCAATGAGTTTAGAGCCCAAGAAGAGGAAATCCGTCACTGCTTCCACCTTGTCCCTTTCTATTTGCCATGAAGTGATAGCACTGGATGCCATGATCTTAGTTGTCATTGTTTTAATATTGCATTTTAAGAAGGCTTTTTCACTCTCCTCCTTCACTCTCAACACAAGGCTTTGCAATTTCTCTTACTTTCTGCCATTAGAGTAGTATCATCCATATATCTGAGATTGTTGATATTTCCCCCGGCAATCTTGAGTCCAGCTTGTAACTCATCCAGCCTGGCATTTCACACGATGAGTTCTGCATACAATTTAAATAAGCAGGGTGACAATTACAGCCATGTCATACCCCTTTCCCAATCCTGAAACAATCTGCTGTTCTAGAACAATCAAGTTGTATTTCTTCTTAACCAGCATACAGGTTTCTCAGAAAACAAGAAAGGTGGTCTGGTTTTCCCATCTCTTTAAGAATTTTGAGGAACTCCTCATGTGTTTTCCACAGTGGCTGCCCTATTTAACATTCCTACCAAATTGTGCCAGGATTCCAATTTCTTTATTCATAAGGCAGCACTTGTTATTTTGTTTGTTGCTTTTGTAAAAAAGCCATCCTGATGGATACGAAGTGTTATCTCACTGCAGCTTTAATTTGCATTTCCACTTTCCACGTGGCATAGTTAGTAAAGAACCCACCCACCAATGAAGGAGACATAAGCGACATGGGTTCGATCCCTGGCTTGGGAAGATCTCCCAAGATTTCCTCCTCGGAAATGACAACCCACTCCAGTATTCTTGCCTGAAGAATCCCAAGGACAGGGTAGCCTAGTGGGCTGCAATCCATGGGGTTGCAAAGAGTCGGCCCAACTAAAGTGACTTAACACAACACACAATGATTAGCAACTCTTCATGTGCTTACTTATCTGTATAACTTCTTTGAAGAACTGTCCCTCAAATTTTCTCATTTTTTAAATGAGATTGTCTTTTTTGTTGTTTAGTTAGCTAAACAGACTGAATGTTTGTGCCTCATCTGCAACAACATACGTTGAAACATAATCCTATATATGATGGTATTTGGAGATAAGGCTTCTGGAGATGGTTAGGTCATAAGAGTAGAGCCCTCATCAATGCAATTACTGCCTTAAAGAAGAAACCCCAGAGAGTTCCAATGCCCTCTCATCTACATGAGGACACAGAAAAGACATTTATAACACCAGAAAGTGGAACCTCACCAGAGATTAAATTTACCAGATTGTTGATCTTGACTTCTGAAGCCTTCAAATTGTGAGAAATAAATGTTCTTTAAGTCACCCAATCTATGATATTTATATTATAGAAAACTCGATAGACCAAGAAGAGTTACAGAAGTTCAACAGTTCTAAAGAAGTATTCTGGATATAAGCCTTTCTCAGATGTAAGATATGCAAATATTTTTTCCTATTCTGTAGTTTGTTTTCTAATTTTCTTGACAATGCCCTTAGGTACACAAAATATTTTATTTTTTAAATTTATTTCTTTTCTTTCTAAGTCTTTAAGTTTGTGAAGTCCAGTTTATCTGGTATTTTCCTTTGCTGCTCAGGCTCTTGGTATCATATATAAGAATCAATTGCCAAGCCAATGACAGGAGAACCTACCCATATGGTTTCCTCTAAAATTTTTATTTTTTTACCTGTTATATCAACATTTCACTTCAGTTCATTTGCTCAGTTGTGTCCAACTCTCTGTCACCCCATGGACTGCAGCATCTCAGGCCTCCCTGCTCAAACTTATGTCCATCGAGCTGGTGATGCCATCCAAACATCACATCCTCTATCATCCTCTACTCCTCCCGCCTTTGATCTTTTTCAGCTTCAGGGTCTTTTCCAATGAGTTAGCTCTTTGCATTAGGTAGGCAAAATTTTGGAGTTTCAGTTTCAGCATCAGTCCTTCCAATGAATATTCAGGACTCACTTCCTTTAGGATTAACTGGTTGGATCTCCTTGCAGTTCAAGGGACACTCAAGAGTCTTCTCCAACACCACAGTTCAAAAGCATCAATTCTTCAGCATTCAGATTTCTTTATAGTCCAACTCTCACATCCATACATGACTACTGGAAAAACCATGGCTTTCACTAGATGGACCTTTGTTGGCAAAGTAATGTCTCTGTTTTTAACATGCTGTCTTGGTTGGCAGAGCACCAAAGAATAGCAAGGAGAGACAAGAGAGCCTTCCTCAGTGATCAGCACAAAGAAATAGAGGAAAACAGTAGAATGGGAAAGACTAGAGATCTCCTAAAGAAAATTAGAGATATCAAGGGAACATTGCATGCAAAGATGGGCTCAATAAAGGAAAGAAATGGTATGGGCCTAACAGAAGTAGAAGATATTAAGAAGAGGTGGCAAGAATACACAGAAGAATTGTACAAAAAAGATCTTCATGAACCAGATAATTACGATGTGTCATCACTCACCTAGAGCCAGACATCCTGGAATGTGAAGTCAAGCACAACCCCATGGACTGTATAGTCCATGGAATTCTCCAGGCCAGAATATTGGAGTGGGCAGCCTTTCCCTTCTCCAGGGGCTCTTTCCAACCCAGGGACTGACCCAGGTCTCCCGCATTGCAGGTGAATTCTTTACCAGCTGAGCCACAAGGGAAGCCCAAGAATACTGGAGTGGTAGGCCATCCCTTCTCCAGTGGATCTTCCCGACCTAGGAATTGAACTGGGATCTCCTGCATTACAGGTGGATTCTTTACCAACTCTAAGGGGCAAGTGTCTTTTAATTTCAGCTGAAGTCATCATCTGCAGTGATTTTGGAGCCCAAAAAAGTAAGTCTGTAACTTTTTCCATTGGTTCACCATCATCTATTTGCCATGAAGTGATGGGACCAGATGCCATGATCTTAGATTTCTGAATTTGGAGTTAAGCCAACTTTTTCACTCTCCTCTTTCACTTTCATCAAGAGGCTCTTTAAGTCTTCTTCGCTTTCTGCCATAAGGGTGGCATCGTCTGCATATCTGATGCTATTGATTTTTCTCCCGAAATTTTGATTCCAGCTTGTGCTTTCTCCAGCCCGGCATTTCTCATGATATACTCTGCATAAAGTTGAGTAAGCTGGGTGACAGTATACAGCCTTTACGTACTCCTTTCCCAATTTTTAAGCAGTCCATTGTTCCATGTCCAGTTCTAACTGTTGCTTCTTGACCTGCATACAGATTTCTCAGGAGGCAGGTCAGGCGGTCTGGTATTCCCATCTCTTGAATAATTTTCCACAGTTTTTTATGATCCACACAGTCAAAGACTTTGGCATACTAAGTAAAGCAAAAGTAGATGTTTTATTGGAACTCTCTTCTTTTTCTATGACCCAGTGGATGTTGGCAATTTGATCCTTGGTTCCTCTGCCTTTTCTAAATCCAGCTTGAACATCTGAAATTTCTCATTTCATGTACTGTTGAAGCCTAGCTTGGACAATTTTGAGCATTACTTTGCTAGCATGTGAGATGCGTGAAATAATGAAATAGTTTGAACATTCTTTGGCATTACCTTTCTTTGGGATTGGAATGAAAACTGACCTTTTTCCAGTCCTGTGACCACTGTTGCAACAAAGGTCTATTTATTCAAAACTATGGTTTTTCCAGTAGTGTGAGCATCAGTGAACCAGTGAAGTTGCTCAGTCGTGTCCAACTCTTTGTGACCCCATGGACTGTAGCCTACCAGGTTCCTCCATCCGTGAAATTTTCCAAGCAAGAGTACTGGAATGGGTTACCATTTCCTTCTCCAGGGAATCTCCCCAACCTAGGAATCAAATCCAGGTTTCCTGTATAACAGGCAGATGCTTTACCATCTGAAACACCAAGGAAGCATGGATATTAGAATTGGACTATAGAGAAAGCTTAGCACTGAAGAATTGATGCTTTTGAACTGTGGTGTTGGAGAAGACTCTTGAGAGTCCCCTGGACAGCGAGATCAAACAAGTCAATCCTAAATGAAATCAGTCCTGAATGTTCATTGAAAGGACTGATGCTCAGGCTGAAACTCCAATACTTTGGCTAACATATGCAAACAACTGACTCTTTGAAAAACACCCTGATGCTGGGAAAGATTGAAGGCAGGAGGAGAAGGGGATGACAAAGGATGAGATAGTTGGGTGGCATCAGCAACTCAATGGACGTGAGTTTGAGCAAGCTCCGGGAATTGGTGATGGACAGGGAAACCTGGTGTGCTGCAGTCCATGGGGTCACAGAGTCAGACATGACTGAGCAACTGAACTGAACTGAACTAACTGACCACTGTTGTGTTTTCCAAATTTGCTGGCATATCTAGTGCAGCACTCTCACAGCATCATCTTTTAGTATTTGAAATAGCTTAACTGGAATTCCATCACCTCCACTAGCTCTGTTTGTAGTGACGCTGCCTAAGGCCATTTGATTTCCCATTCCCGGTTTTCTGGCTCTAGGTGAGTGATCACACCATCATTGTTATCTGCATCGTTAATATTTTCTGTACAGTTCTTCTGTGTAGTCTTGCCTCATCTTCTTAATATCTTCTGCTTCTGTTAGGTCCATAGCATTTCTGTTCTTTATTGTGCCTGTCTCTGCATGAAATATTCCCTCTGTACCTCCAATTTTCTTGAAGATATCTCTAGTCTTTCCCATTCTTTTGTTTTCCTCTATTTCTTTGCCTTGATCTCTGAGGAAGGCTCTCTTATCTCTCCTTGCTATTCTTGAACTCTACATTCAAATGGGTGTATATTTCCTTTTCTCCTTTGCCTTTTGCTTCTCTTCTTTCCTGAGCTACTTGTAAGGCCTCCTCAGACAACCATTTTGCCTTTGTGCATGTCTTTTTCTTGGGGATGATTTTGATCACTGCCTCCTGTACGATGTGACGAACCTCAATTTATAGTTCTTTAGAGACTCTATCAGATCTAATCAGATAAATATCAATATTTAGGTCCTTCATTAATTTTCAGATAAGTGGTCTAGCTTCTGTTTTTTGCCTGTTGAAATCTAGTTTTCCAGCATGATCTCCTCTGGGAAAGTTTTCTTTCCCCAATAAATAGACTTGGAAGATTGTCACACATCAATTGACCATAGATGTATGGATTTAATTCTGGGCTCTCAGTTCTAATCTATCAGCTTATACAATCATCTTCATGCCAGTAACACACTGTTTTGATTACAGTAACTTTGTAATACATTTTAAATTTGGAACGTATGAGTCCTCAAACTTTGTTTTTGTTTTTCAAGATTATTTTGGCTATATGGGGCTCCTTGCGATTTCTTTCTTTCTTTTTTTTTTTTTATTACTTTACAATACTGTATTGGTTTTGCCATACATTGACCTGAATCCACCACAGGTGTACATGCATTCCCAAACATGAACCCCCCTCCCACATCCCTCCCCATAACATCTTATAAATCTGAGTATAGCTCAATAGAAAATAGCTTTTCTATTTCTACAAAAAAGCTGTTGAAATTTTGATTGGGTATGTGTTGAACCAGTAGCTTATTTTGAGTAGTTCAGTCAGTTCAGTCATTCAGTCATGCCTGACTCTTTGCACTCCCATGGACTGCAGCACGCCAGGCTTCCCTGTCCATCACCGACTCATGGAGATTGCTGAAACCTATGTGCATTGAGTTGGTGATGCCTTCCAACCATCTCAACCTCTGTCGTCCCCTTCTCTTCCTGCCTTCAGTGTTTCCCAGCATCAGGGTCTTTTCTAATGGGTCAGCTGTTCCCATCAGGTCATGGAAGTATGGAGCTTCAGCTTCAGCATTAATATCTTAATGAAATTAAGATTCCTATCAATGAACATGGGATATCTTTCCATTTATTTTGGTTTTCTTAAAATTTTTTTTCTGCCATGCTTTGTAATTTTAATGTGCAAGTTTTTCATTTCCTTGGTTAAATTAATTCCTGAGTATTTTTGCATTGTGTTTTATAAATGCTATTGTAAACATAAGTGCTTTTATAATTTAGTCTTCAAATTGTCATCGCTGCTTTAGAAAAACACAACTGATATTTTTGTGTTGATCTTTACCATGAAACTTCACTAAATTTGGTTATAAGCTCAAGCACCTTCCTTTTGTATTCTTTGTAATTGTCTGTATGTAGATTATGTTATCTGTGAATACAGATAATTTACTTTTCTAATTTTTATTTTTCTTGTCTACTGCTCAGATGAGAATTCTCAGTGTAATGTCAAACAGCAATGGTGAAAGCAGCATCTTGTTCTTATTCCTGATATCTGGAAAAAAACATTCAGTCTTTCTCCACTGAGCGTAATGTTAAGTATGAATTTTTCATGAATGCTTATTATTATGTTCAGGAATTTCCCTTATAGTCCAAGTTTTCTGAGTTTTTTGTCATAAAATATTATATTTTATCAAATATTCTATTCAACATCAACTAAGATGATAATTTTTTTCTTTTTTCTGTTTATATGATGTATCACATATGTTGATTTTCTTATATTGAGCTACCCTTGCTTTCTTGTGATAAATCTCACTTGATCATGATGTATGATCTTTTTAATTGCTTTTGGATTTGATTTGCTAATATTTTGATGATAATTTTGCAGCTATATCCATAAGGGATATTATCTTGTGACTTTTTTTTTCTTGTGACTTTTTAGTTTTGTTTTATTGTCAGGATTGCTAACCTGATAGAATGAGTTTCAAAGAGTCTTCATTGACACATTGGTTGTTTAAGAATACATTGTTTAGTATCTACATATGTGTGTATTTTTCCAGTTTCTTTTAGTTTTTGATTTTTAGTTTCACTCCATTGTGATCGGAGAAAATTCTATTGTGATCATATATGTGTGATATACCATATCCACAGCAAAACAACTCTTAAGTTTAAAAAGTGTGAAAATTATTATTATTTTTTTTTGGTGAAGACAGTTACAATCAGCTCTCATAAATAGTTCCAGGTGTGTAATACAATATTGTTGACTATAATCACCAGATCCCCCAAACTTACTTATTTTATAACTGTAAGTATGTGCTCTTGGAGCAACAACTTCCCATTTCCCCCACCTCCCAGCCCCTGGTAACCACCATTATACTCTCCATTAACTCTGAATTTGGCTTTTTATAATCTGTATGTAAGTGATATCATGTAATACTTATATCTTTTGTTCCATTAATCTGTCGTTAGCTCCATTAACCTGTTGTTAGTCCATTAATCTGTGGAGCAATGCATGTTACTTTTTCAGTCTGAGTTCAGAGTTCTACAAAACAGAGACAAACACTGCCTGTCATTCGTTCAGGTATCCCTCCAGATGAATCAGAACAGACTTACACAATAACTTGTGAATGGCGTCTGCTCTTCTTTCTCTGTAACTGGAGACCAAGAACCCACACTAGAACCATGGCTGCTGCCCCTTTAAGATCGCTGCTGCACCAGGGACTTGGTGTGGTAAAAGCAGTAAAAACACCCTTTAACTATTTCCCAGAGATTTGACAAAGCTTGTTTTGACAGTTTACATTTGTTTTTCAATGTTTCTGTGAATGGATGAGAGCTTGGAGCTGCCTACCCCTTGGTTTTGCTGACGTCACTCTGAGGTATCACAAAATGTATTCTTTAACAGACATTTCTCATCTCTCCCAGGACTACTTGAAAGCTCATGGGTGAAGTTCCATGACAAATGAAGCCATCTGGCACTACTTCATGCATTAGAGACTCTGGAGGCTTGATGGTCAGAGGAATGAAAACCTTACATGTTCTCCATACCATCTGGGGTAGCTTCTGGAAGAATCAAGAATTTAGCAGAACCTTGAAGGTTAAGTAGGATTTACGCAGATGATAAAGCAAGTGGGGAGCGTTCTGATTTAGATGAAGTGTTGTGTTGGCAATATGTATAGAATTCTATAGACAGAGGACTGACTAGTGTCCCTGGGGAAGAAATTTATTTATGGGAAAACAAATAAAAAATTAAATTAATTTAATGCATGTATAACCTTGCTTCAGCAACATGACTTTAAAACTCCAGGCTTTTACAAAGACTTTGTTTCACCGATATCTCCTGAACTGGAGGATAAAATAATATCAAATGGGATTCAGGAAGTCAGAAAAGTTATAGACTAGAATTCATGTGATTCAATGATTTTATGCTTCTATGATTTCCCTTCTTCTATATAATAACTAGTGCTGCTATTATCTTCAGTCTTATTACAGTTTGTATGCCATTTGCCTTTCAATTCTTCATCTTCCCTTACTATTTAAAAAATGAAATGTATTTTACTCATAAATATATGAAATTTTAAAAGAAAAATGGTATTTTTATTTTGTAAATGTCAAATTATGAATTTTAGAAATAATAATTCTGTATTTTTCCATAGATGGTAAAGTGTCACTTTCAATAAGACTATCTCTACATGAAAATACAGAATGGCCTAAAAGATAATATAAGAGAAGCTGATAACATGTAAATATAAAGACTGGAAAGAAATATTCAGAAGTATATAATGATCTGAAAATTGGAACTTAAGGCCAAAGAATGTTCATGTCTTGCATAATTGCTGTATATTTTATGTGTATGTTCCTTTAACAAACAGTTAATGTGAATTAGAATTTTATGTAAAACTTGGGCCTAGAATTGATAACTCCCAGCTGACAATTCCATTTTAGCAGATTTATATCAAGGACAGAAATGGATCTAGGGCAGAAGAGTTTATTACTAACATGGCAATTATCTTTTTACTTGATTTATCAAAACGCCTTGTTTGCAATCTGTATTAGCTTTTTAGGGCTGTTGTAACAAAAATTTACTGCAGACTGGGTGGCAGAAATACTGATAACAGAAGCTTACTTTCTTGCGATTCTGGAAGCTAGAAGTCTGAGATCAAGCAGTCAGCAATGCTGAGTTCTTCGAAGACCATTCTTCCTCGTGTTGAGCTGGCTCTCTTCCCCCTGAGTCTTCACATGGTCTTCCCTCTGTACACATTTGTGTGCTAAGTTTCTAGTCTTATTAGGACACCAGTGATATTGGATTAGGTCCACTTCATGACCTCATTTTAACCTTATCGTCTCTTTGTTGTTTTGTTGTCACCAAGTTGTACTCTACTCTTTTGCAACCCATGGACTGTGGCCCACCAGGTCCTCTGTCCATGGGATTTCGCAGGCAAGAATAGTGTAATGGGTTACCATTTCCTTCTCCAGGGGATCTTCCCACCCTAGGGACTGAACCTGTGTCTTCTGCATTGGTAAGTGGATTCATTAACACTGAGCCACCAGTGAAGCCTTACCATCTCTTTGGAGTGATTTATATCAATAAATACATGAATAATCTGGTGGTTTTCCCTACTTTCTTTAATTTAAGCCTGAATTTTGCATTAAGGAGTTCATGATCTGAGCCACAGTTAGTTACCAGAATTGATCAAGTGTGACATAAATCAAAGCCCTTACGATTATACAGTGGAAGTGACAAATAGATTCAAGAGATTAGATCTGATAGAAAAAGTGCCTGAAGAACTATGGACAGAGGTTCGTGACATTGTACAGGAGGCAGTGATCAAGACCATCCCCAAGAAGAAGAAATGTAAAAAGGCAAAATGGTTGCTGAGGAGGCCTTACAAACAGCTGAGAAAAGAAGAGATGCTAAAGGCAAAGGAGAAAAAGAAACATATACCCATCTGAATGCTGAGGTCCAAAGAATAGCAAGGAGAGATAAGAAAACCTTACTCGGTGATCAATGCAAAGAAATACAGGAAAACAATAGAATGGGAAATACTAGAGATCTCTTCAAGAAAATTTGAGATGTCAAGGGAACACTTCAGGAAAATATGGGCCCAATAAAAGACAGAAATTTACGGACCTAACAGAAGCAGAAGATATTAAGAAGAGGCGGCAAGAATACACTGAATAACTGTACAGAAAAAGATTTTAATGATGCAGATAACCATGATGGTGTGATTACTCACCTAGAACCAGACATCCTTGGGGTCCTAAGTCAAGTGGGCCTTAGGAAACATGAATACAAAGAAAGCTAGTGGATGTGAGGAATTCCAGTTGAGCTGTTTCAAGTCCTAAAAGATGATGCTGTGAAAGTGCTGCACTCAACATGCCAGCAAATTTGGAAAACTCAGCAGTGGCCACAGGACTGGAAAAGGTCAGTTTTCATTCCAATCCCAAAGAAAGGCAATGCCAAAGAATGTTCAAACTACTACAAGATTGCACTCATCTCACACGCTAGCAAAGTAATGCTCAAAATTCTCCAAGCAAGGCTTCAACAGTACGTGAAACGAGAACTTCCAGATGTTCAAGCTGGATTTAGAAAAGGCAGAGGAATCAGAGATCAAATTGCCAACATCTTCTGGGTCATCAAAAAGCAAGAGAGCCCCAGAAAAACATCTACTTCTGCTTTATTGACTATGCCAATGTCTTTTGAGTGTGTGGATCACAAAAAACTGTGGAAAATTCTTCAAGAGATGGGAATATCAGACCGCCTGGCCTGCCTCTTGAGAAATCTGTATGCAGAGCAGGAAGCAACAGTTAGAACCTGACACTGAACAATGGACTGTTTCCTAACTGGGAAAGGAGTACACCAAGGCTGTATATTGTCACCCTGTTTATTTAACTTTTATGTAGAGTACATTATGGGAAATGCAGGGCTGGATAAAGCACAAGCTGGAACCATAAATATCAATAAATTCAGATATGCAGATGATACCACACTTATCAGAAAACAAAAAACTAAAGAGCTTCTTGATGAAAGTGAAAGAGGATAGTGAACAAGCTGGCTTAAAACTCAACTTCAAAAAACTAAGATCATGGCATGTGGCCCCATTACTTCATGGCGAATAGATGGGGAAACAATGGAAACAGTGACAGACTTTATTTTGGGGGGTTCCAAAAAATGGTGACTGAAGCCATGAAATTAAAATATGTGTATTCCTTGGAAGAAAAGCTATGACCAACCTAAACAGGATATTAAAAAGCAGAGACATTACTTTGCTGACAAATGTCCATTTAGTCAAGGCTATGGTTTTGCCAGTAGTCATGTATGGATTGGACAGTTGGTCCATAAAGAAAGCTGAATGCTGAACAATTGATGGTTTTGAAGAATCTTGAGAGTCTGTTGGACTGCATGGAGATCACACCAGTCAATTCTAAAAGAAATCAGTCCTGAATATTCACTGGGAGAACTGATGCTGAAGCTGAAACTCCAATACTTTGGCCACCTGATGTGAAGAACTGATTCACTGGAAAAGATCCTGATGCTGGGAAAGATTGAAGGCAAGAGGAGAAGGGGATGACAGAGGATGATATGGTTGGATGGCGTCACCAACATGATGGACATGAGTTTAAGCAAGCTCTGGGAGTTGGTGATGGACAGAGAAGTCTGGCAGGCTTTAATCCATGGGGTGGCAAACAGCTGGACATGACTGAGCTACTGAACTGAACTGAACTGAACTGTTATCTATAAATATAGTCACAATTGAATTTTGGGGGAATCCAATTCAGCCCATAATATAACCTTTCTGTCAAACACACAGTTTTTACTTCCTATAGTAATAGCTGTGAAAAACATGATTCGTGGGACATAATTTCTTCCAAATGTATGCAGTTATTTTGGTTAAGTTCAGAATTGTCCCTTGGATCTCTAGATATCACTGAGAAGTCAGAATGGTTCTGGTATATATGATAGAATGAGTTCAAGAAATATTAATACAATATGTTTGGATTAATGTGTGTGTGTTAACCACTCAGTCATGTCTGATTCAATGCAACTCCATGGACTGGAGCCCACTAGGCTCCTCTGTTCATGGAATTCTCAAGGCAGTAATACTCGAGTGGCCTCTCCAGGGGATCTTCCTTACCCAGGGATTGAAACCAGGTCTCCTGCATGGCAGGCAGTTTCTTTACTGTCCGAACCACCTAGTTATTATAAAAGTTGGTCACTATTTTGAGCTATGCTTATGTATCTCTCACTTTGGGAAAAAGTGTCACTTTAGTCCACTGACTTAATTCTGTTTAAAGAGAGTATGAATAACATATTAATTTTGAGTTATGGTAGGTTATTAATATTATACAACTCAGGGGTAGAACAGTCAGATGAATTGTGATGCATTCAGCAATGAAAGAAATTTCAGTTCACCTCTTGAGTAGGCTCCAGTATCTTTGTATTACTATTCCCCATAAACAGTCATTTTAAAATAACTTAGAATGTACAAATAATGATTTAACATAATTGGCTAATTGACTATTTAAATTGGCCTGGTCTCATATTAATTATTTTTTCTTAATAAATGATTTAAGTAAGATAAAGTATTACTCATTCATTCATTTTCACAATGTCTTCTGGATAGAAAAAATACAACATATCTTAGAAAATATATTTTTCTTGTTTCCATTTTTGAATTGTTAGAAAATCAAAATGCTGCTAAACCTCTAATTAAGAAATATTTGTTATATTTAGAGAGTTTAAATTTGAATTTCTCAAAATCTAAGTAAATATATTAACAAATCTCCATTTATCTGTGGTTTTCTTCATCGCTGAACAGTTCCATTAATGTTCTCACCCTTAGAAAGAGAAATATTTTTTATAGAATTTGTGAAATCAATTATTTTCTTTTTCTTCTATATTTATGTATTCTGAAATAATCAGTATTTTCTGCTAATTTTGACATTTTAAACATAATAAAATTCACACTTTTGTTAGAGTTTTTAAGTATATATCTCATTCTAATATTTTCTTTTACTAGACTATATATTTCTAGTATATTCAAATACATTCTAGTTTTTTTATTTGGGGGAACATTTATTTATATAATGCATATACATATAGACCTATATGTGTGCATATATATATGTATACATATGGGCTTCCGAGGTGGCACAGGTGGTAAAGAACTGCCTGCCAGTGCAGAAGTAGCAGATGTGGGTTTGATCCCTGGGTCAGGAATATCCCCTGGAGGAGGAAGGCATGGCTTCCCACTCCAGTATTCATGCCTGGAGAATCCCATGGACAGAGGAGCCTAGAGGGCTACAGTCCATAGGGTCGCAAAGAGTCACACACGACCATTGCACATGACTAAAGTGACTTCGCATGCATGCATGCATACATATGTATACATTGCAGTGTTTCTTCTCATGAGGTTATTATTAAAAAAAAAAAAATCAGCATGGGATTGAAGATTTGAAATTGAGGTAAGAAGCAGCCTAAAGTGGAGGTTGTTTCAATAAAGCCTTAAATGAGATACAGAGAATAATAAAAATTAAATAAGACCTTTAGAATTACACTCCTGAGTTTTCTAGGAGAAAAAAGTTGAGAAATAGTTAAAGAGGATTGGAAAGATAGGAAAAACATGCCATAAAATTAGATCTATAATGAACATTTGGGTAGTTGATACAATCAGAAAGTAAAAGATGCTTCTGGAAAGCTGTTAGTGTGGTGTTTGATATTACCCACTCCTGTCCAATTTTCATGGATATTTCCCCCCACCCCCATTTTGATTGTATTCTTTTGGTTGTATTCAAAGTTTCCAACTAAACAACTACTTTCCCAGACTCCTTTTTGCTACAATTGTCTACGTAACCAACTTCTAGCCAGTAAGGCATATGAAAAAGTGGCAAGTAGAATTCTTACCTTCCTTATTAATTAAGAAGATGACAACTGGTGCCCATACCTGCCTTCCTTCTTCCTGCCTTAAAAAGAGACACGGTGCTTGAAATCAGAGCAAGGGCTTTGCACCTGAGAGGTGCAAAGCATCAGAAAGTTATCCCACTAAGGCTGGTAGATTGGCCACTTGGAAGAAGAATAAAATACTTGGGTCCTGGTAGCACTTTTGAAGCTGAATAAAAAGCAGCAGCTCTCTTACTTTAAAAGATTTTTGGCCGTGTGAAGACAAACACTTGTTTGTTCAAGCCACTGTCAGTCAGGTTCTTCTGCTTCATATAATATAATGTGTTCCTCATTGTGCATGTTATCAAGAATGAAGCAAAAAAAAAAAAAAGAACATGGTATGTTTCTCTTACGTAAGTAGGATGTTGCAAGCTAAGCACACGCTAATGTGCCTGTGATTATCTTGGCCTTTCCCCCAAGACTGCAAGGTGTCTCCTAGAGCTCGAGTAACTAATTATACAATCACAGTTGGCCAGAGAAGTAAACACAGAGAAGGATGCTAGTGTGCCTTACCTTTTTTCTAAGAAAAGTGAAAGATTTTCCTGATGGCTCCTTCTCTCACTGGTTCTCACTGGGCAAAACCATGCCTCCAATTCAGCTTTTCTATAGGGATAGTGAGAGATCAGGGTGTTATTACTATGATTGTCTTGCATTTTGCCATATTAAACTGAATCAAGATTCTATTTCCAAGCACTAAGGAGAGATGGCTATTGTTAAGATAAAATGTCTGCCAAAAATATTTAACAAAGCAACGGAAATCATAACTTACTTTTGTGTGCTTTCTTTGTACATTTGACAAATAAGAAATAAACAGCTGTCAAGTCTACTCTAATGTACTAAAATAAACGTTGTAAACAAAATGGATCAGAGGAAAGAAAGGGGAGGCAAAATAATACTTAAGCACTTCAATAAGATATTTAAAAAATGGAGAACAAATTATAAACACACTGAATTGCATATAGGCTCATTTAAGTGTTCTTTTCAAAAATATAGCAACTGAAATTTCTTTTCAAACTGACAGTCGAAGGATAGAGGACAAGAGTTCAAATATTTACTATTTACTATTTTTATTACTTCACATTATATATTAATAGTAATTGCTAATTTGCTAGTAAAAAGTCACTATGTAAATAATTGATATATCAAGCATATTGATTAAGAAAAAATATTAAGATACATAATATTTTCTAAATTGTTAGGATTCTGAGCTCTAATATCATAAATTTTATTCAGTAAAATAATAGCACAGAAAATACAAACAAATGATAGCTTTAACCAGCTATGCTCCAGGGAGCAGGATTTTTTCTTTCAAAAAAATTAATTATTTGGAGGGGTAAGAATATTCTGACTCAACATTACAAACATAGTATAATACAAATGTAATTTTGAAATAACATAATTATTATTTCTATATGTTTAGGAACAAGAAGATAAAAAATGTTATTAAATGAACAACTATTTCTTATTAAAATTTAGTATTTTATAGCCCAAAATACTATGAAAGATATTACAGTTTAATGAGGTTATGTTCTATACCAAAGTTCTAGAATTTAGGTTTTGTATTTGGTATTCTTTGTGAATAACTGGACTCTGTTTTAACAAAGAGGTTTTTGTTTTTTTTATCGATATAAGCTTAATTATTTTTTAATAGTGTTTACACATACAAAGCACACTGAAGAATCTATCATAAGAATAATATAGGTTTCTAAATCAGGTTTTTAAAAAACGATGTATTCTAAATTGCAATGGAACAGCTTCATTCATATTATCTAATTGGGAAATGTTTAGCAAATATTTTTAGAGTCATAAAAATGACTATATTTTTTATACAAGTAACTCCAACCCTAAAAATTATTCTAAGAGTAAAACAAAGTGATGTAAGTTTTATGGAAGATGATATTTCATTTATTAAAAAATCAGAAATATCTAAAATGTTAAATATGATGTTTATGCAACTGAGTCTACTATAAATTAATAACAAAATATGTTATGAATAAAACACTAACTAATAACATAAGGGCATACTTGGTGAAGAATTTTTACAGCATTTTAAATGAAAAATTATAGCAACTTTATTCATTAATAATGTATGAAGATAGTAGAGACTTTATTTTCAACATGCATTTTGAAATAATAACAAGAAAAATTAACATTAAAAATCAATTTTAAAACCTACAGCATCATATTATTTATCACCTAAATATTTGTTCAGGAAAAGATGATGTTTGAGGCTAATTTTATTACTTATCCAGTGTAATTAATTTGCACTGGTGGAACCAACATGCTAACATAACAGAATCTTGCACTGTAAGTATTTTCCTGCTGTAAAGAATCCAAATCATAGGCCTAGCCTTCACTATCAGTTTTCCCTTCATACGCTTCACAAAAAAATAAAACTACAGGCCAATATCACTGATGAACATAGATGCAAAAATTCTGAACAAAATTCTAGCAATCAGAATACAATAACACATTAAAAAGATCATACACCATGACCAAATGGGCTTTATCCCAGGGATGCAAGTATTCTTCAATATCTGCAAATCAATCAATGTAATATACCATATTAACAAATGGAAAAATAAAAGCCATATGATCATCTCAGTAGATGCAGAGAAAGCCTTTGACAAAATTCAACATCTATTTATGATAAAAACTCTCCAGAAAGCAGGAATAAAAGGAACATACCTCAACATAAAAGTTATATATGACAAACCCACAGCAAACATTGTTCTCAATGGTGAAAAATTAAAAGCATTTCCCCTAAAGTCAGGAACAAGACAAGGGTGCCCACTTTCACCACTACTATTCAACATAGTTTTGGAAGTTTTGGCCACAGCAATCAGAGCAGAAAAAGAAATAAAAGGAATCCAAATTGGAAAAGAAGACCTAAAACTCTCACTGTTGTTTTCATTAACCTTACAATTCCTAGAAGACATTAAATGAGCATAAGAATCAATGGATTAAGAAAGGGTTTCAAATAAAAGAAAACATTTGAATTTTACATACTCGATCTTTCTAAAGAATTGGAGAAAACTTGAGTTTTCTCCCTTTCAGTTCAGTTCAGTCGCTCAGTCGTGCCCGACTCTTTGTGATGCCGTGGACTGCAGCACACTAGGATTACCTGTACATCATCAACTCCCAGAGTTTATGAAAACTCATGCCCGTAGAGTCGGTGATGCCATCCAACCATCTCTTCCTCTGTCGTTCCCTTCTCCTCCTGCCCTCAGTCTTTTCCAGAATCAGGGTCTTTTCAAATGAATCAGTTCTTCTCATCAGGTGGCCAAAGTATTGGAGTTTCAGCTTCAGCATCAGTCCCTACAATGAATATTCAGGACTGATTTCCTTTAGGATGGACTGGTTGGATCTCCTTGCAGTCCAAGGGACTCTAAAGAGCCTTTACCAATACCACAGTTCAAAAGGATCAATGCTTCGGCACTCAGCTTTCTTTATAGTCCAAATCTCACACCTATACATGACTGCTGGAAAAACCATAGCTTTGACTAGACGGGCCTTTGTTTGCAAAGTAATGCCTCTACTTTTTAATATGCTGTCTGGGTTGGTCATAACTTTTCTTCCAAGGAGCAAGTGTCTTTTAATTTCATGGCTGCAATCACCATCTGCAATGATTTTGGAGCCCAGAAAAATAAAGTCTCTCACTATTTCCATTGTTTCCCTATCTATATGCCACGAAGATATGGGACCAGATGCCATGATCTTAGTTTTCTGAATGCTGATTTTTAAGCCAACTTTTTCACTCTCTTCTTTCACTTTCATCAAGAGGCTCCTTAGTTCTTCTTCGCTTTCTGCCAGAAGTGGGGTTTCATCTGCATATCTGAGGCTATTGATATTTCTCCTGGCAATCTTGATTCCAGCTTGTACTTCATCGAGCCCAGCGTTTCTCATGATGTACTCTGCATATAAGTTAAATAAGCAGAGTGACAATATACAGCCTTGACCTACTTCTTTCCCGATTTGGAACCAATCTGTTGTTTCATTCTAGTTCTAATTGTTGCTTCTTGACCTGCATACAGATTTCTGACAGGAGGAAAGACAGGTTTTCTGGAATTCCCATCTCTTGAAGATTTTTCCACAGCTTGTTGTGACCCACACAGTCAAAGGCCTTGCCATAGTCAATAAAGGAGAAGTAGATGTTTTCTTTAACTCTCTCACTTTTTCCTTGATCCAACAGATGTTGGCAATTTGATCTCTGGTACCTCTCCCTCTTCTAAATCCAATTTGAACGTCTGGAATTTCTCAGTTCAGGTACTGTTGAAATCTGGCTTGGAGAATTTTGAGCATTGCTTTGCTAGTGTGTGAGATGAGTGCAATTGTGCAGTAGTTTGAGCATTCTTTGGGATGCCTTTCATTGGAATGAAAACTGACCTTTTCCAGTCCTGTAGCCACTGCTGTGTTTTCCAAATTTGCTGGCATACTGAGTGCAGCACTTTCACAGTATCATCTTTCAGGATTTGAAATAGCTCAGCTGGAATTCCATCACCTCCACTAGCTTTGTTCGGAGTGATCCTTCCTAAGGCCCACTTGACTTCACATTCCAGGATGTCTGGCTCTAGGTGAGTGATAACACCATCATGATTATGTGGTCCATGAAGATCTTTTTGTGTGTAATTCTTCTATGTATTCTTGCCTTCTCTTCTGAAAATCTGCTTCTGTCAGGTCCATACCATTTCTGTCCTTTATCGAGCCCATCTTTGCATGAAATGTTCCCTTGGGATCTCTAATTTTCTTGAAGAGATCTCTAGTGTTTACCATTCTATTGTTTTCCTTTATCTCTTTGCATTGATGACTGAGGAAGTCTCTCTTATCTGTCCTTGCTATTCTTTTGATCTCTGTATTCAAATGGTTATATCTTTCCTTTTCTCCTTTGCCTTTCAGTTCTCTTCTTATCACAAATATTTGTAAGTCCTCCTCAGACAACCGTTTTGCTTTTTTTCGTTTCTTTTTCTTAGGTCTGGTCTAGATCACAGCCTCCTGTACAGTGTCATGAACCTCTATCCGTAGTTCTTCAGGCACTCTGTCTACCAGATCTAATCCCTTGAATAAGCTCTTTGATTCACCATAATAAAATATTTGAGGAATCATTTATGGTAAATTTTAAGAGCTCTTATCTTTGTATCTAAAATATAATCAATATCTAAGAATATAGTCAATAAGGAATTTTAAGAACAGTGATTTTCCATAGTCCATGGATTAAATTAAGACAGTTAACCATCACACAAATAATATACTATAAAATGGAGGATTTTAGAGTTGCAAGGTACTGCAAAAATTACTAAAACATCTTAAATTTATAGTGTGAAATCTGGTCTTTTAGATTAAATAATTTATCCAAATCCTCAAAGCTATTAATAAAATCCAGGTCAGAAGCCAGCAAAAGTTCATCTTGTATTTTTAAGTTTTGGTAACTACCTGGCATTTTCTTTTTCTATAATATCTACACAACATGTGAACTTTGAAAGATATCTGCTAGTTACTTTAACACAGAAGGTCTACTGTGATTTCAGGGGATATATTTTCACACAATTTATGTATACACAGACACACACATTCTTAAAAATTCAGAATAAAAAGTTAGGAAAGTATTGTTTTGAAATAATATTAAATTTTCAATAGATGTTAATTCTCCACATTCTAATGTTATTTTTTATTCTGCTATGTGACTAGAATAAACTTCATTATCTAGACTCGCAGAGGGTGTATTTCTTAGTCTGTTTGGGACCATCATAACAAAATGCCATGGAAATTTATGTCTTACTCTTCTGGAGGCTGAGGAATCCAAGATCATGGCACTAGCATGGTATTGTCTGGTAAGGGCTTTTTTCCTGGTTCATGCGAGGTTCCTTCTCACTGTGTCTTCAAGTGTGGGAAAGGGCCAGAGATCTCGATGTGGTCTCTTTTGTAAGAACATTATCCCATATATGAATAATACCCCTCCTAATCCCATAATCTTCTGGGGTTAAGGCTTCAGTGTATGAATTTGGGTGAAGAAACAAACATTCAGACCATACAGTTTATTTACATGTCAGAGGATTTCAATAGTCTGGATGGCATGGATATATTTCACTAAGTAGGATGTTTTGATTTCCATTTTTATACATACTCTGTTGTAACCTTCAATTTGATTCTTGTGAGATGTATGTGTGTGTATTTCAGGAATCAGAAGCGGTGACTGATATAATGAAATGATTGATTGTCCACAGGAGTGTATTTTCTCATAGGCACTTAATCGACCATTGCATTTTCATCTTTCCAACAAAATCAACTATTCTACTAGACCATAAAGTTTATGTATTCCATCAATGTAAGCAAAGTATTTATGCTTTAACACATTTTTGTTGTTTTTTACTTCTTAATTATAGGTAGATTTTATTTTCTTTTAATTTTCTAAAGCTGTTGTCAATTTATCTAAATCCCCCTGCCAACAGATATGTTAATAATGCTTCCATTCTAAGTCCATTTAACAAATTAGGACTATTAATTTATTTAGGTAACAGTTACTAGATAATCCACACCTCAGTTATAGAGGAGAATATCAATTTATTAGTAATCCAAATTGCAGCTAAATATGCTGCCATTTACTTAACACACATGATAAAAATTAGCTTGAGAGAAGACTCGTTTTAATTAAAGTTGACTAGCTAAAATGGAATTATTCATGCATGTTTATTTCTCAAACAAAAGTTTCTGATGACATACCATTTGTAGCTCATTTTTAGAGGCGTTATTCGTCTTTAATAAATATGAATGTATTCTGTTTAGCTATGAGTCAAAAAAAAAAAAAAACAAAAACAAAAAACTGTGCCTACTATTCCAGTGGTCACTGTCTATAATATTTAAGATATTGTTGTATTAGAGAAACTGCAGAGGATAATGAACAGAAAGAAGCTACTATTTAGAAGATGCTACATTAAAAGTAAGTTACTTACAGCTGTCTTAAGCAAAATATGAACATAAGATTATCTCAAATTCTAATTCAGTCATTATGAAGTCAGATTATTTATTTGATCAACTCTGAATAAGTATAAACATAAGCACACATAAAAAGGTATGAAATCCAAATATAATACTATGACAAGCATGAATTTTCTGAGGCAAGTAGATAAACTAAGATCCTTATCTTAGCAAGTTTTAACATAATAATTTATAAAATTGTAGTAATTTATGTTTAATGATTTATATTCTTAATGACTATGTCCTGAAAGTTGTTCTGAAACATTTAATTAATAGTGGTATGGAAAAGTAGAATTTTTCTATATTGTTCCAAAGGCAGGTATTAAAATAGCATTACTGAATGATGATCAGATTCTGATTCAAGTGAAGGAGAATATTTACTTATTAAAGATGCTGAAAATTTTACAAAAAAAAGTCATAGCTCTGAAATTTAAACAAACGATAGGGGTCATATTCTAGCACACATAAACCAATTAATTGTTTATATGAATTTATCACATAATTAAAAATCATTCATGTATTTTCAGAAGCATAGTGTATAAGTTTTGAATAGGCTATAATAAAGCCTATTCAAAAAATCTTATTCATGAAGATTGAGCATGGGATGGGGAGGGAGGTGGGAGGGGGTTTCAGGATGGGGAATACATGTACACTCATGGCAGATTCAAGTCAATGTATGGCAAAACCAATATAATATTTTAAAGTAAAATAAATAAGTTAATTTAAAAAAAAAAAAGGCTGAGCAACTTAGGTGCAACAAAAGGCCACAGTATGAGAAATGCAAATAAACTTCTAGGCTGTATTAATTAACAGAAGTACAATAAAAGTAATGGTTATGCTGAATTAGGTTTAGATAAAGCAATATATTGGGGCTTCCCTGGTAGCTCAGCTGGTAAAGAATCTTCCTGTCCTGGGTCAGGAAGATCCCCTGGAGAAGGGATAGACTACCCACTCCAGTATTCATGGGCTTCCCTGGTGGCTCAGACAATAAAGAATCTGCCTGCATTGCGGTAGACCTGAATTTGATCCCTGGGTTGGGAAGATCTCCTGGAGGAGGGCATGGCAACCCACTCAAGTACTCTTGTCCGGAGCATTCAGTTGACAAGAGGAGCCTGGCAGACGGCAGTTCATGGGGTTGCAAAGAGTCAGAGCCAGCTGAGCGACTAAGCGCAGGCAGCACACGTATAGCGCACAAACAGCAACATTGATAACCTAGGATGTTCAAGGTTAGAATAATCAGGGTGGTGAGGGAACAGAAGAAGTATCTTATGAGAAGCCAGTATATTAATTGAAGAAGATTATGTTAGAAAAGAGAATGTTACAAAATATTTGCCAGGGTTAATATTTGGGAAACATGAAGATGTAGAGACAAAGAATAGCTGTTGGGCTTGGGAACTAGAAACAATTTAGACTATAAATCTGCACATAGCAGAATCACCAAACTCACAGTTCCCTGAAAGATATAGTTAAAGGCCTGACACACATTCCTAAGTTGTTTTTACAAGAAGCAGACCCTCCTCCGGATGAAAACTCCTGACCCCAAGAACATAGACCCTAGACTAGTTGAAACCAGAAGACTGATGCTGGAAACCTCACCTTGGTGCCAACCAATCCAAGAATCGGCCATGAGCTCATCACACCCTGCTCCTTGAACAGCACAAAACTCCTTGCTACACCCACAGGGTGGGTCACACAGTCCTGAGGGCATGAGCCCCTTTGTCTGGTAAAGCAATAAAAGCTACACTTTTCTACTTCACCCAAATCTCTCTCTCTCTCCACATTTCTATTCAGCGCTAGTGATCAGAGGCCAAGTTTCAGCAACAGTAATGCTCAGAAGATTACCGGGATTAATGTGATTTGGAAACAAAACTGAATCTGCTTTGGTGAGTAAGGTATATGAGTTTTAATACAACTATAGAGGTTCGTGAAACCAACATCACTATCCTCAGGTCACAGAATCATTATATTACCGCTGGCAACAGACATTATAGCCTTGTCTTTTCCAGAATATCATATTAGTAGAATGGTATAGTACGTAACCTTTCGATACTAGCATCACTCACTCAGCATATTGCTTTTGAAAATCATCCAAGATGTCGTCTGTAGGAATCATTTGTTGCTTTCAAGTTCTAAGAAGCATTCCATTATGTGGATATTCTACTGTTTCTTTATCCATTCACCCTTCAGTGACATCTGGATCATTCTCAATCTTTGGCAATTACAAATAGAGCTGCTATTAATAATTGTGTACAGGTATTTGTATAAACAGAAGTTTTCATTTATATAGGACAAATACCTGGAAGTAGGATTGTTGTGTGGTGTAGCACCTATAAGTTTAACTTGCTAAGAAAGTTCCAGTCTCTTTTACTGAGTGCTTGTACCATTTGCATTCCTACGAGCAACATAGGGGCTCATTTGTTCAGTATGCTTGTCAGCATTTTGTCAGCATTTTTCATTTTAGCTCTTCTAGTAGTTATATAGTGATATCCCTTCTTGGTTTTAATTTGCATTTACTTAAGGGATAATTATCTTGAACATGGTTCCCTATGCTTATTTGCCATCTGTATATTTTCTTTGATGAAGTGTTGTCTCAAGTCAGGTTAGCTTCTTTTCCATTGGCACTGGGTATACTTTCATCCTACATTTGAGGCTTTACTACATGTGACAGGAATATATCATCATTCATACACCTCTGCATGGCCAGGAAGCTCACAGACCTACTCACTTCATAAACTTAGATGGCTACTTCTAGGAATCTGCCTAGAGAATGTGCCTTAGCATTAAAATCATCTTCTGAGTCAGCATCTGGGTCTTTCAGTGCACATCTGTATGACTCACTCCAATTATTTCTCTAAATTCTCAGAGACTGTATAGTCCATAGAAGCATATTTTCTAGCTCTTCAAATGTGTAGAACTCATTTGTCTCAGTCTACTGCAAGGCCTTGCTGTTCTTTGGAACTCTGCATTCAAGTGGGTATGTCTTTCCTTTTCTACTTTGCTTTTCACTTCTCTTCTTTTCACAGCTATTTTTAAGGCCTCCTCTGACAACCATTTCCCCTTTTCACATTTCTTTTTCTTGGGGATGGTCTTGATCGCTGCCTCCTGTACAATGTCATGAACCTCCGTTCATAGTTCTTCAGGCACAATATCAGATCTAATCCTATGAATCTTTTTACAACTTCCACTGTATAATCCGAAGGGATTTGATTTAGGTCTTACTTGAATGGTCTCTTTGTGATTGGAATGAAAACTGACCTTTTCCAGTCCTGTGGCCACTGCTGAGTTTTCCAAATTTGTTGGCATATTGAGTGCAGCACTTTCACAGCATCACCTTTCAGGATTTGAAACAGCTCAACTGGAATTCCATCACCTCTACTAGCTTTGTTCGTAGTGATGCTATTTAAGGCCCACTTGACTTCACATTCCAGGATATCTGGTTCTAGATGAGTGATCACACCATCGTGATTATCCAGGTCGTGAAGATCCTTTTTGTACAGTTCTTCTGTGTATTCTTGCCACCTCTTCTTAATATCTTCTGCTTCTGTTAGGTCCAGGCCATTTCTGTCCTTTATTCAGCCCATCTTTACATGAAATGTCCTCTTGGTATCTCTCATTTTCCTAAAGAGATCGCTAGTCTTTCCCATTCTGTTGTTTCCCTCTATTTCTTTTCATTGATCACTGAAGAAGGCTTTCTTATCTCTTCTTGCTATTCTTTGTGACTCTGCATTCAGCTGCTTATATCTTTCCTTTTCTGCTTTGCTTTTTGCCTCTCTCCTTTTCACAGCTATTTGTAAGGCCTCCCCAGACAGCCATTTTGCTTTTTTGCATTTCTTTTCCATGGGGATGGTCTTGATCCCTGTCTCCTGTACAATGTCATGAACCTCATTCCATAGTTCATCAGGCACTGTATCTATCAGATCTAGGCCCTTAAATCTATTTCTCACTTCCACTGTATAATCATAAGGGATTTGATTTAGGTCATATCTGAATGGTCTAGCGGTTTTCCTTACTTTCTTCAATTTGAGTCTGAATTTGGTAATAAGGAGTTCATGATCTGAGCCACAGTCAGCTCCTGGTCTTGTTTTTGTTGACTGTATAGAGCTTCTCCATCTCTGGCTGCAAAGAATATAATCAATCTGATTTCAGTGTTGACTATCTGGTGATGTCCATGTGTAGAGTCTTCTCTTGTGTTGTTGGAAGAGGGTGTTTGCTATGACCAGTGCATTTTCTTGGCAAAACCCTGTTAGTCTTTGCCCTGCTTCATTCCGTATTCCAAGGCCAAATTTGCCAGTTACTCCAGGTGTTTCTTGACTTCCTACTTTTGAATTCCAGTCCCCTAGAATCAAAAGTACATCTTTTTTGGGTGTTAGTTCTAAGAGGTCTTGTAGGTCTTCATAGAATCGTTCAACTTCAGCTTCTTCAGCGTTACTGGTTGGGGCATAGACTTGGATTACCATGATATTGAATGGTTTGCCTTGGAGACGAACAGAGATCATTCTGTCATCTTTGAGGTTGCATCCAACTACTGCATTTCGGACTCTTTTGTTGACCACAATGGCTACTCCATTTCTTCTGAGGGATTCCTTCCTGCTGTAGTAGATATAATGGTCATCTGAGTTAAATTCACCCATTTCAGTCCATTTTATTTCGATGATTCATTCCAATCACAAAGAAAGGCAATGCCAAAGAATGCTCAAACTACCACACAATTGCACTCATCTCATATGCTAGTAAAGTAATGCTCAAAATTATCCAAGCCAGGCTTCAGCAATACGTGAACTGTGAACTTCCTGATGTTCAAGCTGGTTTTAGAAAACGCAGAGGAACCAGAGATCAAATTGCCAACATCTGTTGGATCATCAAAAAAGCAAGAGAGTTCCAGAAAAACATCTATTTCTGCTTTATTGACTATGCCAAAGCCTTTGACTGTATGGATCACAATAAACTGTGGAAAATTCTGAAAGAGATGGGAATACCAGACCACCTGACCTGCCTCTTGAGAAATCTGTATGCAGGTCAGGAAGCAACAGTTAGAACTGGACATGGAATGAAAGACTGGCTCCAAATAGGAAAGGGAGTATGTCAAGGCTGTATATTGTCATCCTGCTTATTTAACTTATATGCAGAGTACATCATGAGAAACGCTGGACTGGAATCAAGATTGCTGAGAGAAATATCAATAACCTCAGATATGCAGATGATACCACCCTTATAGCAGAAAGTGAAGAGGAACTAAAAAGCCTCTTGACGAAAGTGAAGGAGGAGAGTGAAAAAATTGGCTTAAAGCTCAACATTCAGAAAACGAAGATCATGGCATCAGGTCCCATCACTTCATGGGAAATAGATGGGGAAACAGTGGAAACAGTGTCAGACTTTATTTGGGGGGGGCTCCAAAATCACTGCAGATTGTGACTGCAGCCATGAAATTAAAAGACGCTTACTCCTTGGAAGAAAAGTTATGACCAACCTAGATAGCATATTCAAAAGCAGAGACATTACTTTGCCAACTAAGGTCCGTCTAGTCAAGGCTATGGTTTTTCCAGTAGTCATGTATGGATGTGAGAGTTGGACTGTGAAGAAGGCTGAGCGCCGAAGAATTGATGCTTTCGAACTGTGGTGTTGGAGAAGACTCTTGAGAGTCCCTTGGACTGCAAGGAGATTCAACCAGTCCATTCTGATGGATATCAACCCTGGGATTTCTTTGGAAGGAATGATGCTAAAGCTGAAACTCCGGTACTTTGGCCACCTCATGCGAAGAGTTGACTCATTGGAAAAGACTCTGATGCTGGGAGGGATTGGGGGCAGGAGGAGAAGGGGATGACAGAGGATGAGATGGCTGGATGGCATCACTGACTCTTTGGACGTGAGTCTGAGTGACCTCCAGGAGTTGGTGATGGACAGGGAGGCCTGGCGTGCTGTGATTCATGGGGTCACAAAGAGTCGAACACGACTGAGCAACTGAACTGAACTGAACTGAATGGTCTAGTGGTTTTCCCTACTTTCTTCAATTTAAATCTTAATTTGGCAATAAGGGGTTCATGATCTGAGCCACAGTCAGCTCTGGGTCTTGTTTTTGCTGAATGTGTAGAGCTTCTCCATCTTTGGCTGCAAAGAATATAACGAATCTGATTTCAGTATTGACCAGCTAGTCATGTCTATGTGTAGAGTCTTCTCTTGTGTTGTTGGAAGAGGGTGTTTGCTATGACTAGTGGGTTCTCTTGGCATAACTCAATTAGCCTTTGCCCTGCTTCATTCTGTACTCCAAGGCCAAATTTGCCTGTTACTCCAGATATTTCTTGACTTTTGCCTTCCAGGCCCTGAAAATGAAAAGGACATCTTTTTGGGGTCTTAGTTCTAGTAGGTCTTAATAGGTCTTCATAGAACCATTCAACCTCAGCTTCTTCAGCGTTACTGGTCGGGGCATAGACTTGGATTACTGTGATATTGAATAGATTGACTTGGAAATGAACAGAGATCATTCTGTCGTTTTTGGTGTTGGAGAAGATGCTTGAGAGTGCCTTGGACTACAGGGAGCTCCAATCAGTCCATGTTACAGGAAATCAGTCCTGAATAGTCCTTGGAAGGATTGACGCTGAAGCTGAAACTCCAATACTCTGGCCCCTTAATGTGAAGAACTGACTCATTTGAAAAGACCCTGATGCTGGAAAAGATTGAAGGTGGAAGGAGAAGGGGATGACTGCTGGGAGACAGCGTTTGGAACTCCACCCATGGCAAAGGTCATGAGGAAGGAGGCTTCGGCATGCGCAAAGGTGGGATCGAGCCTCAGGAAACCCCCTGTTCCCGAGCATCTACCCCCAAAGCCAGAGTCTACCTACTTAACTGTTTCATGCTCTCACCTACATGTCTGACTTTATGGGGGGGCTGTTCCCCACTGGTTCTCTCAGAGATGGAGTAAACTTGCAGCTCCAGTCAATAAAAATTCCTGGCTGTGACAAGGGTATCTCAGGTCAAACCTCTCTGCTGGCAGACTAGCTTGTGTGACAGGATTATCCACACTCCTGCCACTATGCACATGATTGTTTACTACCTCTCAACCATAAACAGCACAGAGAGTTTGGAGTATTTTGAAAATCTTAATTAGCATAGGGCTTTTCTCATTGTTGAGTCAATGATTGCCGCCAGGCCTCTATGTCCTTGGGCACCTGGGAATATATTAATGTATTTGGAATATAGAAAAGGAAATATAGTAGGTTTTGATGTTAGCAATACTAGACTTTTTGAGTTAATGAGTTTTCTCTTTTGTTATAGATCACTGTACTTTGTTATAAATCACTGTGTCCTTGCTATGTAAAAATGTAACTTTATCACTATCTTAAGACTAAATAGATCTTAAGGGGAACATTGGTGAAGGGTTTTCATTTGTTGGGCTGATGTTTGCTGCTAAATCTCCATATTCCCTGCCCTTATAATGAATATAACTAGCATATAGGAGAAATAAGTATTAACCTTTGAGAATAATCATGTTAACATTAGGTTAAATAAATTCCTTTCTTAGTTGTAACCCACTACAACCTCACTCTATAGGAATGCAACTTTATCTGCTACCTTCAGATGGTGGTGCCTGGTTTAAGAAAAAACACCCTTGGAAAAAATAAGTTTTCTGGTTAACTGACCATTATCAGAAAGAAAGGGTCATAAAATGTCAGCAGGCCTCATGGCCATAAGATGATGTAAAACCCCTAAGACCTTTTTTTTTATACATCTATGTGAAGCACCTGATTTTGATAAAGGTCAGGACTGCTGACCCCTGAGTGACTTTAAAATTTCCATTTGTCTCTATGTGTAACAAAAGGTATATAAGCAAACCTAAAAAATAAAGAAATCGGATCAGTTTCTGGAAAGACTGATTCCCCTGTGTCGTTTCTTGCTCCCCGTTTTTCTGGCTGAATTCCGATTTGGAGTGTGGGTGCTTGCCACGTCTACTTACTTGCCCTGGCTTCTAAGATCCGTGAGAGAGGGAGCCCAAGGTGGGGCACCCTCCGACATTCAAACAGGCACCAGTGGCCCAATGTAGATGGTGCAGCCTCCTTGTCTTGGAGTTTTATTCGTATCCCACGTAAACCAAGTTATTCAGCCTCTTTTTCTCCACTAATTTTCCTACTACACTATTTCTTTCTAATCTCCCTCTATATCTTTAATTAAGCAATTAATTCCTAGGACGCTGACTCCGTCCCCACTTTGAATTACCCTGGATCCACCGGGGCTGTACCCCGGCAGATGACAGAGGATGAGATGACAGAGGATGAGATGTCCACCAACACAATGGACATGAGTCTGAGTTAACTTCAGGAGTTGGTGATGGATAGGGAGGCCTGGTGTGCTGCAGTCCATGGGGTTGCAAAGAGTCGGACACGACTGAACTGAACTGAACTGCAAGGCCATTTGTGAAGGCCCAAAAGTCAAAAATATTATTAAGCATTCCTCCACATTGTTTAGCTATAGGTCCATTGGGTAGACTTTGTTTTAACTTTTTCCATCATGGTGTATCATTCTATTTTCAAATAATGTCATACTCAATTCTGAAATTCTCGGCAGTGAATTTAGGGGGTTGGGGGAGGGTAGGGAAAAAATATCATAGAGTTTAGACCTGCTACAACAACAAAGCAGGAGAGTCCTAGAAATCTCAGTTTTTGGCACCATGAAAAAGGGACTACTTTATATTACTTTGTTTCCCTCTGCTGTATGCTATAAAGCAGATCATTTCCACCTCATCAGTGGCCTCTATTGGATTTCTCTATTCAAGTATTTCTCTACAGTACTTGCGGCATGATACCTATCCTTGGCTTTCAGATGACTTGATGTCTTTGCAAAATGAAGCCCTTTGGACTAAAACTCAATAACAAGTAGTAGTTTTGTTTTGAGTAGTTGTTAAGGCAGCATTGATTTTCCAGCCCCAGAAGTCTCTTCCAAGTAATGGCTTTCTTGTGTTCCTAGCAACTTAATTCTGCATGCTATAATCTAAGTATCTGGGAAGCAAATTAGGCCATTAGACCCTTGTAAATCTCTGGATACTAATTTTTGCTTAGTGCAGCATTAAAAAATAAAAAACTGATGAATAGGTAAAAAGAGTCAGCCATTCTCTTAAGCATGGAATTTGATTTCATCAAAATCAATGTCCCATGTGTTTCAGGGCATCTTCTTTTGTAATAAAAAATTATAAACTATTTATTTTCTTAGTGTGAAAGATATTCACGGTTTCCCTGGCCCACTTAATTATTAGTCAAGCTTGCCTAGATTTATAAGCCAAAATATTTTTCATTAGGTAGGTGACTATACTCTTTTTTAATATATTTTTTTAAAATTATTTTTAATTGGAAGATAATTGCTTTATAATGTTGTGTTGGCTTCTGCCATACAATGATATGAATCAGCCACAAGGACATATCTGTCCTCTCCTTCTTGAACCTTCGTGCCAACCCACCCTTATCCAATCCATCTAGGTTGTCACAGAGCACCAGGCCGAGCTCCCTGTGTTATACAGCAAGTTCCCACCAGCTATCTATTTTACACGTGGCAATCTATGCATCTCAGTGCCTCTCTGTCAGTTTGCCCCACCCTTTTCTTCTCCTGCTGTGTCCCTGAGATGCTTCTCTACTTCTCTGTCTCTATTCCTGCCCTGAATATAGGTTCATCAGTCATTTTTTCTAGATTCCATATGTATGCATTAATATACAGTATTTGTTTATCTCTTTCTGACTTACTTCATACAGATGGCTAACAAACACATGAAAGGATGTTCAACATCACTCATTATTCAGTTCAGTTCAGTTCAGTCGCGCAGTCGTGTCCGACTCTTTGTGACCCTATGAATCACAACATGCCAGGCCTCCCTGTCCATCCCCATCTCACCGTCCGTCGAGTCGGTGATGCCATGCAGCCATCTCATCCCCTGTCACCCGCTTTCCCTCCTGCCCCCAATCCCTCCCAGCATCAGAGTCTTTTCCAATAAGTCGACTCTTCGCATGAGGTGGCCAAAGTGCTGAAGTTTCAGCTTTAGCATCATTCCCTCCAAAGAATACCCAGGGCTGATCTCCTTTAGAATGGACTGGTTGAATCTCCTTGCAGTCCAAGGGACTCTTAAGAGTCTTCTCCAACACTACAGTTCAAAAGCATCAATTCTTCAGCGCTCAGCTTTCTTCACAGTCCAGCTCTAGTATCCATACATGACCACTGGAAAAACCATAACCTTGATTAGATGGGCATTTGTTGGCAAAATAATGTCTCTGCTTTTCAATATGCTATCTAGGTTGGTCATAACTTTCCTTCCAAGGAGTAAGCATCTTTTAATTTCATGGCTGCAATCTCCATTTGCAGTGATTTTATTAGAGAAATGCAAATCAGAATTACAGTGAGGTCACTTCACACTGCTCAGAATGGCCATCATCAAAAAATCTACAAACAATAAATGCTGGGGAGGATGTGGAGAAAAGGGAACCCTCTTGGTCTGTTGGTGGGATGTGAACTGATATAGCCACTATGGAGAACAATACAAAGATTCATTTAAAAACTAGCAATAAAACTACCACATGACCCAGCAATCTCACTACCCTGATATTTCTTTTTTTGAGGAGACAGTTATGATGATACTATCAATCAATGCACTAGTTTACCTTCAGTTGCTATCAAGTCCAAATTCTGCCATAATAGATTTTGTTAGTATGCTTGTGAACTTAAATATTCCTGTGTCAAAACAACACGTATATATTGAATGATTCCATGAATATCAATGTGTGACAATTCAAATGTGCCTATCAAGTACCAAGGTGAATCAAAAAGATGACATCAACCAAAGCTATTAAGGCCTAAGGGTCCTGAACTGTTCTTAGGTAAAAATCAGTTACAAATCTTATATATATATATTTTAAAAACACTAGAATTGAGATAATCTAAATAAAAAAACAATCAAGGTTGAAAATTTCTTTTCAAAAAACCAAAATTTATGACCTACTTCAGATGACAAAATAATATTTTAGTTATTTTGATATAAAATCTGCTATAAATTATAGTTTTAGAAACTATATTGAAATTTTTTAATTAAAAACTTAATTCTTAAAAATTTTGATGAATCCTAATGTCTCAAGTTTAATTCAGTTGCTCAGTCGTGTCTCTTTGAGACACCATGGACTACAGCACTCCAGTCTTCCCTGTCTATCACCAACTCCCAGAACTTGCTCATATTCATGTCCATCAAGTTGGTGATGCCATCCAAGCATCTCATCTTCTGTCATCCTCTTCTCCTCCTGCTTTCAATCTTTCCCAACATCAGGGTCTTTTCCAATGAGTCAGTTGTTTGCATCAGGTGGCCAAAGTATTGGAGTTTCAGCCTCAGCATCTGTCTTCCAGTGACTATTTAGGACTGATTTCATTTAAGATTGACTGGTTGGATCTCTGCAGTCGAAGGGACTCTCAAGAATCTTCTCCAACACCACAGCTCAAAAGCATCAGTTCTTTGACACTCAGCTTTCTTTATAGTACAGCTCTCACATCCATACATGATTACTGGAAAAACCATAGCTTTGACTATGTGGACCTTTGTCAGTAATATCTCTGCTTTTTAATATGCTGTCTAGGTTGGCCATAGCTTTTCTTCCAAGGAGCAAGCATCTTTTTATTTCAGGGCTGCAGTCACCATCTGCAGTGATTTTGGAGCCCAAGAATATAAAGTCTGTCACCTTTTCCAGTGTTTCCCCATCTATTTGCTGTGAAGTGATGGGACCAGATGCCATGATCTTAGTTTTTTTAATGTTGAAGTTGCCATGCCTTCCTCCAGGGGATCTTCCTGACACAGGGATCAAACCCCTGTCTCTTACATGTGGCAAGTGTGTTCTTTACCACTAGCACCACGAGGGTAGCCATAATGTCTCTAAATAGTGGCTAACTGTTTTACCTATTCAGTTGACTTTTGGTAATACTGACTCTGCATAACTCTTTGTTCTAGGTAAGGTTACAGTTGATCTACATGATGGTACTCCTAATTGCCAATATTTTGCCCTCTTCTTTGGCTCATCAACATTTGAGACAGTTTATTACAGCTGTTCCTGGAAGCATTTCCTTCACTTTAGCTTTAAATTTATGATACTCTTTTTGTTTTTCTCCTCCAATAACCACTCCAATCCCTTTGTAAAATTTCTCTCCTGAGTTATTCTAATAGACTTCTAACTTGCCTTTATTCTCCATCCCTGAAATCTATGTGCAATGCAGCAGTCAAAGCAAATCTACTAAAATATGGCAGATTCTGATATTTCTTGTCTAAAAACCCTTTGGCGGCTTCCCATCTCTCTAAAAGTAAAAGCCAATATCCTTAAAATGTTCTATAAGCAAGTATGTCTTCTAAGTTCCCGTCATTATTTATTTGACTTCATCTCCTATAATTCTCTCCCCTCTTCATTCTGATCAAACTATGGTGGCCAACTTCCTGGTCTACCAACAAGCCAGGCAAGCTCCTACCTCAGGGCTTTACACTTGCTGTTTTCCTTGAGTATAATTTACTTTCCACAGCTGTTAACATGGTTTGTTCTCATTCTTCTTCTATATTGTCACTAAACTGTCATCTCTTCGAAAAAGCCTGCTCTAGGTAACAGATTGTTCTCCTACGCTTGATTATCCCCAGCTTCCTTCCCCATATCATTTTATTGTTTTGCATTAGTTACTTTAAATTTTTATTCATTTTGCTTATTCATCTGTCTGATCAGTTTTCTATCTAATTTAACAACAGTTTATGTTATGCAAGAATAAAGATTTTCTTTGCATGGCTACTAGTAGATTACTACTGCATAGACAATGAGTAATTGTTATATAATATACACATTAGTTAGATGATTCAATTATTTGCTTTTTCAGACATGATATATATCCCATAATTTGTGTGGAAGTGTGCTGGCATGGAGAAATTAATGGTCAATGAGGGTAAAAGACTTGCACATTATTCCTACTTATCTGTAGCATATTTACTAGTAAAAATAATGGCAATTTTAATGATACTTACAGTTATATGTACACTATATACACTACATTTCAAAGAGCTCTTAAATCTGTGACATGATTAAAGCACCAACATTTTTTTTTTTAATAAATAACACCCTTCAACACACAGAAAAACTTTATTCCACATATTTTGCTGCACTTTTTAAAGACTGCCTTCCCCTGCTGGAAACATCAAAAGACATTATTTAACAGTGAGGATTTACTCCATTCTAATTTTGAGGAGATTTTCTTTGCTTGTCTATTTTCTTAGTTTATTTGCTACATTAGTTAATGTTTATAAATATAGCCAACAATTAAGAACATAGGTTTGTTATAGTGATAATCATGGAACTGCAAGTGAAGCAATAAAGAAAATATCATATTAACTAGGCACACTAATTAGTAATATTAGCAGAAAAAGAAAGGAACATAGTAGCTCCTAGAAAATTTTAAGACGTGTCAGGAGGTAAGGTCCATGACTTCCATATGGTTGTTCTGCAGTAATTAAAGGATTATTAAACTTCCTTTATATTGCACAGAATGTTTTTAGATAAATATTTGCTTACAAATCAAGCAATTTTAATTATACCAGTTATATCCAATTAATTTTGTAAATAACTCAAACATGAATGTTTAGCTCATGTTTTCTATTTAATAAATGACAAAGAAACCACACATACTTGATAATAATGTTGTGCACTACAATATTTCTTATAGCACATGGTACTCGACATAAATTTGTGCATTGGAGCCTCAGAGAATCCCTTTAGATTGCATAAGGCAGATATAATAATTCCTGTCTTTAAAACAGGATGCTAAGACTTCAATACCTTAAGCAATACAATTCTGCATGGTATATAGCTGGATAAAAATTCTAATCTGCCTAACTCTGTTTAACACATTCTTGATTAACGACAAGCTTCCACGTGTTCCACAGTTGCTCATAGCACCGGCGGTTTTTGTTTTTTGTTGTTGTTCTTTAGAAAACACCACCTCTATATACTTGCTCTTTTGCCATTGTGTCCATTTCTTATTAAGGATAGTTTTGCTTTACTCTAGTTCTGAATTTTATCTACAGTACAGCATTATGATAATGATTTAACATTTCTGAAAGTCCATAGTCTTTCAGAAATATTCTTCATTACTTTATGTTTGCAAAGTACAACAGAGATAAACTTTTGGTCTGGTACATATAAGTGACTGAAAGGAAAGTGCTAATTATTAGTGAGCTTGGATTTTCCCTTTTGCTCAGAATTAAATGTCATAAGCCATTTAAATAATAATGTTATGAAAGATACAGTTAATGAAGTTATATTTGCATTTCTCCTTGGACATTAAGGATTATGCTTGCTGTAAATTTCTCATTTTAATGCTCAGATAAAAATCTTTTTATTATCATTTTGCTATCCAATACTAGCACTCCCTGAGACACTCCCAACACTAAATTAGTTTAACAGGCTCAGGAATTGAAGGAAAAAATACTATAAAAATAGAGAGAGTGTCTATTTTTCTCACTGTTGATTTTATATTCTCTAAACCAGCACATGGTACATGGGATGAACTATATAAATTTTGAATAATGAATAAATACCAGCTGTATGTTAATAGAGTGGCTTAACTTGGCTTCCCAAGTGGCAGTGATGGTAAAGAACCCCCATGCCAGTGCAGGAGAAGTTAAGCGATGTAGTTTTGATCATCCCTGGGGGGAGAGCATAGCAACTCACTCCAGTATTCTTGCCTGGAGAAAACTATGGACAGAGAAACTTGGCAGGCTACAGTCCAAAGGATCACAAAAAGCTGGACACAGCTGAAGCAACTTAGCATGCTAAGAGAGATAATAAGATGGGAAGAGAGTTGCTGTTACTGTTTAGTCACTAAGTTGTGTCTGACTCTTTTGCAACCCCATGGACTGTAGCCTGCCAGGCCCTTTTGTCCATGGGATTTCCCAGACAATAATGCTGGAGTGGGTTGCCCTTTCTTTCTCTAGGGGATCTTCTAGACCCAGGGATTGAACCTGTGGATTCTTTACTTCTGAGCCACCAGGGAAGGCCCTAAAAGAGCTGAGGGAAGATGAATAAATATCAGTCAAAATCAGAAAAACCTAAAACAATAAATGTATGTAATAATGCACAAATCATAGGGCTGAATGTGGAACATTATTACGTGTCTTTTTTAAGAAATAAATAGTTTTGATGCATTTTATGTACTATATAGAGTAGGACAGAAGGAGAATACCAGGCAATGCATGGTCTTAGAACTTTAGTTAAAGTAAGGAAAATCACTATATACAACCAGAAGAATTTGGAAGTATTAACAGTTATTGTAGTTTATGTCAGAGGCTGTTTTCTTCAACTGCACCAGAATTGTGACTAAAGTCCAAGGTTAGAGAAAAAGTGCCTAAAAACCAAAATTTAGATAGTCTCTAATAAGGTGACTTGACCATTTTTGTAGCAAGATGCTTTAAAAGGTGCTAGAACCAGTCCCATCATCATCATGGTACTCATTTCCAAAACAGTAGTGTGGAATGGCTGGAAGAAAGGAGGCCAGATCTTGGAAGGAGCTGTCAGTTTGGATAGGACTGAGATAGGCATGGAGACAAGTTCTGGTAGGATTTTCTACATCAAGAAAACTGCCTAGTAGAGTCCCACATTGGGCTTTCCCAGTACTCACAGAATCATGCCCAAGTGAAAATGCATGCAGAATTTGCCTTTGCCAGGTTTTGGAGAGATAAGAAAGCCTTCCTCAGCGATAAATGCAAAGAAGTAGAGGAAAACAATAGAATGGGAAAGACTAGAGATCTCTTCAAGAAAATTAGAGATATCAGGGGAACATTTCATGCAAAGATGGGCTCAATAAAGGACAGACATAGTATGGAGCTAACAGAAGCAGAAGACATTAAGAAGAGGTGGCAAGAAAACACAGAAGAACTGTACAAAAAAGATCTTCACAACCCAGATAATCACGATAGTGTGATCAGTCACCTAGAGCCAGACATCCTGGAATGTGAAGTCAAGTGGGCCTTAGGAACCATCACTATGAACAAAGCTAGTGGAGGTGATGGAATTCCAGTTGAGCTATTTCAAATCCTGAAAGATGATGCTGTGAAAGTGCTGCATTCAATATGTCAGCAAATTTGGAAAACTCAGCAGAGGCCACAGGATTGGAAAAGGTCAGTTTTCATTCCAATCCCAAAGAAAGGCAACGCCAAAGAATACTCAAACAACCGCACAATTGCACTTATCTTACACACTAGCAAAATGCTCAAAACTGTCGAAGCCAGGCTTCAGCAATACGTGAACCGTGAACTTCTAGATGTATAAGCTGGTTTTAGAAAAGGCAGAGGAGCCAGAGATCAAATTGCCAACATCCACTGGATCATCAAAAAAGCAAGAGAGTTGCAGAAAAACATCTATTTCTGCTTTATTGACTATGCCAAACCTTTGACTGTGTGGATGACAACAAACTGTGGAAAATTCTGAAAGAGATGGGCATACCAGACCACCTGACCTGCCTCTTGAGAAATCTGTATGCAGGTCAGGAAGCAACAGTTAGAAGTGGGCATGGAACAAGAGACTGGTTCCAAATAGGAAAGGGAGTGCGTCAAGGCTGTATATTGTCACCCTGCTTATTTAACTTATATGCAGAGGACATCATGAGAAATGCTGGGCTGAAAGAAGCACAAGCTGGAATCAAGATTGCCGGGTGAAATATAAAGAACCTTAGATATGCAGATGACACCACCTTTATGGCAGAAAGTGAAGAACTAAAGAGCCTCTTGATGAAAGTGAAAGAGGAGAGTGAAAAAGTTGGCTTAAAGCTCAACATTCAGAAAATGAAGATCATGGCATCCGGTTCCATTACTTCATGGCAAATAGACGGGGAATCAGCAGAAACAGTGGCTGACTTTATTTTTCTGGGCTCCAAAATCACAACAGATGGTGATTGCAGCCATGAAATTAAAATACGCTTACTTCTTGGAAGGAAATTTATGACCACCTAGACAGCATATTCAAAAGCAGAGACATTATTTCCCAACAAAGGTCCATCTAGTCAAGGCTATGGTTTTTCCAGTGGTCATGTATGGATGTGAGAGTTGGACTGTGAAGAAAGCTGAATGCCAAAGAATTGATGCTTTTGAACTGTGGTGTTGGAAAAGACTCTTAAGCATCCCTTGAACTGCAAGGAGATCAAAGCAGTCCATCCTACAGGAAATCAGTCCTGACTCTTCATTGGAAGGACTGAAGCTGAAGATGAAACTCCAATACTTTGGCCACCTGATGCAAAGAGCTGACTCATTTGAAAAGACCCTAATGCTAGGAAAGATTGAGGGCAGGAGGAGAAGGGGATGACAGAGGATGAGATGGTTGGATGGCATCACCAACTCAATGGACATGGGTTTGTTGGACTCCAGGAGTTGGTGATGGACAGGGAGGCCTGGCGTGCTGTGGTTCATGGGGTCACAAAAAGTCGGACATGACTGAGCAACTGAACTGAACTGAAAGCCAGTCAGTGTTAGCTGGAAAATAGCAAGAGTCCCAGAGGATTAACAACTTGCCAAGTTCAAGATTGAAGGCAGGAGGAGAAGGGGATGACAGAGGATGAGATGTCAGGATGGCATCACTGACTCAGTTGACATGAGTTTGAGTAAACTCCTGGAGTTGGTGATAGATAGGGAGGCCTGTTGTGCTGCAGTCCATGGGGTGCAAAGAGTCCACCACAACTGAGAGATTAAACTGAACTGAACTGAAGTTCAAGTAAGAGCACCTTCTCACTTTTCCTTTCCCTCTCCCTCCTCCCTCAACATCTGTGGATCTAATGCCTTAAAGACAGCTGATTATCAAAATACTAACCATGTCTCTATTCCAGTCCACTTCCTGTCTCCTGACTTCTAATAGCGTTTGAGGAACAGAGAGATCACTAAAAATGGATGCAGTTGAGTTCTAAATAATAGACTAAGATCCTCCTAATAATCTAAAAAGTATGGCGTTTAGACAAAATAGCAGTCAAAGCATTCATGGGAATTTAAGACATCATTGAGTTTCCTGTGTAACTTTACAAGACTTCTCAGGAAACTGGACAGATGTTTCTCCATTATTTAACCCAAGATTAACAGGTAAATGGAACCTGGGCTCTGCATAAAATAATTCGTGTTTAAATGTTTCTTTTTCTCACAACAAATAGGTAAGCAGAACATAGAGGAACCGCGGATTGAGAAAGGAATCTGAGACATTTCTTCTGTAAAACTATTCTTCAGTGTTTCTGCATTTTTATCTATGATAAAATATGCAATAATAGAAGCAGAGAACTATCTTGTACCTGAGTTTTCTCACATGCTTTCAGTGCCTGTGTTTTTGTTTCCCTACTTAATTATATTGGTGCCAAGTTAAAATTCTTTACTATTGTAAGCAAATAATAACAAAAGTTGCTTTAATGTTTAAATGAAATAATGCCTTGGCCTCTGGTAAATGTCAAAGGATGTCACTATGTGCCAAATTTAAAGGTTTTTCAATGCATCTTTACTTACATGTTTTTTACATTCATCCACATAAAGTACTACATTCATGTCTTTAAGTTGTTTTACATGTTTCTGTTTTGTAATTTTTGGCAAAACATAAATATACCCATTATTTTCAATTGACTTTAAAAAAGTGACAACACTGTACACGTGACAGTTTTTTGTGTACACGTGCCAGGAGTCCATAATATACATAGCTACACATCTGTAGGTATACACAGCCTGTGTGTTTATAATGCAAATAAATTTAAATTTTTTTTTAATGCCCTTAATGTTTCACAGGGGGTTCCCAGGTGGCTCTAGTGGTAAAGAACCCACCTGCCAATGCAGGAGAGATAAGAGATGTAGGTTCAGTCCCTGAGTCAGGAAGATTCCCTGGAGAAGGAAATGGCAATCCGCTCCAGTAGTCTTACCTGGAGAATTCCATAGACAGAGCAACCTAGCGGGCTACAATCCATAGAGTCACAAAGAGTCAGACACAACTGAAGTGACTTAGCACGCATGCACACAGGCAGTGTCTCACAGAAGGAATTTCTACAATTTGATCATCTTATCTCCCTTCGTGATCAAGCAGACTCTGCGTGATACTGATGAGTAAATGTAGGCGCATCAGTTGTGTCAAAAATGTAGAATGTACCACTTTGGTGGGGTGTGGAGGCAGGAGATATGCTGTGGTCTGACTGTTTCCCAAAATTCCTATGTTGAAATCATCACCCGCATGGTGAAGTGTCTAGAGGTGGGGCCTTTGGAAGGTGAGTACGTCAAGAGGCTCGGCCAATGGGGCTCTGCCTGTGAAATTAAATTCCTTATTAGAGACCCCAGACTAGCTAGCTAGTCTCTTCTGCCAGGCGATGCTGCAGTGACGAGATGGCCCTGTACTGGAGGAAGTGGACTCTCAGCAGACACTGGGAAGAGCCAGCGTCATCCAATGGATTTCCCAGCCTCCAAAACTGAGAAATAAATTTCTGCTATTTTCAAATCACCCAGGTTATTATATTTGTTTATAGCCATCTGTTTGTTCATTTGTTTATTTCTTTCTACTAAAGTGTTTGGCAGACTAGCAACAAAATTTATTTCCTTTTTTTTTCTTTTGACCACTGACTTATTTGCAATTGTATTGTTCTTAAATTTCCAAGCATATGATCATACTCTAGAAATACTTTTTGAATCTATATATTAATTCCTTTGTTCTCAGAGAATATGTTCTATACGTAAATTTTCATCCATTTACTTTCAAAAAGACTTGTTTTTTTGTTTAGACTATAGTATATTATGGTAAAAGTCGCTTGTGTATCTATATAATGTTTTTTCTACTACGGATAAACTTTCTGTTAACTATACAGCCATTGTGCCAGTTCAGCCCATGCTATTGTTCAAATCTCTTATATACTTACTGAATTTTTTCTGAATTTTCATTATCAGTTTTTGAGAACAGTGTCTTAAAATAGTCTCTTATTTTTGAGGATTGTATAGTTCTCATTTTAGTGTCATTATTTTTTTCTTTTGTATTTTATGAGTGTATTGTTTGTTCCATTTAATTGTACATTTAAATTCAGGAAGCAGGACTATTTTCATATTATGAAAATCTCCTCTTTTTCTCAAATAGTACTTTTTTCATTCAAATCTGTTCCATCTGATACTATAATACTTTAAGAATTGCATATTATATTTTATGAACATATTTTTACTTTCAATATTTTTTGTATAACCGTGTAAGATGAATCTCCTAGAAGAACTGTATAGTAAGCTCTGCCTTATTTTCAATCAACTGTGGCCATCTTTGTCTTTTAAATGAGGTTTTTATGTTCTTATATCTTACATAATTATTGATACAGTACGTTTGAATCAGCAGTGTGCTGCTAAATGTTCAACAATCACCTTTCAGAAACATATGTATACATGTATAATCTATATATTTATATATAATTTATGTTGTAGACTTTATTGATATATAATATATGTAGAAGATAATTTTAAGTAACACTAAATTTTAATACTAAGCTATACAAAACAATAAATTCTACAAACCCAAATTTTTCCTATTAAATGCCATTATTGCTGCTGCTGCTGCTGCTGCTAAGTTGCTTCAGTCGTGTCCAACTCTGTGAGACCCCAGAGACAGCAGCCCACCAGGCTCCACCATCCCTGGGATTCTCCAGGCAACAATACTGGAGTGGGTTGCCATTTCCTTCTCCAATGCATAAAAGTGAAAAGTGAAAGTGAAGTCGCTCAGTTGTGTCTGACTCTTAGCGAACCCATGGACTGCAGCCTACCAGGCTCCTCCATCCATGGGATTTTCCAGGCAAGAGGACTGAAGTGGGTTGCCATTGCCTTCTCCATCATTGCTTTTTACCAAACTATTGTATCTAGAGCCAAATTATAATTGCAAACAATGAACAAGTGTATTTCTAATAATAATGTCTATTGATATTTTAAGACAGAAATGTAAGGAAAAGCACATGTCCCAACTTCACTCTTCTGTCTACGATAGAAACAGCTTCTTTACTGAATTAAATGATAGGATTTTTTTTTTTTTAATGTTGGAAGAACATTTTCTTAAAGTTTTGTGCTGTTTACAAGGCACTAGTTACAGACAGGATACATTTTTAAGTTTAATTTTGTTATTGTCACTTTTGAAATTCTGGACATCAAAGACAATGAACCAAGCCTTAATTTGTACCATTTGTCACTTTTTGTGGTATAAATATGACATAACTGACCATGTTGCAAAGAAAAGTGTAGTTGTAGATCACTTAATAGAACATTTCCACCAAACATACAATAGGCATAAATAAACTCAAAGTTACAATTAATATTAAAACACAGTAAAAATAATCCAGAATTGTGGAGTCTAAGTTAGGTAAGACTCTCCTAATGATGTGGAAGTGTCAGTGTGCTCTCCTTGACATTTTTCTGTTTTTATAATATAAAAGAGAGATAGATTACTGACCTTTTCTTAATGTGACATTTTTTCCTACATGTCCTACCATGTTGCATATCATAAAGAAAATACCATAAAATTTGAATTTGGGAGTAAGAACTTTATTATACGTCCAGTCAGGCGAAAGAAATTTCCCATGAAATCAGTGCAGTGTGGTCTGTCACAGGACATCACGAGCTCCTTGAAAACAGACCTACTATAACTGTATTTTCTCCTCCTTTATTTTTTTAAAGATACAATCTTGTTCTGCTAAAATGGCATTAAAGTGTGAGAGATACAACAGAGACATTTATTTTTTTAGGACCAAGTACATTTGTAAGATTGTTTTAGTCTACAAAATAGCTTATTAGCCAATTGTCAGCTGAGCCTCTGTGATTAGATATTTAATTTTATGATGATTACCTTCCTTTCCCAATAAACAAAATAATTAGAGAAAAGAGTGAAGTCACAATCCATTTAATACTCATAAAACCTTCCTGCTGATACAGGTTTAGAACTGGGCAACTGTAGTAGCTATAATCTTGCTTTTAGAGTAATTGCAGTTTAAATGTGATCTCAGAGCAGAACAACCCTAGTAATTAACCACCTTGCTTTTAGAAAACCTTTTTATCAGTTTGTCTTTGAAGCATAACTAAAAGGAAATAAAATAATGTTCAGCATACTTTTTTTTTTTCCCTGCAGTGGTTTGTCCCAATTAATTTGCTGAATATAGGACATCCAATGAACCAGAGTGTTCACCTTATTTTAAGGCACTAAAAACATAGCCTTGTTTGGTGAACTTTATATTCCTTTCAGCCAAAAGAAAATTATTGTCATCAACCATGTTCATAAAGCTTGTGCATTTTCGAGGGTTTTATGGAAGATTTTATGGTATTTTACTCTTTCTAGCCTTGAAAATGAGGCTAATGCAGCATTTCCATTTTATTCAGAGCTTCAAAATATATTTCTTTGTGTTTCCTCTGAAAACAACTGAAGCTTATGTTTTGGTCATCACTTGTATGACAGTGAATGAACAGGCCATACTAGATGAGACAACGCGAATGCTCCATCTCTGCCACGTCTGCACCTGGACTACTTGGGTTATTCCAAAGACAGTCCTGCTCCTGCCCTCCAAGTGCTCTGTGTCAGGCATTCTATCTAAGGCTACTGTTCTGAATCAAGATTCCCAGAGTTAATGACTTTGACTTCAAATGAGTTAACAAAATATACTATGGTAAGGATCAAAGGGATTATTTTAAGACTTTTTGTTTTAAATTATAGATCAGGAGATATTCCCTTTGCTATCATATACATTCATAAGTATTTTTAAGACATCAGTAAATAAAATGGTGGAATCCCCTACAGAGAAGAAATGTGTAATAAAGTAGCATAATTCAGTAAAATTAATACACATTATTAATTGCCTTTCAAAATGTCATTTTGTTTTCTCATACTGAGCATCATTTTCTGAGAATATGCTTTGTTGAAATGTTACATAGGAAATGACAAAATAACAATTCATCAGATAAAATAAAAACTTTCAAAATGTTGAAAAATGTTTTTACTCCAAAGGGCTCTGTTTATAGTAATATTTAATTTCTTAATTTTATCAGATAGTAACTGAGTATCAGATCTGACCTGCATAGGTATTTTAGCTCTCTGCTAATCACTCAAACAGTTGTAGGAATCTGAGCAGTGATTCAAAAAATTCTGTGACTTTCCACCTATAGCACTGATTTAGGATAGTCAAACAGATTTTTTTTACTGCTGCCTCCTCAGTCAATAAGGTAACTCATCTCCATCTTTTATATGCTAGGGTGTTGATGATAATGATAACCAGATACAATTCTTTTTCTTCTCTTTAGGATTTGAGATGTAGGCATCCTCTGCGCTCTAACAGAGATATTACAAAGTATACTTGCTAGCCAGTCTCTTTGAGTCATGATTGACAGTTTCAGGTATGCAAAGACAGAGTAAGCATTGCCACTGGGAAAATGGACAATTTCTTGACCCATAAAAGAGTTATGCAAGAGCTTTGTGACTGAGAGAACCAAATGCATAATCCATGGAACTTATAAAAATCTCTGTCTCAGAAACAGACTCACAGACGTAGAGAATCAACTTATGGATCCCAGGGTGAAGGACTGGGGGAAGGGATAGTTAGGGAGTGTGGGATGGACATGTACACACTGCTATATTTTGAATGTACAACCAACAAGGACTTACTGTATCGCACATGGAATTCTGCTCAATGTTATGTGGCAGCCTGAATGGGCAGCGAGTTTGGGGGAGAATGGATACATGAATATGTATATGTGTGGCTGTGTGCCTTTGCTGTTCACCTGAACATTGTTAATCGGCTCAGCTATAACCCTATCTATACATGGCAACCCACTCCAGTATTCTTGCCTGGAAAATCCCATGGACAGAGGAGCCTAGTAGGCTACAGTCCATGGGGTTGCAAAGAGTTGGACACGACTGACTTCACTTTCACTATACCCCTAAACAAAATAAAAACTTTTTTCTTTTAATCTTGTTTCTTAACTCACAAATTCTTTCTCCTTCCAAGTATCTATGATTTTCTCTGTCCAGTACCTAGAAAATCTTTGTTCCAGACTGGGTTCTCACAGACAACTCAGAGCTTTCATCTCACCCCTTGAACTTCATCTGCTTTCATACATTGTGTATGCTAAGAATTTCTAGCTCTTCCTTTGATCACTCAACTTTTCTCTATAGAATACACCAGCACTGTCTGTTATTTCTCTTCCTCTCATTTTTCTACCAAGCCTCCATCACAGAAGGCCCAAACTCTGTTAGCAGAGTAGAAAGTTTAGAAGATAGGAAAAGGGAAAATGCATTTGTTAATATATGTTTCTTATGAAGGCCATTTTGGGAGTGGGTAGGGTGTGGGTAGGGTGTGTGTTGGTTTTATGAAATGGAGTTGTAAATAAAAAAATAGAAAGTGAAACTCACTCAGTCATGTCTGTCTCTGCAACCCCACGGACTGTATAGTCCATGGGATTCTCCAGGTCAGAATACTGGAGTGGGTAGCCTTTCCCTCCTCCAGGGGATCTTCCCAATCCAGGGATCAACCCAGGTCTCCCACATCACCAGCGGATTCTTTACCAGCTGAGCCACAAGGGAAGCCCAAGAATACTGGAGGGCTTAGCCTATCTATCCCTTCTCCAGTGGCTCTTGCCGACCCTGGAATCAAACCAGGTTCTCCTTCACTGCAGGCAGATCTTTACCAACTGAGCTATCAGGGAAGATAGAAGAAGGCTACCAATCTCGGGGATCATAGCAGGAATGACTAATTTTCATACTGCCAAGGAAAAGAGTGCCTTGGTTAGTGTCCTTTCATAATTATGCAAAATCAAAATTTGGCTTCTAATTTCTGTGAACATATACTGGACTTTGGAAACGTTGTTCTCAGTAAAACAAAACACGTAAAACAGGTAATCAGTTACTTTTTGACCTGATAGCACCTGATAGCAACATACCAGAAGGGGGAGAACAAGGTTTGAGGCCAAAAGATTTGGTTTTCATTGGGGCTTTTTCCCCTTGTTAGCTGTGTAGACTCAAGCTTCTATTAAATGCTCAAGCATTTTTCTTACATATAATGAGATTTCTCATTAACCTTGTAGAGTCACTGTGAGAATTAGACATACTATTTATTAAGTACCTAACAGAGTGTCTGACAGTTTGTACTCGATGGCTGCTACTGCTAAGTCACTTCAGTCGTGTCCGACTCTGTGCGACCCCATGGACTGCAGCCACCCAGGTTCCTCCTCCATCCATGGGATTTTCTAGGCAAGAGTACTGGAGTGGATTGCCACTGCCTTCTCCTGTAACCGAGTCATGATGCCCAGCCTGTCTCCCTTCCGTGCCGGGCGGTACCGCCTCCTTCTGGGCTTGGGCAGGGGCGGGCAGGAGCCGGCACCTAAGGAGGCGGGATGCAGGTTGAGGGAGCTCACTGATCTACAACGACGGAGGCGGCCTAAGCTCCCCCTGCCCTCCCTGCTCTCAGTCCCCTCGGCCCGCTGCCCCGTGTTCTCCTTCTCTGCTTCGATCAACCGGATCTCTTTGTTGATGGCGCCCAGCTGATCCTGCAGCATCACAGTCAGAGTCTCGGCATCGCCCTGCCCGCTGGGCGACAGCTGAGTGGCTGAGCTGAAAAGGGTGACCCTGTCGCCCTTGCTGTCAGACACGCCCTCGTCACTCTCCAACGCTTGGGCCACGTTGGCCAGCACGCTGGCTTGCTGCGTGCGCTCCCAGTCTTGCTCCTTCAGGGTCTGCACCTTCTCGTCCAGGGCCTTGTGGTGCTCAAACAGCAATTTCAGCGCCCTGAGCACCTCCACCTCTCTGGTCTTGCCGGCTGGGGACTGCGCCTGCCCCTTGCCAGCCGTCATCCATCATCCGGAGGGACGGCATGTACCGGGAAACCAGGCACTCTAGGTGCCCCAGCAGCAGTCTGGTGGTGTTGCTTTCTGCCTTCAGCACTTGATGGACGACACTAAAATTTCTTTATGTATTTAGTTTTTTGATTAGTTGAATATCTACTTAAGTGTATATGTAATGTTGTTTATGTAATCAGTAATTAATAATGGAAAATGTGACTGATATAAGACATGGATACAATAGTAAAGAATACATTTGTTTCTCTTTACTACCTTAACAGTGTTTTGCCTTTTGTTACTGGAAGAAATCCCAAATGTCTAATGGAAATCTGAAAAGAAAAAAAAATAAAAGGAAAAAGTGAGCTTGTTAGAAACGACTAATCAAACATTGCACAATAACTGCCACTGTTATAGCTCTAAACGCGTTGGTAAAAGCTGACACAAGACTTCTTAAATCATGAATGTGATCAAGCCAATGATCATTATGAGAACATTAATTAATGCTGCCACCTTGGGCCACATGACTCAGCTTTGTCTAGTAAGTTTCATAGGTTAAAAGCTCTCAAATGAGATAACCAGAAATCCCTGAATTAGACATGTATATTCTCAAATTATGGAAAATATTGAAAAACTTGAATGAAACTATACATGTTATTTGTTTAAAGAATACCTTCATGAATTTGAGGGGTGAAAATGCTGTTTTCTGAGCCTGAGTAACCAACCAGATTTTTCTGACCAAAATTATCCTTATGGTTTTAGATTAGCAGGATGCTGTTGTTCAGTTCTAATCTTTCAGTGTGATGATCATTGAATACAATAAAAAATAAACACATTTTTAAAGATGTTTCTCCAGTTAGTTGGGTAAATATTAAACCTACACCTTGAAACAGTTGAAAATATTGAAAATACAGAGATGTTACTGGTTTTAAGTGAAATTCAGAGGGAGAAGACCACATGAACTTTTTCCAAAATATATTTTCATTTGGGGAAATATATTTGTATTGCCTCACACGGTCTGCATTTCTGTCCCACATTAGTTTATGATTAACCTTATGACTAAATATACTTTTAAAAGTATGGTTTGAATAAGTTATCCAGAAAAAATAGCTCTATTTGGCAAATGAGTTAAAAGCTTGAGTTAAAGAATAAATAAGGTTCATCTCCTTCAATTAAACACCCTCCACTAGCTGAAGCCCAAGGTCTAAAACTATATGTGAGCATTAGTAGGTGCTCAGTTAATAATTTTTTATACAGAGTGAAGTAAGCCAGAAAGAAAAACACCAATACTAACGCATCTATATGGAATTTAGAAAGATGGTAATGATAACCCTGTATGCAAGACAGCAAAAGAGACACAGATGTATAGAACAGTCTTTTGGACTCTGTGGGAGAGGGAGAGGGTGGGATGATTTGGGAGAATGGCATTGAAACATGTATAATATCATATATGAAATGAATTGCCAGTCCAGGTTTGAGACAGGATATAGGATGCTTGGGGCTGGTGCACTGGGATGACCTAGAGGGATGGTACAGGGAGGGAGGAGGAAGGGGGGTTCAGGATGGGGAACATGTGTACACCCGTGGCAGATTCATGTTGATGTATGGCAAAACTTTTATTGAAATATAGTTGAGTTGTAATGTTCTGCTAATTTTTCAAACTATTACATTTAGGATATGGGGAAGGAAATGGCAACCCACTGTGGTATTCTTACCTAGAAAATCTCATGGACAGAGGAGCCTGGTGGGCTACAGTCCACGGGCATGCCAAATATGACTTAGCAACTAAACCACAACATTTAGAATAAATTTTATTAACTTTTAATTATCTTCCAAAATGTAGCATTATCTCTCATTTTAAACACCTTTTTGAACAATATCTGTGTTCAAATATTAAGGAAATTTTAAAAATTAATAGCCTATCAAATATAAACTCTCAAATGTTGAAGATTTTTTTTAATCCCAAAGTACTCTGACCATAGGAACATTTACTTTCTTAATTTTAACAGTTTGTATGAGTTGTAATCACATTCTATATAACCTTATTTAGAACAAGAAAATATAGGGAAGATATTTGTTAGTAACTTTGGGGTTACTACACTGTCAAATCATAATTAAGTTGATCCAGTTTAGAAATAAAAGAAAATATGTCTTTGAATTGGTAGCCTTGTAAAGTCTTAAAGGGAGTTCTTTAAGTATACACACACTATTTCTTTCTTCAAATCACCTGGTGTAGTATTCTGTCTGCAAAAAACAAATGTGTACTTAGGGTGACCCCAAGGAATTATCCTAGCATATCATCCAAAATCAGTACCCTCCCAAATGTGTAAATTTGGGATTCAGCTTCTCAATTTCTACTAAATAGCCTGTTGTTATCCCTGGAATTGAATTGAATCTGTAAATTAGTTTGAAGAAATTGACATATGAAGAATGTTCTTTCAAACCATTAACATATTTTTGTTCTAAATTTCTCTCAGTAAGGTTGTTTACATTTTGGTAAATCTGGCTAAGCATATGACTTTCTATGACTTTACTGTCAAGGTAAAAATAATTTTTTTAATTTTATATTTCAATTGTATATTGCTAATAATACAGAGATATTAATGTTTTTCAAGTTTTGACCTCAAACTCTATAAACCTTAAAGATTTCCTGTGAACTATTATGTTGAATGAAAACTATTATGTTGAATGAAGATTAATATTTTCCAAGTTTGTTTTTTTTTTTTTTTTCTTTTTCTCACTGTACTAAGATCTCTATAATATTGGATAGGGAACTGAAGAGTTGATATCCTTGATTAATGCCTAACTTCAATTGATTTAAATGGTTCCATAATTTACCAATTATTGAATAAGTTAGCTATAGCATCTTTTAAATGTCCATTTTTAGATTGAGGAAACTTCCTTCTAATCCAAATCTGTTAAGACTTCATTTCTTCTTTTCATAAGTGAATGTTGGATTTTTCCATTGCCTTTTCTGTCTTTAATGAGACGAGTCTTGTATTTTCCCCCTAATGCTGTTCAATTATATAATTGAAATTCAAAATTTTTTAAGCTTGCACTTCTGAGAAAAACACACTTGTTCATAATATATTTTCTTTTTCTTGCATATAACTGAGAGAAAGTTGCTAATCATCTTTTGATTTTGGGAGAGTGGAGGAGGATTTGAATCTTTGTAGCCTGCCATCTGATTATTAGAAAAGAAAACATCTGAAGGACTTCACAAATTAAGTTTATGGCATAAAGATAAATATTTGGAAAAATGGTGTAAGATTCCAATTTATTTCAGTGAAAGAAATTAAATAGTGGGCATTAACAGGGGAGGGGCAAAATGTTGATTTAAAGAAAGGTACTAAAAAAAAAAAAAAAAGAAAGGTACTGTTGTCCCTGAGGGAAGATATTATTTTACCAAACCAACTCATTAATCTGCAACTTGGAAAAGCTAGAAACCTGGTTAAATTTTAGAATCTATTTGTGGAAAATATGAAACAATAATGACAACAAGACAGATGCTTCTCCTTCAGTGTAAAACTCAGGAGACACCTTCCACTAGGTTCCTCTGTATCAACAGAAAGCTAGCAATACATCCCTGGATCAGTGAGAGATAGAAAGGGTCTGAGATACCTCACAGGTTACTTATGACCTACAGTACTGTAGAAGACTATCTAAAGCTTTCTGCTAAGGAAGTATGGAAGCATCTGTGAAAGGACCAGGGGATCTAAGAAGGGTCCTTTCTGGGATCGGCAGGAGGCACAGTGACCTTCATGGACACAAAAGGGTTACACAGTAATGTCAGTCAAAGCCAGCAGTGAAAGAATATACTGATTTTCTGTTGCCCTTCTCTGTTCAAATTACCCAGCACTTCAAGTGCAAGGCTTCCCTGGTGGCTCAGAGGTTAAAGCGTCTGCCTCCAATGCGGGAGACCAGGGTTCAGTCCCTGGGTTGGGAAGCTCCCCTGGAGAAAGAAATGGCAACCCACTCCAGTATTCTTGCCTGGAGAATCCCATGGACGGAGAAGTCCATGGGGTCGCAAAGAGTCGGACACGACTGAGTGATGTCACCCACCCTTCAAGTGCAAGGATTTAAAAAGGAAGAATAGGAAATATGTCATTCACTGAAAAAAAATTCAAAATTCACTGATTTATTTGCACTGATAAGATTAAGTTTCTGCCACTAAATGAACTGGCACATTAAGGTCAATATTATATTTAACTAATGAAGCTAGCTTTATTTAAATACATATTTTCTGAAATGACAAATTCCTACAAGTGATAATTAGTTGAATTCTTTGTGTTTTTATTTAAGTATATGTTTTTTGATCAAGAAAATTATTTTGTTTAATCTGTATTTTGGATTCATCTATATGTGTTTTCTTACTTTGTCACCAAGATTAATAAAACTAGCTATTTTTTCTATTAAGTCTTTAAATATGATTGCTGTTCTTTGCTAGTATTAAAACATAGGGTCTCAAACTGGGACATTATTCTTTAATAATTTCATGGCAGCTAAAGCAGAGGTTGGCTTACTTCAGTCATTACTAACAAGGATCCCAGCCTATTTTTAGATGTTTTAAAAATATTTGGAGTATTAATTCATATTCTCTGCAAAAAAGATGCTGTATTTGAACCTATGTGGAAATGATTTTTAAAAATTTTTTTCATGCTTTCTGCATACTTAGGGGCTTCCCAGATGCCTCAGTGGTAACGAATTTGCCAGCAATGCAGGAGACATGTGTTTGATCCCTGGGTTGGGCAGATCCACTGGAGAAGGAAATGGCAACCCACTCCAGTATTCAGGCCTGGAAAGTCTCATAGGCAGAGAAGCCTGGCGGACTACAGTTCATGGTGTCTTAAGAGTCAGACGTGACTGAGCATGCATGCACCACATACTTAAGTGTAATTTTGTCTTCCAAAATACTGTACATCTGTATTTTCTCAAATTGTTATAAGTAATTTCATTTTTAAAGTCAGCTTGGCTTCCCTGGTGGCTCAGATGTAAAGACTCTGCCTGCAATGCAGGAGACCCAGGTTCGATCCCTGGGTTAAGATCCCCTGGAGAAGGAAATGGCAACCCACTCCAGTATTCTTGCTTGGGAAATCCCATAAACATAGGAGCAAGGCAGGCTACAGTCCTTAGGATCACAAAAAGTCAGACACGACTGAGCAACTAACTTTTTCCAATATTTTCACTTAATCTCAATCTTGGTTTCAATGTTAGCTTAACAAATATGCTCTTTTACTTTCAGATAAAATTAATAATGTAATGGCTATTGTGGAATAGAGTCAATAAAATTATGAAGACACCCAGGATCTATACCAAAAAAATAATAATAAAAATAAAAGAATTGTTCCTTTTTAAAATAATGCAATAGAGATAAAAGCTAAAAAAATTTTTTTTTCCAAAATATCTTTGTCTTTATATGTTATTTAGAAAATCAAATAGAGTTAAAGGTAGTTGTTACCCATGGACTTATTCACCTGGATAAATTATTTCAGAAATGCATAACAAGAATCCTATTCCATTATTTCTATTATCCCATAATATTATTAAGACATAAGTGCTTAAAAATATGAATGAAACAAAAATAAATTATTTTAACTAACTAACGTCAGAGATGGTGCTGGACTGGCCCAGAATACATTAACTGTTGAGTACCTCTTGCTAAACGTTCTGAGCTCGTTACCAGGAAACGCAAGTGCAGAGATGCCTCCAGTGCACTGTCCCGTGCACTGTATGTGGTGCACTAGAGAGTGCGCCGTCTCCTTGATTATCTCAGCAAGCAAGCTGAGTTCTTGGACAGTGAGTCACCACAGTAATCCTTGATTTCAGGTTTTGTTCTACGTTTTAGTTACAAGCTGCTGTGAAGCACTGGCCAGCTCAAAATACCAAGTCTATAACCTTCAGGAATAATATTTGTAAACTTCAGTGACTTTAAGAAAGTGTAGTTGATACAGATGAAATAAAACTATGTATAGAAGCATCGAGTCAGTCTTCTACTAGAATACTAAAAAGGAACAGGAAAGGCTAGTTAATACTGGGATTTGTTCCATAAATTCTATAAATGTTTATAGCAGTGTTTATTAAACCGTTTATGACAATGAAAAAATTGTTAAACAAGTTTAGAAGATTACATTAACAGAAAAAGTGTAAATATTTACTGATAAATATGATTATATTGAAAAGCTGTATTTCTTCAAGTGCTTTATAATTTATAACTTTTAGATTTATAAATTTAGATTTATAAACTTATAAAATTTATAATTTTTATATCCTGCTTTCAGTGATATTTTACTGTATTGCCTACCTTTTGTTACATTTAATACATTATATTTTGCAAATTGATGGTAACTGGTAATTCATTCATATTAATTTTTGTCAGGTGTGCATTTGAAAATTATTTAAAAAGAAAAAATAAGCCATCATGCAACACAAAGCAATATGAACAAAATCTTTACATTTGATTCATGAGATTTTAAGGAAATGAATTCATAGAATAAATTCCTATATCTAAGAATACAATAGATAATACTACTTATTTAAAAGCAAGGTCTCTGTAGCTTACTCTGCAATTTATTAACCTATTGTCAGGAACAGACTAATCCTTTGATATTAATTCATGAAACTTAATTTGAATAATTCACTTGGTAATTTATTCATAAAACAGAAAGATAATAATGATGAGCTCTGCTTAGTGTTTTTCATATGTCATTCAATACTTTGATGCACTTAAAAAGTAACTATGAAAATGGATAAATATTCAAGTTTTTGATCTCTAATACAGACATTTTCAAATCATTTTTAAAACTTTAGAAGAGTAATGACTATATTCTACATAGATTATTTTAAGATAAAGTAAAAGTAAAATTATATGGAACTAAAAAAATACTCCAGTGCTGTGACTGAACAACAAACAAAGGACTCAGTTTCCCCTGAGATATGAAGCAAAATTGTAATGAAAATAAAAACCATTAGACTTTTACAAAAAGCTGAAAGTTTATATTAGGGTGATGGAGCTAATAAAAGGACTCCAGTGCTCTAACTGAACCACAACAAAAAGAGGATTTAGAATTCCCCAAGATATGAAGCAAAACTATAATGAAAATAAAAACTATCAGACTTTTAAGAAAAGTTGAAAGTTTACATTAGGGTGACCTGCTCAATTATAAAAGTAAATGAAAAGTGATGTGAATCATAAAATAAGTAATGGTTATTCATGGTCAACATAGGCATGAAAATATTTCAAACTCAACAATAGGATGATTGAATAGACAGCTCTCTTTTGCTTGTGTTAACTCAATATCTACAAACAAATCTAGCAATATGATTTATTATATAAGTTTTCAAAAATAAAAGGTACTAGTTAATTATAAAGATACTGAGGTATCTTCAGTCTCTATTATTCTGATAAGACTCTATAAAGACTTTTTATTGATTACTTTATAGTTGGCAGTGGGCTCACTCTGTATGAGACTATTTTTAGCAGTCTTCAAAAGCAACCCAGACCTTGGCAGGATAAACCTCCCAAAGTGACTTCTTTTGCTTTGGTCCTCGTCTATGGTGTATGCTCTACTCGTTTTGAGCCACACATCTCATTACTCAGCCAAGTAAATGCTAAGGAAGCTCAGAAATCAGGCCTTCGACAGACTGGGCAGTCCACCTTCAGGGAGATTTTTGACAGCAAACTAAAACCAGCTGACACAACTGACCCACTCCCTGTTTTTGTAAATGATGTTTTATTAGAATACAATCACATTCTTTTGTTTGCATGTGGTCTACAGCTTCTTTTATGCTATACCAGCAGTTTGAATAGCACAAACCTATATGGCTTGCAAAGCACATAAAATGTATTATCTGGCCCTTTACAGAAAAAGGGCTTCTTTGGTAGCTCAGACTGTAAAGCGTCTGCCTGCAATGCGGGAGAAACCGGCTCCATCCCTGGGTTGGGAAGATCCCCTGGAGAAGGAAATGGCAACCCACTCCAGTATTCTCACCTGGGAAATCCCATGGACTGAGGCACCTCGTAGGCTACAGCCCATGGGGTCACAGAAGAGTCGGACACGGCTGAGCAACTTCACTTTCACTTTTTATAGAAAAAGTGTTCTGACCTTTTCTGAAGAGCACTGAGATAAACTAATTATTACTCCACTAAAACAAGGGTTCAAAACAGTGTTGACTAAGAGTAGCGACACACACACACACACACACACACAAAGTAGTCTGGCATTCTGTGAGATTTTATTTAAAATTTAGTAAAGAGGCAAATAAAGGATTATCTTTGGTGAGGATGGGTTGACTAGTAGGCATGCAGAAACACTGCTTGTGCAATGGGAATCTTGCTTTTGTTGGCAGTTACAGAGGCATGTTTACTTTGTAAAAATGTATTGGGCTATACACATGTGATTTTTGTACTTTTAAATGTGTATGTGATACTTCAGTAAGAAAAAAAATGAAAAGAGAAAGGAAGTAAATTTTCATAGGAAGAAAGCTTGATTCTACTCACTCAATCATACTCACAATGTGAAAATTAGTTATAAAGGATACCTTGTATAAGAATTGACAGCATCATGAACTTGAAGGTGGTTTTCTGTGTCAAGTGCATGAGGGTTGTTTGGGCTGATAATTAGTTTGAGTGCTCCATGCCTCCAGTCCCATTACAGAAAGAGGGTACAGTGGTTAGGGTAATTATGAAGTAATTTTTAAAAAGAAATATCCTCACCTATATGTGGAAAATCTATAGATGAAGACTAGTGCTATAATTAAGAAACATTAAGGTCATCTTTCTTGCAATTCATGACATGTGTTACCAGACAAGCACAGAACCTAGGCTTCAGAGAAAAATCTCTCAGGCAAACAAGAACGGAAAATTTGCAATCAAGCATTTATTCATAGGAGGAGTGACTAGACAGGGTATGGACTGGAAAGAGCCTGTGATCTTAGAGAACACAATAAAAGGGAGAATGTATAAGTAGGTTCTGGAACCAATGAGAAAAAGACAAAATGTTACATACAGAACATACTGGATGAACTGAGAAAAACAGTTTTCCAAAGCAAATATTCCTCAATTGAGGTCATTAAGAAATTGCCATAGTTTGGGACAGAAAGTGGAGCCAAGGATATCAGTGCAAAAAAGTGAAAAGTCTTCCATAGTACACTTGTGACTTCTCCTCGGAACAAAATTGGCTAAGGGTACTCAACAGGCTTTAACAGTAATTTGCTTCAATCATTGCTATTAGTCAGTGTCCTGCATGGTAAGAGCAAAGTATTTCTGAATACGTATTTTAGCTTTGGATACTCTGATTCATGTAACTGTGGCAGCAGTTTCTAAATAAGAGATGCGGACAACTAGGAGGAGAAAACTACACATCCACATGATAAAGTCAGAAATATTTATAGCCCAATCATAGTTCAAGAAATCATGAAAATATCTATGTACAAAAATATTTAATTATCTCTTACTAAATTATAAGTAATAATTTATTTGACAAATACATTCTACTGTGTTCCAATTTTTATAGAAAAAGCTGCAGGAAAATACTTTTTGCACAAAAATGCCTGAATAAAGGCACAGACACGTAGCACACTGTAGCAGTTCTTAAGGCTTCTCTGTCATCATACAAAACCTAAGGGCTAAAATGTAAAAGACTGACAATTCAAAATGTTGGTGAGGATATAGAGCAAATGGAATCCTTATGTGTTGCAGCTGGGAATGTAAATTGTCATTTTCTTTTAAATATACATTTATACTATATTTTGCAATTACTGACAGTGTTCGTGAAAATATATGCTCTTAAGAGTATACTCATAGCAGCATTATTCATAAGAGCTAACACTGCAGAAACAAAGGCAAAACAAACTAGCAGTTGTTCATTAATAAGAGAATAGATAAATGAAGTATGGCTTAACCATACAATGAAATAGTGTTTAGCAGTATAAAGGAATGAACATCTGATGGGTGAATTTCAAGACCTCAAGACATAATTTTGAATGAAAGAAATGAAACAAGAGAAAAAAAGTAAAACTAGTTATTGGTGGTAGAGATTATAAAGTTGCTGCTACTGGGTGGACAAGGTTGGCAGACACATTGAAGAAAAATTCAGGGTAATGAAAATAGTCTATATTTTCTTTTGCATGGTAGTTATTGCATTTCAGTTCAGTTCAGTCAGTCATATCCGACTCTTTGCAAATCCATGGACTGAAGCATGCCAGGCTTCCTTGTCCACCACCAACTCCTGGAGCCTGCTCAAATTCACGTCCATTAAGTCAGTGATGCCATCCAACCATCTCATCCTCTGTCATCCCCTTCTCCTCCTGCCCCCAATCCCTCCCAGCATAAGGGTCATTTCTAGTTAGTCAGTTCTTTGCATCAGGTGGCGAGAGTATTGGAACTTCAGCTTCAGCATCAGACCTTCCAAGGAAAATTCAGGACTGATTTCTTCTGGGATAAACTGGTGGGATCTCCTTGCAGTCCAAAGGATTTTCAAGAGTCTTCTCCAACACCACAGTTCAAAAGCATCAATTCTTTGGTGCTCAGCTTTCTTTATGGTCCAACTCTCACATCCATACATGACTACCAGAAAAACCATAGCCTTGACTAGATGGACCTTTGTTGGCAAAGTAATGTCTCTGCTTTTTAATATGCTGTCTAGGTTGGTCATAGCTGTTCTTCCAAGAAGCAAGTGTCTTAATTTCATGGCTGCAGTCATCATCTACAGTGATTTTGGAGACCAAAAAAAAAAAAAAAAAAAAAATCTGTTACTGTTTCCATTGTTTCCCCATCTATTTGCCATGAAGGGATGGGATTGGAGGCCACGATCTTAGTTTTTTGAATGGTGAGTTTTAAGTCAAATTTTTCACTGTCCTCTTTGACTTTCACCAACTGGCTCCTCAGTTCTTCTTTGCTTTCTGCCATGAGGGTGGTGTAATCTGCATATCTGAGATTATTGATATTTTTCCCAGCAATCTTGATTCCAGCTTGTGCTTCATCCAGCCCAGCATTTCACATGATGAACTCTGCATATAAGTTGAATAAGCAGGGTAACAATATACAGCCTTGACATACTCCTTTCCCAGTTTGGACCAATCCATTGTTCCATGTCCAATTCTAACTGTTGCTTCTTGACCTGCATACAGATTTCTCAGAAGGCAGGTCAGGTGGTCTGGTATTCCCATCTCTTAAAGAATTTTCCACAGTTTGTTGTGATATACACAGTCAAAGTCTTTGGCATAGTCAATCAAACAGAAGTAGATGGTTTTCTGGAGCTCACTTGCTTTTTGATGATCCAGCAGATGTTAGCACTTTGATCTCTGATTCTTCTGCCTTTTCTAAATCCAGTTATTTGGAGCTATGAAATGGTCAATTTTATCAACCTGAACACAAGACTTGTGCATTTTATTGCTTGAAAACATATCATGATTAAAAAGAAACTATAAGTTTTCCACTGCTTGGCATCAGTTCAGTTCAGTTCAGTTGCCCAGTCATGTCCAACTCTTTGTGACTCCATGAATTGCAGCAAGCCAGGCCTTCCTGTCCATCACCAACTCCTGGAGTTCACTCAGACTCACATCCATCGAGTCTGTGATGCCATCCAGCCATCTCATCCTCTGTCATCCCTTTTTCCTCCTGCCCCCAATCCCCCCCAGCATCAGAGTCTTTTCCAATGAGTCGACTCTTCACACGAGGTGGCCAAAGTACTGACGTTTCAGCTTTAGCATCATTCCTTCCAAAGAAATCCCAGGGCTGATCTCCTTCAGAATGGACTGGTTGGATCTCCTTGCAGTCCAAGGGACTCTCAAGAGTCTTCTCCAACACCACAGTTCAAAAGCATCCATTCTTTGGCACTCAGCTTTCTTCACAGTCCAACTCTCATATCCATACATGACCACTGGAAAAACCATAGCCTTGACTAGATGGACCTTTGTTGGCAAAGTAATGTCTCTGCTTTTCTTTCTTTTTAATATAAATTTATTTATTTTAATGGGTTTACTTTACAATATTGTATTGGTTTTGCCATACATCAACATGTGCCCGCCACAGGTATACACGTGTTCCCCATCCTGAACCCCCCTCCCTCCTCCCTCCCCGTACCTCCCTCTGGGTTGTCCCAGTGCACCAGCCCCAAGCATCCAGTATTTCAACATGTTATCTAGGTTGGTCATAACTTTTCTTCCAAGGAGTAAGCGTCTTTTAATTTCATGGCTGCAGTCACCATGTGCAGTGATTTTGGAGCCCCCCAAAAATAAAGTCTGACACTGTTTCCACTGTTTCCTCATCTATTTCCTATGAAGTGATGGCATATAAGTGCACTATTTTGCTCTTTTTGGAGAAGAGTATGGATCAGGAAAGAAATCTCATTGATTCCTATACCCATGTTCATCTATTTTAGAGCTCCCAGAAGATGCCTAGTTCAGGCTTTATGTCTAGTTTCTTCCAGATATGATAACCCCAGAAAGGACAGCTTCAATGGAAATATAATTAAATTATCCCTTGAGGTGAACTGAAATAAAAAGATTTATTTTTCCTTGAGAGCTGATGGAAGGTTTATTACTTAACTTTACTTACTGTTGTTAGCTATTTTAAAGAAATATTGACCTATTTTACTGTTCAACAGTCTGTAAAGGTTTCAAGGTTGGGGAATAATTTTATCAGCCACATTTAGTTTCTCAATATAAGTTGGCCATATGCCAGAATTTTATCATTCAGGTGTTCTTTATTGGCAAATCATTTTGATATATCTTTGTAATCTATTCAAGAAAAGGGAGTGTTGCTTATGGACAGAGGGAGAAAGTTGTTTCTTTGAGATTTCTCTTTCCTGTCTCAGTCATCATGGAAGTTTCTCAGCTGATAAATATTTTGAACTTCACCCATCATGTAACAATCTGATGTTATAAATAATGAGTCAGGCAGGTAATGGACTTTGGATGGAGATTTTTTTTTAAGTAAAATCCAGTATGTCTAGATGAATTAATGGGATCCAAAAATATGTTGCATATTAAAGACTACAAAAATTTAAATACTATCAAACTTGAGCTAATAGATCACTAATTCTAAACTGGTGACCACTTTCATGAAAAGTGTCTTTAGGTCCCTTTGAAATGGATTTCAACTCTGGCTGAGCTTTAGAGAAACAGAAAGTTTTTGAAAAATTTGGATATATTCATCTCATTCTACAATAGCAATTTCAAGGAGCAGGGACATAGTTAATTTTAATTTTAAAAGATCTTCAAGGGACTTGCCACTGGGTTGGGGATCTGTATTTTCAATGCAGAGGGCACAGGTTCAATGCCTAGTCTGGGAACTAGGATTCCATGTGCCACATGGCATAGCCAAGTGGTAAAACAAATTTTAAACAAAGAATAAAAGATCCCCAAGGAGTTGTGATATGCAGTCAGCCTGTAGAACCCTGGGTATCTCTGAGGACCTTTGAACCATCAATTCTGATTCCCAACTTAAAGATAAAAAGGGATAAGTTTCGGACATGGCAATAGTTAGATCTGAAATTTCTGATTATTATTTAAGAATCCTAGGTCTTGTTTTCCTCATATTCAAAATGAAATCATTAAACCTGTTGGTTTCCTCTCTAGATCTAAACTTCTTTCATTGTCTTTATGTCTGTGTTATCTCCAATGAGAGGAAAATTTGTTTAGCTTCTTTTCAGCCTGCCTTTCATTTTGTTACTGGCTTAGCTTTTTTGCAGGAATGCTTTCTGTCTTTTCGAAGAGATGACAAGAAAAGAAAACTTATCAGGAGCAAGTCCCTTTGCACAGAGGGTCTGCTTTAAGGTCTTCTGTTCTAAGTACCAGAAGTAAAAGAAAATCTCTAAATATACTGGATGTGTCTCTGTTACTCTGCCTGAAACTTACTACTACATTTTGCTTAAGGTAGTTCCAGATTAAATTTGGGAATGCTCCCCATTTTTGTTTGGGGGTAGTTACCACAAAGAAGAGTTGAATGCTGAAGTCATGACTTAAATTAAAAAATATAGCTTACTTCTGTGTTTCTTGGTATTTGCATCATTGATGAACAGTGGCCCTCAAAGGCAGGAATTAAGCAATGTCATCTGCAGAGGGCTTGACCACTTGTTTGAGGGATATTGCTTATGGCAGCATTGCTGAGAAACTAGGCCTTCTGTAAATCCTTTCATATGAAAATGGACAGGAGAAGCAAAAGCAAATCAGAGAACCATATTAGTAAGAGAATATGTTAAAACCATGGTAAAGAGAGCCAATAGAAGGAAAAAAAACTGAATCCACAGCAACTCAAAGACAGATAGTGATGTCTTGATAGAAATAGATGTGACCATATTTCTACCAAAAAAAAAAAAAGTCAGTAAAGAGCAGAAGTGTGAGGCCATGGATTCCTCACTAGAAATATTCAGCTTGGTAGTATTGCCTATTATGTTCTCAAAGAAATGGCGTTTTAAATAATCCCAATTCTATGTGTATAATATTTTGGATTTGGGTTCCTTCCTTTGAAGGACCATTGTTAAAATGTAATAAAACAAAAGCTGAGTAAATGGCAATGTTAGATGGTAATGTTATGGTTATCAGTGGGAACTCAGAAAAAAAAGCAAATTTAAATATTATAATTTTAATGTGAAATTGTGGGTTAAAAGTTGTATTGATTTACTTAGAAAACATTTTGTTTTACATGCTTACTTTTGGTTTTTCTCTTTATGTTCATGCTTTCTCAGTACTCTCTTATCATTGTTACAGACCTTGAGTGTATGAGGACATTTGTCAGGTTTCAAAGCAATCTCTCCAGCAATCTCTCGAACATCATATATATTCTCTCACTATTCTGTCTGTCTGTTTCAACGAAGAAAGTCTTAAGACTTTATTTCATATGCCTACATAGGAGAGTAAACTAGTGAGAAAAAAAAATTCCCTCACTGATGAATCTACTCAGGATTATTAACATCAAAAATGAAAAGCAAATATTTTATCAATATCAACAAAAATTATGTAGTTTTACAACCAGTAAATATAATGTTGATTGTATCAAAATTTTCTTATAGTGCTTTGTTAGAAAATGTATAAAAGCATTATTATTAATCTGTTGTATTATAAAAATTTCTGTGTCAACACTAAATTTCCTTACAGTCTAATCAAGTTACAAATCAGTGTTTCCTTCCCTTGGTACTAAAATTAATCTTGTTCATATGCAGTGTGATATTGGTAAGAAAAAGAAACTTGCACAACCATTTTGTAACGCTGTTCCTTTAGATCTGGTTTAATCAACAGTAATAAAAGTGAAAATTCAGTTCCCTATTTGCACCAACCACATCTCAGTGCTCCGTGCCTAGTGGCTTATGTTATTGGGCCCCAGCGATCTAGGAGGCAATGAACTGAAACGGGCAGGTATGAGTGGCTTTAATTCAGGCGACTACTAAAATACTAATGTGGGCAAGAGTCCCTTCTAAGAAACGGAGTAGCCCTCATAGTTAAAAAAGAAAAAAAGAGAGAGAGAGAGAGTCTGAAATGCAGTATTTGGGTACAATCTCAAAAATGATAGAATGATCTGTTTGTTTCCAAGGCAAACCATTCAACAACACAGTAATCCAAGCCTATGCCTCAACCACTATTGCTGAAGAAGCTGAAGTTGAATGGTTCTATGAAGACCTACAGTATCTTCTAGAACTAACACCAAAAAAAGGTATCTTTTTCATCCTAGGGGACTGGAATGCAAACGCAAGAAGTCAAGAGATACCCAGAACAACAGGCAAGGTTGGCCTTGGAGTACAAAATGAAGGGAAAAGGCTGACAGATTTTTGTCAGGAGAACACGCTGATCATAGGAAACACCCATTTCCAACAATCCAAGAGATAACTCTCATATGGACATCACCAGATGATGATTCAGGTTTAAATTAAAGAAAGTAGGGAAAGCCACTAGGCCATTCAGGTATGACCTAAATGAGATCCCTTATGATTATATAGTGCAGGTGATGAAAAGATTTAAGGGATTAAATCTGGTAGACACAGAGCCTGAAGAACTATGGACAGAGTTTTGTAACAATTTATAGGAGGTGGTGGTCAAAACCATCCCAAAGATTAAAAAATACAAAAAGGCAAAGTGGTTGTCTGAAAAGACTTACAAATAGCTGAGGAAAGGGGAGAAGCAAAAGGCAAGGGATAAAGCAACAGATGAATGCAGAGTTCCAGACAATAGCAAAGAGAGATAAGAAGGAATTCTTACTTGAACAGTGCAAAGAAGTAGAGGAAAACAATTGAATGGGAAAGACTAGAAACCTCTCCAAGAAAACTGAGATATCAAGAGAGGATTCCATGCAAGGATGGGCACAATAAAGAACAAAAACAATAAGGACCTAACAGAAGCAGAAGAGATTAAGAAGAGGTGGCAAGTATACACAGAAGAAATACAGTAAAAGGGTCTTAGTGACTCAGATAACCACAATGGTGCAGTTACTCACCTTGAGCCAGACATACTGGAGTGTTAAGTCAAGTGGGTCTTAGAAAGCATCACTAGGAACAAAGCTAGTGGAGGTGACAAAATTCCAGCTGAACTATCTGAAATGCTAAAAATGATGCTGTTAAAGTGCTGCAGTCAATATGCCAACAAATTTGGAAAACTCAGCAGTGGCCATAAGACTGGAAAAGGTGAGGCTTCCTTTCAATCCCAAAGGGCAATGCCAAGGAATGTTGACTACCATGCAATTGTGCTCATTTCACTTGCTAGCAAGGTTATGCTCAAAATCGTTCAAACTAGGCTTCAGCAGTATGTGAACTGAGAACCTCCAGATGTACAAGCTGCTTTTAGAAAAAGCAGAGACACCAGAGATCAAATTGCCAACATCTGTTAGATTATGGTGAAAGCAAGAAAATTCCAGAAACACATCTACCTCTGCTTTATTGGTGCTAAAGCATTTGACAATGTGGATCACAACAAACTGATGTAAAATTCCTCAAGAGATGGGAATGCTAGATTACTTTTCCTGCCTCCTGAGACACCTCAGTCAGTCAGTCAGTTCAGTCGCTCAGTCATGTCCGACTCTTTGCGACCCCATGAATCACAGCACTCCAGGCCTCCCTGTTCATCACCATCTCCCGGAGTTCACTCAGACTCACGTCCATCGAGTCTGTGATGCCATCCAGCCATCTCATCCTCTGTCGTCCCCTTCTCCTCCTGCCCCCAATCCCTCCCAGCATCAGTCTTTTCCAATGAGTAAACTTTTCACATGAGGTGGCCAAAGTACTGGAGTTTCAGCTTTAGCATCATTCCTTCCAAAGAAATCCCAGGGCTGATCTCCTTCAGAATGGACTGGTTGGATCTCCTTGCAGTCCAAGGGACTCTCAAGAGTCTTCTCCAACACCACAGTTCAAATGCATCAATTCTTCAGCACTCAGCCTTCTTCACAGTCCAACTCTCACATCCATACATGACCACTGGAAAAACCATAGCCTTGACTAGACGGACCTGTCAGCAAAGTAATGTCTCTGCTTTTGAATATACTGTCTAGGTTGGTCATTCTTCCAAGGAGTAAGCGTCTTTTAATTTCATGGCTGCAGTCACCATCTGCAGTGATTTTGGAGTCCCAAAAAATAAAGTCTGACACTGTTTCCACTGTTTTCCCATCTATTTCCCATGAAGTGATGGGGCTGGATGCCATGATCTTCTTTTTCTGAATATTGAGCTTTAAGCCAACTTTTTCGCTCTCCAGTTTTCATCTGCTAATCCTAAACTGCCATTCCAACCCTCTCCCACATCGCCTTCCCCTTGGAAACCACAAATGTGCTTTCTCTGTGAGTCCATTTCTGTTTCATAGATAAATTCATTTGTGTCATATTTTAGATTCTACACACAAGTGATATCATATGGTATTTGTTTTTCTCTTTCTGACTTACTTTACTTAGTATGTTAATCTCTAGTTCCATGCATGTTGCTGCAAAAGGCATTTCATTATTTTTGATGGCTGAGTAGCCTTCCATTGTATATATGAACCACATCTTCTTTATCTGTTCATCTGTTGATGGACATTTAGGCTGTTTCCATGTCTAGGGCACTGTGAATAGAGCTGCTATGAACATTGGAGGGTATGTCATCTTTTTGAATTATAGTTTTGTCTGGATATGTGACCAGAAGTGTGATTGCTAGATCATATGGCAGCTATACTTTTAGATTTTTGAAGAATCTCCTTACCGTTTTCCATAGTGGCTGTACCAATTTATTAATACATTCCCACCAATAGTGTAAGAGAGTTCTCTTTTCTCCACAGTTTCTCCAGCATTTGTTATATATAGACTTTAATGATGGCCATTCTGACCAGTGTGAGGTGTTACTTCATTGTAGTTTTAATTAAATAAATGACAGTACTAAAGTTGTTCTCATTAACAGAGGAGACTTGGAGTCTTGAGACCAGTATTTGACTTATGAGTAACTCAGTAACAGGAAAGGAATATTTTCAAAGTAAACTAACTTTTCTGCACATACACACAAACACCTATATAGGAAATCACATATTCAGTAACATAAATTGTGTATAGACCTTTTGATTTAATAAAAGGCCTGAAATTTCTCTATATATCAATATGTCTCATCCCACTTCTTCTTGCCATTTAATAACATATTTAGGCTGGTAATTTCTTGGATCTGTGATCCTATGAACCCCACTACTAGAGCCTAACTCCAGTGTTATGCAAGGGAGGCTTGTAACCACAGGAAGAGGAGGTAGTTGATTTGATAAAGAAAAGAGGAATAAGGTGGACACTAAGGATGTCTCTTTACTATTTGCCTCAAGACCTTAATTCAGTACCCAAATTAGGGAAATTAAGAATATAATACAATTCCTGGAATTTGCTTTAAAGTAAAACAAGTGGGAAAGAAGAAGAGGGAATTGATGGCTTGGTTTGGTCATCATAGGTTGATAGGTAGAAAAGGTTCATGATGGTGTCTGTCTACTTTTGTTCATGTTTTAAACTTTCTGTAATAAAGCAGTAATACACATTTACAAAAAAAAAAAAGAATATAAACTGACTGAACAGTTTTGGGAATAATTTGAGTAAACCTCTCTAAGCAGAACTGCTTCATTTCCAGTGGTAATTGTAACACAAAATGGTGAGAGGACCATGTAAAGGAAAATGCAGATCTAAAACAGATTATTTTATGCTGTCAAAAGTAACTCCCCTTGTTTTTTCTTTTTCTTTTAGCATTTTCATCAGAGAAATGGATATTGTAAATATTTTGTCTGTCAAGTTATATGCAATCATCTTTAAAGCTAAATAACATTCTTGCCAGTCTTACTGGCACCTTGTCTCCTTGCCAGATGTGAATGTAGTGTCGATGCCAGGATCCAAATGGTAGTCTACTGCTGGTGGCAATGACAATAAAGTGTTACCTCTCCTTTGTATAAAGACAACACACATGGAGTACGCGGTACCTGCCTCATCATACAAAAGAGTGAGATTCCCTTTTTTTGTTTGTTTGTTTTCGTAGTCTCTTTCACATATTGCCTGTGATTGTATAATGATCTAGTTTAATCCTTATTTAATAATAAAAGTGTTTCATTATTTTCTGATTTTTTTATGGGGAGGTCATCCTGGATTGGCAGGAGGTTTTATTTTCTCCAAATTTTCAAACATCAGCTTTGCATTATGGCTGTTAAAAAAAAAAAAAAAAAAAAAAAGCCAGGGTTAAGAAATAGTAGCTGAAGCAAGAAAACAAAATACATTATAGGGTCAAAAAGATGGTGGAATAGTAGGCTCCTGGCTTCTGCTGGTTCCATAGACCCTCAGAATAAATAACTACACATAAATCTGTTCCCTGTGACTGTGAGAAATCCAAAACTAGTTGAGAAACTTCTACACACTGCCCTGGGAAACTAATAAAATACCCACATCAAAATGGTAAGAAAAGCTAAGACACACTTGCACTATAAAAACCACCCATGGAACACCACATTAATTAATTTGACTACAGTAGTCATTTAACTATATAAGTATAAGAAATCATCCTGTTGTACACCTTAACATATAATACTTTATTATAAATAAGAAAGTATATTATCACATGTAGCATAATGTGATGACAGCAGCTAACAGACTGACCTATAGAAGTATATACTGTGTCTTTAAGGACCCCTCAAAATAAAAAGGCCTCTTAAAGTTGGGCTAGTTTCTGAGTAAACCTATTAATAATTTCAAATAATTATAATTTAGCAAATATATGAACATGTCTTATTTCATAATCAAAAGGGAACCAAAGCTGATATATATCAGTTGTAATAATAGTTTTCTGAATCAAAATAAGTTGGATAGATCTCTTCTTTGGTTCCTTAAAATGTAAAAACTCTCTTTCATACAGCTATGACTTATTCCTAGAGAGTAACATAAATATTTTAAAGAAGTTCAGTAAGTCTTTCAGACCACTTGGATTAAGTGGTAGCCTAGCAGTTAGGATATATTATAATCAGAGTAAATTTTACACTGCCAGATTTGCTTTTTGCCAGTGCTATTCTCTAATTCCATATAAGCACCATTAAAAGGACATTCACTCTCTGTGACTTGATTATCATTGCATATACACACAGTAAATATGGCTACAACTATTTTCCTTTTTTCATTCTTTTTCTTTGCAAAATAAATATGCTGTTTGTGAAGGTGTTAGAAGATGATGTTGGTAAAAAGACTGCCTGGATATACTTATCAGTTTTGCAATGTACTGGTATTTGCAGGTGTTAGTTTCAGGTGCAAGAGATAACATAGTTGAGGTAAGCATGAGTTGAGAATGGAAAACAGATAGGTAAGCTAGAATAGCAGGAAAAATCTTGCTTTCATTTTTAAGGTAGGAGAGAGGCAAGCTCAGGATGAATCAACACTGTTGAACATGTATTTTTTCCTTTTTGATATGTTTTTGTTCATCTTGTGTACATCTGTAAAACCCTATCCCTCTCTTTCCAGGTACATAGATAGACAGATAAATAGACTGACCAACTACAGCCTGACCAAACAGTCATAATATAATTTTACTATTTTTGGATTACGAAGTATAACAGAGTATCTGTCTGCTACAGTCCAGTGATACACAGGGCACATTAAATATAACTATTGGCACATTCAGGTAGTGCTAGATAGATCAATTATTTGTGGTTTTATAATTTGTATTGGAAATTGAATTTTAAATGCAAGTACAGTGAAATAACCTGAATTATAAAAGTAGATAACTTATGTGTAAATTTTTTGTTTTCATTCATTCTATAAGTATAATACATTTCCAGATAAAGAGAAACAAACTAGATACCTTAAGTCTGATACTTTCCTGGAAAGCATGAAATTATCTAAAATCATTATTTAGTTATGTGACATAAAAAATTAACATAACTATGGGAGTGATAGCTCGTTATATTCACATTCTTGAAAAGTTTTTAGGAGAACATGGTTTCTCTTAAAAAAACAAACAATACTGTCATTACCTGACCAAAATTAGCTGGCTGGCTATTGTAGTTTCTTCCTGCTAAAAAGCTGTAGTTGCTATGCCATATAGTCTCACATCACCAGTTGGCATTAGGTGTCCTGAAAGATATTCTACTCTCTAAAAAATATGTTGAAATATGAGTGCAGTACTGTATACAGTTTCCAGAGGCATCATTTAATCGATTGAGTCCCCAACTCATAAAAATTCTGATGAATCAACTTTAGAAATTTGTCAACTTCTAGCCAGATTCTCGATGTATCATCAAATGGAATCGGCCTAAATAATGAGACATCATTTTTTCCTTACTTATCTCCTGATTTACGATTTCCTTAATTCTCTCTTCCCACAGCTAGCCAGAACAAAGCACTCCTCCTCTTGATGTGCTTTTTTTTTTTTTTTGCCTACTTAAGACCTGTAAAAAATATGAGATTCCTATCACAAATCATCATAAAAGGTAGTGTTAGTGGCAGGGGTTGTATATCAAAGAAGGGATGGATATAATGGTAGATATAATACTATGGAGAGAAAGCTGATTGGAAGGATAGGCCCAGCTTTGTGATATATGTCAAACTAGAGTGTAGAGCTTTATCTCTGGAAAATAAAGAAGTAACCTACAGAATCTATGTAGTATTAGTTTTGTGAAAACTAATATTTGAAACTGTAAATTTTTATATGCTATAAGCAGAATTTCTAAAATGTTTCCCCAAAGATATCCAGCGCTAGTCCCTACAATTTGAATATAGCAAGCTGTCACTCTCATGGTTATGTTAAGTCTGTATGTTCCAGTTGACCTTAATATAGATCAATTATCCAGGTGGCCTGCATGAGCCCTTAATAGCTGAGAGCTTTCTTCTACTGGTGGCAGAAGGATAAGTCAGGCATGTGACATATGAGAAGGCCTTTTCCTACTGCTGATGGCTGGAAGACCAAGGAAGCTACATGTAAAGACTAAAGAACAGCTTCTAGGAATTAAATGCAATCTCCAGATAATATCAGGCCAGAAACTGTGTCCCTCTGCTCCACAATCAAAAGGAACTGAACAGTACCAACAATATGAATGGTCTAAGAAGTAGACTATTCCCAGAGCCTTCTAAAGACAGGCCCCACTTGCTCCACATGTTATTACTGGCCTTGAGAGACCCTAAGGTCACCTGAACTTCTGAACCTACAGAAGTGAGAGATAACAAATTAGGCCACTGAATTCATTGTAATTTGTTACCTCAAAACAGAAAATAAATACAGAAACATCATCTGTCAATTTGACATGAATTTTAAGTATGCTAAGGTCACCGCAGATGGTGACTGCAGCCATGAAATTAAAAGATGCTTACTCCTTGGAAGGAAAGCTATGATCAACCTAGATGGTATATTCAAAAGCAGAGACATTACTTTGCCGACTAAGGTCCGTCTAGTCAAGGCTATGGTTTTTCCAGTAGTCATGTATAGATGTGAGAGTTGGACTGTGAAGAAGGCTGAGCGCCAAAGAATTGATGCTTTTGAACTGTGGTGTTGGAGAAGACTCTTGAGAGTCCCTTGGACTGCAAGGAGATCCAACCAGTCCACTCTAAAGGAGATCAGCCCTGGGATTTCTTTGGAAGGAATGATGCTGAAGCTGAAACTCTGGTACTTTGGCCACCTCATGTGAAGAGCTGACTCATTGGAAAAGACTTTGATGCTGGAAGGGATTGGGAGCAGGAGGAGAAGGGGATGACCGAGGATGAGATGGCTGGATGGCATCACTGACTCGATGGACGTGAATCTGAGTGAACTCCAGGAATTGGTGATGGACAGGGAGGCCTGGCGTGCTGCAATTCATGGGGCCGCAGAGTCGGACACGACTGAGCGACTGAACTGAACTGAAGTGAAAGTGTCACTGCTAAAATTTTAATTATAAACTCACTTTTGCTGAGTATAAAGTTGATGGCACATTACTAACAGGCAACCTAGCAATGTGTAGAGAAAGCCTTAAAACTGCTCTTTTGGTTTGAAAGAACGGTTCTCATTTAGGAGTTTATGCTAAAGAAAATATCATGTATATCGGAAAAGAGAAGTGCAGAAGATGCTGCCTGCATCCCTGAGTGGATCACTGCATTTTGTGATCACTGGTCATCAGTGTACCCTTCACTTCCACTAGATGCCTTTCTCTACCTCGTGGCTTTGAGGCTATCTGCCTAGACCTAGGACAGACCAATTAAAATCCTTCATCAGAACTGTGTAAAGCAATTTGGGTTGTTCACATGTGGAAGAAAGTAGGAAAATAAGACTTGATGCTGTCTATGACCATCTTCTTGTCCTGTGGTAGAAATCATTCTGCATTCGACAAGAAAAAAAACTGAAAAAGGAAGGAAACAAAGATGACAGGAGAGGGACTGAAAGAGTTCTGGTACCAAATTCCAGTGTGGAGGAGGTGTTTCCCCTACACCATCAAACAAGTCTCAGATACCATCAGTTTGTCTGAAAATTCAATTGAGTTCTAACACTAGCTACTTGGAGATAGCGTCTGATTTCACAGATTTAGGGTTCAGTCTAAACAAAACTTCTACAGCCCATAGGCACAGGTCACCAGCCCAAGCTGTTAACTATGCTTCCGACCAACCAGTTAACAGAGTGGAGGTTCCAATGTACCCCCTTCCGACTTGGGGTGCAATCACAACCCCAAATTATCACCTGTGCTTCTGACTGACTGGCTATTATTTTTTGTTGTTGTTCTCTTTCCCTTGTTTTAGAAATTTATTTTGTTGAAGTATAGTTGATTTGCAATGATTCAGATGATAACCTGAATCACAGATTACACATTCTTTTTAATACTCTTTTCCGTTATGGTTTATCATAGTATATTCAATATAGTTCCCTGTGCTACGCAGTAAAGGGCCTGATTTCTATCATTTCTATGTATATGATTTCTCATCCTGTAACCCCAAATTCCCTCTCCATCCCTCCCCCACACTGCCTTCCCCTTGGCAATCACAAATCTGTTCTTTATGTCTCTGCATCCATTTCCATTTGATAGAAAAGTTCATTTGTGTCATATTTTAGATTCCACACATAAGTGATATATCATATGGTATTTGTCTTTTTCTGACTTACTTTACATAGTATGTCCATCTCTAGTTCCATCCATGTTGCAGCAAAAGGCATTTCATCCTTTTCTATGTCTGAGTCGCATTCCATTATGCATATGAACGACATCTTCTCTATCTATTCACCTGCTGATGAACATTTTAGGTTGTTTCCATGTCTTGGCTATTGAGAACAGTGCTGCTGTTAACATTGGGATGCGTGTATCATTACCGTTTTATCTGGATATATGCCTAGGAGTGAGATTGCTGCATCATATGGTAGTTTTTAGTTTTCTGAAGAACATCCATACAGCTTTGCATAGGGGTTGCACCAATTTACATCCCCACCAACAATGTAGGAGGGTCCCCACTTCTCTACACTCTTTCCAGCATTTGTTATTTGTAGATATTTTTAATCAGGACAATTGTTATCAGTGTGAAGTCATAACTTGTAGTTTTGATATACGTTTCTATAATAATTGGTGATGTTCAGCATCTTTTCATATGCCTTGGCCATCTGCATGTTCTTGGAGAAATGTCTATTTAGGTCTTCTGCCCATTTTTGATTAGGTTGTTTATTTGTTGTAGAGTTGTATATTTTGGAAATTAAGCACTTGTCAGTCACATCTTTGCAAACATTTTATCCCATTCTGTAGGTTTCCTTTCTCATTTTTTTATGGTTTCCTTTGCTGTGCAAAAAAGCTTGTAAGTTTGATTAGGTCCCTTTTGTTTAGTTTTGCTTTTATTTCTATTGCCTTGGGAGACTGACCTAAGAAAACACTGATACAACTTATGTTAGAGAATGCTTTGCCTACGTTCTCTTCTAGCAGTTTTATGGTATCATGTCTTGTGTTTAAGTCTTTATGCCATTTTGAGTTTATTTTTGTGTAGGGTGTGAGGGTGTGTTCTAACTTCATTGATTTATATGTGGCTGTCCAGCTTTTCCAACACCACTTGGCTGAAGAGACTGTCTTTTCTCCATTATAAATACTTGCCTCCTTTTTTGAAGATTAATTGACCATGTGTGGGTTTATTTCTAGGGCCTCTATTCTGTCCCATTGAACCATATGTCTGTTTCTGTGCCAGTACCACAGTTTTGATTCCTGTAGCTTGGTAGTTGTTGAAGTCTTAGAGGGTTATACCTCCAGCTTCATTCTTTTTCCTCAGGATTGCTGTTGTAAATCCTGGGTCTTCTACTGTTCCAGATAAATTTTATGACTATTTGTTCTAGTTCTGTGAAAAATGCCAAGGGTAATTTGTTAAGGATCACATTTAAAACTGTAGATTGCTTTGAATAGTACAGCCATTTTAACAATATTAACACTAACAATCCAAGAGCATGGCATATCTTTCCATTTCTTTCAATCATCTTCAATTTCCTTCATCAGTGATTTATAGTTCTCAGCATGTAAGTCCTTCACTTCCTTGGCTTGGTTGGTTCTTAAGTTTTGGATTTTTTTTTTTTAATGCAATTTTAAAATGGATTTTTTTGTTTACATTCACTTTCTGATATTCCATTGTTAGTATAATGAGATGCAACTGATTTCTGTATGTTAATTTTGTATCCTGCTACCTCGCTTAATTCATTTATTAGTTCTCTGACTGATTTTAGGTTGGAGGTTCCTGCCACCGTCTCTTCAGGTTTGATTAATTTGCTAGACTGTCTCACAGAACTCAAGAAATCCATTTAGTCACAAGGTTACTGATATTTTAAAAGGATGTAACTTAGGAACATCCAGAGAGAGACACACTGGGCAAGTTGTGGGGAAAGGGCTTGGAGCTTCCATGCTCTCTCCTAATGTGCCACCTTCCTCATATTGCTTCAGATTCTGAAATTTATTCTTATTACATCCTTATCTCATTTCTCATCTTCTCTATATATTACCATTAAACACCAATAGTCTAACCCCACTGTATTTTTAAGATTTTTATGTGGCCCTTTATGAAATGGTGACTATACTAAGTAATTTTACCTTTGTGAGGAATTTAATTTTATTGATGTGAAGGTGAACTAAAAGGAAAAGACACAGGGGTTATTATCAGGTCATTTTGGGACATACATAAAAGAAAACATTTGCATACATTCTTTTATTCATTCATTTTACTATTATTTCTTATACACCAACTATATGTTATAAACTGTTTTGGGAACTGAAGAATTATTAGTGAGGAAAAGAGAGAAAACATTTGCATTGTATTAGTTTACATTCTAGTGGAAGTGTCCAGATAAAAAAGTAATCCAAATAAATACCTATCTATCTACCTATATACAGACATGTGCTTACTTAGTTCAGTTCAGTTCAGTTCAGTTCAGTTCAATTCAGTTCAGTCACTCAGTCATCTCTGACTCTCTGCAACCATGTGAACTGAAGCACAGAGGCCTCCCTGTCCATCAACAACTCCCAGAGTCCACCTAAAGCCATGTTAATTGAGTTGGTGATGCCATACAACCATCTCATCCTCTATCAGCCCCTTCTCCTCCTGCCCTCAATCTTTCTAAGAATCAGGGTCTTTTTCAGTGAGTCAGCTCTTCCCATCAGGTGGCCAAAGTATTGGAGTTTCAGCTTCAACATCAGTACTTCCAATGAACAGTCAGGACTGATCTCCTTTAGGATGAACTGACTGGATCTCCTTGCAGTCCAAGGGACTCTCAAGAGTCTTCTCCAACACCACAGTTCAAAAGCATCAATTCTTCGGCACTCAGCTTCCTTTATACTCCAAATCTCACATCCATTCATGACCACTTGTAAAACCATAGCCTTGACTAGACAGAGCTTTGTTGGCAAAGTAATGTCTCTGCTTTTTAATATGCTATCAAGGTTGGTCATAACTTTCCTTCCAAGGAGTAAGCATCTTTTAATTTCATGGCTGCAATCACCATCTGCAGTGATTTGGGAGCCCCCAAAATAAAGTCAGCCATTGATTCCACTGTAACCTTATCTATTTGCCATGAAGTGATGGGACCAGATGCCATGATCTTTGTTTTCTGAATGTTGAGCTTTAAGTCAACTTTTTCACTCTCCTCTTTCACTTTCATCAAGAGGCTCTTTAGTTCTTCTTCACTTTCTGCCATAAGGGTGCTGTCATCTGCATATCAGAGGTTATTGATATTTCTCCCAGCAATCTTGATTCCAGCTTGTACTTCCTCCAGCCCAGCATTTCTCATGCTGTACTCTGCATATAAGTTAAATAAGCAGGGTGACAATATACAGCCTTGACATACTCCTTTTCCTATTTGGACCCAGTCTGTTGTTCCATGTTCAGTTCTAACTGTTGCTTCCTGACCTGCATACAGATTTCTCAAGAGCAGGTCAGATGGTTTGGTAGTCCCATCTCTTGAAGAATTTTCCACAGTTTTTTGTGATCCACACAGTCAAAGGCTTTGGCATAGTCAATAAAGCAGAAATAGATGTATTTCTGGAACTCTCTTGCTTTTTCGATGATCCAGCAGATGTTGGCAATTTGATCTCTGGTTCCTCTGCCTTTTCTAAAACCAACTTGAACATCTGGAAGTTCACAGTTCACGCATTGTTGAAGCATGGCTTGGAGAATTTTGAGCATTACTTTACTAGCGTGTGAGATGAGTGCAATTGTGTGGTAGCTTGAGCATTCTTTGGCATTGCCTTTCTTTGCGAGTGGAATGAAAACTGACCTTTTCCAGTCCTGTGGCTACTGCTGAGTTTTCCCAATTTGCTGGCATATTGAGTGCAGCACTTTCACAGCTTCATCTTTCACAATTTGAAATAGCTCAGCTGGAATTCCATCACCTCCATTAACTTTGTTTGTAGTGATGCTTTCTAAGGCCCATTTGACTTCACATTCCAGGTGTCTGGCTCTAGGTAAGTGATCATGCCATCATGATTATTTGGGTCATGAAGATCCTTTTTGTACAGTTCTTCTGTGTATTCTTGCCACCTCTTCTTAGTAGCTTCTGTTAGGGCCCTACCATTTCTATCCTTTATTGAGGCAATCTTTGCATAAAATATTCCCTTGCTATCTCTAATTTTCTTGAAGAGGTCTCTAGTCTTTCTCATTCTATTGTTTTCATCTATTTCTTTGCATTGATTGCTGAAGAAGGCTTTCTTTTCTTTTCTTTTCTTTTTCAATAGGAGTAGTGTCAAAAGCTTTGTGGTCACTATTTTATTTTAAATAGTTTTTATCAGAGTATAGTTGATGTACAATGTTGTGTTAATGAAGGCTTTCTTATCTCTCCTTGCTATTCTTTGGAACACTGCATTCATATTGGTATATATTTCCTTTTCCCCTTCGCTTTTTTCTTCCCTTCTTTTCACATAGTTACATAAATATGTAGTTACATAAATAGAAAAAATACACACACTTAAATATTTTTATTGTATTGCAATGGAATAAGTGCTGTGAAAAAGCTGAAAAGAGTAAGGGCTATTAATATGCCAACAATAGCAGTAATGGAAAATAAATGGTTTTTAGAAATATCATTTAGAAGATGATATATTAACTTATGCTAATGAGGTGTCACAAATAGAAAAGTTTATTACAAAGCTTAGGAGTTATGGAAGGTTTTAAAGTAAGGGTCGATTAGATTTTCCTGGGACTATTATTATATTTTATTTCATTTTTATTTTAGACTATATCAAGCTCCGTACAACAGTTGAATCACTAACCTAAGATTATGATAACAATTCCAATAGTGTAACTAAAAAGGTAGCTTCAAAAATTCTATTTATATATTTCTAAAAGAAAAAAAATAATTTACAGAATACTTATATTCTCAATAGTCACTGTTGCTGAAGTAAGTAACTATCATTATGCTGATTATGCAATAATGATTGTATAGTTGGTAATTTGAAAACTGATCAAAAGACAATTCCACCATGGTTTGAGGAGTTTCTTTATCCTTATTGCATCTGTTGCAGTATAGGAACTGCTTTCAAAAATATACTGATGGAAATATTTATGTTCAATATTGAGTTTTTACATGTTCTTCCATATCTTTAATAAGAGGAGTAAGAATCTAGGAATACATTTTAAGAGTTCATTTAAGTACATGATTTATTATACAAATATTGACTGAACTTTCCATAAATTTGTGACATTGGAACTATTTTCATGTAAAGAAGAAAGTGTTATTTCTCAATTAATTCCATTGTAATATTCAGGGCTTTAAAAAAATTAATAGCAAAAGCTTTTTCCTAAATTACAGAGTCATGCTTTGGTGTAGATCAAATTAAAAGATCATTTGGTCATTCGTGTATATTTATAGATAGAATGAAAATCTTTTCCACATATAAAATAAGCATATGCAGAAATAATTATATTTTCAGGGCCCGTTTAAAAGTTAATTTAAAATTTTTATCTGATTTCTGTAATTCCTTATTGTAAATTGCCTATATAGTTCCCTCTCTTTACCTTTTTTACCACCTGTGTATAAATTATAATTGTTTCAGGTATGCAAGGCAAATTCATTGTTTAATTCCCAAAATTAGACTGTGCTAAATTTTTAAAATATTTTCTTAATCTAAATATTATCTACTCATAACAAAATACAGCATTTAAGAGTAGAGTTATATTTAACAAAGTATACATAGGGATGTAAACTACATTAAAATCTGTAAAATTTCATTTGCCTCAAAAGTTTTGGGGACTCTTTAGAGTCAATTCCCCCAAGCCCTGGCCCTTAGCAACTACTATTCTTATTTATATTCCTATAGTTTTATATTTTCTAGAATGCCATATAAGTGGACAAATAGAGTATATAGTCTTAGTGTCTGGGTTTTCTAATTTGAATATGGTTTCAGGTTGATCCATGTTGTTGCATGTACCTTCAGCCACTGATTATTATTGCTAAATTCTACATCAGTATTCTATAACACTTGTTATTGCAGAATACAATTTTGTTTAGCCACATTTTGTTTATCCATTTACCTTTTTAAGGACATTTAGCTTCCTTATATGTTTAATATTTTATTAATAATGCTACTATAAATATTTGTGCACAACCTTTGTGGATATGTTTTAATTTCTTATGTAAATACCAAAGAGTGGAACTGCATGATGTAAATGTTAACAGCTAGCTTTCTGAAAGACCAAGGAGAAAACTTGGATTTGTAGTGTTTGCTGATTGCCGCAGTGTAAATATTTTTATCACAAATGATTTCACACTACAAATATTACACCCTGAAGGCAGAGTCAAGAACAGATATGCACAGAAAGCTCTTGTGAGGCCAATGTGAGCAAGCCTAAAATGCACATCACAGAACTGCTAATTTAAGGAGAAACTGCACATTAAGCTATAAGAAACTGTCAAATTGTTTGCTAAAGTACTTCTCTGTTTTATAAATATTTTCACCAGCAATATTGGAGAACCCCACTAACACTTGATAATATATATATATATTAATTTTACCCATTGTAGAGTATAGTGATATTACACTGAGATTTCAGTTTGTCTTTTTTTTCTTAATTTTAAATTGAAGGATAATTACAATATTGTGTTGTTTCTGCCATATATCAATATGGATCAGTCATAGGTACATATATATATATGTCCCCTCTCTCTTGAGTCTCCTTCCCACCTCCCACCCCATCCACATCTTTAGGCTGTCACAGAGCCCCAATTTGAGTTCCCTGAGTAATACAGCAAATTCCCACTGGCTATCTATTTTTTAATTAATTGAAGGCTAATTACTTTACAATAGTGTGGTGGTTTTTGCCATACATCGACATGAAACAGCCACGGGTATACATGTGTCCCCAAGTTCCCAAACCCCATCCCACGCCTCTGGGTTGTTCCAGTGCACCAGCCCTGAGCACCCTGTCTCATGCATCAAACCTGGACTGGCGATCAACTTCACATATGGTAATAAACATTTTTCAATGCTATTTTCTCAATTCATTCCACCCTCACCTTCCCCCACGGAGTCTAAAAGTCTCTTCTTTACATCTGTGTTTCTTTTGCTGTCTTGCATATAGGGTCATTGTTACCATCTTTCCAAATTCCATATATATATATATATATATATATGTTAATATACTGTATTGTTTTTCTTTCTGACTTACTTCACTCTGTATAATAGGCTCTGGTTTCATCCACCTCATTAGAATGGACTCAAATGTGTTATTTTTAATAGCTGAGTAATATTCCATGGTGCATATGTACCACAACTTTCTTATCAATTAATCTGCTGATGGACATCTAGATTGCTTCCATGTCCTAGATATTGTAAACAATGCTGTGATGAGCATTGGGGTACATGTGTCTCTTTCAGTTCTGGTTTCCTTGGTGTGTGTGTCCAGCAATGGGATTGCTGGGTCATATGGCAGTTCTATTTCCAGTTTTTAAAGGAATCTCCACCCTGTTCTCTATAGTGGCCCTATTAGTTTGCATTCCCACCAACAATGTAAGAGGGTTCCCTTTTCTCCACACCCTCTCCAGTGTTTATTGTTTGTAGACTTTTTGATGGCAGCCATTCTGATCAGTGTAAGATGGTACTTCATTGTGGTTTTGATTTGCATATCACTAATAATGTGTGATGTTGAGCATCTTTTCATGTGTTTGTTAGCCATCTGTATGTCTTTGGAGAAATGTCTGTTTAGTTCTCTGGCCCATTTTTTGATTGGGTCATTTATTTTTCTGGTATTGAGCTGCATGAACTGTTTGTATATTTTGGAAGTTTATTCTTTGTCAGTTGTTTTGTTTGCTACTATTTTCTCCCATTCGGAAGGCTCTTTTCATCTTGCTTATAGTTTCCTTTGTTGTGCAAAAGCTTTTAAGTTTAATTAGGTCCCATTTGTTTATTTTTTCTTTTATTTCCATTACTCTGGGAGTTGGGTCATAGAGGATTTTACTGGGATTTATGTCAGAGAGTGTTCTAACTAGTTTTCCTCTAGGAGTTTTACAGTTTCTGGTCTTACATTTAGATTTGCAATCCTTTTTGATTTTATTTTTGTCTATGGTTTTAGAAAGTGTTCTAGTTTCATTCTTTTACAGGTGGCTGACCAGTTTTCCCAGCACCACTTGTTATAGAGATTGTCATTTTTCCATTGTATAGTTTTGCTCCCTTGTCAAACATAAAGTGTCCATAGATGCATAAATTCATCTCTGGGCTTTCTATTTTGTTCCACTGATCTATATTTCTGTTTTTTTTGTGTGCCAGGACTGTACTGTCTTGATGACTGTAGCTTTGTAGTATAGTCTGATGTAAGGCAGGTTGATTCCTCCAGTTCCATTCTTCTTCCTCAACATTGCTTTGGCTATTATAGGTTTTCTGTGTTTCCAATCAAATTGTGAAATTATTTGTTCTAGTTCTGTGAAAAATACCATTGGTAGCTTGATAGGGATTATCTTGAATCGAGATTGCTTTGGGTGGTATACACATTTACACTACATTGATTCTTCCAATCCGTGAACATGGTATATTTGTCCATCTATTTGTGTCATCTTCAATTTCTTTCATCAGTGTTTTATAGCTTTGTATATATAGGACTTTTGTTTCTTTAGGTAAATTTATTCCTAAGTATTTTATTCTTTTCGTAGCAATGGAGAATGGGATTGTTTCCTTAAATTTTCTTTCTGTTTTCTCATCGTTAATGTATAGGAATGCAAGGAATTTTTGTGTATTAATTTTATATCCTGAAACTTTACTATATTCATTGATTAGTTCTAATAATTTCCTGGTGGTGTCTTTTGGGTTTTCTACTTAGAGGATCATGTCATCTGCAAACAGTGAATGTTTTACTTCGTTTTTTCCAATCTGGATTTCTTTTATTTCTTTTTCTTCTCTGATTGTTGTGGCTAAAACTTCCAAAACTATGTTGAATAGTAGTGGTGAGTGTGGGCTCCCTTGTCTTGTTCCTGACTTTAGAGGAAATGTTTTCAATTTTTCATCACTGAGGACAATGTTTGCTGTGGGTGTATCATAAATGGCTTATTATGTTTAGGTACGTTCCTTCTATGCCTGCTTTCTGGAGAGTTTTTATCATAAATTGGTGTTGAATTTTGTCAAAGGCTTTCTCTGCAACTATTGAGATAATCATACGGTTTTTATCTCTCAATTGGTTAACATGGTGTATCACAGTGATTGATTTGCAAATATTGAAGAACCCTTGCATCCCTGCAATAAAGCCTACTTGGTCATGACATATGATCTTTTTAATATGTTGTTGGATTCTGTTTTATTTTACATTGTTAGTAGTTTGTCTTTCAGTTCAGTTCAGTTCAGTCGCTCAGTCGTGTCCAACTCTTTGCAACCCCATGAATTGCAGCATGCAGTCTTCTCCAACACCACAGTTCAAAAGCATCAATTCTTTGGCACTCAGCTTTCTTCACAGTCCAACTCTCACATCCATACATGTCTTTACTTGATGACTAACAATGGTGAGCATTTTTCATATGCCTATTAACCATTTGATATAATGGAGAAGACGCTTGAGGGTACCTTGGACTGCAAGGAGATCCAACCAGTCCATTCTGAAGGAGATCAACCCTGGGATTTCTTTGGAAGGAATGATGCTAAAGCTGAAACTCCAGAACTTTGGCCACCTCATGCGAAGAGTTGACTCACTGGAAAAGACTTTGATGCTGGGAGGGATTGGGGGCAGGAGAAGAAGGGGACGACTGAGGATGAGATGGCTGGATGGCATCACTGACACGATGGACGTGAATCTGAGTGAACTCTGGGAGTTGGTGATGGACAGGGAGGCCTGGCGTGCTGTGATTCATGGGGTCGCAAAGAGTTGGACACGACTGAGCAACTGAACTGAACTGTACATTCATAATTTTGCTCATTTTAATTAAAATAGTTTGCTTTATTATGAGTTATAAGAATTCTAATGGAGGAGTTCTAAACCCTAAACTTCAGCACTAACCTAAATCTAATCAATATATAGCCTAGGCATAGAATCTCAGCTGATCTGTCTTGATTGACTGATCCCCTAGCCTTCTGCAGACCTGTGAATGAAATATACTTGTTTTGTAATCGTGATATATGAAGTTGTTTATATTATAGGCTACTTTTGCAGCAACAAATTTATAAAGAAGATTTTGCATCCAGAAATGAGATACTTCAATAAACAAATATTAGCTTTGCAACTGGGTAGGAAGTATAAGGAAACTGTTATGAGAAACTGCCGAATGGTTACTTGTATCTGGTGGCTATTTTTTGGTACCACTACATATGCCAGTAGTGAAACTTTTAGTTAAAATATTTCCTGTGACAAATTGGAAGGAATAAAAATGTATTTAATAAATTTGTGCCAATGGACAAGTAAGTTTTGAGGCCAGATACTGGATGAAGTTTGACTTCATGTGTAAAGTATTACAAGAAAAAAAAAATGAGTTCTATCTGCAAAAAAGTATTACAAGAAAAAAAAATGAGTTCTATCTGCAAATTAATCAGTGTAAAATAGAAAGTTTATTAGTTTCTGAAATTTTAGCATTAAAAATATTGAAATGCTTCTCATCAAATTAAACTTGTCATGAACACAGCTTTGGGACAAAGATGAAATCCAGTGTACTGCTATTGAAAGAAAGCCTCAGAGCAAAAACCAAGTAATGCTTTAACTTTATTGTTAAAACCTCTCAAAGAATTATTTCACTAACTAGTCAATTCTTTAAGCTATTCAAAGAGATTCTAGAAGAACTGAGAGCCTATATGCCCAATGTACCTGTAATTACATATAGAAAGGTTGGAGGAGAGTGGAGAGACAGAGAGATTATAGAAGAAAATTGCACTTGTGGCTTTTGATACAGAGTAAACAGAAATCAAATTTATTGGAATACCACATAATAATGAAATAGCTGAACTGCAGAAGTGTTACAGCTTAGACTAAAAGAGACTATAATTATTTCAGATGTAAAAAACAAAACAAGGGAAACAAAAAAGGCATTTTGTAAAAGGTAAAGCTCTTGTTATTTGAGGTCTTGAACAAAGTAAACACAAAAGTATCTATACAGTAATGAAGTTCAAGATTAATTTAGCAAAGTTGGATAATTAATTAATTTATTTCCATATATGTATAAGAAATATAAAACATATAAAATACTATATATAATAATATCAAAAGCATTATATTCTTCTGAATAAGTATGGCAAGCAAGCATAAGTTGTTATACTTAAAAACTACAAAATACTGGGAAAAATTAGAGGACAATTAAATAAATGAAAGACAATACCAATCTATAAATTGGAAGATTTAGTATTATGATATCAACACTCTCAAAATTGATCTTCAGATACAAAGCCATTCTAATCTAGATCTCAGCATATTTTCTTCATTGACATTAACAAACTAATTTAAAATGTATGTGGAAATATTAAAGGCAAAAAATTGTCAAGGCAGTCTTTAGGAAGGACGACACAGTTGAAGAACTCATACTGTCAAATATCAAACCTACCATAAATAAAACCACACTGTAGAGACAACAAGTTGTAGAACTAGCAATTTCATTCCTTGGTGTGTGCCAAGAAAAAGCACAGTTTCTATCAAAAATATCATATATCAGAACTAACAGTGACACTATTAAAAGCAAAAAATATCCACTATTAACGGAAAGTAGAAAAGAAATAGAAAGGAAAAGCCGTATTCCCAAAATGGAATGTTATGCAGCAACAGAAAAAAATACATTATAACTATATAAAATAATATGGATGAATCTCACAAACATAATGTTGAGTAAAAGAAACACGATGGAAAAGAATACTTTATTGTTGATTCTACTTTGGTACACCTTATAGCCCATAACACTGTTAGAAACTAGACTAGTGATTTCTTTTTGGAGATGGGGTTGGTGGTCATGTTAAGAAGGGGGAACAACAGGTGAATGGAGTAGCCCACATTCTTGTTCTTAACCTCATTGGTGGCTAAATAGTTCTTTTCTCTTTTTAAAAATTTGCTAATTTGAATATTTATGAGATGTGCACTTTATGGTCTATAAAGAAATTACAAAATAGCACATTTGGGAATAGATTTAGGCAGAGATTTGTTGAGTAAAGTTAATAAAAGTGTTTATATTCCCATAGAAAAAGTCCAAAAATAGTGCTTCTGAGCTATCTAGAGGAGGAGAAAGAGGAGGCATCTTAGTTGCTCAGTTGTGTCTGACTCTTTGAGATCCCATGAACTATAGCCCGCCAGCCAGCTTCTCTGTCCATGGGATTCTCCAGGCAAGAATACTGGAGTGGGTTGCCATTCCCTTCTCTAGAGAAGCCAGGGGTCCAACCTGGGTCTTTGCATTACAGGTAGATTTTTATCCATCTAAGCCACCAGGGAAGCCTGAGATATCTAGAACTGCACTTTAAATGGGACATCACTCATGGATTCATTATTTGCCTAGTAGAATATTTTCCCCATTGTCTTCTAAAAAGATACTTTCAACTAATGTTCACCATATGTATTGAACTTAGGTAAATGCTTCTATTATTTCATAATCTAATAAGCCTAATGGAACCAATAATTAATAATATAGAAATTGAACAAATAGAAAAGATAACACAGAATCAAACTCTTCATTTCAGTGTCTTGCCATGAAAAACTATATTGCCAAATCACAAATAATTGTTTCACTATACATGATAAATATGTTCAAAATACGTGTTAGTAATCTATAATATCATTTTAAATTACAGCAGTAAGCTTCTACATAATGAGATTATTAAAGGATTTTAATTGCTTGGGTTAGCAGAAGGTGAGAATGTTATATATAGTTCTTCAGAAAGGCATAGATATGTAAAAGGACTCTCAAAGACCTCTGTCAGCTCTATGAATCTATAATGTGATGCTTTGTTTGGAAAAATACTGGTGACAAATTATTTCCAGCAAGCCACCATGCATAAATATAAGTGTTGACTCTTGAGTAGCAAAACTGATTGTTTTGTCACTTCTATATTCTTCTGAATGTCATTTTTTATTTTCTAAAAAAGTCATATTGTAGCATCCTAACTTTATCTTACATATTTGCTATTGAATCAACAAGTAATTTTGTAAATACTAGATATTTAATTGTCAAAACATATCTACACATATCTTTATCTACATTCGGGTATTTATATGTGTCAGAGTAAAATAATCTGTTAATCATAAATAGTGATAGGGATAAGATGTTCAGTTGTTTGTAACATGACATTTCAGTGAGAAATTATCTAGTTTGAAATCTTTTCTACAAGCACCAAATGGATAAACAGACATAGAACAGAAAAAGAATTAAAAATAATGTTTTGATTATCTCTTGCTGTGTTATAAACTATCCCAATGCTCAGTTGCTTAACACAACCATTTTAGTTGTTTGCTCATGATTATGCAAATTTTTCAGGGTTACATGGAGATATCCTATCTTTCCTCTATTTGACAGTAATAGGGATGCCTCAGGTAGAACTGGAAAATCCACCCACAAAATGAATTCACTCATATAGTTGGCAAATTGGTTATGAGGATGGGTGACACCTCACCTGGGATTTGGATCTGGGTTTCAATCCTTTTGTAAAAGGACTATCAATTTGGGTAAATATGTTTTCATAGCACAGTGTTCCTAGGTAACATATTTATTATTAATATATGTTGGCTGCTTTCCCCCAGCAAACAAAAACAGAAACTCACAGACCTTCTTTCTTAAGACTTAATTTAATAACACCAGTATTTCTGGTACTATTTCCTGTTAGTTAAATCACTGAGCAAGGCCATAATCAAGGGGATCGTTTACACCATTGTGTGTAGACCCAGAAGCATGTCTCCTGGAGGTCAACAAACCAGCATTTTGCTGAAGATTGAGATACAGCCCTTAATGATTCATGTCTCATTTACCTTCTTTTCAGTATCACCAAAGCACCAACCCATTATGGCATCAGCTCAGACATGAAGCCTGTGATTTTGCCATCTAGATCAGGTCTAGGTATACAAATGAAGCTCTTCAGGTACAAATTCTCTTGTTCTAATGACCAGTAAATCTAAGAGGCAAATAAATGCTTTCAAGAAGCCCAAAACATAGTGCAAAGGCAATGACAAAGACAACAAAATAGCTATTTTCACACAAAATGGCAGATAATATGAGGTATATAGCAGTTATTGCTCCATTATGATTCTGAAAAGCAGCCAGTCAACCATATTCTTTTAATTCAGAACAAATTCTGTTGCGAGGGAATTGTTCTTCAAGGTTCCCAGGTCTAACCTCGGAATGATCCTTCATTTTCCGAAAGAAATGACCCATGTTTCCAGGTGAATAGCTTTCTTAACCTGTTTTTGTTTTGTTTTTGCCTATAGAAGTGCTGGAAAAACTCTAAGTGATCTTAGGCATGCCAATGAATTTATAAACCCAGAGATAAATCCACACATCTATGGACACCTTATCTTTGACAAAGGAGGCAAGAATATACAATGGATTAAAGACAATCTCTTTAACAAGTGGTACTGGGAAAACTAGTCAACCACTTGCAAAAGAATGAAACTAGAACACTTTCTAACACCATACACAAAAATAAACTCAAAATGGATTAAAGATCTAAACATAAGACCAGAAACTATAAAACTCCTGCTACTGCTTAGTCGCTTCAGTCGTGTCCAACTCTGTGCGACCGCATAGACGGCAGCCCACCAGGCTCTGCCATACCTAGGATTCTCCAGGAAAGAATACTGGAGTGGGTTGCCATTTCCTTCTCCATAAAACTCCTAGAGGAGAACATAAGCAAAACACTCTCCGACATAAACCACAGCAGGATCCTCTATGACCCACCTCCCAGAATATTGGAAATAAAAGCAAAAATAAACAAATGGGACCTAATTAAAATTAAAAGCTTCTGCACAACAAAGGAAACTATAAGCAGGTGAAAAGACAGCCTTCTGAATGGGAGAAAATAATAGCAAATGAAGCAACTGACAAAAAACTAATCTCAAAAATATACAACCAACTCCTGCAGCTAAATTCCAGAAAAATAAATGACCCAATCAAAAAATGGGCCAGAGAACTAAACAGACATGTCTCCAAAGAAGACATACAGATGGCTAACAAACACATGAAAAGATGCTCAACATCACTCATTTCCAGAGAAATGCAAATCAAAACCACAGTGAGGTACCATTTCACGCCAGTCAGAATGGCTGCGATCCAAAAGTCTACAAGCAATAAATGCTGGAGAGGGTGTGGAGAAAAGGGAACCCTCTTACACTGTTGGGGGGAATGCAAACTAGTACAGCCACTATGGAGAACAGTGTGGAGATTCCTTAAAAAATTGCAAATAGAACTGCCTTATGACCCAGCAATCCCACTGCTGGGCATACACACCAAGGAAACCAGAATTGAAAGAGACATGTGTACCCCAATGTTCATCACAGCGATGTTTATAATAGCCAGGACATGGAAGCAACACAGATGTCCATCAGCAGATGAATGGATAAGAAAGCTGTGGTCCATATACACAATGGAGTATCACTCAGCCATTAAAAAGAATACATTTGAATTCGTTCTAATGAGGTGGATGAAACTGGAGCCTATTATACAGAGTGAAGTAAGCCAGAAAGAAAAACACCAATACAGTATACTAACACATATATATGGAATTTAGAAAGATGGTAACAATAACTCTGTATGCGAGATGACAAAAGAGACACTGATGTATAGAAGTCTTTTGGACTCTGTGGGAGAGGGAGAGGATGGGATAATTTGGGAGAATGGCATTGAAACATGTACAATATCATATATGAAACTAATCACCAGTCCAGGTTTGATGCATGATACTGGATGCTTGGGGCTGGTGCACTGAGACGACCCAGAGGGATGGTACTGGGAGGGAGGAGAGAGGGGGGTTCAGGATGGGGAACAGGTGTATACATGTGGCAGATTCATGTTGATGTATGGCAAAACCAATACAATGGTGTAAAGTGATTAACCTCCAATTAAAATAAGTAATTTTTTATTTTTTTAATGGAAAAAAACAGTATGATCCATGAGGAGAAAAAATAATGAGTTGGACTTAATTAAAATTAAAATTTCTGCACTATGATAGACAGTGTTAATAACAAGAAAGACAAGCCACAGAATGAGAGAAAATATTTGGAAAACATGTTAAAGAATTTATAAGCAAAATAAATATTTAAAAAAAAAAGGAACGTTCAAAACTAAGAAAACAACGAACTTAGAAAATGGTCGAATTTCCAGAACAGAGAAAAAAAGAAAATGGATGAAAGTTTATAGTGGACTGCTTCACCAAACAAGATGTACAGGCAATAAATAATCATATAAAAAGATGCTTAAATATGTCACTATTAGGAAACTGCAAATTAGAACAATGGAGAGATACCACTATACTCCTAAGAGAATGGCTAAAAGTGAGAAAAAAAAAAACCTGACAAAGCAATTTCAGGTGAGGATACAGAACAAACTGGTCAGAACAATTTTATGCAAATCAAAAAAATAGACAAAATAGATCAGTTCCTTAAAGAAAATGAACGAATAATCTTATAGAAGATGAAACACAACATCAGAAAGAAAACCTTGTAAGAACTTTCCTCATATGTATGCAAATATCAACTTGAAGAAGATCATTAGTTTGAATGTACAATCTAGACCGAGCATAAAGATGGCGGAGGAATAGGCCGGGAAGACCACTTTCTCCCTCACAAATTCCTCAAAAGAACATTTCAATGCTGAGCAAACTCCACAAAACAACTTCTGTAGGCTGGCAGAAGTCATCAGGCAACCAGAAAAGCAGACCATTGTCTTCAAAAACAGGTAGGAAAAAATATAAAAGATGAAAAAGGAGACAAAGGAGGTGGGGAGGGAGCTCCGTCCCGGGAAGGGAAGCCCGTCCCGGGAAGGGAATTTTAAGAAGAGAGGTTTCCAAACACCAGGAAACACTCTCCCTGCCGAGTCTGTGGCGAGTCTTGGAAACACAGAGGACAATATAACAGGAAGGAAAAATAAAGAAATAATTAAAACCAAGAGATTACAAGCCCAACAGTAACTCCCTCAGTGGAAAAGCAGCACAGACGCCTGCATCCGCCACTGGGAAGTGGGGGCAGGGCAGGGACGCGCGGGAGGCGCGGGCTGCAGTGCTTTGTAAGAATCGGGCAGGAACGCCCCACCCGCAACCAGAACGATCTAACTTGCGCTAGCAAACCAGACTGTGGGACAGCTACCGCCCGAAAAGCTCGAACATGAGACACCGCGAGGACCGAGCACAGAACAAAGGACGGAACGGAAAAAGCCGGCTGCAGACCATCCCCCCCGGGGACAGGCAGCCAGAGCCGTAAGGGCTGGAAAGGGGCAATTGCAGACCCAGAGAGACTACTTACCTAACTGCAAGCAGGCCTCTTTGCTAAGACTTCTGGGGGTGCTGGACAGTCACAATCTGCCTCACGGGGGACACCAGCGACCCACCCAGAAAACTGAGCAGCAGCGGCAGAAAAGGTGACACGCCGCGGCGATCGCGCTCGCCAAACTCCTGAGCTACTCGGACCTGGGAAGGGCGCAAAGCGCAGTCCCAGCCGAATCTGTGCCTCTGAGGGCGGCCTGAGCGCCGAACCTGAGCGGCTTGGACCGGGGAAGTGCACGCAGCCTAGGGCCGGCCCCAGACGGTTCCCGGCTGAGCATCGTAGAGCCGGAGCGGTTTGCGCGCCGTGAGAAGGGACAGGTCAAGCGGGGCTCAGACACTGTGTGCACACGACAGTGCTATTTGTTTGCAGCATCCCCCCTCCCCACAGTGCGACTGAACTAGTGAGCCTAAAAAACCAGCAAACGGAAGAAGTTAAACAGAGGGAACCACCTTGGAAGTGATCCCACACAGCCCAAAACATCAGAGAAGGGCCAGATATATTTTTACTATTTTTAAAATCATTCCTTTTTTTTTTTCTTTTTTTTTCTAACTTTTTTTTTATTAAGTCTTCTATTTCTCCTCTAATTTTTATTACTATAACCTACTATTACTATTTTTAAAAAAAAAGACTTTTTTTTTTAAGGCAAACACCATATATTGCGTTTTGATGGTTGTTGGTGGTTTTTTGTTTTTTGTTTTTTTGTTTTGTTTTTTTTGTTTGTTTTAATAATTCTTGTTTTTTTTTTCTTTCTTTCTTTCCTCCTTTTTCCTTCTGCTTCTTTTCTTTAATATTGTATTTTTGAAAATCCAACCTCTACTCTAGATTTTTAATCTTTGCTCTTAGGTTTTTGTTGTCAATTTTGTACATTTAAAAACCCAAGCTTCACTACCCAAGTTTACCTGAGAGCGAGATTACTGGCTTGACCACTCTCTTCTCCTTTGGACTCTCCTTTTTCTCCACCAGGTGGCCTCTGTCTCTTTTCTCCCCCATCTCTTCTCTATCCAACTCTGTGAATCTCTGTGTGTTCCAGACGGTGGAGAATACCTAAGGAACTGGTTACTGGCAGGATTTGTCTTTCTCCTTCTCATTCCTCTCTCTTATCCTCCTGGTCACCTCTGTCTACTTCCTCCCTCTCCTCTTCCTCGTATAACTCCATAAATACCTCTGAGCGGTCCAGACTATAGAGCGCACATAAGGAAGTGACTACTGGCTAGCTTGCTCTCTCTTCTTTTGATCTCACCGCATCTCATTCCAGTTACCTCTAACTACCCCCTCCATCTTCTCTTCTCCTTGTAACTCAGTGAACCTCTCTGAGTGTCCCTCAATGTGGAGAAACTTTTCATCTTTAACCTAGATGTTTTATCATCGGTGCTGTATAGATGGAGAAGTCTAGAGTCTACTGTAAAAATAAAAATGAAGACCAGAAGCAGGAGGCTTAAATCCAAAGCCTGAAAACATTAGAGAACTCTTGAATTCAGGGAACATTAAGCAATAGGAGCTCATCAAATGCCTTCATACCTACACTGAAACCAAGCTCCACCCAAGGGCCAACAAGTTCCAAAACAAGACATACCACTCAAATTCTCCAGCAACACAGGAACACTCCCCTGAGCTTCAATATACAGGCAGCTCAAAATTATTCCAAAACCTTTGATGTCTCATAACCCATTACTGGTCACTCCACTGCACTCCAGAGAGAAGAAACCCAGCTCCACCCACCAGAACTCCAACACAAGCCTCCCTAACCAGGAAACCTTGACAAGCCACTGATACAACCCCACCCACAGTGAGGAAGCTCCATAATAAAGAGAACTCCACAAATTACCAGAATATAAAAAGGCCACCCCAAACGCAGCAATATAACCAAGATGAAGAGACAGAGGAATACTCAGCAGGTAAAGGAACAGGAGAGTTGCCCACCAAACCAAACAAAAGAGGAAGAAGTAGGGAATCTACCTGAGAAGGAATTCCGAATATTGATAGTGAAAATGATCCAAAATCTTGAAATCAAAATGGAATCACAGATAAATAGCCTAGAGACAAGGATTGAGAAGATGCAAGAAAGGTTTAGCAAGGACCTAGAAGAAATAAAAAAGAATCAAAATATAATGAATAACGCAATAAATGAGATCAGAAACACTCTGGAGGCAACAAATAGTAGAATAACGGAGGCAGAAGATAGGATTAGTGAAATAGAAGATAGAATGGTAGAAATAAATGAATCAGAGAGGAAACAAGAAAAACGAATTAAAAGAAATGAGGACAATCTCAGAGACCTCCAGGACAATATGAAATGCTCCAACATTCGAATTATAGGAGTCCCAGAAGAAGAAGACAGAAAGAAAGATCATGAGAAAATCCTTGAGATAATAGTTGAAAACTTCTCTAAAATGGGGAAGGAAATAATCACCCAAGTCCAAGAAACACAGAGAGTTCCAAATAGGATAAACCCAAGGCGAAACGCCCCAAGACACATATTAATCAAATTAACAAAGATCAAACACAAAGAACAAATATTAAAAGCAGCAAGGGAAAAACAACAAATAACACACAAGCGGATTCCCATAAGGATAACAGCTGATCTTTCAATAGAAACTCTCCAGGCCAGGAGGGAATGGCAAGACATACTTAAAGTGATGGAAGACAATAACCTACAGCCCAGATTACTGTACCCAGCAAGGATCTCATTCAAATACGAAGGAGAAATCAAAAGCTTTACAGACAAGCAAAAGCTGAGAGAATTCAGCACCACCAAACCAGCTCTCCAACGAACTCTAAAGGATATTCTCTAGACAGGAAACACAAAAAGGGTGTATAAACCCGAACCCAAAACAATAAAGTAAATGGTAACAGGATCATATTTATCAATAATTACCTTAAACGTAAATGGGTTGAATGCCCCAACCAAAAGGCAAAGACTGGCCAAATGGATACAAAAACAAGACCCCTCTATATGCTGCTTACAAGAGACCCACCTCAAAACAAGGGACACATACAGACTGAAAGTGAAGGGCTGGAAAAAGATATACCACGCAAATAGAGACCAAAAGAAAGCAGGAGTGGCAATACTCGTATCCGATAAAATAGACTTTAAAACAAAGGCTGTGAAAAGAGACAAAGAAGGCCACTACATAATGATCAAAGGATCAATCCAAGAAGAAGATATAACAATTATAAATATATATGCACCCAACATAGGAGCACCGCAATATGTAAGACAAATGCTAACAAGTATGAAAGGGGAAATCAACAGTAACACAATAATAGTGGGAGACTTTAATACCCCACTCACACCTATGGACAGATCAACTAAACAGAAAATCAACAAAGAAACACAAACTTTAAATGATACATTAGATCAATTAGACCTAATTGATATCTATAGGACATTTCACCCCAAAACAATGAATTTCACCTTTTTTTCAAGTGCTCATGGAACCTTCTCCAGGATAGATCACATCCTGGGCCATAAATCTAAACTTGATAAATTCAAAAAAATCGAAATCATTCCAAGCATCTTTTCTGACCATAATGCATTAAGATTAGATCTCAATTACAGGAGAAAAACTACTAAAAATTCCAACATATGGAGGTTGAACAACACACTTCTGAATAACCAACAAATCACAGAAGAAATCAAAAAAGAAATCAAAATATGCATAGAAACTAATGAAAATGAAAACACAACAACCCAAAACCTGTGGGACACTATAAAAGCAGTGCTAAGAGGAAAGTTCATAGCAATACAGGCATACCTCAAGAAACAAGAAAAAAGTCAAATAAATAACCTAACTCTACAACTAAAGCAACTAGAAAAGGAAGAATTGGAGAACCCCAGAGCTAGTAGAAGGAAAGAAATCTTAAAAATTAGGGCAGAAATAAATGCTAAAGAAACAAAAGAGACCATAGCAAAAATCAACAAGGCCAAAAGCTGGTTCTTTGAAAGGATAAATAAAATTGACAAACCACTAGCCAGACTCATCAAGAAGCAAAGAGAGAAAAATCAAATCATTAAAATTAGAAATGAAAATGGAGAGATCACAACAGACAACGCAGAAATACAAAGGATCATAAGAGACTACTATCAGCAGTTGTATGCCAATAAAATGGACAACATGGAAAAAATGGACAAATTCCTAGAAAAGTACAATTTTCCAAAACTGAACCAGGAAGAAATAGAAAATCTTAACAGACCCATCACAAGCACGGAAATTGAAACTGTTATCAGAAATCTTCCAGCAAACAAAAGCCCAGGTCCAGATGGCTTCACAGCTGAATTCTACCAAAAATTTCGAGAAGAGCTAACACCTATCCTACTCAAACTCTTCCAGAAAATTGCAGAGGAAGGTAAACTTCCAAACTCATTCTATGAGGCCACCATCACCCTAATACCAAAACCTGACAAAGATGTCACAAATAAAGAAAACTACAGGCCAATATCACTGATGAACATAGATGCAAAAATCCTCAAAAAATTCTAGCAATCAGAATCCAACAACACATTAAAAAGATCATACACCATGACCAAGTGGGCTTTATCCCAGGGATGCAAGGATTCTTCAATATCCGCAAGTCAATCAATGTAATTCACCACATTAACAAATTGAAAAGCAAAAACCATATGATTATCTCAATAGGTGCAGAGAAGGCCTTTGACAAAATTCAACATCCATTTATGATAAAAACTCTCCAGAAAGCAGGAATAGAAGGAAGATACCTCAACATAATAAAAGCTATATATGACAAACCCACAGCAAACATTATCCTCAATGGTGAAAAATTGAAAGCATTTCCCCTAAAGTCAGGAACAAGACAAGGGTGTCCACTTTCACCACTACTATTCAACATAGTTCTGGAAGTTTTGGCCACAGCAATCAGAGCAGAAAAAGAAATAAAAGGAATCCAAATTGGAAAAGAAGAAGTAAAACTCTCACTGTTTGCAGATGACATGATCCTCTACATGGAAAACCCTAAAGACTCCACCAGAAAATTACTAGAGCTCATCAATGAATATAGTAAAGTTGCAGGATATAAAATCAACACACAGAAATCCCTTGCATTCCTATACACTAATAATGAGAAAGTAGAAAAAGAAATTAAGGAAACAATTCCATTCACCATTGCAACGAAAAGAATAAAATACTTAGGAATATATCTACCCAAAGAAACTAAAGACCTATATATAGAAAACTATAAAACACTGATGAAAGAAATAAAAGAGGACACTAATAGATGGAGAAATATACCATGTTCATGGACCAGAAGAATCAATATAGTGAAAATGAGTATACTACCCAAAGCAATTTACAAATTCAATGCAATCCCTATCAAGCTACCAGCCATATTTTTCACAGAACTAGAACAAATAACTTCAAGATTTGTATGGAAATACAAAAAACCTCGAATTGCCAAAGCAATCTTGAGAAAGAAGAATGGAACTGGAGGAATCAACTTGCCTGACTTCAGGCTCTACTACAAAGCCACAGTCATCAAAACAGTATGGTACTGGCACAAAGACAGACATATAGATCAATGGAACAAAATAGAAAGCCCAGAGATAAATCCACACACATATGGACACCTTATCTTTGACAAAGGAGGCAAGAATATACAATGGAGTAAAGACAATCTCTTTAACAAGTGGTGCTGGGAAAACTGGTCAACCACTTGTAAAAGAATGAAACTAGATCACTTTCTAACACCGCACACAAAAATAAACTCAAAATGGATTAACGATCTAAATGTAAGACCAGAAACTATAAAACTCCTAGAGGAGAATATAGGCAAAACACTCTCCGACATAAATCACAGCAGGATCCTCTATGATCCACCTCCCAGAATACTGGAAATAAAAGCTAAAATAAACAAATGGGATCTAATTAAAATTAAAAGCTTCTGCACAACAAAGGAAAATATCAGCAAGGTGAAAAGACAGCCTTCTGAATGGGAGAAAATAATAGCAAATGAAGCAACTGACAAACAACTAATCTCAAAAATATACAAGCAACTTATGCAGCTCAATTCCAGAAAAATAAACGACCCAATCAAAAAATGGGCCAAAGAACTAAATAGACATTTCTCCAAAGAAGACATACGGATGGCTAACAAACACATGAAAAGATGCTCAACATCACTCATTATCAGAGAAATGCAAATCAAAACCACAATGAGGTACCACTTCACACCAGTCAGAATGGCTGCGATCCAAAAATCTGCAAGCAATAAATGCTGGAGAGGGTGTGGAGAAAAGGGAACCCTCCTACACTGTTGGTGGGAATGCAAACTAGTACAGCCACTATGGAGAACAGTGTGGAGATTCCTTAAAAAATTGCAAATAGAACTCCCTTATGACCCAGCAATCCCACTGCTGGGCATACACACCGAGGAAACCAGAATGGAAAGAGACACATGTACCCCAATGTTCATCGCAGCACTGTTTATAATAGCCAGGACATGGAAACAACCTAGATGTCCATCAGCAGATGAATGGATAAGAAAGCTGTGGTACATATACACAATGAAGTATTACTCAGCCGTTAAAAAGAATTCATTTGAATCAGTTCTGATGAGATGGATGAAATTGGAGCCGATTATACAGAGTGAAGTAAGCCAGAAAGAAAAACACCAATACAGTATACTAACACATATATATGGAATTTAGAAAGATGGCAATGACGACCCTGTGTGCAAGACAGGAAAAAAGACACAGCTGTGTATAATGGACTTTTGGACTCAGAGGGAGAGGGAGAGGGTGGGATGATTTGGGAGAATGGCATTCTATCATGTATACTATCATGTAAGAATTGAATCGCCAGTCTATGTCTGACGCAGGATACAGCATGCTTGGGGCTGGTGCATGGGGATGACCCACAGAGATGTTATGGGGAGGGAGGTGGGAGGGGGGTTCATGTTTGGGAACACATGTAAGAATTAAAGATTTTAAAATTTAAAAAAAAAAATTTAAAAAAAAAGGGAAAAAATAAAAATAAAAAAATAAAATAAATGTACAACCTAAAATAATAAAACTTCTAGAATGAAATATAGGAAAAAGATGTCTAACCCTGAGAAAGGCAAAAAATTGTTAATAGAAAGTGGTATACACAGAACACAAGTCCTCTGTGTTCCAGATATATGGCTGAAAAGTTGAAAGTACAGTAGCACCCTCTTCTAAGACTCCCACTGGATGCCTGAAACCACACTGTACCAAACCCTATACATACTGTTTTTCCTATATAAACATACCTATACATTTTCTGTACACACAGTAAAGTTTAATGTATAGATTAGGAACAGTATGAGATTAGGGCTTCCCTGGTGGCTCACATGGTAAAGGATCTGCCTACAATGCGGGAGAGCTGGGTTCCATCTCTGAGCTGGGAAAAACCCCTAGAGATGGGGATGGCACCCTGCTCCAGTATTCTTGCCTGGAGAATTCTATGGACAGAGGAGTCTGGCGGGCTATAGGGTCACAAAGAGTCAGGCATGACTGACTAACACACACACACACACACACACACACACACACGCGCGCGCGCGCGCGTGCGCGAGATTAACAACAATGATAATAAAATGAAATAATTATAACAAAATATTGCAATAACAGTTATGCAAATATGCTGCTGCTGCTGCTAAGTCGCTTCAGTAGTGTCCGATTCTGTGTGACCCCAGAGACGGCAGCCCACCATGCTCCCCCGTCCCTGGGATTCCCCAGGTAAGAACACTGGAGTGGGTTGCCATTTCCTTCTCCAGTGCATGAAAGTGAAAAGGCAAAGTGAAGTCGCTCAGTCATGTCTGACCCTCAGTGACCCCATGGACTGCAGCCTTCCAGGCTCCTCTGTCCATGGGATTTTCCAGGCAAGAGTACTGGAGTGGGGTGCCATTACCTTCTCTGATGCAAATATAGTCTCTCAAAATACCAAATGTAGTGCCTTTCCCATCTTAACTAAGCCTTTAACACACACCGTGGCCTTGACTTGCAGCTTGAGGTGCCATAACATAACTAGCACGACTTTCTCTTTCCTTCCTCACAATTTCAGGCATAGAAGATTCATTCTTACCATAGATCCTAGTACCTCAGCATATGATCCTTTTTTCCCTCTCCTTATTAAGTCAACAGGTTTCACTTTTCACTTAAAGAAAGCACTTTACAGCTTCTCCTTGGCATATCCGAATTGTCGGCATCACTATTCTTGCACTTCAGGGCCATTTTTAAGTCAAATAAGAGAGTTACCTGAACATAGGGCTGTCAGAGCGATACCTCAAGCAGTCGATCCGGTAAGAAAGATGGCAGCTGAGCAACTGACCAGAGAGCGATAGCAAGCGAGACAACGCCAGATTTCATCACGCTGCTCAAAACAGCTGTGCGATTTTAAAACCTAGACCGTTCATTTCAGAAATTTCCCACCTAATATTTTCAAACCATAGTTGACCCTGAGTAGCTGAAATTGCAGAAAACAAAACGGCGACAAGAGAGGACTACTGTATATGTGATTCCCACCCCCACTTTTGCTGGAAATTGTTAGGATTCGTTTGTGTTCATGAACGTTACTGTCATGAATTGATATGGGTGTATTTTCATACATTGTGGTGAATTAAATTGAGCCTTTGTGTCCAGAAATGCACGTCCTTCACATTTGGAAAACATTATTGAATATGTCTTCGATTAATTCTTCCTTTCGATTTAATCTGTTCTTTCCCAAGTTCCCATTAGTCCAATTTATTGAGTAATTGTCTTTTACTACTGTTTTCTCTATTGTTTTCCTTTTCCCCCTTCTCTTTTTTTTTTTTTAAGAGAACTTCCTGAACCTTTATTTGACTTATTTTTATATAATTTACAAAATATTTTTCATGTTCTCAAATTAACCTTTTTTTATGTAATTTCTAGTTTCTGTTTAATGGATGCAGTATCTTTAAAATTCTTCCTGGACAAACGTTTAATAGTATTTTCGTGGGAGGTTGTTCCCTACATAGCCTATGATGTCTTCCAATTTTACTTTCTTACTTTTTGCTTTGATCTCTGTGTTAGAGATTTCGCTCAGATTACTTGGTGATCTTGCATTTGTGCTCATAATTAAGATCATGCTACATGTGTCTTAATTTCTGTGCACAGTAGAGGGGTGCACAAATTGAAAAGACTGATTTATTATCAGAGGAGCTTTTCTTTAGTGGTTAGCACCCACATGGAAGAATCCACACGTCACCTGACTAAATTACATGTCAGACAGCAAGGATTTTGTTAGCTGTGGTATGAGGGGGATTGAGGATTTAACACACAGTTTCCTTTCATTTCATTCTTTGGGTACTATAAGACTGCCCTCAAAGTTTTACGTTGTCTCGGAAAAATTGACCCTTTGTTTTACTCTCCCTAGGAATCAGACATGACTGAGCAACTTCACTTTCACTTTTCACTTTCATGCATTGGAGAAGGAAATGGCAACCCATTCCAGTGTTCTTGCCTGGAGAATCGCAGGGACAGGGAGCCTGGTGGGCTGCCATCTCTGGGGTCACACAGAGCTGGACACGACTGAAGCAACTTAGCAGTAGCAGCAGCAGTAAATTTTCAGTAATTTTTCTGCAATCTGTCTTCCACTATTTAATCTTATCAACTCCTCTAATGCTTTTTTTTTTCCTTCTGGATTTTTATTTGTGTTGACATTGGGAGGAAATAAGTGTAAATATGTGTGTTCATTCCATCAATTTCAACTAGGGTCTTGACTTTTCAAACCAAATATTATGAGGAAAAATACAAACAGTGGAAAAATTAAATATGAAAAGCAAGGTAGAGGTATGGAAAATGATGTAAATATTAAATTTAGCAAAAATACACTTATTTTTAAATCAAATTATAAACTAACTTAGCTCTAAGAAGAGACACTTATTCCTACACTTCATCAAGAACTTAGGATGTTCCAGTGATTTGTGATAGACAAAAAGAGGAAATCAGTCAGGGTAAGAAAAATTCTAACAAAAATCATATTCACTATTTATAAGTGTTCATGAGAATTTTTTTGATGTGGATCTGTTTCTCAAATGATTACCAAAAAAAATGCTGAAATAGTCTCTAGATACTAGAAGGATTTGCAAAAGTGATAACATGCTTGATTTTGACTGTGTCTAATGCACTCAATATGCCAGCAAATTTGGAAAACCCAGCACTGGCCACAGGACTGGAAAAGGTCAGTTTTCATTACAATCCCAAAGAAAGGCAATGCCAAAGAATGTTCAAACTACTGCACAATTGCACTCATCTCACACACAAGTAAGTTAATGCTCAAAATTCTCCAAGCCAGGCTTCAGCAATACGAGAACCGTGAACTTCCAGATGTTCAAGCTGGTTTTAGAAAAGGCAGAGGAATCAGAGATCAAATTGCCAACATCTGCTGGATCATTGAAAAAGCAAGAGAGTTCCAGAAAAACATCTATTTCTGCTTTATTGACTATGCCAAAGCCTTTGACTGTGTTCAGTTCAGTTCAGTTGCTCAGTCGTGTCTGACTCTTTGTAACCCCATGAATTGCAGCACGCCAGGCCTCCCTGTCCATCACCAACTACTGGAGTTCACTCAAATTCATGTCCATCAAGTCGGTGATGCCATCCAGCCATCTCATCCTCTGTCGTCTCCTTCTCCTCCTGCCCTTGATCCCTCCCAGCATCACGGTCTTTTCCAATGAGTCAACTCTTCACATGAGGTGGTGCTCAGCTATCTTCACAGTCCAAATCTCACATTCATAGATGACTACTGAGAAAACTATAGCCTTGACTAGATGGACCTTTGTTACCAAAGTAATGTCTCTGCTTTTGAATATGCTATCTAGGTTTGCCATAACTTTACCAAATAGGAAAAGGAGTACATCAAGGCTGTATATTGTCACCCTACTTATTTAACTTTTATGCAGAGTACATCATGAGAAACGCTGGGCTGGAGGAACCACAAGCTGGAGTCAAGATTGCTGGGAGAAATATCAATAACCTCACATATGCAGATGACACCACCTTTATGGCAGAAAGTGAAGAGGAACTAAAGAACCTCTTGATGAAAGTGAAAGAGGAGAGTGAAAAAGTTGGCTTAAAGCTCAACATTCAGAAAATGAAGATCATGGCATCCGGTCCCATCACTTCATGGGAAATAGATGGGGAAACAGTGGAAACAGTGTCAGACTTTATTTTTGGGGCTCCAAAATCACTGCAGATGGTGATTGAAGCCATGAAATTAAAAGACGCTTAGTCCTTGGAAGAAAAGTTATGACCAACTTAGATAGCATATCCAAAAGCAGAGACATTACTTTGCAAACAGAGGTCCATCTAGTCAAGGCTATGGTTTTTCCAGTGGTCACGTATGGATGTGAGAGTTGGACTGTGAAGAAAGCTGAGCACCGACAAATTGATGCTTTGGAACTGTGGTGTTGGAGAAGACTCTTGAGAGTCCCTTGGACTGCAAGGAGATCCAACCAGTCCATCCTAAAGGAGATCAGTCCTGAGTTTTCATTGGAAGGACCTGGTGCTGGAACTGAAACTCCAATACTTTGGCCACTTCATGAGAAGAGTTGACTCACTGGAAAAGACCCTGATTCTGGGAGGGATTAGGGGCAGGAGGAGAAGAGGATGACAGAGGACGAGATGGCTGGATTGCATTACCAACCTGAGGGACATGAGTTTGGATAAACTCTGGGAGTTGGTGATGGACAGGGAGAACTGGCGTGCTGCGATTCATGGCATTGCAAAGAGTCGGATGCGACTGAGCGACTGAACTGAGCTGTACTGAAAAGCAAATGAAAATGAAAATGTAAATCTGCCCATACAAGTGTGTTTTTTAAAAGGCCACTAGACCATTAAGATAGTTCAATTTGGGATTTCTACAAATATTTATTCATGACATATTTTCAATAACTAAAATGTAAATAATATATCAGCAAGATATGAACCTTACAATATTCAAATTTGTACATTTAAGAGAAAGACCACTCTGCATGTCACTCTTCACAAGCTTTATTACTATGTGTATGCATGCATGTGCAGTCATGTCCAACTCTTTGTGACCCCTTGGACTGTATCCTGTCAGGCTCCTCTGTCCATGGGATTTTTTAGGCTAAAATCCTGGGGTGGATTGCCATTTCTTCCTTCAAGGGATCTTCCTGACCGAGGGACAGAAACCGTGTCTCCTGTATTGGCTGCATTGCAGGTGAATTGTTTGTCCACTGAACCACTGGGGAAGCCCATATTAGTATATTCCTATAGAATAAGTAAACAACCAGAGTACACCTTTTTGGAAGGCTATATATTAATTCAGGAAAGTTAATTTTTAACAATTTTAGTTCATTTTCCTCTAATAATGATATATATTGTAATTTTCACATTTTAATTAAAGTCAATAGTGAGAACCTGATTCTTAATTAAATTATCCCTATTTCTAATATAATTAAATTCCAACTCTGTATAATAAAACTGTTTTCATTCTTCACTTCATAATATACTTTTTCCCCCAAAGACAAGTGAGTACAGTCACTGTATGAAAAGTAAAGGGAATTAACTTATTGATTTAAAATTCTTAATCATATATCAGTTTAGTTCAGTTCAGTCGCTCAGCCATGTCTGACTCTTTGTGACCCCATGAATCGCAGCACGCCAGGCCTCCCTGTCCATCACCATCTCCTGGAGTTCACTCAGACTCACATCATTCGACTCTGTGATGCCATACAGCCATCTGATCCTCGGTCGTCCCCTTCTCCTCCTGCCCCCAATCCCTCCCAGCATCAGAGTCTTTTCCAATGAGTCAACTCTTCGCATGAGGTAGCCAAAGTACTGGAGCTTCAGCTTCAGCATCAGTCCTTCCAAAGAAATCCCAGGGTTGATCTCCTTCAGAATGGACTGGTTGGATCTCCTTGCAGTCCAAGGGACTCTCAAGAGTCTTCTCCAACACCACAGTTCAAATGCATCAGTTCTTCGGCGCTCAGCCTTCTTCACAGTCCAACTCTCACATCCATACATGACCACAGGAAAAACCATAGCCTTGACTAGATGGACCTCTGTTTGCAAAGTAATGTCTCTGCTTTTGAATATGCTATCTAGGTTGGTCATAACTTTTCTTCCAAGGACTAAGCGTCTTTTAATTTCATGGCTGCAGTCACCATCTGCAGTGATTTTGGAGCCCCAAAAAATGAAGTCTGACACTGTTTCCATTGTTTCCCCATCTATCTCCCATGAAGTGATGGGACCGGATGCCATGATCTTCGTTTTCTGAATGTTGAGCTTTAAGTCAACTTTTTCACTCTCCTCTTTCACTTTCATCAAGAGGCTTTTTAGCTCCTCTTCACTTTCTGCCGTAAGGGTGGTGTCATCTGCATATCTGAGGTTAATGATATTTCTCCCAGCAATCTTGATTCCAGCTTATGTTTCTTCCAGTCCAGTGTTTCTCATGATGTACTCTGCATAGAAGTTAAAGAAGCAGGGTGACGATATGCAGCTTTGACGTACTCCTTTTCCTATATGGAACCAGTCTGTTGTTCCATGTCCAGTTCTAACTGTTGCTTCCTGACCTGCATACAGATTTCTCCAGAGGCAGGTCAGGTGGTCTGGTATTCCCATCTCTTGAAGAATTTTCCACAGTTTTTTGTAATCCACACAGTCAAAGACTTTGGCATAGTCAATAAAGCAGAAATAGACGTTTTCCTGGAACTCTCTTGCTTTTTCCATGATCCAGCGGATGTTGGCAATTTGATCTCCAGTTCATCTGCCTTTTCTAAAACCAGCTTGAACATCAGGGAGCTCATGGTTCATGTATTGCTGAAGTCTGGCTTGGAGAATTTTGACCATTACTTTACTAGCATGGGAGATGAGTGCAATTGTGTGGTAGTTTGAGCATTCTTTGGCATTGCCATTCTTTGGGATTGGAATGAAAACTGACCTTTTCCAGTCCTGTGGCCACTGCTGAGTTTTCCCAATTTGCTGGCATATTGAGTGCAGCACTTTCACAGCATTATCTTTCAGGATTTGAGACAGCTCCACTGGAATTCCATCACCTCCACTAGCTTTGTTCATACTGATGCTCTCTAAGGCCCACTTGACTTCACATTCCAAGATGTCTGGCTCTAGATTACTGATCACATCATCATGATTATCTGGGTCGTGAAGATCTTTTTTGTACAGTTCTTCCATGTATTCTTGCCACCTCTTCTTAATATCTTGTGCTTCTGTTAGGTCCAGACCATTTCTGTCCTTTATCAAAGCCATCTTTGCATGAAATGTTCTCTTGGTATCTCTAATTTTCTTTAAGAGATCTCTAGTCTTTCCCATTCTGTTGTTTTCCTCTATTTCTTTGCATTGATCACTCAAGAAGGCTTTCTTATCTCTTCTTGCTATTCTTTGGAACTCTGCATTCAGATGCTTATATCTTTCCTTGTCACCTTTGCTTTTCGCCTCTCTTCTTTTCACAACCATTTTTTAAGGTCTCCCCAGGCAGCCATTTTGCTTTTTTGCATTTCTTTTCCATGGGGATGGTCTTGATCCCTGTCTCCTGTACAATGTCATGAACCTCATTCCATAGTTCATCAGGCAATGTATCTATCAGATCTAGGCCCTTAAATCTATTTCTCACTTCCACTGTATTATCATAAGGGATTTGATTTAGGTCATACCTGAATGGTCTAGCGGTTTTCCTTACTTTCTTTAATTTGAGTCTGAATTTGGTAATAAGGAGTTCATGATCTGAGCCACAGTCAGCTCCTGGTCTTGTTTTTGTGGACTGTATAGAGCTTCTCCATCTTTGGCTGCAAAGAATATAATCAATCTGATTTTGATGTTGACCATCGGGTGATGTCCATGTGTAGAGTCTTCTCTTGTGTTGTTGGAAGAGGGTGTTTGCTATGACCAGTGCATTTTCTTGGCAAAACTCTATTAGTCTTTGCCCTGCTTCATTCCACATTCCAAGGCCAAATTTGCCTGTTACTCCAGGTGTTTCTTGACTTCCTACTTTTGCATTCCAGTCCCCTATAATGAAAAGGACATCTTTTTTGGGTGTTAGTTCTAAAAGTTCTTGTAGGTCTTCATAATACCGTTCAACTTCAGTTTCTTCAGCATCACTGGTTGGGGCATAGACTTGGATAGCTGTGATATTGAATGGTTTGCCTTGGAGACGAACAGAAATCATTCTGTCGTTTTTGAGATTGTATCCAAGTACTGCATTTCGGACTCTTTTGTTGACCATGATGGCTACTCCATTTCTTCTGAGGGATTCCTGCCCGCAGTAGTAGATATAATGGTCATCTGAGTTAAATTCACCCATTCCAGTCCATTTTAGTTCACTGATTCCTAGAATGTCGACGTTCACCCTTGCCATCTCTTGTTTGACCACTTCCAATTTGCCTTGATTCATGGCCCTGACATTCCAGGTTCCTATGCAATATTGCTCTTTACAGCATCGGATCTTGCTTCTATCACCAGTGACATCCACAACTGGGTATTGTTTTTGCTTTGGCTCCATCCCTTCATTCTTTCTGGAGTTATTTCTCCACTGATCTCCAGTAGCATATTGGGCACCTAATGACCTGGGGAGTTCCTCTTTTGGTATCCTATCATTTTGCCTTTTCATACAGTTAATGGGGTTCTCAAGGTGAGAATACTGAAGTGGCTTGCCATTCCCTTCTCCAGTGGACCACATTCTGTCAGACCTCTCCACCATGACCAGCCCATCTTGGGGTGCCCCGCAGGCATGGCTTGGTTTCATTGAGTTAGACAAGGCTGTGGTCCTAGTGTGATTAGATTGACTAGTTTTCTGGGAGTATAGTTTCAGTGTGTCTGCCCTGTGATGCCCTCTTGCAACACCTACCATCTTACTTGGGTTTCTCTTACCTTGGGCGTGGGGTATCTCTTCACAGCTGCCCAAGCAAAGCACAGCCACTGCTCCTTACCTTGGACAAGGGGTATCTCCTTACCGCCACAGTTCCTGACCTTCAACGTGGGATAGCTCCTCTAGGCCCTCCTGTGCCTGCGCAGCCATGGGTCCTCGGGTTGCTCCTCCCAGCCGCCGGCCCTGGGCTCCGGCGTGGCTGGCTCCTCCCATTTGCCACCCCTGGCTTGGGATGACTCCTCAGGGTCACCGCCCCTGGCCTCGGGCACGAGGTGGCTTCTCCCGGCCACCACTGGCCTCGGACGTGGGGTAGCTCCTCCCAGCCGCCACCCTGACCTCGGATGCGGGGTGTCTCCTCCCCGCCACCACTGACCTCAGATGCAGGGTAGCTTGTCCCAGCCACCACTGACCTTGGACTCAAGGTAGCTCCTCTCCACTGTTCCTGCGCCGACGCAGCCTGGCACTCTAGGCCGCTGCCCCTGACCTCGGACGTGGGTTAGCTCCTTTTGGCTGCTATATATGATTGTATATATATATAATCATATATATATATTTATGTATATACACATAACATACGCAAACACATACACACACACACACACACACATATATATATATATAAACAAGCATAACCCACCTAAACTAGTAATTGAATTCAGAAGCATCTACCTTACCATTTCCACTTAGAGGAATATATTTTCATGACCTAATAAAAAAGAAAATAATTTTTGGTAGAATACTGTTCTTAAACTAGTATGTTAAACTGGAAAAGTTTTCTTTTCCTCTAACATAGCACATCTCATATATATATATACATATATATATGTATATATATATATGCATATTGTGCCAAATACCCTCAAACAGGCTTGCCTGGTAGCTCAGAGGGTAAAGAATCCACCTGCAGTGCAGGAGACCTGGATTTGATTCCTGGGTTGGGAAGATCCCCTGAGGAGGGCCTGGCAACCCACTCCAGTATTGTTGCCTGGAGAATCCCCATAGACAGGGGAGACTGGCAGGCTACAGTTCATGGGGTCGCAAAGAGTTGGACACAACCCACAAATATCTCTTAAGATTTCTTTCTCTTTTACTATTTATTCCAGCTTTACAGATATCCCCTAGGATATTCCTTCACTAGGAAATGGTCTCTTAATTCTTGATGTTTCCACATATGAATCACTGCTTATTTCTATTAAATATTCTCTTATCCAGGAATCTCTGAGTCAAGTCAATAAAAAGGGGCTAAGTTTGTATAAGGGCTATAGGAAATGTTGCCCCTTGCAAGGGCTTAAAACCTCTGGAAATAAATGTACAAGACTGATTTTATGAGAGTTAAATTAAGAAGTAAGTAGTGTGGACTAGAGCATAAATTACAGGGTCACATTAGAAGTAAATTTAAATAACTTTAAATAACTTTAATATGGTTCACATATCTGAATGAAAATTAAGTCATTGAGAGATTCAAAGGGTTTGGTCAGTGAACAAAGCATAAAAGAGTCTGTGTTACTGCTCCTAGCACTATGCAGAGGAGTAGAAGTGTATGGGTCTTTGCAGCTAATATGACTTTAACTGAGGGCATTTGGTGGTTGTGTACCAGGTGGTACTGGTGGAAAAGAATTCACCTGCCAGTGCAGGATATGCATGAGTCATTGTTTGATCCCTGGGTCAAGAAGATCCCCTGGAGAAGGAAATGGCAACCCATTCTAGTATTCTTGTCTGGAAAATTCCATGAACAGAGGAGCCTGGTGGGCTACCTTGCATGGGATCACAAGAGTCAGACATGGCTAAGTGAGCACACACACATCTTAGTCTACATTAAGATTACCCCACTAAATCCTTTTATTCTAATTCTTTGTTCACTGCATGGTCAGCTGCAGGGGAAATAAATTAAAATCAAAACAGTTTTCGGCCTTATAAAGACAAAATGGAGGGAAACAGTGTTTCAGATAACAGAAAATCTGAGTCATAGTCTTCAGGAACATCCAGATCCAGTTGACTGTACTTTAATTGGCTCCGTGTAGGCAGTCTCACACTATGTGGCAGAAGGAACACTAACTTGTGTTTGGTCATTTAAATACTGAATGGAATGGCTGAGGTCATTTTGCTTTTCCATATTTCTATCAGCAATCCCAGGGCTTATTCTCATTTGGCTAGCTTGTCCACCTGTCCATCCTTGGACACCATGGCTAGAGCTGGGGGTAGACAGGGAAGTGTAAAATGCACATTTATTCTAGTACAGTGCATTCTTCATGAGATGAGTGATCTTACCTATTTTAGTACATCATTTTATTCCCAGCATCATAAAACACTGCTTGTCATAGTAGAGGTACTCCATAAATGTTATTACAAAGAATTTAAGAAAAGGTTAAAAATTATTGTTCAAGCCTAGGTCAGGGACTCAATCCTGAATCTGCAGAATAAGATTAGTTATTCATATAGTGGAATAAGAAATGGTAGGGTGTTTTCAAGGATTCAAAAAAAATTGTTGTGAAATTATTCCACTCTTCACAGAAATGATGTAACAAACGTCCACTAAAGTATGAAAACCCCTTAGAGATTGTCTGATTCAGAGAGAATGCAGATCATTGGAAAAATATGACCATCGATTATATTTTTTAAAAGTCTTTCATTAAAATGCCAAATTAGGCATTTCATTTTTTCTTTTATATTATTATTTTTTGATATTGGTTTATCCTGAATCAGTTTCCCAATAATGGGATCACTTGTGAATAGATTAATTTTAAATATCTAGCATACATGTACATCTCTTCTATCACAGTTGAGAGACTGATGTTGGACCTGCAATAATGAGTCGGTAAAGACTAAATTCACTAAATGCATTATAATGTAATGTAAATCAGAAAAAAAGGAGATAACTGAAGAAAGTTAAGCTCAATATGAGTTACCAAGAATTGCAGTAAAATTTTAAAATGTTTTATTAACTCTAAAGATAAAGCTATCTTTGTGACCAGCTTCTCCCTTTGTTTTAAGCTTAAGTAGATTGGCTCAAGAAAGGAAAAATAAGAAAACTAATTTTATCATAATTATTTAAGAAAACATGTGTATTTATATAAATATTCCAGTAAATATAATTGTATAATAGAAAAATTATGGATATTTAAAAAATCTACATCTGAACTTCATGATATTTGTAAAGTTTAATCCTGGTGTCAGTCTAACCCCAATATGATGGGATTTGGAGGTGGTGCCTTTGGGAGGTAATTAGGTTTAGATGACATCATGAGCTAGTGCCAGTATGATGAGATTCTGGTATTCTTAGAAGAGACAGATATAGAGCTCTCCTTTTCTAGATGCACACACAAAGTTATGTGAACACACAGTGAGATAGCTGCTACCTGCAGTCCAGAAAGAGGACTCCCACAAGCCCTCTTTCTGTAAGCCCCTTGGTCTGGAACTTCCCAGACTCAAGAACTGTGATAAATAAATGTCTGCTGTTTAAGCTACCCAGTTTATGGTATTTTATTTTAGCAGCCAAGATGATTAAGATACTCACCAAATGGATACAGGACCTATACAATTCTGATTGTTATGAGCATCATTTTGTGACATAAGAGAAATCAGTACCATGATAAAATCAATATATAAAAGAAGTAAAATTGAATAACAGGCCACATGAGGCAGAACCAACCCTCACCATCTGATAACCAGAAACGGTTACCAGGCAAGTGAGTAAGATGGTCAGACATCTTGTCCAGCCCAGCCGATCCCCTGATAAATGCAGGAAAAACAGAAGATAAATCATTCAAGTAACCTTCAGAATCATAGAATCATAGGACACAGCAAATTATTTTTATTTTAAACTAGCCATTTTAATGGTCAGCTATACACTGCTAATACCTGAAAAAAAAATATTAAACACAGTATCACAACAACTCAAAAGAAGATATGACATTTGTGCACTTAATGGACTTATGTATATATCTGCATACGAACAATTTAGTTAGGTGTTATTGCATGAAATAACATATTTTAAAACACTATTTTATTAATACATATCACATTTATTTTAAATTTAACTCATAAAACAAGTAAAAACAAAAAGAATGATAGATACCAGATAACTGGGTCTAAAATATCCTTTTTTAAAATAAAATTTATAAATCAACTTTTTTACTAAAGCATATTCTACTTCCAAAGGTGTACAGTGTAAGAACTTAATATATATTGCAGCTATTTTTAACAGTGCTAATTAATCTTTTGTTCTTAAGAGACCCTAAGATAAGTATAAACTCTATTTACCTTCATTTATTATTTTCCTATCCAATGTAGTTGATGTTGTTTTAAATAACTAAATATAATGCAGTTTTTGTATAACCCTACATATGTATTCCTAAAAATTACTGGTTATCTAAAGTTGAGAAATAAAATACTCTGGATTTATAGATAAGAAAATAGAAACAATAAAAGTGATAAAATAGTTTTATACATGTTAAATCCTTGTATGTGTATATGTGTGTATACTCAGTAGTATTCACTCTGTAACCCCACGGACTGCAGCCTGCCAGACTCCTGTGTCCATGGGATTTCCCAGGCAAGAATAGTGGAGTTGGTTGCCATTTCCTTCTCTAAGGGATGTTCCCAACCCAGGGATCAAACCTGCACCCGCTGCACTCCAGGTAAATTCTTTACCATTGCGTCCCCTGGGAAGCCCTTGTTAAGTTCTTAAGAATTACATAGACACTGTAATAAATATGTCACTTTACCTTGAAAAAGAACTGAAATTTAGTTCTGAAAATGGGCATCAGAAGAGATAAAACTCCTGAGTTATTAGGAAGTGTTGAAAGTAGTTACCTGAAAGCAGGGCAGAAGTTGCAACACCGGATGTGGGTGGGTGAAGCTCATAACACATAAGGTGACCTGAAGTAGTTAGTAGATGTATGTATTTTTACGTATTTCTGTGCTGTGGGGTTGAGCTTTTTGCAGTTTTCTGTGTTCACCTCATGTTTCTCATGAAGAAAATTACAAGCAAACATAAAATTCATTCTACGCTTAAATTGTTCCCATTACATCAATTGCAATGAAACAAATTCCATTTTTAAAACAAGCATTATAGCAGAACTGAGTGTACCTTAAATTGCTCATCTTTTGAAACCCATCCTCTTAATTCGTTTACTGAGTTTAGACAAAAACTTCCTTTCTTGTTTCTTTGACCGATTATTTTCAACGCTGAGCTTCAGAAGCCACACTTTGGAGTAGATTTATAAAACCAATGTGAATCCCTCAAATTAATGGAAAGTTTCTAAGAGAACTATCCTGCTCTTTCAGACTACTTCAGATCATATACTTTTATTATCCAGGGAGCAAACTTGGAAATAAGCAAGACAAAGTTTTATTTACTTGGAAGTTTTTGTTGGAACTAATCATCTAAGGTCCTCTCACTCCTTGTGGAAATAAGAACCACAAGATGCTAAAAGGGTCCTTTCCTAACGTACTTTGTTTACTTCCAAATATTAACTTTTGTCAGTGTCCCAAGCTTATTCTCTGAATGATTTGTGATATTTCAAACTTAGCTTTTAAAATAAAGGAACCCAGGCTAATAATGGGCAGGTTTCAATTCTTCACTATCAGATGAGAGGAAAGAAGTGATTAAAAGAGGTCTTGACCATTTACTGGATCCATTTTAATTTCCCACTGCTCTTTAAAAGGTGAATAGTAATCCTTATATCATGGATAAATCCATCATATCCATTTAATTTCATCAATCATTTTAACAAATAAACAGTGCTAAACACAATATAGATTTTATGGAACTCCATTCCTTGTATTCACAATTGTCAGTTCTTTCCAGAAATTAAAGATGCATTATGAATATATCTCATCAACACCCTCTATTGTATATAGTTTGTTCTGATATCTGGTTAAATAAAAACAAATGAGACATCAAGCACCAATGATATTTTGTGTGTGTGTATATACACATAGTATGTATGTTTTTCAAATAATTGCTTTATTTGAGGGTAATGGGCAAACGCCGTAAAGGCTGCATTTCTACATTTCCCCCCATGCAATTATCAAGCTTAACAGCTGGAAATGTGTGTTTATCACTCAAAGATTATGAATTCAGTTCTCCAAAAGGAAATTTAAACTGTGTCAAATCCAATAAATTTTCTTATGTAGGTTGGATGGAGTTTCAGATAGATAGCTGCTGTAGAAGGAATGTTTGTGTGTCCCCCAAATCCATGTCAGCTGTGTAGGGGTTCTCAAGAGGCACTGCAGACACCAGGTAAGTAAGTGCCCTTCACCAGCTGTGGGGTGATATGCAGGTAGAAAGGCCCCTGCAGGTGGTGCTCCTGCAGGCTGCAGCAGCAAAACCTGGCTCAGAATCTCCTAGGTCCAGCCTCATGCCCAGCAGTGCATGGTGAACACCTTCCAATTCATCTGAAGTCTTACCTTCAGTGTTCTCAGAGAAGCCTTCCCTCATGCCACAATCTTTCCATATCAGGAACTTTTCCTTTATATGCATGTATCATACAAACAGAAAAGAGCAGAGTTGTCCTTTGTTGCCACGTTATATCTGGCTCCCAAACAGTACCTGGAAGAGTTACTATTTGTTGAGTTAATAGAATGTGAAAGTGAGAGTGAAGTCATTCAGTCCTGTCCAACTCTTTGTGACTCCATGGACTATAGCCCACCAGGTTCCTCCATCCATGGGATTTTCCAGACAAGAGTACTGGAGTGGGTTGCCATTTCCTTCTCCAGGGGATCTTCTCTACCCAGGGATCGAACCTGGGTCTCCCACATTGTAGACAGATGATTTAAAATCTGAGCTATCCTGTGGTCACTAATTATTGAACAACTTAAAGGAGACACCCAGGATGATTTATCCATGATATAAGGGATTCCCTGGTGGCTCAGATGGTAAAGAATCTGCCTGCAATTCTGGAGACATGGTTCAATCCCTGGGTGGGAAAGATTCCTTGGAGAAGGAAATGGCAACCCATTCCAGTATTCTTATCTGGAAAACCCTATGGACAGAGGAGCCTGGCAGGCTATAGTCCATGGGGTCACAAAGAGTGGAACACAACTGAGTGACTTCGCCTTTCACTTCAAGATGATTTCTCACTGACATCAGTCACTCTATGTTGCATACTAGGATGGACTGAATTATATCCCCTCCCCTGCCAATTCATATGTTGTAGCTCTGTCCTCCTCCATGTGACTGTATTAGACCTAGGGCTTTAAAGGGGTGATTTTGGTTAAATGAGGTCGTAAGGATGGAGCTCTGATCTGATACAGTTTGTATCTCTGTAAGAAGAGACACCAGGGAGTTTTCTCTCTCCACCTCTTCATACATATATCGAGGAAAGACCATATCTAGATGGTGGTCATCTGCAAATCAGAAAGAGAGCTCTCACCAGAATCCAGCCATGCTGGCACTCTGATCACAGATTTCTAGCCTTCAGAACTGTGAGAAGATAAAGTTCTGTTATTTAAGCTGCTCAGTCTGTAGCATTTTGTTACGGCAGCCCAAGCTGACTAAAATATTACCTTATGTCTATGCAAACCTTCTAGGCTTTAGGGGACAGTGATTTCAAAATTATGTTGGACTAGTGATTTGAAGACTTTTATCATTGGGAAACTAGGTTAAGCCTCCTCACCTATCAAATGATTTACAGGAGGATCATAAAGAAAAAATATCACAAATTTCACAAAGTGCTATTGTGATGAATATAGAGGAACATAAAGTTTAATGAACTGCATTCAGCAGACAGAAAAATTAGGTAAAGCCATTAATTTAATGGGAGATGTTAGCTCATAACCACTTAGTGACTCCTTCCCAAGATTAAAAGTAAAATTATTACGTATTTTTTTTTCATTTTAGATATAGAATAATATTGAATCTTAAAACTTGTATTTGTAAGCTATCTGGTATTTTTAATTTTAAAAATATAGTCAGCACAGAAGTATCAGACATAATATTTTGAACTTTCAAGGAAGATAACCTACATATAAATGATATTTGATACAGGATTTTATTTTTGAATGACTTTCCAAACTGAAAGTGAATCAACATGTTCAGATTTAATTTCTAATAAATTCAGGCAGTCTGATGACTTGTTAATTTGCATTATTCCTCACTTCTCTAATCTTACTTAGTGATGAAAATAAATTATAGGTAATGTTATACAAAGAAACATAGGAATACACAATTAATAAAATTAAACACTTTCAGTTTTTTGCTTCTTAAGAGGCACAGTTCAGTTCAGTTCAGTCACTCAGTCGTGTCCGACTCTTTGTGACCCCATCAATTGCAGCACGCCAGGCCTCCCTGTCCATCACCATCTCCCGGAGTTCACTCAGACTCACGTCCATCGAGTCAGTGATGCCGTCCAGCCATCTCATCCTCGCTTGTCCCCTTCTCCTCCTGCCCCCAATCCCTCCCAGCATCAGAGTCTTTTCCAATGAGTCAACTCTTCTCATGAGGTGGCCAAAGTACTGGAGCTTCAGCTTCAGCATCATTCCTTCCAAAGAAATCCCAGGGCTGATCTCCTTCAGAATGAACTGGTTGGATCTCCTTGCAGTCCAAGGGACTCTCAAGAGTCTTCTCCAACACCACAGTTCAAAAGCATCAATTCTTCAGCGCTCAGCCTTCTTCACAGTCCAACTCTCTCGTCCATACATGACCACAGGAAAAACCATAGCCTTGACTAGACAGACCTTAGTCAGCAAAGCAATGTCTCTGCTTTTGAATATACTATCTAGGTTGCTCATAACTTTTCTTCCAAGGAGTAAGCATCTTTTAATTTCATGGCTGCAGTCACCATCTGCAGTGGTTTTGGAGCCCCCCAAAATAAAATCTGACACTGTTTCCACTGTTTCCCCATCTATTTCCCATGAAATGATGGGACCAGATGCCATGATCTTCGTTTTCTGAATGTTGAGCTTTAAGCCAACATTTTCACTCTCCTCTTTCACCCTCATCAAGAGGCTCTTTAGCTCCTCTTCACTTTCTGCCATAAAGGTGGTGTCATCTCCATATCTGAGGTTATTGATATTTCTCCCAGCAATCTTGATTCCAGCTTATGTTTCTTCCAGTCCAGTGTTTCTCATGATGTACTCTGCATAGAAGTTAAATAAGCAGGGTGACAATATACAGCCTTGACGTACTCCTTTTCCTATTTGGAACCAGTCTGTTGTTCCATGTCCAGTTCTAACTGTTGCTTCCTGACCTGCATACAGATTTCTCAAGAGGCAGGTCAGGTGGTCTGGTATTCCCATCTCTCTCAGAATTTTCCACAGTTTATTGTGATCCACACAGTCAAAGACTTTGGCATAGTCAATAACGCAGAAATAGATGTTTTTCTGGAACCCTCTTGCTTTTTCCATGATCCAGCGGATGTTGGCAATTTGATCTCTGGTTCCTCTGCCTTTCCTAAAACCAGCTTGAACATCAGGGAGTTCACGGTTCACATATTGCTGAAGTCTGGCTTGGAGAATTTTGAGCATGACTTTACTAGCATGTGAGATGAGTGCAATTGTGCGATAGTTTGAGCATTCTTTGGCATTGCCTTTCTTTGGAATTGGAATGAAAACTGACCTTTTCCAGTCCTGTGGCCACTGCTGAGTTTTCCAAATTTGCTGGCATATTGAGTGCAGCACTTTCACAGTGTCATCTTTCAGGATTTGAAACAGCTCAACTGGAATTCCATCACCTCCACTAGCTTTGTTCATAGTGTTGCTTTCTAAGGCCCACTTGACTTCACATTCCAAGATGTCTGGCTCTAGATTAGTGATCACATCATCGTGATTATCTGGGTCATGAAGATCTCTTTTGTACAGTTCTTCTGTGTATTCTTGCCACCTCTATAATGAAAGTTTGAAAAGGCAGGAATATGTTACATTGTATGTGTACATGTAGTTTCTTAAGGTGATATGTTCATCTTTAAGCACATTGGATGATTTTAGCTTCCATCAAGTAATTTATTAATGCTGCATTTCCAAAGTGAAAGTGAAAGTGAAATTGAAGTCGCTCAGTCGTGTCCAACTCTGCGACCCATGGACTGTAGCCCACCAATCTCCTCTGTCCATGGGATTCTCCAGGCAAGAATACTGGAGTGGGTTGCCATTTCCTTCTCTAGGGGATCTTCTTGACCCAGGGATCGAACCCAGGTGTCCCACATTGCAGGCAGATGCTTTAACCTCTGCACCACCAGGAAAGCCTCAAAATGCAGCATTATTAGCCCATTACACCAAGACAAGGTTAAGAGTGCTATATTGCCTGGTAATACCTGATTTGGTTTGAGACTCCTGCCCTTAATTATTGACCTCATTGAGAATTTAACTGACTTATAAAACAGATTTTTTGTTTTTGTTTTTGTTTTTGGTGGGAGGGCATGTTACAGAGACATTGTTTTGCCATACTAACATGGCTGCCCTAATACATTATTTTAATCAAACACAGGTGAGAGCTCAATCATGTAAGAAGAACATGCCCTAGCTGAAAAGAAAGGAAAAGGAAAAACGCACTTTGACAGAATGTTAAGAGTTGGCAATGTTTAATGCTCTTTTACTGTATGAAGCAGAGTTACAGGCAGCCATCTGCTGCTAAAGGAATCTTCTCACTGCTGTTACATCTACTTTTGCTAATTGCCCAATTGATTAGAAAATTCAGAACTATGAAGGTCCAATAAACACAGCATGAATGTGAACAGACTTTGCATTAGAGTTTAATACAGTAGAAAACTCTAAAAAAGTGATGTGATCCTAGAAGCAATCTCCACAACTTAATTATTATTCCCAACTGTAATGCCTCACTGATCAAATAATCATGTTATCTACTCCATAAAGAGCATTTAAATCACTTCTCTCACCCACCCTCTCTCACTCCCTCTCTCACTCCTTTGCTTTCTACCACTTCATTCAGATGATATGAATAAATAGAGATAGAAATAGACATGCATCTTTTCACCTGTAATGCTCAGATTTCTCCTCTTCCCTGCTCTCAGAGTACCTTTAAACATTGTAGATTACCTTTCCTTTTTTTCTTTTTTTTTTTCTCACATTTCCTTCCTATGTCTCGTCTTTCTTCTGTCCTCTGGCCAAGGTCTTAACAGAGTCATAAAGTTGGCTTACACCATCGGAAGAAGATATTGTAAAGCCACTGGATAAATCAGAATTTTGCATTTATACTAAGTTCCTTCTCTATTTCACTGACTCAGTTAAATATCCATATTGACTCTTCTCTTTACTTTAGGAATCCTCATCTAGCCCTTGCTTTTACCTCTGCTGTCATCATGTTGCCACTTGTATATCTGACCCACCCTTTACACCAATGACGCTCATAAATTTAAATTAGTAGTACATAAATTCTTCCTGTGGTACCTGTTAAAATTCTAATTCAGGATATGTCCCTAGCAATTTTGATCCTCTTAGTGGTAAAGAACCCATCTGCCAAAGCAAGATATGTAAGAGACACAGGTTCAGTCCCTGGGTCAGGAAGATTCCCTGGAGGAGGGCATGGCAACCCACTCCAGTATTCTCGCCTGGAAAATTCCATGGACAGAGGAGCCTTGTGGGCTACCATCCAGAGTCACAAAAAGTCGGACAGGACTGAGGCAACTTAGCACACGTGCATGTGTGTGATCCCTGTATCTCAGTCAATTATGAGTAACACTTTAAAACTTGTATTTGAATCAGTTCAACTTGGTCCTTTGAATTAGGAATGAAGAGAGATCTTCATAACATCATCTTCTGCTGCTGCTGCTAAGTCGCTTCAGTCGTGTCTGACTCTGTGCGACACCATAGATGGCAGCCCACCAGGCTCCCCCATTCCTGGGGTTCTCCAGGCAAGAATACTGGAGCGGGTTGCCATTTCCTTCTCCAATGCATGAAAGTGAAAAGTGAAAGTGAAGTCATTCAGTCATGTCCGACTCTTAGTGACCCCATGGACTGCAGCCTACCAGGCTCCTCCGTCCATGGGATTTTACAGGCAAGAGTACTGGAGTGGGGTGCCATTGCCTTCTCCGTAACATTACCTAGTCCCATGTGCTTACATAAAAGAAAAAAAAAAAAGCTTTCATATACACTATATAGTTTATATCATTAAATATATATATATACATGTATATATTATATATATAAACATATACATATATAAATCAATTTGCCAATATTTGTTGGATCATGGAGAAAGCAAGGGAGTCCCAGAAAAACATCTACTTCTGCTTCATTGACCACCCTAAGCCTTCAACTATGTGGATCACAACAAACTGGAAAATTTTGGAGATGAGAGTACCAGCCCACTGACTCACTGGACATGAGTCTGGGACACTCTGGGAAATGGTGGAGGACAGGGAAGCCTGGGGTGCTGCAGTTCACAGGGTAGCAAAGAGTCAGACATGACTTAGCAATTGAACAGCAACAGGTGAATACAATTTTAGACACTTCTGAGCATATTTTCTTGATAAATAAGAGATAAATGAATAGAAACCAAAATCATGACTCTAAATGGATGAAACAACATAAATGTAATCTGAAGTAGATAGATAATGGTCTCACAAGATAAGAATATGTGTAATGAAAATGGGAGATTACCATTTTTATATTGCAGTTTTTTCTCAATATTTAGGTAGATTTACAGCATATTACAACAATCAAAACTGTTGATTATTCAGATACCAGAAAGTAAATGTAGAGTAGCCAAATGCAATTGGTTATGTAAAACAGTTGAGATATTAGAAATGTACAACAGCTGTCATTCACTGGGATAAACTATTTATATCTACTGTCCTGCTTGGTAAATGAGCAAGACAAATTTTCATAAAATATTTCTTTTCATATGAGATTTTAGTCAGTCTTATTTTTTTGGCATAGCCTTCTGTTGTCTCTGACGGTGTTCATTTAATTTGATAAATGTGTTTTTTGTTCAATGCAAAATAGCTGAAGTAACCTAAAAGGCCTAATGCTCCTTTTGTGGTCTGAATTTACAGAAATGTCTAAAAAACGATGGATGAAACCAGGTAATTTCTGTGTAATTGAAGCTGTCAAAATACAGAGTTGGAGGCTATTTGGCTGTTGGAATAAAGGAATGGAGTATGACAGTTGAAAAGTATAATGCATCCTTCTAAATAAGTATGCCTCCTTTTGGATATTTTACTGAGCATGAAAATGGAAGCACTCCAATAACTGTGAAAAGTAAACAGTGAAATGTAGCTATAAAATTGATTCAATAACAAATGCTCAAGAGAAAAATTATTGAATACCATATGAGAAATTGTGGTATCTATTATGATACTTAAAATATAGCAGGTAGTGAGAAATGCTGTAGTTCATTTTAAATTCCATAATACATAGAAGAAAATTTATCTTTGTCATTTGAAAGAGATAATAAGGAGCAAAAATTATAGTGTATGAAGTGATAGTTCTAGCAGACATTCATTCAATTGCTTCTTCAAGAAATGTTTATTAAGCACCCAAACTAGAGTTAGCCTGGCTTCCCTAGTGGCTCAGACTGTAAAAATCCACCTGTAATGCGGGACACCTGAGTTTGATCCCTGGGTTGGGAAGATACCCTGGAGGAGAGCATAGCAACCCACTCCATATTCTTGCCCGGAGAATCCCCAAGGACAGAGGAGCCTGGTGGGCTACAGTCTAGGGGGGTCGTACAGCATGGGACACAACTGAGCAACTAAGCACAGCACCGCATGTGAGTTGGCCACTGAAGGGGACACCAAGCAATCAAAATTAACTGGGATACGGCTACATTTCCTGAAGAATTCTACCAGGTTAAGAAGAACAGAAAAGTAAAGAGTCAAATATTGATATAGGTATCAAATAAATATAGGTGGATGACAGAGGTAGGTAAATAAGTAATATATTGTCAAAATTAGACATTGAAGGGACTCAAATTCAGACAGAAGGAACAGGGCTCAGAAAAGCTTCTTCAGGTGATATTTGAGCTAAATATTGAAGGACAAATAAATACCTCATGAGAACCATCCATTTGAGGGCAAGGCAAGTTAAAAAATAATTCAACATGACTAACATATAGAGAGCAAATGGCAATAGAATACTCCTTAGTTCCTATTCTGCACTTGACCTTAAAAGTTTTACTTAGTTTACTCACCATACTCATGTCCTTCTCTGGAAAATGATAAGGAGAAATAAACCCATTAGAGTTTCTTCCAGATCTAATTTTTCATGCTCTTATTAAGTTTAAATTGTTGATTAAATGTTCTACCACAGAGTAAATACTGTCCCTTTAATTCTTATAAAAATATATAATGCATGGTATATAATTAAATATTAATTTATATAAATGTACTATTAATTATATAAATGTATTAATCATATGTATTAAATATATAATTAAACATATTATTTGTGTCTGCATGGAACTCCTAGGCAGAGTTTTAAGTTCTGTATATATTATCATTAACCTTCTTTCTTTCCATGCCTTTCATTTTTCTCCTACCAGCCAGAACTCAATATTTTCCAGGTGCTACTTTCAAAATACTTTGGTTTGACATGCCACGGATACTACTTTCCCCAAATCCTGACCTATCACTATTCCCCTCTACCTTGACATACATGTCCAGTTCATTACTATATTAATAACTAATTCACACCAACTAAATATGGCAATTATATTGCTGAAGGTTATCTGCCTAGTGATTTAATAAGGAATTTCTGGAGTAAACAATTTATTCAGGCATGTATTTGCCAATATTGTAACAATCTCCAGTAATAGGTGGTACAAAATATGTAAAGTGCCAGAGTCTTTTCATGGATTGCCTCTTACATTCCATGGAAATATCCTTTTATCTAACTGAACAGGAAATAAGCTCTAATGTAATTTTGTAATGTAAAGATGTCACAGGAAAGAAAGATCTGCAGAAGTCAAAGCATCAGGATTTTGAGGTAAAATATCTAAATAGAAGCTTTCTGACCCAAAGTAGGTTACTTCCTTTTCAGATCATCAATTTCTTTGTCTACTGAAGTGGAAATTCCAAACAAGCTCTAGATGTATTGTGAGATATACATGAAGAAATGTATTTGAAACCTGTGATACTATATAAATGAAGCAATTTAATATTTGGTAGCTGATTGTAACTGTATAAAAATTTAGGAATGCATGGGTATATTGGCACAAAGGCAATTATATATTTCTATTGATCCAATATACCTTCTTGGAAAAAATGTTTTGAATGATGAGCAGGCTATAACTTACTTGAGGGTAGTAGAATTTTGGCAGGGTCTGGCCCAGGGATAGCCTCAGGGAGAAGAGTCAGGATGGATGCTGAGGAGAGAAAAAGCCCTCTTCCCTGTTTACTCGGCAGTAATGAATCTCCCTGCAATGCAGGAGACCCAGACTCAATCCCTGGGTCAGGAAGATCCCCTGGAAGAGGTCACAGCAACCCACTCCAGCATTCTTGCCTGAAAAACCCCATGGACAGTGGCCTGGCAGGCTTCTGCCAGTGGGGCCGCACGAGTCGGACACGACTGAGTGACTAAGAAGCAGAAGGAACTACTGAGGAACAAAGGCGTAAACGAGGGCCAACCAGGAGGCTGCACAGGGCTAGGATGACACGGGGAGTCCACACTGATTTCTTTCCTGACTCTGTGGAGCTGTCCAAGGTGATTATTTGAAGGGAGAATAGCACTGGGATTTTTTCTTTTTTTTTAGGAGTTGCTTGAATTTATAGCCAACTAGTATATTACCATCTGCCAGAATACAAACTGAGATTACTATTGATATTGAGTTGGCCAAAAATTTCGTTCAGATTTTTCCATGCAGTGTTAGCATTAAACAGTTCATTATTTGTGGTGATGTGTAATTGTTAATTTTTTTACTTTTATAGACACAGGCTTTGCCTATTGTGATGTATAGATAACTTAGCGGTTGGTGGGAGGTGAGAAGAACATGAGAAAAATGTTTTCGGAAGGTGGAATACTCTTAACGATACTCTTACCTTTGTTAACATGAAAAACAGGGAAAATGAACTTGATGATCTAGTTATGAATGTTCCAGACACAGTGTTAAAGTTGCCATCTGGCTTCTCCTGGTTGCTCATTTTAAAACATGAAAGAAGTGAGACAGTATTTTTGAAAAGCACAGGTTTTATTTTGGCATAAATGAACCAGAACTTTCAGGGCTTGACAATAAAGCCATTCATCACCCACACAATCTGCTATTAGCAAATGATTCTGAAAAATTAAAAATTTTTTTTGAGCTGAGATCAAATTCATGGCATTGCCAGGAAAATATAGTCTCAAGAAGACTAAAGCTGTGACTGTAAAACCGTCTGTTACATCCACAGAAATATGTATTGGTACTTCAAACAGACAGCAGTTCCTCTAAACATTGTAATGTCGTGCCCCACTGATCCTCTTTATTAAATGATAGAACTTCTAAAAATCCTGAGGACTTTTTCCTTACAACCTTACAGGAAGCCAGTTCTAATGCCTTGGTAGCCCCAGTGACCAAAGCAAAACCTAAAAGTTAGAGACAATCTGTTCAAATCCAGAAAAGTGGAAATTGAGAACAATCGATCACAGCCAACTAGGTTTTAAGGCAACTGCTTAAGTTATAGTCAATCAAATAACTGCTTTACTTTGCTTCTGTATCTTCTCTATTAAAAAATTCCCCCTAATCCCTGTCAGTGGAGTGCTCCTAACCACTTTCCCTCAGTTGCTTCCCAATTCAAATTCATTCTTATTCAAATAAACATTATAATGTGTTTCAGTTTACATTTTAACAATAGACTTATCTTGAGATTTGGGAGTATGGCTTTTGTCTAATGGAATAAACACTATTCATACTCATGGAAAATCTGCAAAAATTTTGAGTATATTGGTAGAAACATTGCCAGTTTGAACCAAGAGGGACAGAAGCAAAACAAAATGGGCAAGGTACATGCTGAGAAAACGATCCAGCTTCAAATACTATTTAAGGAAAAGGAAATGAGAATTCAAATAGTAGAATCCCAGAGCCATCCAGGGTCATGCCTAGGTCATAGGATTAATCACCTGATCAAGAAGTTGGCAGCGTGGTCTTGGCTGGATATCAGTTTGCTAATACATGTGTTGTTTATGTTCCTCTCTTCTCTTTCTTTTTGAATAGGATGGCCTATATATGCAGAGTACATCATGAGAAACGCTGGACTGGAAGAAACACAAGCTGGAATCAAGATTGCCGGGAGAAATATCAATCACCTCAGATATGCAGATGACACCACCCTTATAGCAGAAAGTGAAGAGGAGCTAAAGAGCCTCTTGATGAAAGTGAAAGAGGAGAGTGAAAAAGTTGGCTTAAAGCTCAACATTCAGAAAACGAAGATCATGGCATCCGGTCCCATCACTTCATGGGAAATAGATGGGGAAACAGCGGAAACAGTGTCAGACTTTATTTTCTGGGCTCCAAAATCACTGCAGATGGTGACGGCAGCCATGAAATTAAAAGACACTTACTCCTTGGAAGGAAAGTTATGAGCAACCTAGATAGTATATTCAAAAGCAGAGACATTACTTTGCCGACTAAGGTCAGTCTAGTCAAGGCTATGGTTTTTCCTGTGGTCATGTATGGATGTGAGAGCTGGACTGTGAAGAAGGCTGAGCGCCGAAGAATTGATGCGTTTGAACTGTGGTGTTGGAGAAGACTCTTGAGAGTCCCTTGGACTGCAAGGAGATCAGCCAGTCCATTCTGAAGGAGATCAGCCCTGGGATTTCTTTGGAAGGAATGATGCTGAAGCTGAAGCTCCAGTACTTTGGCCACCTCATGAGAAGAGTTGACTCATTGGAAAAGACTGATGCTGGGAGGGATTGGGGGCAGGAGGAGAAGGGGACGACTAAGGATGAGACGGCTGGATGGCATCACAGACTCGATGGACATGAGTCTGAGTGAACTCTGGGAGATGGTGATGGACAGGGAGGCCTGGCGTGCTGCGATTCATGGGGTCGCAAAGAGTCGGACACGACTGAGCGACTGAACTGAACTGATAGCAGTTATCCTAGGCCATTATCACCATAATGTGTTATTTGTGTTTTGAGTAGGGGATGAATGGATAATTTATTTCTATAGCTCACAAGTCTTCAGATTCAAGGAAATTGTCTGGAAATGGCTATCATGGAGGAACTATACCTGAAAAGACTCCTCCACATCTGGACCTAATTTAGGTAATGAAATGGTGAACTTTAAGCTGAACAGGATTCCCTAACATATGAGACTTTCTTAGGGTCATGGGAGAGGGAAGTGTATTTTACGTGTGAGAGGAATACATAAGTAGTTGCAGACTGTGGTAATTAAAATATATATATATGTCTGCAAACGCATTGCCACTTCTTTACATCAAAAGGTGGATTCTAACTTCCCTCCTTTTGAATATGACCTGGTCTTAATGACTTGCTTCTGATTAATCAATGTCATGGAAATGATTTGTGAATGTCACATCTGCCTTCAGGTGCAACATCATTTCTACCTTCTCTCCCTCGTGGAATATTGGAACTCTGGACCCACCCATGAAGTTTTAAGGAAGTCATGGCAATGTGGTGAACCCAGATGTAGGAGTTTTGACTGGCACGCCCTCCACTTAAGTTCCGAGACAACAGTCAGTGCCAATCAGCAGTCCTGTGATTCACATCATATACTGTCTGCTGTTTTGGAGAAATGGAAAGGATGAAACTTGAGGAACTGACTACATAACCAGATATCCAAAAGAATTATTTGTAGTGAAAGAAGACTATTTCAGACAAAAGATTATTTTAAATGTCAAGGGCATATATCTCCACCTCCAGAGCATGGTGATGGCTTACAAAAATGATCAGCTCATTTCCAGAGAAAAGAAAATAATCTTTTTCTGCATATATCTGAGATTATTTCAATAGAGCTGCAATCCCACTGCAGTTTTTTAATCCATATTTGAATATTCATTGAAAAGCCACAAATATATTTTTCAAAAATGTACCTATACCTTTTGCTATTCGAGATCTTATGTTTCATTAAACCAAAATTGTGTTATAATTATGCAACATAAATATTAAGATTGTGGCCTTAGTTAAATACATATGCTCTATATTGCATAAATAAGGAATCAAAGGCTAAGGACATTTATTGATCTGAGGAACATAAATGAGGTATTAAGAATGCACTATTAGCGTGCAAATGAAGAATCACTATCTTTTTTAATGAAGTGGGGGCTATAAGAGCCTAGAAATAAAAGGAAGTTTTATTTATTACTGAAATGGCTTCCTGTAAACCACTGAAGAGTTTGTAAGCTCTTTGATGGAAGAGAAAAAAGAAGAAGAAAAAAATGAATCGCCAACTTCTTGTATATGTTAAAATGCTAGGTAGTTTATTGTTCAATTGGCAGTATGAAGCTTGCCATTTAAACAGTCTCCCATTTTTAATATCAGTGTTTCTCCCTCTCTTTCCTGCCTTTTACCTAATTTTGAACTCTTTTTTTACTTCATTGTTTCTTTAAGCTCGTTTCAAAATAGGGAAAATATGTATGTAAGGTAACCAAAATGATTTGTGTGCCTGTAATTTCAGAGAACAGTTACTTAAGAAGCTCCAAACTCCTAAGCTTTTCATTTTCTATTTTTGCTATTATTGATTATTAATAAAAGGATGATGGGTTTCAGTCACACCATATTTTTTGAAGAAAGCAGTAAGTGTACAAGTAGGAAGGAAACTTAACTGGCTTTAAAGAAGATATTCAGATTTCAAGTTATGAGAAAAATGGAACAATTATTCTAAAGTAAAAAAAGAAAAATCTCAGTAGCCCCCAAATCTCTAGGTGCCCCCCTCCTCATATCCTTGTTTGTGTGTTTGAGGAATTTCAGAAGTATCCACTCTTCCATGTCCCTGTGTATGTAGAACTGTTGTTAACTTGGGGAATCCTACCAGGATGAATTTATTTACCATTATATACTTCTTAGGATGAAAAGCATTTCAGATTCACTAGAATCAGACTCTGTAAAGAAAAGAACATTCAACAAAACTGCTGAACTTAAAGAAAAAAAAAAGCTAATTAGCAAACAGTTGTAAATGGGTTTATTTACTTCAGGAACCCTTGATTTCATCCTGTTGTTCTTTAGCTTCTCTGCACTGATTTCTACACCCATCATATTTCATTTCTCTGAAGTCAGCTTATGCACTTAATGGTCCAGACTGGGCAATCAGTGCTGATTGAAATCAACTGCAAATTGATGCAAGAGGTCCACTGCTGCTCCAAAGCCAGCTGTGTAAATCTAAGAGAAAGAGAACTGTCAGCTTTTCCCTTAATGATGCATTTTTACATTTCCTTAAGCATACTGCTGTTTTAATGACCCAATAGGCACTTGTATCTAGAAAAGGATTCACTACTTAAACAACAAAGGCTGTATCTTCAAATCCCACCACTCTGACATGATGTTTGACAGAAAAATTCGTCACTGGCTTGGTGGCCTCTGAGAAATTATTGAATTTCTTGGGCATAAGGACAAGGTGCATGCACTGTGATGCTTACTGAGAATATGCTGTTTCCAAGGTAAACGCGATAGAAACAAAGCTCTTTGTCTTGCTGGGGAAGAGGGGATCTGTTCCTACAGTCTTCCAACCTAGGACATTTCTAATTTCAACTTGATGTTGATTTTATAAAAGGAAGCTGACAGCAATGAGACAAGATTGTTTTGTTTCTTTCACGATAGGGTATCTGTGTTTGGCTTTCAGAATTGAAACTAGGGAACCTGCTGTTTAACTCTCTCCCTTTGTTGCCCTGAGTTGAGTATAATCCATCATCTTCTTCCATGAGAGGGCTTCATTCACTTTGAATCATTTTTCTACTTCTTCTACCTTTTGCCTACATGAAATTCCTCTCATTTTGCTACCAAAAAAAAAAAAATAATGTCACAAAATACTAAAAAAACTGTAACAGTTATTAGTCTCTGTAGTTTTACTTCAACTTCATAAAAAATTGTTTTGCGTTTATGTGGCATATTTTTAAATAGAATTTCTATTTTAGAGCAGTATTAAGTTTACAACAAAATTTGAGCAGAAGAGATAATTTTCTTCTGCCCCCACAAAAGCATAGACTCTCCTGCTATCAAAATCCCCAACCAGAGTCATACATTTATTACAACTGATCAACCTACCTTGACACAATGCTGTAATCCAAAACACATATTTTACATTAGTGATTTCTTTTGGTGGTGTAGATTCTGTGGTTTTTCAGAAATGTATAACGGTGTAGGTCCACAGTATTATAAAGAGGCTTCCCAGGTGGTACCAGTGTAAAGAACCTGCCTGCCAGTGCAGGAGACGTAAGGAGATGAAGTTTCAATCCCTGGGTTGGGAAGATCCACTGGAGGAGGGCATGGCAACCGACTCCAGTATTCTTGCCTGGAGAATCCCCATGGACAGAGGAGCCTGGGGGACTGCAGTCCATAGGATTGCGTAGTCGGACCTGACAGAAGCAACTTAGCACACAGCACACACATGGTATCATGCAGAATAGTGCCAGTGCAAAAAATGCTTGATGCTCCACCTACTTCCTCTTCCTCTTCCCTAACACCTGGCAAACATTAATATTTTTATTTTCTCAATAGTTTTGCCTTTTCCATAATAGTGGAGTAAATCAGAAGCCCTTTTTAGATTATCTTCTTTCACTTAGAAATATGCATTTAAGTTTTATCCCTGTCTTTCTAGTTATACCTCACTGTGTAGTTACTGTCACAAACTGCATCTTTTTGCATTCCTTTCATGTTGTCATAGATATATAGCTGTTGGTTTATGCATTTATCTTTTAAATCATGCAGAAAATAAAAAATTATAAACCAAAAGTAAAATAATACCAGACTTTATATTTACGAAATAGTTAACTTTGCAGAGTTCTTTACTTCTTCATCTAATTTCAAGTTACAGACTAGTATCCTTTTATTTCAGCCTGAAGGACTCCATTTAGCATTTCTTCTAGAGCAGGCCTACTTCTCAAGAACTCCTTTAGCTTTCTTTCTTTTTTTTTTTTTTTAAATCTCAAGATGTCTTCATTTCTCCTTCATTTTTGAAAGATGGTCTGGCTACATACAAAACTCCTCTTTGATAGGTGTTTCCCTCTTTGCTTTCAACTCTGTAAATATGCCTTATAACCCAGCAATCCCACCGCTGGGCATACACACCAAGGAAACCAGAACTGAAAGAGACACGTGTATCACAATGTTCATAGCAGCACTCTTTATAATAGCCAGGACATGGAAGCAACCTAGATGCCCATCAGCAGATGAATGGATAAGAAAGCTGTGGTACATATACACAATGGAGTATTACTCAGCCATTAAAAAGAATACATTTGAATCAGTTCTAATGAGGTGGATGAAACTGAAGCCGATTATACAGAGTGAAGTAATCCAGAAAGAAAAACACCAATACAGTATACTAACACATATATATGGAATTTAGAAAGATGGTAACGATAGCCCTGTATGCACAACAGCAAAAGAGACACAGATGTGTAGAACAGTCACTTGGACTCTGTGGGAGAGGGAGAGGGTGGGATGAATTTGGAGAACGGAATTGAAACAGGTATGATATCATATATGAAACGAATCACCAGTCCAGGTTCAATGCATGATACAGGATGCTTGGGGCTGGTGCACTGGGATGATTCAGAGGGATGGTACGGGGAGGGAGGTGGGAGGGTGGTCCAGGATGGGGAACAAGTGTACACCCATGGCAGATTCATGTTGATGTATGGCAAAACCAATACAATATTTTAAAATAATTAGCCTCCAATTAAATAAATTTATATTTAAAAAAATAATAAATTTTTAAAAATGCCATCTCACCTCTTTTTAGCCTCCATGGCTTCTGATGAGAAATCTGCTGTTTATCTTACTGAAGACTTATTATACCGATGAGTCATTGTTCTCATCCTTCTTTCAAGATTCTCCTTTTGTTCTTGACATTCAACAGTTTAATTATACTGTGCCTCACTACTATATAGATTTTTTTGTGTGCATTATCTTTCTTAGAGTTCTTGCTTAAAGAATAGATATACATTTTTGGACAAATTTGGGATATTTTCAGTCCTTGTTTCTTCAAGTGTTCTTTCTGGCCACTGTTTCTCTCCTCTTCTTTCAAGATTCTGACTGTTTCTGTTGATTCACTGATGGTATTTCACAAGTTTTAGATTCTACTTACTATTTTCATTTATTCTATTTCCAAGACTGGATAATTTCAAATGGACCATCTTCAAATCACTGATTGTTTCTTTTGTATGCTCAGATCTACAGTTGAAATCCTCTAGTGACTAGTGTCTTTTTCATTTGAATTATCAAAATTTTCAGCCATAAAGTTTCTGTTTGGGTCTCATATAATTTCTTTCTCTTTGTTGATATTCCCTATTTGTTTATTCATTTTTCTCCTGGTTGTCTGTATGCCCTTGTTTATGGTCTTCTTAACTCTGAGCATATTTAAGACAGTAGATTTTAAGTCTCTGCCTAGCAATTTCAACCTATTCTTCTTTAGGTAGTTTTCATTACTTTATTCTGTGAATGGGTTGTATATTTTTCATTTTTCATTAGTTCCTGTATTTTTAAACTTGACATTTGAATATTATAAAATGGTGACCATAGAGATTTTCTCTTTCACTGTTTATTGGTTGCTGTAGGCTGTTGCTGTTTGTTGTGTAACTTTTATGAAGTATTATTTTTAAGTCTGTGTTTTTTTGTCATGTGTGATCTCTGAGTGATCTGTTCCTTTAGCTGTGTTCAGCTAGTGTTTTCACAATGATCAGTGATATCATTGATCCTATGTATCAGCCAGAAGTGAATGCTTAGGGTCTTCTCTGGACTCTTCTACACATGAATTCTGGTTCTTTACATAACTAAGTTGAAGGTACCAACATTAACATTTTGATTGTGAGTAATCTTGAACTTAGATTTTTCTCTACATTAAGATTTATACTGAACAACCTAAATATATTTTTTAAATAGTCAATGCTGAAATACCACCAATATTATCTTCCTTTTTATAATTTTACAGCTGTAATTCATGACTTCTCTTTTATTAATTATTAAACAAATATATTAATTTAGAAGAATTTCTGGATTAATAGAAGAATTCCTAAAACTCTTTGTTTAAAGGACTTGGGACTCCAAAAGTGTTAATTTAACTTAAATTATATGAATTATGCTTATGTTGGGGAAATGGCTGTATCTTTATTCAAATACATAGAGTTGTATTTAAGGATAGATGTCTTTTATTTCCTTATATAGTAGACAGTGTAATAAATGTCATGTTGACAAAGTATAGTTTAATACCACATTTCTGAAGAGATTGGGCTTCCCTGGTGGCTCAGAGGTTCAAGTGTCTGCCTGCAAGGCCGAAGACCCGGGTTCAATCCCTGGGTCAGGAAGATCCCCTGGAGAAGGAAATGGCAACCCACTCCAGTATTCTTGCCTGGAGAATCCCATGGACAGAGGAGCTTGGTAGGTTATAGTCTATGGAGTCGCAAAGAGTTGGACACGACTGAGCGACTTCACTTTCACTTTCTGAAGAGATTAATGAACTCTCTCATAAAAACCAATTCATTGTATCTTATCTTGTTTTAATCCACCAGTTCATGAATTCAAGTTCATTTACATAGGCAATACCATGCATATAATATACTTTTTTAAACTATTTTTCTGAATATTTAATATATATAAATAAAAATGTAAAATTACATATATGTTTACATATATATATAAGATAATAGTGAATATACAAAGAAATGTAGCTATATTAAATATACATACTGTCCACACTAAGTGGTAAAGAACCCTCCTGTCAGTCCAGGAGATATAAGAGACACGGGTTCAATCTCAGGGTTGGAAAGATCCTGTAAAGAAGGGCATGGCAACCAGCTTCAGTATTCCTGCCTGTAGAATCCCACAGACAGAGGAGCCTGGTGGGCTACAGTCTAAGGTTCACAAAGAGTCACACATGAGTGAAGTAACTTAGCAATCACTTTCAAACTAAAACCAATTCAAATACCTCAATCACATTTTCTTTGCACTTGTTTTGCTAATTTAAAAATTATATGATGAAATAAAATAATACAGCAATCATAAAAGCAAAAAAGTTAAATAAGTTGCCTTCAAATAAGTTCAACTGGATGAATTCTCTGTATTTATAGGAGAGAACATTTACATTGTGACATTAAGAACAGATTTGAGAGCAAGCCAGTTGGTTTCTATGCATCTTTGGAACTGAAGTATGTAAATTCAGGAGTGGTTTGGTACCAAACTTGGGCTGAGATCACCAAGAAGCAGAAGCCGATGTGCAGAAAGCAAGGAAAATGCCAAAAGGCAGGGAGAAAGTACATCTAATGTTCATGATTACTTTCCATCTAGATTCACTATATCTTAGGAATGATTCATCTCTTTCCTTGTATTCCAGAAGATACTTCTCTGTTCATGTAGTAACTCCCATGGTTTTAATTTAAATCAGCTCAATATGTTCCTCTAATTTGTAACCAAGAGCATCTTAATAATATACTGTGCTTTTCAAATAATAAAGTATGACTGTCTCAAGAAAGTCTTGCTTATCTGCGGGCTCTGTGGTTTGACCCTCCTGTTTCTGGGGCACTCTCTTCTTCTAGGAAGATTCAGCTCCTTGAATGATCAACAGTGTGAAAACCTCAGATTTATTTCAGAACCTAAAAAAGCGTTATGATCAAAAATAAAATAACAGCAGGACAACATGTATTTTGAGTAGCTATAGAACTGCTGACGCAGACTCAAAGGCTATTTAGTCTTTGCTGTCCAGTTCAGTAATAAAATGATGAGCCAAGGGAAAAGAAAAGCTATGGAAATACACTCTGAGTGGGTATTTGCTATTCCTCTTTCACTGACTTTTATCTTATTAGTAAATCAAGAAGAGTACTGTGTTCGCTCAGCATTTAAATGATACATTCTTGTATATAGTATTTCAATTACATATCTTCTTGAGTTTTCTATGTCATCCCATAGGGCTATAAGGTGACCAAGTAACTAGCAGGGAATTTCATACTACTGTTATTGATCACAGTATGAAAAGAAAGCAATAAAGACATCAACAATACATGGTACTGGATGACATCTTTATAGCGTGGCTAATAAAGATGATTTGGAATAGCCCATTGACTTTTTCTATGCCCAGAAGCTCGAGTAAATATATAATTTAATCTTGCTTTCTGGGTTGAAGGCATTTTCTCTCTCTCTCTTTTTTTTTTTTTTTTGAGAATTATGATATTCATGTTGTTAAAGATAAGGCCTGACCCAGCTTTCAGTTTCAAAGCTCAGTTATTAAATTTGGCTTCAAAGTGAAATGTGGTGAAGTAAATGGGAGGGATGTAGAGACTGGAGATGAAAGTTTGGATTTCTGGTCACAGAACTGAGAGGAATCAACATGTGGAGTCAAAGCAGTATGATAGTATCACTTAGTACATACGATTTGGCATGTCTAATAGCATGACTTGGGGGGATATACGTGAAATATCTAACAGATAAATAAGCAGTCACTGGAGAAGAACAACTTTTATCACTTCCTTGATGACTTTTTGTTTAAAAGAGGGATATTCAGTTTTCTCCATCAGCTATTTATTTAATACCTGTCTGATACAGATTTTTCTTGGTGACAGGAAGCTGTGCCCATCCATATGATAAAATACTGGTCTTCTATATGGAAGTACTTTTTGTCCAGTAATATATTCTATTCTTATAAAGGCATCATAAAAGAAAGAAAAATCATGTTCAATACTTAAAAGGATGTTTCAAGAAATAAAAGCATCAGAGATTAGAGGAGTTCTTTGAAATTGATAAAATAAAAATAATTCAGCATATTTTTAATGCTACTAGGCTTCATTTTCTTTGCATGTAACCTACCTTGAACCAAACTAAAGCATAATAATGATAAATCAACCCTATATGCATACAACACACATTTGTCCCAGAAAACATTTGACCAAGCTGAAACACTCTAGGTTGCTTTGAGAAAAGAGTTTATTGAGATGAAGACAATAGAGATGATGGACATACAAGGACAGAATATTTTTGTTTTAGTTTGCTTGACTCTGAGGGAGGGACTGAGTAAGTGTCGCCACCCCTAATTTGTATGCTGAGCTGGACAGCCCTGTTCTCTGCTCATGTTTCTCTTTTGCTGTCTCACTACTGCCACACTCACAAGATTTCTGACTTGAGATGTGTGGATTTTTCCCTCACACCAAGCAATTCTCAGACATTAGCTGGCTATCTTACAATTTACCCTACTTCTGACACTGTCTACTTAGAGCACCAGACCCTGCAAGTTAAGGATGCATTCTCAGGAGACTGGTGCCCACTTCAGAGATCAGCTGCAAGCTGTAGGTCCAGAGACTGCCCACAGCTTCTGTCTACCTTTGCTACAATCAGAGGTTCCCAGGAACTCCTTTCCCTTATATCAGTTCTCACAGAACTCAGGGAAATACTGACTTATACTTACTAGTTTATCAAAGGGTATTACAAAAGATACAAGTAACCAGTGAGATGAAGACACATAGGGCAAAGTCTGGGATAGGGAGTTCCTGAACCTAGGAGCTTCTGTCTCCATGAATTTGGGAATAAAACACCCTCCTTGTGTGTGGGTGTATTCCACAACCTGGAAGCTCTTTGAATCTTATGCTGCTGGGAATTTTGTGGAGAATTTATTACACAGACATGAGAGATCGTTAAGTCTCTTTCTAGCTCTGTCCTCAATTTAGAGAAAATCTCAAGCTTCTAATTGTGGTTTTTGTCATTCTGGTGACCAGCCACCCTCCAGGAGCCCATCCAGAGTCACCTCTTAGAACAAAAGGTGCTCCTGGTGCTCTTATCACTTAGTAATTTACAAAGGCTTTAAGAACTCTATATCAGGAACTGGGAGTAGAGGTCAATATATATTTCTTACCATTTCACATATACCATTATGCACATGCAATATACTGGTGATGATGATGGAGGGAGCAGGTAGTTTGCTGTTTCTCAGCTTACGATAAAATGTAAGCATACTCTTACTTTGCCTAAAATATATTCTGACTTAAATTATGAAAAAAATATTAGCAATTCTTAAATTCTAACTCAAGACCTACCTATGTTTCCCAGACAGTTTGACCATAGAGCCCTCATCTTTCTTTAAATCCTTCAGTACTTACTGTCCCTATCATTATTTGGTAATTGTCATAAATTACCTTATGCTGGAAATGACCTTCATCGTGTTTTTCTTTTATTGTTCCCACTTATACAGTGTGATAGAGGACTTCCATGTAATTGCATGGTTTCATATTTATATCATAGTTTGTACTTTATATCTTGCACATCAAATAGTAATTGGTTGATGAATACATAAAATGCTTTTCTTCTTACTTCCTGTGAAATTCTGACAGGATTGATGACTCTTGAAATCTTTTTCCTCTTTAAGTTTCCAAGATACTGAAGTATCACGGAAGAGCCTTTGTAGGTTTTGATAAATGTTATTTATTCTAATTTCCTAGAAAAGCATTTAACCTTGAAGTTAGATTAAATAAATGACAAATAAATACAATAAATGGCATACAAATAAATGATAAATTTCACATTTATTGCCTTGTCATATTGAATAGGAGTCAACTTTTGAATTTAAGTATACTCCCCTGGAATAAGGTATTTGTAGATCACAGTAATCAGATTCTGTATGCGATTGCTAAGTCGCTTCAGTCGTATCTGACTCTTTGCGACCCTATGGATTGTAGCCTGCGAGGCTTCTCAGTCCATGGAATCCTCCAGGTAAGAATACTGAAGTGGGTTGCCATGCCCTCTACCAGAGGATCTTCTTGATCCATGGATCTAAACCACACCTCACGTCTCTTGCATTGGCAGACTGGGTCCGTTACCACCAGCGCCACCTGGCCCCTTAGTATTAGTAGAATCCCTCGCCTTAATATGACTTCATCTCTCAGTATTCTCATGATCTGGTGAATCTACTACATCAATTTTGAAATATTTAGCCCCCACACCATACACACCCCCCAAAAAAGAAATCAAACAGAAAGCTTGTCTAGCATAACAACCCATAGTTGCTATGTGGAAAATTAACCTTTAATAAACATTCTTTTTAATGGTAAGGAAGAGAAAAAGATAAGAAGAAAGGAGAGATCCAATGAAGACTAAACTGGAGGAGGAAAGGAGAGAAGAGCTGTTAAATAATTTATTCATCACATTTGTTCAAGTCAGACTTTATGCAAGAAACTATCAGGATAGTTGTAAGGGCCATTTTAATGAGGTTTGGAGTCGAGGAGAGAGATTGGACTCAACTCTGAATACAACAAGGAAAAATGGGAATTCATAGTCAAGGAGCTGGGAGTGGGGTGGGGACGTGCAGTGGATAGAAAATTAATTAAGATGAAACATTGAGGACAAGGGGAGGATTCTATCAAAAGAGATTTTAAAGGATACTTGCTGAAGGCAGGCTAGGGCTATCAGATATCAAGGGTGAGAAGATATCCAGGGTAGGGCACTCTGGCTAAACTGACATCACAAGATTTCTGTTAAACTGAACAATAGAGAGATGAACACAGAAGTCTAAAAGTCATGACCTTGTTGCCAAAAAGCTCAGAAGAGGCTGATTAGGATTTGGTCAAGCAGAGAATCTTTATCACATGAAAAAAGGAAGGAATACAGATGTGATTTTGAAGCTTCTTTACAAATGGCATCCATGAGGTGTATAATCTTCCCATATGATTCTGGAAAAGGAAAAAAAAAAAAACAGTCCAAATTAAGCAGTTTTAAATTTGAGAGTGTTTGTAGCACCATCATCTTGTGATTTTTGTTTTGCTGGCAAAAATTCCCAATGAACTTGCACCTCCAAAACTGCATATTGCAAAGCACATTCAGCATGTCATTCTATGTACACAAAAGATCAGGAGACATATTTAAGTAATTTTGAAGGTTAAAGATATTATAATTAATTATTATTATAAGGGTCTTGAAAGGCATAAAACTTTGACTTGAAATTCTGAAAGCTGGAAAAGTATGCATGTTGCTTTTATTTGTGTTTTGATTTGTTTATTATTAAAGACTTTTATTATTTCTGTCAACACACTTGATTTCCAAAACTGAAAAAAATCATAAATTAGAGTTTCTTATTGGAGACTTATTTACTCTTAGAATATAGCTTATTTGTCTTAATATATGTATATACAAAAATAAAACATTTATCTCTAGTAGGAACTACATTTCCATGATCCTTGGCCTGTCTTTTATAATAGCTCAGACAATTTGGGAGCAGGGAGCCATTATATTACTGATTCTTTGCCAAGTTTCCTGGAAGTATAGTATATAGAAGTCCTGGCCTCCATATTAAGAGTGGATTATATGTTATGTTCTTTTACTGAACTTTTACTTAACTCACCCATTAATTGATCACTTATCAGGAGAATAGAACCAAACTCACAGTCGACATAAAATTTTGCTTTTCCCAAAGCCTGTGAAATTGGCCTAGCTAGTCGGAATATTTATGGAATATTACAATATCCCTCTGGATCCTGATCCTATTTTTTTCTGATTCTTCAGTAGCTAATATATTTTTTTGCATAGCAGAAGATTAATAACAGATGTCCTGATATTTTAAATGCAGTAGTATCCAGTATGTTTCTGCATATATGTATTTCCTTTCCTGCATTTGTTTTCAAGTGTTCTTCCTTTCCAATGCATGGAAATTGATATTTCTATCTGTGAAATACATGATAATCATATGGCACTGTGTCATTTTATCCATTAATCCCTAGTATAAGTGCTGTCAAAACTTAGCATAAAACTGTGAAATCGCTGCCTTGCTGGGACACAGATGGAAATGAATTTTTATTATAAGGGAACAGGAAGACAAACTTTGCTTCCAGTCTTGTATGACTACGTATAATATATGGAATTAGTAGGGAGTTTGCCTCTACTATAAATGATAGTATGCTGAGTCACTGCCAGACTAGAAAGTGGGAGATTTTTGTGCCTAAGTCTGTCTTTGGTAAAATCTAATGACATAATCAAACGGAATTATGCTCTCATAAAGAGAGATTTCAGTTGCCTTCCAGTCTAATGCATTTTATAAGATTTCAGAGATTTGTTTTAGCCAAATTTCAGGCTATTGACTTCTTAAAAGTAACCGTTCTTACTGTTTAACTTCTTAAAAGTAACTGTTCTTAAAAGAACATGTTAGGACCATATTGTCTGCCTGGTTTGGCTTTGTGTTCACCCATCCTCTCCTGAAATAGCTTGAATAGTGTACTCACATGCACGCAAATAAACTAAGGAAGTGAGGAAATCTTTGATCATGTAATGCACATGGGTAGGTATCCTGAGTTGAACTGTATTTCTCAAAAATTTATATGTTGAGGTCCTAACCTTCAGTACCTCAAAGTGTGACCTTATCTGGAGATAAGATCTTAACAGAGGTCATTAGAATAAGCCTCTTTCGGGGTCCTGGACCGAATTCCAACCCTGGGGAGGAGGAGTACCTTCAAACTCTTCGGATACCAGCAGGATGTCCTATAACTCAACTCAATTCTGACACTATCTGCTGGAGATACGGTCTGATCCCACAGGTTAAGGGTTCAGTCCTACGGATCTGTTCCCTCGCCCCCTACATCCAAAGTCAGTCACAAGTCTAGCTTGTCACTGTGCTTCTGACTCACTAGCTATACATGGGGGCTTCCACAAGCCCCTCTTGAGATTTCAGACGCTATGCCCAAATCCAGGCTGTTACCTGTACTTTTGAGCAGCTGCCTATAAATCAGAGGTTTCCACAATTCCTTCCTTCCTTCAGTTCAGTTCAGTTCAGTCACTCAGTCGTGTCCGACTCTTTGCGACCCCATGAATTGCAGCACGCCAGGCCTCCCTGTCCATCACCAACTCCCAGATTTCACCCAAACTCATGTGCTTCGAGTCGGTGATGCCATCCAGCCATCTCATCCTCTGTCGTCCCCTTCTCCTCCTGCCCCCAATCCCTCCCAGCATCAGGGTCTTTTCCAATGAGTCAATTCTTTGTATGAGGTGGCCAAAGTATTGGAGCTTCAGCCTCAGCATCAGTCCTTCCAATGAACACCCAGGACTGATCTCCTTTAGAATGGACTGGTTGGATCTCCTTGCAGTCCAAAAGACTCTCAAGAGTCTTCTCCAACACCACACTTCAAAAGCATCAATTCTTCATCCCTCAGCTTTCTTCACAGTCCAACTCTCATATCCATACATGACCACAGGAAAAACCATAGCCTTGACTAGACAGACCTTTGTTGGCAAAGTAATGTCACTGGTTTTCAATATGCTATCTAGGTTGGTCATAACTTTCCTTCCAAGGACTAAGCGTCTTTTAATTTCATGGCTGCAGTCACCATCTGCAGTGATTTTGGAGCCCCCCAAAATAAAGTCTGACACTGTTTCCACTGTTTCCCCATCTATTTCCCATGAACTGATGGGACTGGATGCCATGATCTTAGTTTTCTGAATGTTGAGCTTTAAGCCAACTTTTTCACTGTCTTCTTTCACTTTCATCAAGAGGCTATTTAGTTCCTCTTCACTTTCTGACATAAGGATGGTGTCATCTGCATATCTGAGGTTATTGATATTTCTCCCGGCAATCTTGATTCCTGCTTGTGCTTCTTCCAGTCCAGAGTTTCTCATGATGTACTCTGCATATAAGTTAAATAAGCAGGGTGACAATATACAGCCTTGATGTACTCCTTTTCCTATTTGGAACCAGTCTGTTGTTCCTTGGGTTTGATTAATTTGCTAGAATATTTCACAGAACTTGGAGAAGCATTTTACTTCCTAGATCACAGGTTTACTAGAAAGGATAATAACTCAGGAACTGCCAGATGGAAGAGATGTTCAGGGCCAGGTATGGGGAAAGGGTTGAGGAATTTCAATGTCCTCTCCTGAGCACAGCACTCTCAAAATCTTCCTGTGTTCACCAGCATGGAAATCATTCTAAAGAGGGCAGAGGTTGCGTACTTCCAATTAACTATGGAAAAGCATAGCTCTGTGTCCCGATCTCTTGATTTTTCCTGGGAAACCAGAAATCTAGAGTTCTTTTTTATTCAAACCTCCCAATTAACGCTTTTTAAGTTGTGGAATCTAAGGAAAACTTGCCTGTGATGTTGTTTTGGACTAGCGGCTTCCAGTTTGCCACCTTATACTACCCATGCTTGAGACTCTCCTTCCCAGCACCCCTCAAATTCATGATTTCACCTCTTGTGTACTTCAAAACTTTGTGGGATTAGTAATGCATACATCAACTTCCTGAGAGTTTTGTCAGCTTGTCCTTCAATCAGTGAAACCTTGAACTTTTCTGGTGTGGCAGGTAATAATAAGTTCATATAAGCTCCCAAGCTTGTAATGAAAGTGAAGGAAGGGCTAAGGGGGTAGTAGCGCTGAACCATCTAACGTGATTTCTACACTGTTCTCATTGACTTCTTATTCATAAAAGGTTTTTGGAAATTTGCCTCATGAATGCCAAAGATTTGATGTTAACAGATCCTTAAACTGTCGTTAAGATAATTCAGGTTATAATGGCTAGAAGTGTGAGAGGGGAAACAGCATTGAGTTTATCAGAGTACTATGAAAATTGAATAATACTGTCACATTTTATAAATCATGTATGAATCATTTGCAAACTGAAGGTATTAATAGGACTTCAAGACATTCTTAAGCCACTGTCTACCACCAGAGCATCTCTGCTATCCATCTATCTTTTGTTCTTGTCTCTGCAGTGGCCATCATGTAATGAAACATGCAGATTACAACTTCTAAGCCTTTTTTTTTGGGAAGTCACATTACACAGTATCTTTATAACATGGTGAAGTGAGCTCTGGAATACATATATATATATATATATGCATGTATATATACACACATATATATAAAAGAAATGACTTATATATATGTGTTTGTGTATATATATAATATATATATTAAGGAAGTGACTTATATATGTGTTTTTGTGTATATATACAATATATATATATTAAAGAAGTGACTTGCACACATATAAACATTAGTTATATTTATTATGAGTCTATTCATCTTTTTAAAGGACATTTGTTTTTTAGCTAATTTGTCCCTTATACCCTTTTATGTGTAATCAAATTATATGAGGGAACTAGCTAGTTAATTAAATGGAGATTTAGTTGATGAATTTCTTTGCTTTGTTCTTTTATCTTACCATTGAAGCCCTTTACATCCATCTTCTTTAGCTTAAGAACTTTTGGATGTAACCATGATTTATGATCTACAATGGAACAGTAGCCAGTATCTAAAAACATCTGCACTTGAGCCATCTGTTCATGCCTAAATACCAGATGCTATATATGTTGAAAATTTATATTTACTGAAATTGCCTTAATACTTGTACTTGCCTACTTACAACACTGCAGCTAACAAAAAAACACAGAAATGTTCTTGAGTCATGGATGGATTAAAAGAATTTTATTATCTCTCTCAGAACATTAAGCATAATGACCTGGCAGATAATAGCGGAATATAATGGAACTTTATCTAAGCACTTAAAGGTTGTGGCTGGTGAAAACAATTGGTTCTGTGATTAGGTAAATTTTTCCTCAACAGAAAGCAACAGGGAAGATGCCCATTACCAGTAGCCATGGAACTGAAGGAGCACCCTCATAAATATTTTCAGCATGTTGACAGGCATTGTGTGGGAGAAGGAAAGAGTATTAGATGTGTTACAATTCAAAAGGCATCTTTTTTAAAAAACTGACTGTGCCAGCTCTTAATTGCTGCACTCTTAGTTGTGGCACGTGGAATCCAGTCCAGTATTCGACCAGGGATCGAACCCAGGGCCCCTGTACTGGGAGAATGCAGTCTTAGCCACTGAACCTCCAGGAAAGTCCCGCAAAAGACTCTTTATCACAGAAATGACAAGTATTCCTATAGGAAATAAAAAGAACTCTTTAAGCCCCCGCCCCTCCCCAACTTTTCCCACACGTATTATATTTTATCTCAGGATTCATTTTTGCCCTGTTTCCTGAATAGCTGTCCTAAGCAATTGATTCCTATGGAGTTGATTTCAGTATTTATGTCTTATTCCTTAAATTTTAAATGTCTGCTTTGCCCTTGCACTTGAAAAGCTTCTACACAGATAATGAAACTGAGCGAGGAGAAGCAGAAACTATGGAAGAAAAGTATACTGGATAATGACTTCTTAGTTGGCATTGTACACAGAAAGATAACTAACCTTCCACATAAGAGAATTGGAATTTAAAAGATTCTCAGGAGAACTCTCTGTCAAAATAGATTATACTGAGCATCTGTCATTGTTGCCTGGAACTTGTGATTTATTTCTTTAGTTGGAGAGCTAGCTCCAATTAATCTTTAAATCCCTTAGAAAGAGACTGACTAATGAATATTACACCTTAGAATGTCTCTCTGAAAAGACTAGTGGCCTTAATAATATGAGAAAGCAAATCTGTACTCAACAACAAAAAAATACACGGAAAAATGTTATATGTAACTATATAACTGTATATGTGTATGTGTTCTGCAGTTGTTGTTAAACATTGGAGGAGGCAAAGATCATCTGTTCCAGCTTCATCTCCTGATTTTACATAAAGTTAAGCTATATTACCTGAAGTATAGCTTAACCTTTGCAAGGCTGTGGTACAATAACCTCCAAACCAGGAACCAAGACACAGATTGAACAGCACTCTTTCTTAACTCAGTTTACTGTATTGTGCGTACTTACACGTGTTATTATGAGCAGTTACATACTAATATTTTTCTAAATAAATTCAGACTCAAGAATTTTTATTAAGTAGAACAAAAAAGTAAGAGAAAATATCCTAAAACATTTTAGAAATATTACATTTTAAAAGGGCAGTAGCAAGAAATAAACTTGAAAACTAATTCCAAACCTTATGGGCTACAGGAAAAGAAACACAGATGTATAGAACAGTCTTTTGGACTCTGCAGGAGAGGGCGAGGGTGGGATGATTTGGGAGAATGGCATTGAAACATGTATAATATCATGTATGAAACGAATCGCCAGTCCAGGTTCGATGCAGGATACTGGATGCTTGGGGCTGGTGCACTGAGATGACCCAGAGGGCTGGTACAGGGAGGGAGGAGGGAGGGGGGTTCAGGATGGGGAACATGTGTATACCTGTGGTGGATTCATGTTGATGTATGGCAAAACCAATACAATATTGTAAAGTAATTAACCTCCAATTAAAATAAATAAATTTAAAAAATAATAAATAAAAATAGGAATGATAATAAATAAATCTGCTACTTTTATACATTGAACAGCATGCTCAAAAAGAGCCAGGGAAAACCACTACTCTATGCATTTTCCTCAACCATGGCACATAGTTTGACATCTTAACTTCTCCCAAGATATTTTACTTCTGGGTAGAGAGAGAACAAAACAGCAGATGACCAGGAAAATTGTTTTTTTAGTCTTTCTTAAGCTGTGTGGCTGAGGAGAAAAAGTTCATATATTTGATATTCATATATTTTCATGTAGCTAGGAAAACATTTTTTTCCCCAAGTTGAAAGATTCATGAATAAAATAAAATACAAATTATTGTGCTTTTGTAATTTATTTTTCTACCTAATAAAATAAGTACTACTGAGAGCATAAATGCACATTACTGTTTTATGTGGTTGTTTCTTTTAGGAAAATAAAAACTCTAGAAACCTACATTTTCAATCAATTCAGTTCAGTTCAGTCACTCAATCATGTCTGACTCTTTGCCAACCCCATGGACTGCAGCACACCAGGCTTCCCTGTTCATCACCAACTACCAAAGGGCGTTCAAACTCATGTCCATTGAGTCGGTGATACCATCCAAGCATCTCGTCCTCTGTCATCCCCTTCTCCTCCCACCCTCAATCTTTCCCAGCATCAGGGTCTTTTCAAATGAATCAGTTCTTCACATCTGGCAGCCAAAGTATTGAAGCTTTAGCTTCAGTATCAGTCCTTCCAATGAACACCCAGGACTGATCTCCTTTAGGATGGACTGGTTTGTTCTCCTTGCAGTCTCAGGGACTCTCAAGAGTCTTCCCGCAACACAGGCTGGAACACACTAAGCCGAACTTGGAGAATTCTGAGCATTACTTTGTTAACGTGTGAGTTGAGTGCAATTGTGGGATAGTTTGAACATTCTTTGTCATTAACTTTCTTTGGGATTGGAATGAAAACTGACCATTTCCAGTCCTGTGGCCACTGCTGAGTTTTCCCAATTTGCTGGCATATTGAGTGCAGCACTTTCACAGCATCATCTTTTCAGTTCAGTTCAATCGCTCAGTCATGTCCAACTCTTTGCGACCCCATGAATCACAGAATGCCATCCCTGTTCATCACCATCTCCCGGCATTTACTCAAACTCATATCCATCGAGTCGGTGATGCCATCTAGCTATCTCATCCTCTGTCATCCCCTTATCCTCCTGCCCCCAATCCCTCCCAGCATCAGGGTCCTTTCCAATGAGTCAACTCTTCGCATGAGGTGGCTAAAGTATTGGAGTTTCAGCTTCAACATCAGTCCTTCCAATGAACACCCAGGACTGATCTCCTTTAGGATGGACTGGTTGGATCTCCTTGCAGTCCAAGAGACTCTCAAGAGTCTTCTCCAACACCACAGTTCAAAAGCATCAATTCTTCGTTCCTCAGCTTTCTTCACAGTCCAACTCTCACATCCATATATGACCACTGGAAAAACAATAACCTTGACCAGACGGACCTTTGTTGGCAAAGTAATGTCTCTGCTTTTTAATATGCTATCAAGGTTGGTCATAACTTTCCTTCCAAGGAGTAAGCGTCTTTTAATTTCTGGCTGCAATCACCATCTGCAGTGACTTTGGAGACTCCCAAAATAAAGTCGGCCACTGTTTCTACTGTTTCCCCATCTATTTCCTATGAAGTGATGGGACCTGAAGCCATGATCTTAGTTTTCTGAATGTTGAGCTTTAAGTCACTTTTTTCACTCTCCTCTTTCACTTTCATCAAGGGGCTTTTTAGTTCCTCTTCACTTTCTGCCATAAGGATAGTGTCATCTGCATATCTGAGGTTATTGATATTTCTCCCGGCAATCGTGATCCCAGCTTGTGCTTCTTCCAGCCCAGCATTTCTCATGATGTACTCTGCATATAAGTTAAATAAGCAGGGTGACAATATACAGCCTTGACCTACTCCTTTTCCTATTTGGAACCAGTCTGTTCTTCCATGTTCAGTTCTAACTGTTGCTTCTTGGCCTGCATATAGTTTTCTCAAGAGGCAGGTCAGGTGGTCTGGTATTCCCATCTCTTCAAGAATTTTCCACAGTTTATTGTGATCCACACAGTCAAAGTCTATGGCATAGTCAATAAAGCAGAAATAGATGTTTTTCTGGAACTCTTTTGCTTTTTCAATGATCCAGCAGATATTGGCAATTTGATCTCTGGTTCCTCTGCCATTTCTGAAACCAGCTTGAACATCTGTAAGTTCATGGTTCATGTATTGCTGAAGCCTGGCTTGGAGGACTTTGATCATTTTTTAGGATTTGAAATAACTCACCTGGAATCCATCATCTCCACTCGATTTGTTCCCAAGGCCCACCTGACTTTGCAATGCAGGATGTCTGGCTCCAGGTGAGTGATCACACCATTGTAGCTATCTGGTCTTTAGGATCTTTTTGTATATTTCTTCTGCATATTCTTGCCACCTCTTCTTGATATCTTCTGCTTCTGTTAGGTCCATACCATGACCCCATGGTATCTCAAAGTTTCTTGAAAAGCTCTAACATATTTTCCATGCTATTATTTTCCCATATTTCTTTGCACTGATTAGTTAGAAAGTCTTTCTTGTTTCTCCTTGCTATTCCTTGGAAGTCTACATTCAGATGGGGATGTATTTTTCCTTTTCTCCTTTGCCTTTAGCTTCTCTTCTTTTCTCAGCTATTTGTAAGGCCTCCTCAGACAACCATTTTGCCATTTTACATTTATTTTTCTTGGGGATGGTTTTGATCACTACCTCCAGTACAATGTTATGAACTTCTGTCCATAGTTCTTCATGCACTCTGTCTATCAGGTCTAATCCCTTGAATCTTTGTCACTTCCACTGTATAATGGTAAGGGATTTGATTTAGGTCTTACCTGAATGGTCTAGTACTTTTCCCCACTTTCTTCAATGTAAGTTTGAATTTGGCAATGTGGAGTGCATGATCTGAGCTACAGTCAGCTCCTGGTCTTGTTTTTGCTGACTTCTCCATCTTCAGTTGCAAAGAATATAATCAATCTGATCTTGGTATTGACCATCTGGTGATGTCCATGTGTAGAGTCATCTCTTGTGTTGTTGCAAAAGGGTGTTTACTATGACCAGTTCATTCTCTTGGCAAAGTCTGTTAACTGCCATGGGCGGAGTTCCTCACGCTGGCCCCCGGCATAGCCCCGGCAGTTAACCTTTGCCCTATTTCATTTTGTACTCCAAGTGAAACTTGTCTGTTACTCCAGGTACCCCTTGACTTCCTACTTTTGCATTCAAATCCTCTATGATGAAAAGGACATCTTTTTTTAGTGTTAGTTCTAGAAGGTCGTCATAGAACCGCTTAACTTCAGTTTCTTCTGCCTTAGTTGTTGGGGCATAGTCTTGGATTACTTTGATATTGAATGGCTTGCCTCGGAAACAAACAGAGATCATTCTGTCGTTTTTGAGATTGTATCCAAATACTGCAATTCAAACACTTTGGTTGACTAATGAAAGCTATTCCATTTCTTGTAAGGGATTCTTACTCATAGTCATAGATACAATGGTCATTTGAATTCAAAATGCCTATTCCAGTCCATTTTAGTTCCCTGGTTTCAAAAATGTTGATGTTTACTCTTGCCATCTCCTGTTTGACCACTTCCAATTTACCTTGATTCATGGACCTACCATTCCAGGTTTCTATGCAATATTGTTCTTAACAATATCGAACATTACTTCCATCAGCAGTATGTTTCTCAGTGGTATCACAATAAATTTCCTTTCAGTCATTAACACATAAAGTGGAACTCTTAGCAATAATTCTGTCTTTTAGCTGTCTCTACTGTCACTGTGATAGCAGCTGAACTTAACACACCATTTGTTTTCAGGAAAATGATGTCTTCTGTGCAGCAGACTGACTCAAACTGTGCTTTCTTGCAGTTCTAATGTGTTTGCCTTCGTACAGAAATCTCCATTAGTGCACTTGCTTTCAGTATTTCAAGTGTCAGGTTTTAGACATTTATAAATTGACCAAAACTAAAAACATTTCATCATGTAGAGTAGGACACAGATAAGGAACATAGAAACCTGATTTTAAAATACTCTGTTGTAACATCAGGCACATGGTGCTGATATTTATATATCAAGACAGCACATCACTGTGATGTTTTGAGGGAAATGACATTTCCAGGGTGAGAGAGATCTTATTCACATCAAAGAATATGTTACTTCAGATGTCAAAGCCTATATGGCATTGTCATCAACTATTAAGTATCAGTAACCCAGCTGAGATATTATGCTGAGAAATGAGATATCCTCTGGTGATTTGCACAAGATTTTAATGGGGCTTTCCAGGTGGCACTAATGGTGAAGAAGGAGACATAAGTTAGAGACCTAGATTCAGTTCCAGGTCGGAAAGATCCCCTGGAGGAGGTCATGGCAAACCAGTCCAGTATTCCTGCCTGGAGATTCCCCCGGACAGAGGAGCCTGGAGGGCTAGACCAGGGTTGCAGGGTCAGACACGATGGAAGCAACTTGGCATGGACTCACAAGATTTAAATTTGTCTTTGGTAAAGAAATCAGTTCCATGAGAGGGCACGAATGTTCAGGCACAAACACATTGGTAATCACCCCAGTACACAGGCATGGATGCTTCTATGAGAATTTGTTTTTCTGTTTGTCCCGGTAAGGTTAACATAGGCAGTCTATCAATGTGTCTTAAAATTCAATCATAGAGTTTTCTAATCAAATCATGAAAAGTTTATCTGCTGTGACTTCATAGTAACAGTGAGATGAAGAGGGTTTTTTTTTCTTTGTCTTTTTAACTTCAGAGAGTTAATCTGATTGATGAAAGAGAAAGAGGAGTGGTATTCACATACTAAAGTAGTTATGTCAATGAGTCATAATAACAGCATCATTACAACAACCCTCTTAAGTCATTGTTTCCATTTTTACAGTTTTAAAATATGTAGGAGAAGGCAACCTTACTATCTTTACAGTCCAAAACCAGAATGTATCTAGAACAACGATCATCTTCTTGAGATTTTGGAGTTGATAACAACAGATTATCCCCTTTAACCATTTGAAGATTATAAGAGAACAAATTAAACTATGTGTCTTGAGATTTATGGTTCTATTTTCTTTCTAAGTGTTATTATTGGTCTCTCTATAGCACATATTGACCAGATATCACAGACTGGTAGGCAAATGCCTGAATTCAGCCCTCACAAATTTTTGACTTCACCTCCAATAAATCCTTTAAAATAAGCTATTTTCAAATTGGTACTCTTTCATCATTAGCCTAGTTCCTTTAAAGCTATAGAAGTCTCATATAGTAAAATATTTACCAGCTGAGCCACAAGGAAAGCCCGCCTACTATAGCAGTAAGTTAAAAATATGAACTTGGTGTGAGACAGGTTTATGTTCAAATTCAGACTCTGGTTCTGAATCTGAGGGTTGTTTGTGGTGTACTTACCACTTGGTTTCCTTATAAATGAGTATAATGATAATTCTAGTGTATATATTTGAAGAAATTCAAATGTAAAAGATCAGTAAAATGCTCTGCACAGCACACTCACAGCTCAGCCAATAATTGTAATGTTGATAGTAATAGATACTCTAAAAAAACCTCTAAAGGGTTTAATAAGTACCATTTGTTATTCGCTACACTTCATTTATGATGGCTATTATATTCTATGACTTTATGAGGCTGGTGTTGTTATCATCTCCAAAGTGCAGATTAAAATCAAAAGTACAGGTCCATTAGGTCACTCTTGAAGGCCACATAGCTAATATACATTAGAACTGGAATTGTAGCTAATTCTATAGAATTTTAACCAGTTTACAGAGCTTTAGCTCTTCACTATTATATTACATGCCTCTCCACTCTTGTGCCTACTCCTAAACTATTTTTATTTTCTCTGTTACTAACTAGAAGCAACAGAACCTGTGAAAATGCTAGAAGTTGTCATTATAATCCCTGTTTAAAAAGGTTAAACTCTAGTGGCAAGACAGATGATAAACAGAATACAGTGGAAACAATGAACTACGAGAATGGTTTTGACTATTAACAGCTTCAAAATGAAACTGGTCAATATTTTTGAATATTGCAGAAAGTGTGGATTCTAACCAAGAATTTATCCATAAAAAGGAATAAATATTATATAGAAGTGTTTCAAAGTACAGTGATGACAAAAAATGAAGTTACTTTCTTACACCTTATCAAATTAGATCAGCAAACAAACCACTTACATATACATTATACTTTTACTCCTGACCAAAAGCTCTATGATGAGGAAAGTAAGATTTAAAAGATTCAGTATTACACCCATGGTCAAACAGGTTTCAAGTCATTAAGTTAGAAATTGAGATAGAGAGCTATTTCAACAGCCTCAGTGATAAAACTGAGACCTTGAATTAAGTCATCCTTGGAGAGACAAATGAAAAGACAAAATCCCCCCCACCGAAAAAAAAAAAAGAAAAAACACACTTTGAGAAAGTTTATAGTATATGTTATGTGAATATAGGAGGTGGGTCACATGACCCTTCACAGTGGCCTTAGATAGTTTCATGGCACCTAGGATTTAGAAAACCACTAATTTGAAACTACTGCAAATATGGCTGCTCGCAACTATGAGAGAAATATTCAAAAATAAATACACAATTTGTTTTCTAGAGGTTTGGGGCTTTAGACTGCAAAGAGAGGCCTATTTTTTTAGTTAGTAACCAGTTGGAAAGAATGTAGTATGGACACTACTTATGACAAGGATGAGCATACTTTTCCAACTGGTGTAAACATATCTTAAAAAAAAAAAAAAAAAGCAGCTAATCTAAGGCACTTGGATGAATTTCTTGAAGTTGAAAGGAACTTAGAGACCCATCTCATCTTTGCTTACTTAAGGAAACCAAAGCACAGATATGACATACACTTGTGCAAGTTCCCTGGGGTGACCTTCTGTTTAATTAATTGCAAATAGAACTACCTTATGACACAGCAATCCCACTGCTGGGCATACACACCGAGGAAACCAGAATTGAAAGAGACACATGTACCCCAATGTTCATCGCAGCACTGTTTATAGTAGCCAGGACATGGAAACAACCTAGATGTCCATCAGCAGATGAATGGATAAGAAAGCAGTGGTACATATACACAATGGAGTATTACTCAGCCGTTAAAAAGAATTCATTTGAATCAGTTCTGATGAGATGGATGAAACTGGAGCCGATTATACAGAGTGAAGTAAGCCAGAAAGAAAAACACCAATACAGTATACTAACACATATATATGGAATTTAGAAAGATGGCAATGACGACCCTGTATGCAAGACAGGAAAAAAGACACAGCTGTGTATAACGGACTTTTGGACTCAGAGGGAGAGGGAGAGGGTGGGATGATTTGGGAGAATGCCATTCTATCATGTATACTATCATGTAAGAATTGAATCGCCAGTCTATGTCTGACGCAGGATACAGCATGCTTGGGGCTGGTGCATGGGGATGACCCACAGAGATGTTATGGGGAGGGAGGTGGGAGGGGGGGTTCATGTTTGGGAACACATGTAAGAATTAAAGATTTTAAAATTAAAAATAAATAAATAAATAATAAAATTTAAAAAAAAGAAAGAAAGAAAGAAAGAAAGAAAGACTCCAGGCTAGGAATAAGGTCTTTTCTTCATCACTTATTGTGCTGCCTTTGTGATTTGATCAACAGTACTCCATCCTACAAAGTTGCTTCAGAGTTTAGGGGACTTCCCTGGTGGCTCAGATGGTAGAGCGTCTGTCTACAATGAGGGAGACCTGGGTTCGATCCCTGGGTCGGGAAGATTCCCTGGAGAAGGAGATGGCAACCCACTCCAGTACTCTTGCCTGGAAAATCCTATGGACGAAGGAGCTTGGTGCAGGCTACTGTCCATGGGGTCGCAAAGAGTCAGGTACGACTGAGCAACTTCACTTTCAAAGTTTAGACAGTCTTCTTTTTCCATCTGGACTACTTAACATGTAGGATTGATTCAGCACTCTGAATGTATAAGAATATGATGCCCTTATAATTAATACCTTAAAGCTAAGCAGTGATTATTTGGGCATTTGATATAAACCCAAAAGCAGCAGCTGTAGGAATTTCTTGCTGTAACTCAGAAGGTCATGATGGAACAGTGACTGAGGTAAAATGGATTTTTAGCATAGGTTTCACTGCTTACCTGCTGGGTCACCTATGGAAATAAGACCCTAGAGAGTTGTTGATTCCTTACTTGCCAGAAAAATGGATGTACAAGAATGGTAGTGTATGTTTCTATACTTTATCTTGTAATTGAAACCCTGTGGGTCATTAAAACTCATGGTTATTTTGGTAATAGTGCTTATCAATATACAATTCAACAATATGGCAAAATATTTGAGCATATATATGTGATGTGTATGTTTGTCTTCATTTTAATTACATTGTTCATTGTCTTAATTGTTAAAATATTAATTATTTCAGACTCACAGTTGATATCATTAGCAGACAAGTGAAAATTTACACTTGAGCTTACTGATATCAAGATCTCTATATTTAATATGAGATAGATTGACCAGGTTGGAAGTTTGTCCTTTTCTGAAACAAACTTCTCACTTTAAGATTTTTCCCTTTTTCTGTCACTTCTGCTTTTCCTTTCCTGCCTTATCTTTATGAAAACAGAATTAAGAATGCTTTTCTGCTGGCTGGTAGTCACCTTCAAGCATGTCCTCTTTATTTACAACAGTAAATATATAAAATGAAGCACAATAGTATTAATTATCATCATAAAGTCACTTAGCACTAGAGAGACTGATTCATATCATGAGAACTAAAATGATAATTTAGTTGTTCCTAAATCCTAGCTTGCCCAGGGCAGTTCTAATTTGTGTATTTTGTTCCAGCATAATTATTTACAGTTCTCAATGTTATTCTTATGGTTTGGAAAATAATTTATAAGGTTTCTCTAAATGTATGTAATTTAACAAGGGACCAGAGGAGACCTCTATTGATGATGCTAAAATATCCAGAGAATTGTGACAGCCTGGTTCACATTGATTTTTCTCTCCTTATTTAAGTGCTTCAAAATGGCCTCAGTTGTGTTTCCAGGACTCTGTCATCCGCCTTCCTTATCCACAGCAAAACAAAACAAAATAATAATAATAATTTGCCTATTTTTTACCAAAAACATTCTTAAAAGTAAATTTGATATAATCTTAGGGGAGCCTACAAAAGAAAAATCAGTAGCCAATTAGTGTTTTTATGAAAGTGAAAGAAAGTGAAGTCACTCAGTCCTGTCCGACCCTTTGTGATCCCATAGACTGTAGGCTACAGGCTTCTCCATCCATGGAATTCTCCAGGCAAGAGTACTGGAGTGGGTTGCCATTTCCTTCTCCAGGGGATCTTCCCGACCCAGGGATCGAACCCTGGTCTCGTGCATTGCAGGCAGACGCTTTACCCTCTGAGCCAGCAGGGAAGCCCTCTATTCTACTTAGATGAATAACTGTTCAGTCACTCAGCATGTCCCACTCTTTGTGACCCCATGGACTCCAGACATGGCAGGCCTCCCTGTCCATCACCAACTCCCAGAACTTACCCAAACTCATGTCCATTGAGTCAGTGATGCCATCAAACCATCTCATCCTCTGTCATCCCCTTTTCCTGCCTTCAATCTTTCTCAGCATCAGGGTCTTTTCCAATGAGTCAGCTCTTCTCATCAGGTGGCCAAAGTATTGGAATTTCAGCTTCAACATCAGTCTTTCCAATGAACACCCAGGACTGATCTCCTATAGGATGGACTGGTTGGATCTCCTTGCAGTCCAAGGGACTATCGAGAGTCTTCTCCAACACCACACTTCAGAAGCATCAATTCTTCTGCACTCAGCTTTCTTCACAGTTGAACTCTCACATCCACACATGACTACTGGAAAACCATAGCTTTGACTAGATGGACCTTTGTTGGCAAAGTAATGTCTCTGTTTTTTAATATGCTGTCTATGTTGGTCTTAACTTTTGTTCCAAGGAGTAAGTGTCTTTTAATTTCATGGCTGCTGATACCATCTGCAGTGATTTTGGAGCCCAAGAAAATAGTCTCTCACTGTTTCTATTGCTTCCCCATCTATTTTCCATGAAGTGATGGGACCAGATGCCATGATGTTAGTTTTCTGAATGGTGAGGTTGTTTCTTTTTTTCTTTTTTAAATTAATTTATTTTATTTTAATTGGAGGCTAATTACAAAGCCAACTTTTCACTCTCCTTTTTGACTTTCATTAAGAGACTCTTTAGTTCTTTGCTTTCTGCCATAAAAATGTTGGTGTCACTTGCGTATCTGAGGTTATTGATATTTCTCCCAGCAATCTTGATTTCAGCTTATGCTTCATCCAGCCTGGCATTTCACATGATGTACTCTGCATAGAAGTTGAATAAGCAGGGTGCCAATATGCATCCTTGACATACTCCTTTCTCAATTTGGAACCAGTTTGTTTTTCCATGTCCAGTTCTACTTGTTGCTTCTTGACCTACATACAGACTTCTCAGGAGGCAGTTCAGGTGTTCTGGTATTCCCATGTCTTGAAGATTTTCCACAGTTTCTTGTGATCCACCAGTAGAAGGCTTTGGCATAATCAATAAAGCAGAGCAGATGTTTTTCCCGGAACTCCCTTGCTTTTTTGGTGATCCAACCATTGTTGGCAATTTGATCTCTTGTTCCTCTGCATTTTCTATATCCAGCTTGATTATCTGGAAGTTCACGGTTCATGTACTATTGAAGCCTCTTGGAGAATTGGAGTAAAGAATAGCATTACTTTACTAGCATGTGAGATGAGTGCAATTGTGCAGTAGTCTGAGCATTCTTTGACATTAGAATGAAAACGGACATTTTCCAGTCCTGTAGCCACTATAGCGTTTCCCCAATTTGCTGGCATATTGAGTGCAGCACTTTCACAGCATCATCTTTCAGGATTCGAAAGAGCTCAACTGGAATTCCATCGCCTCCACTAGCTCTGTTCATAGTGATGCTTCCTAAAGCCCATTTGACTTTGCATTCTGGGATGTCTGGCTCTAGGTAAGTGATCACACCATCGTGATTATCTGGGTCGTGAAGATCTTTTATGTATAGTTCTTCTGCGTAGTCTGTTCCCTTGAAAGTGAAAGTGAAGTCGCTCAGTCGTGTCCGACTCTTTGTGACCCCGGGGACTGTAGCCCACCAGGCTCCTCCATCCATGGGATTCTCCAGGCAAGAATACTGGAGTGGGTTGCCATTTCCTTCTCCAGGGGATCTTCCCGACCCAGGGATCGAACCCAAGTCTCCCACATTGCAGGCAGACACTTGAACCTCTGAGCCACCAGGGAAGCTTCATATCTCTAATTTTCTTGAAGAGATCTCTAGTCTTCCCCATTCTATTGTTTTCCTCTATTTCTGTGCATTGATCACTGAGGAAGGTTTTCTTATCTCTCCTTGCTATTCTTTGGAACTTTGCATTCAGATGAGTATATTTTTCCTTTTCTCCTTTGCCATTGGGTTCTCTTCTTTTCTCAGCTATTTGTATGGCCTCCTCAGACAACCATTTTGCCTTTTTGCATTTCTTTTTCTTGGGGATGGTCTCTATCACTGCCTCTTGTACAATATCATGAAGCTCCATCCATAGTTCTTCAGGCACTCTTTCTATCAGATCTAATCCCTTGAATCTATTTCTCACTTCTACTGTATAATTGTAAGGGATTTGATTTAGGTCACACCTGAATGGCCTACACAATAAACTGTGGAAAATTCTGAAAGAAACGAGCATACCAGACCACCTGACCTGCCTCTTCAGAAACCTGTATGCAGGTCAGGAAGCAACAGTTAGAACTGGACATGGAACAACAGACTGGTTCCAAATAGGAAAAGGAGTATGTAAAGGCTGTATATTGTCACCCTGCTTATTTAACTTATATGCAGAGTACATCATGAGAAATGCTGGGCTGGAGGAAGCACAAGCTGGAATCAAGAGTGCGGGAGAAATATCAATAACCTCAGATATGCAGATGACACCACTCTTATGGCAGAAAGCAAAGAAGTACTAAAGAGCCTCTTGGTGAAAGAGAAAGTGGAGAGTGAAAAAGTTGGCTTAAAGCTCAACATTCAGAAAATGAAGATCATGGCATCTGGTCCCATCACTTCATGGGAAATAGATGGGGAAACAGTGGAAAGAGTGTCTGACTTTATTTGGGGGGGGGGGGGTGGCTCCAAAATCACTGCGAATGTTGATTGCAGCCATGAAATTAAAAGACAGTTACTCCTTGAAACAAAAGTTATGACCAACATAGACAACATATTAAAAAACAGAGACATTACTTTGCCAACAACGGTCTGTCTAGTCAAGGCTATGGTTTTTCCAGTAGTCATGTATGGATGTGAAAGTTAGACTAGAAAGAAAGCTTGAGTGCCAAAGAATTGATGCTTTTGAAGTGTGGTGTTGGAGAAGACTCTTGAGAGTCCCTTGGACTGCAAGGAGATCCAACCAGTCCATCCTAAAGGAGATCAATCCTGGGTATTCATTGGAACGACTGATGTTGAAGCTGAAACTCTAATACTTCAGCCACCTGATGCAAAGAGCTGACTCATTTGAAAAGACCCTGATGCTGGGAAAGATTGAAGGCAGGAGGAGAAGGGGATGACAGAGGATGAGATGGCTGGATGGCATCACCGACTCAATGGACATGAATTTGGGTGGACTCTGGGAGTTATTGATGGACAGGGAGGTCTGGTGTGCTGCAGTTCATGGGGTCGCAAAGAGTCAGACACGACTGAGCAACTGAACTGAACTGATTGAATGGCTTAGTGGTTTTCCGACTTTCCTCAATTAAGTCTGAATTTGGCAATATAGAGTTCATGATCTGATCCACAGTCAGCTCTGTGTCTCATTTTTGATAACTGTATAGAACTTCTCCGTCTTCTGCTGCACACAGTATAATCAATACGATTTTGATAGTGACCATCTGGTATGGTCATGTGCAGAGTCGTCTATTGTGTTGTTGGAAGAGGATGTTCGTTATGACCATTGCATTCTCTTGGCAAAACTCTATTAGTCATTTCCCTGTTTCATTTTGTACTCCAAGGCCAACCTTGCTTGTTATTCCTGGTTTCTCTTGATTTCCTCTGTTTGCATTTGAGTCCTCTATGATGAAAAGTACATCTCTTTTATTGTTGCTAGTTCTAGAAGGTCTTGTAGGTCATCATAGAACCGTTCAACTTCAGTTTCTTTGGCATTACTGGTCAGGGCATAGACTTGGATTACTCTGATATTGAGTGGTTTGCCTTGGAAACAAATAGAGATCATTATGTCATTTTTGAGATTGCACCCAAGTACTGCATTTCAGCGGAATACCGCTCAGCCATTAAAAACAATACATTTCTTCTATGGGATTCTTTCCCACGGTCATAGATGTAATCGTCATCTGAATTCAATTTGCCTATTTCAGTCCATTTTAGTTTACTGGTGCCTAAAATGTCAGTGTTCACTCTTGCCATCTCCTGTTTGACCACTTCCAATTTGCCTTGATTCATGGGCCTAACATTCCAGGTTCCTATGCAATATTGTTCTTTACTCCATCAAACTTTTTCGATCACCAGTTATATCCACAACTGGGTGTTGTTTTTGCTTTGACTCCATCTCTTCATTCTTTCTGAAGTTATTTCTCCACTCTTCTCCAGTAACATATTGGGCACCTACCGACCTGGGGAGTTCTTCTTTCAGTGTCATATATTTTTGCCTCTTCATACTGTTCATGAGGTTCTGGAAGCAAGAGTACTAAAGTGGTTTGCTATTCCCTTCTCCAATGGACCACGTTTTTTCAGAATTCTCCACCATGACCCACCCGTCTTGGGTGGGTCTACACAGCATGGCTCATAGTTTCATTTAGTTAAATAACACTGTGGTCCATGTGATCAGTTTGCTTAATTTTCTGTGATTGTAGTTTTTGTTCTGTCTGAACGTGAACATGAAGTCCCTCAATCGTGTCCGACTCTTTGTGACGCCATGGACTGTAGCCTACCAGGCTCCTCTGTTCTTGGGATTTTCCAGGCAATAGTACTGGAGTGGATTGCCATTTCCTTCTCCAAGGAATCTTCCCGATCCAGGGATCGAACCTGAGTCTCCCACATCATAGACAGACGCTTTATCGTTTGCGATCTCAGCCAGAAGGCCGAGAGAGGCTTATGCAAGCTTCCTTATGGGAGAGACTGACTGAGAGGGAAACTGGGTCTTGTTCTGATGGGCATTGCCCTTCTTTGGAATAAAAAATGATGTTTTCCCATCCTGTGGCAACTGCTGAGTTTTCCAAATTTGCTGGCATATCAAGTACAGCACTTTAACACCATCATTTTCTAGGATTTTAAGTAGCTCGGCTGTAATTCAATCATGTCCACTAGCTATTTTGGAAGTACTGCTTCCAAAGGCCCACTGGAATTTGGACTCAAGGATATTGGCTCCAGGTAAGTGACCACATCATCGTGGTTGCTTGGGTCATAAAGCCTTTTGTGTACAGTTCATTTGTGTATTCTCGCTACCTCTTCTTAATCTCTTCAGTTTCTATTAGGTCCTTATCATTTCTGTCCTTTATAATGCCTATCCTTGTATGAAATGCTTCCTTGATAGCTCCAATTTTTCTGAAGAGATCTCTAGTGTTACCATTCTACTCTTTTCTTCTATTTCTTTGCATTAATTCATTTAAGAAGGCCTTCTTATATTTCCTTGCTCTTCTCTAGAACTCTGCATACCATTGGATATATCTTTTCCTTCCCCTCTTGCTTTTTGTTTCCTTCTTTTCACAGCTACTTGCAAGGCATTCTTAGGCAACCATTTTGCCTTCTTCCATTTCTTTTTCTTTGGGCTGGTTTTTGTCAACACCTCCTGTAGAGTGTTAGGAACCTCCACTCCTAATTCTTCAGGCATTCTGTTTACTAGATCTAATCCCTTGAATCTATTCATCACCTCCATTGTATACTCATAAGGGATTTTATTTGGATCATACCTAAATGGCCCAGTGGTTTTGCCTACTTTCTTCAATTTAAGTCCGAATTTTGCAATAAGGTGGTCATGAGATAAGCCACAGTTAGCTCCAGGTCTTGTTTTTATTCACTGTATAGAACCTTTCCTGGAGAAAGTAATGGCTACCCAATCCAGTATTCCGATCTAGAGATCTCCATTGACAAAGGAGCCTGGCAGGCTACAGTGTGTGGGGTCGCAAAGTGTCATACACAACTAAAGCGACTTAACACAGCACAGCACACAGAGCGTCTCCATATTGGCTATAAAGCATATAATCAATCTGATTTCAGTATTGACCATCTGGTAATGTCCATGTGTCCAGGAGCCTCTTGGGTTGGTGGAAAAGGGTGTTTGCTATAACCAGTGCATTCTCTTGGCAAAACTCTGTTTCCCTTTGCCCTGCTTCATTTTGTACTCCAAGGCCAAACTTGCCTCTTATTCCAGGTATCTCTTGATTTCCTACTTCTTTATATTTAATATACTGTAGCCTATTAAGTGTGCAATTATGTCTAAAAAATAAGATAAATTCCTTAATTTAAAAAAATACTTTATTGGTAAAAAATGTTGATCACAATCTGAGCTTTCAGTAAGATGTAATCTTGTTGCAATGGTAACATCAAAGATCCCAGATCACAGAACACGGTAACAAAGATAATAACAAAGAAAAGCTTGAAAGAGTGTGAGTATAACGAAAATGTGACACAGAGAACACAAAGTGAGAAAAAAGCTTTTAGCAAAATAGACCTCCTCAATGCAAGGGTTTCCATAAACCTTCGACTTGCAAAAAGCACAATATCTGTAAGCACAATAAAGGGAAAAGCAGCGAGGTATACCTGTGCAGAACACCTGAGATCTGTGTGATAATATTACATGATCTGACTTCTGTAAAATCAGATTCCCAGAGGAAAAGCAGAGAATGAAGCAGAAGACATAGTTTTTTAAAAATGGAAGAGAATTCGCCAAGGTCTAAAATGTTCAACTATCATTCTCTGTTGCATCCAGACTCACAGTGCCCTCTACAAACTCAATTTCCTGAAACTGTATCTCATATGATAAGAATTCCATTTCCAGTCATAGCTTACATATACTGTAAAAAGCAAAGCTTAAATAATCAAATATTTAAATGACTCAATAACATAATAAACACACACATGCAAACTCTAAGAAGTATGCTGTGTAATCCATAAGTGCACTTTTTGAAAAGTATTAGAATGGCTGAATTAATGAATATTAGGGTTAATGTTCTTCTGGAAGTAAAGCCATTGGTTAAGCTATTAATCCTATAATGTGCTTAAATTAGTGATTTAATACTACTGCTTTGACTTTAAAACCAGAAAAGAAACATTAAGAACAGAAGGTGGCAGGGCTGTCTTTGAAATGTGTTTCTGCTAACAATTGTTTGGATCATCCTTAGAATTTATTTCTGCATAAAATATACAAAAAGGATCAGATTTTCATGTTCAGTGCTGCAGATATTAGTGACACTTTAATCACACTAATCACACCCTTATAACCATGACTTGTTTTATAATTCTTGGATATATATTTTCATAATTTTAAACTACAAAAAACAAACAAAAAATTCTACTTTTTTAAGTATTAAAAATATTTGCCAGGGGTGGCTTCATGTCGGTGTTAGAATGGCATGCCTGCAAATTTTCCCCTTAAAATCTTAATATTTATTAATAGCTTTGACAAAATGACAACCTTTTAATTAATTACTATATTTATTCTGGATAGAAAGATGGATTCCTTTTTAATATAACAGGTATAAAACAGGCTTAACTGTGAAAATATTCCTATCACTATAACTTAGCTTATATTTTAGTATAATCAAAGAAAGTTTTCTAGTTTTATAATAGCTAAATGGGTGAAATGCTGTGATTTTATTGAGGGCTATTTGGAACAGATATGTCCTCTAAATAGGTTCAGTTCAGTTCAGTTTAGTCGCTAAGTCGTGTCCAACTCTTTGCAATCCCACGAATCACAGCACACCAAGCCTCCCTGTCCTTCACCAACTCCTGGAGTTCACTCAAACTCATGCCCATCGAGTCGGTGATGCCATCCAGCCATCTCATCCTCTGTTGTCCCCTTCTCCTCCTGCCCTCAATCCCTCCCAGCATCAGTTTTTTTCCAATGAGTCAACTCTTCACATGCGGTGGCCAAAAACCTAAAATTAAGATGAGGATGTCAGTCGGAATAGTCCTCCTATTCATCCTAAATGGGATAAAAGGGAGGTAAAATGACAAAAACTATAATGCAGTTTGCATTAAGCAAATAATTAGCCATTGCTTTGAAAAATATACACCTCACTTTCCCTTGACGTTTGCTTAAAAGCAAAATATTTCTACTTTACTCAAAATGGCCATACTTTCTATAAATTTCTGATTACTTCTTTGATAGCATTATGTTTCACTCTGAAAAAAAGAACAGTTTTGGTTTTCACATACTAGAGCTCTAAATATCTGAAATGATGAGCACTTCACAAATCTCAGAGAAAAGGTAGCCTAATACTTGGCTCTATGTATGAGTTCTTCATTCTCTAATTTCATTCACTCATTTATGAATTTTCAGTCATAATTCTTCTCCTTATAACCAAGGTTTAAGCCAGTTTAAAGCATTGCCTAAGAATGAGGTTTCCATTGAATTTATCGCATGAATATTTGAAATCAAAAAGGGTAAAGTAATTGCTGAATCTATCACCTCACAGAAACTGTTCATTTCTCTAACTGAAGAGGATATTCAAGAATGTTCTAAATATATAAATAATAAGATGATTATTAATGTCTTAAAAATGTCTGAAAGTTTGAAGGGGAAAAAAGCATACAGACAAGGTTAATTTATAAGGAAATATTCTCATATTGATTATTGAAGTTCTTGCATCAAAAGGCTATTCATACAACAATTGTAACAATATACAGTAAACCCCCTACATGCCAACCTTCAAGTTTCAAACTTTCAAAGATGGGAAGATGTGTTCATGCATCTAATCATGTAAGTTAGTTCATATGTCTGGTGTACACTGTCAGGATTCCCTGGTGGCTCAGACAGTAAAGCGTCTGCCCGCAATGCAGGACACCTGGGTTCAATCCCTGGGTCAGGAAGAGCCCCTGGAGATGGAAATGGCAATCCACTCCAGTACTCTTGCCTGGAAAATGCCATGGATGGAGGAGGCTGGTGGGCTACAGTCCATGGGGTTGCAAAGAGTCGGACACGACTGAGCCGCTTCACTTTCACTTTGCACACTGTTGCGTGCGTGCATCCCCCACAAGCGGTTGTGCTTTTGTGTACCATACGGTAGTGTATAGAGTACTCAAGTACACCATCCTTACTTCAAGCTACATCTGCAAGAGGATGGCTTCACTGGTCTCCTTGCTGTGTAACGCCAGGAGCTTACTAATGAAGACGTGGAGTATGGATGAAGAAAGAGGCCCAGGTAAGGATGAAGAGAGATGAGAGGAAGAAGCAACTGAAAACCTGAAGAGATTCAAGACAAAATCCCAACCTGTCTTTGCACCACCTTAACTGTAGTAATATTTTTTTATTCCAATAAATACCGTAATTAATTTTACCTACCCTTTTCATCAGCTGTCTTCACTCAGCCATACTTAACCATGCCAAGGCTGTATTCCCTTTTATTTGCTCCAGTTATATTCTCAAAACATCTGCTCAGGTCTGCATGAAACTCCTCATTAGTCTAAAAATGTCTGATTTTTTGACTAATTTTGAGGAAGTGCTTGATTTGAGGAGGCTCTGTTAGTTTGGCATCACCGACTCGATGGACATGAGTCTGAGTGAACTCCAGGAGTTGGTGATGGACAGGCAGGCCTGGCGTGCTGCAATTCACGGGGTCACAAAGAGTCGGACATGACTGAGTGACTGAACTGAACTGATTGAACTGTTAGTTTTTGAGACACAGGACCTTAACCTAGAATGGTACACGAAGATTGTGGCAGCCTTTGAGAATGTAGTCCAGTGCTACCTTGTCATTTGTGGTGAGAAAAAAGAGATTCTACCCAGACATCATACATGTCTACCTAGACAGCATATTAAAAAGCAGAGACATTACTTTGACAACAAAGGTTCATCTAGTCAATGTTATGGTTTTTCCAGTAGTCATGTATGGACATGAGAGTTGGACTCTAAAGAAAGCTGAGTGCTGAAGAATTGATGCTTTTGAATTGATTGGCTATATAGTATTGTACTGTAATAGGTTTATAATACGTTCAACACAACTACTACATAAAAGGCAAACGCATAAAAAAAAAAAAGCAAAAAAATAGCTGAAGAATTGATGCTTTTGTGGCACTGGAGAAGACTCTTGAGAGTCCCTTGAATTGCAAGGAGATCCAACCAGTCCATCCTAAAGGAGATCAGTCCTGGGTGTTCATTGGAAGGACTAATGTTGAAGCGGAAACTCCAATACTTTGGCCACCTCATGTGAAGAGTTGACTCATTGGAAAAGACCCTCATGCTGGGAAAGATTGAGGGCAGGAGGAGAAGGGAACGACAAAGGATGAGATGGTTGGATGGCATCACTGACTGGATGGAGATGAGTTTGGATAAACTCCGGGAGTTGGTGATGGACAGGAAGGCCTGGTGTGCTGCAGTCCATGGGGTCGCAAAAAGTCGGACATGACTGAGCAACTGAACTGAACTGAACTGACCCAGACATCACTGGATATTTTTTCAAGAGGGTAGACAGAATTGAATCCAGCAAGGAACCAGAATCTGTACCATCAACGTTAGGCATGAATAAAGTTGCAGCTTGCTGTTCATCCCCTATTTCTCAGGATCTTTTGGTTCTGCCTTCTCCCACCCACCCCCTGACCTCCTCCATCAGTAACTCTTCTTTCCTGTTTGCTCAATGCCTGTCCTGTATGCCAGCTGTTGTACGGTATACTGTATTTTCCAAGATATTGTACCGTGGGATTAAAAAGTTTGCTTTTTTTTTTTTAATGTATTTGCCTCTTATATAGTAGTTGTGTGAAAGTATTATAAACCTATTATAGTATAATACTATATAGCCAATTGTGTTAGTTGGGTACCTCAGCTAACTTTATCAGACTTTTGAACAAATTAGACTTAAGAACACACTCTTGAAATGGAACATGCTCATATATAGGCAACTTACATAGTAACAATTTGCTTTGTATTTGATTGTTAAAGTAAAATGTCTATATAGGAAACGTGGAAAACTAATATCAGCTTTAAAAAGTAACAAGAATTAATTGCTATCTTGCCAGAACAATACAAACTTTTAATAATTTAATATCATTTTCTTTCATTTTATCAAAATGCCTACTAATCTTTAATTTTAATACAAATTTAATGATTTGGGGGAAAGTCATTAAAAATCTAATAAGTAAGAAATTTTAAAAAATGATTTGTAAATTCCATATGATATTGTTATTACATATATCCATAAAATTATTAAAACAAATTTACATAGTTTATATGATGAGTTATCCTATTATGTAGACAAAAAACTGGCACAAAGAGAGATTAAGTTGTATAACCAAGGTTAAAGAGTTAGTATGAAATTGAAGGTGGCTTTGAAGCAAAAGGAAAGACCTTTTCATCTAGAATAGTCTGAAGACCTGAACTGAGTCACAGCAAGCCAATAGCAACAACAGAGATAAATTTCAGAGGTACCCTGTTGCCAGTCAAACTTAATAGTCAGAAAACATAGTAGTAAAATGGAAACTCTTGAAAAAATGGTAAAAACTTGGACACTTGGAAAATAGTGGAATACTTATGGAATTTTAAGTGTTTAGGTGTCACAGAGAAATTTGTTTTCACTGTAAAAAAGAAGCAATATTGTGACTTGATAGAGTTGTTTGCTAAGGCCACAGTGGTAATCATGTTGCAATATATAAATGTATCAAATAAGGCATGTTTTACACCTTACATGATCACAGTGTTGCAAGTCAAGTATTTGCATCTCAATTAAGAAAAATAAAATAATGTAAATTCCTTATAGCATAGGTTATTGCCCAATATAAATAAGGCTTTTTATAAAATATTTTTCGAACAAAATCCCAGCTTGTCTTTGCACTGCCTTTACTGTAGTAGTGTTTTTTATTCCAATTAATGTCAGTCTTAATTTTACCTACCTTTTTCATTAGCTGTCTTCATTCAGCCATGCCTAACCATGCCAAGGCTGTATTCTTTCATATTTCCTCCAGTTATATTCTCAGAATGTCTGCTCAGGTTAGCAGTGAAACTCGTTAGTCTTAAAAACGTCTGATTTTTTGACTAATTTTCCACAAAGAAAGAAAACATTCTTATATAAATGTTTGTTGACACATCCTGACATTATTCTTTCCAAGGGTATTATTTATGTTTCTAAAAAATTCTAGGTATAGTGCTCAGTGTTGGGTACAGCACTGGTTCTTTATTTCCAGCAGTTAGAATGTTTTTTAAACTTCACCTCCATTTTAATTGTTTTTTAAAAACATTCTTGTTTTTATTCATCCTGAATGATTTGTTTTTCAGCCCCCACAAGCATTGTATAATTGGGCAGAATATCTTATTATTTAAGCTATTTACTCTTTGTGTCTGCTTAAGCAATGTTGCTTTCATTATTTCTTTTTGATAGTGTCCTTTCTGTCTCTAGGTCTTTTCTGAATCTAAAAAAGCAAGAAAGCTTTTTTGGTTTAGCTAACTATATTTATAGTTGACATCCAGATGTTTTCATTCTGAGTTCTGCTACAAGTGAAGGAAAACAATAATTGCATTTCACATTTAGATAGTACTGTGGGATTTCAAAATATTTTTCCTGACACCTTCAAAACAATCTGGATAGAAATGTATATAATTTATACCGTTTCCCTTATGGCTTTGCCAGTGTTGTGCTGTAAGCAAGGCCTGGAAGGATTAGGTGACATATCCATAGTTTCATATAATTCAAATGAGATATTGTTAGTCCACCTCTAGTGTGCTTTCCTTTGGACCAAATCTGATAACTTTAAAAAAAAAAAAATACACAATATGCAAAGACTTTGATGTATTTGGACTAGATGCATGTCAAGGTTGCTTCCAGCCGTAAGATTGCATATGTATTATTGCATCTAGAGAAAATGAGGAAAATATGCCAGAAATTATTAAAATTTGTTATTTTTTTTCCCTTTGTCTTTCCTTTTTCCTCCTCTGTTCATTTTTTTTCCTCCTTTCTCTGCCAAGAACCAGGGGAGAAAACTCGGAACATCAGGAGGTCATACTCTGCATGACCACACTCTGCAGACTGCCATACTTGTATACCTTCTTCCATCCCTTGGTGCCCAGTTTTAAATGGCAGCCATGATGTTATTGGTACACCAATGGGAAAGTTTGTGGGAATCTGGGTCTGCTGTTCTATAGTAATTGTAATAGGGTGTACTACACTGGTGGAGAAGGAAATGGCAACCCGCTCCAGTACTCTTGCCTGGAGAATCCCATGGACAGAGGAGCCTGACGGGCTATGGTTCATGGAGTCTCAAAGAGTCGGACACGACTGAAGCGACTTAGCACACATGTACACATTACGCTGGAATCCAGTGCATGGTTTCTCTGCTCTACTTGAATTTTAGACCTTAGGCTATGCTTGCCATTTTTTTTCTGTTAAGATATAGCAACTTAACGTTGGGATAATAGGGTATGTGGTATCATGGAGCTCTTCTCTTTTGAACATATGAGCTGCTGCTGCTAAGTCACATCAGTCATGTCCAACTCTGTGTGACCCCATAGATGGCAGCCCACCAGGCTCCCCTGTCCCTGGGATTCTCCAAGCAAGAACACTGGAGTGGGTTGCCATTTCCTTCTCCAATGCTTGAAAGTGAAAAGTGAAAGTGCAGTCGCTTAGTTGTGTCTGACTCTTAGTGACCCCATGGACTGGAGCCTACCAGGCTCCTCTGCCCATGGAATTTCCCAGGCAAGTGTACTGGAGTGGGTTGCCATTGCTTTCTCCATTTGAACATATGAGAAAAAGATTCTAATACTAGAAGTCTTTCAAGCGATATGAATAAAATTCAATTTACCTGGTTTTTAGACTCAGTTATTCCCCAAATATTAATAATAGGTAATATATTTTTGATGATCTCTACAAATACATCAGTATGCTCATGTACATGGACTTATAGATGGCTTTTCTTTCTGTAACTTTTAATTAGCATATTGCTCTGCTATTGTTTTGTTCACATGAACAAGTGTGCATGAATAAGCCGATGGATTTTTGAGTGATGATAAACAGAAAAAAACAGATGGCAAAAGTGACAAAAAGTTTAGAGTTATTGTAAATTGAATAGCATAGGTCAAACTATTTTAGACTAAAGTATTTTGTTCCCAGTACAATTTCAGTCATTTCCAACAAAGTAAGTTCAAATGCCTTTTGTCCTCTGCCAGTTCTACTGAAAAATACATTTCAGTACCACAATTACTGTTTGATGATGTTTAAGAAATATCTACATTGACTTTCTAAAGTTTAAGAATGAGAATCAGTTTTGCAACAACTTGGATCTTTTATGTTAACGAAATTTTACATAGATCTTACTTATTGAGCCATATTTGTAATTTTATCTGTAGATTTTTTCTAACAAGAAGATGAATGGGGTTCTAAGTGTATAATAAATTTAAATCTCCCCTATTCAATACCTATAGACCAAAAGAGATCACCTTGAGCTCATGAAGTAGCCATATTTTTAAAAAAGTATGAGAAGTACATAATATAGAGGAAGGATTTTAACAGTGTTTGTTATAACCAATCAGTAACTAGAAAAATGAGGCAAACATGTGTACCAATTTGATCAGTGATATTATAGTTCTTGATTATCAGTATTGTGTGCTAACTGACCATGAGGGGTGAGTAGGCATGGAAACCTCAGACATATTCTGCTTCTAGGTCAAAGAGACCTTGAAAAATCATAGGCAAGAAAAAAATGCACCAGGACATTGATTTATGATTTACCTTTTCTGAACAATGATCCTGATGATGTTTTACCATCTCTCCTAAATTTTAGACAGTAATCCTGTGATCAAAGCAAACTTGTTCTAGCTAGCTCATGTGCAGAGCAAAAATGTAAAAGTTTAAGGACAGATTGGATACGTTCTTACTGTATCATACTTGAATAACTGGTCAACATTGTTAACCACTTCAAAGAAGTTTATGAAACAAACATGGAAATTTCTTGAAGCAAGTTCCATAAGGCTGAAAAATATTGTCAAGTAATCAATGGCCACTACAAACCCAGACCATCAGAAAGACGGATACATAAATTCCTTATTATTCTACCACATAGGATGTTGTTATCTAGGCCTGACTAACAGCTTGGCCATGATTGAAAACCCAGAGCTAAGTCTGTTAACCAGCCGCCAAACCAAACGTTCCTGCATGAGAGATAAGCTGCAGTTCTACCCTATTCTTTTTCTGCTCCGTGATTTCAAAATTATCTCCTTCCATCTGTCAACTCCTGTCTAGATCCTAACTTCACTCCCATCAGTTTTATATTTTGATAAACAACAGTGATATGCCATTTCAAAGTTTGTTTCATGGATATACATCCATTAACTTGCATGGATTTTATGAATGTGGATAGGGAAAATATTGTTATTGGTTCCTTTTTATAGTTGAACAAAACCCATGTTCACAGAGAGTAGAAATCTTCAGTGAAATCACATAGCTGATAAGTGGTAGAACTAAAACACAAGTCTGTGGCTACCGAGTCCAATCGTCATTATCTTTTCACTGTACTATTAGTTTTCCTAGGAAAAAAGTGCGACTGTCTTGTACTTGACCATATATAAAGAATTATATTTCTCAAAATCTAAAATAAGAATATTTTGATTATCATAGAACATTCTGCTTTCTATGATTTAACATCAATTTTTAGCGACTGTAGGGACCAACAAATTCATATATTTAACATAGTTTTTGTTGTTAACACAGATATCTAACTGCTCTTGCCAAGCACAGCTTTGCTCAGAACCTGCAATCGACTTTTGGTGTTATGGTCTTTTAGAAATATTTGTTTTATGATACATTTAAATTATGTTATTACTTTGCCATTTTTACCTACGTAAATTAAAAGTGAGTATTTGGGGAAAATAATATGACTCAAGAGAAACACCATTAAAGTCTTCAGATTATGTATATACTGGAAGAGCAAGAAACATGGGCCTGAAGGACAAGAGTGCCGAAAAGGAAACTGGCAGTTGAAGCTGGAAGGAAAAATGAACTAAAAAGGGACAAAGTATTGTTGGGCTGCATGGTGTTTTGTCGATAACTCTTGTGGTTTGTAGAGCCCCCTTGGTATTTGTCTCAGGAAAACAGCTGTTTGGGGCGTTCAGTGTGTTCACTGTTCAGGAATAAATAAAGTACTGAGAGAGGACGAGGACAGAAGCTGAGCCATTTCAGTGTTCCTATTCTTACATGCTTCCTTCCCCCGTATCTTCTGTCCTTGGGGCCTACCAAATTCCAAGTGGAATTAGTAATTCAACAAAGAAACTTGCACACACATGCCCCTAGAGTCCCCTAGGCTTTTGAATATTTTTTTGCACACATTTTGGAGATTTCTACTAACACTTTTAAACAGTATGAAGGCAGCTGCTGAAGGTGATTCTTCTCTTGGCAAGTCCCTTGATCAGATCAAAGTCTAAAACAAAGTCAAGCAGGAAAACACGGAGGGCGGGTGGGCAGGGGAAGGTCTGGTTAGTCACTTGGCAGAGAATCAGGAGGGAGAAAGAAGAAATTTTCTTTTCAGCATTCTTCAGAGGACCACACAAATAATCATTCTCATTAAAATATTTTCAAATGGTTTGATTTTGTTCACAGATTTTTCCAGCTGCTCCACAGTCTTCTAAAAGAATATGCTTGACTAGCATAAGATGATAGATATTATTGACTTGAAAAGAATCCTGTGCTATAAAAGAATTTTATAAAAATATAAAAAGAAATGATTCTATTTGAGCTAAGTCAAGTACGAGTCTATATTTTAAAATAAACTGCACTTGTACATTAAGGGAAATGTGCTGAAAATTGCACCTGTGAAGATCGAGAACTTTAAGTGGCTTCGCACTATTCTAAATGTCTACCTTTCTTGAGACTACAGCATGAAGTATCCATAATGAATTATGTATGGCTTGAAGACATTATTTCTCAGTGGTAATATATGGGCAAATGTTGATTTTTGAGAAGTATTGAAAGCTACAAATTACAGTCACATTATATAAATAGAACATGACAAATGTATATCTGAACTGCATTACCATTCACACCTCATACCTAAAGTCAAAAATATTAAGCAATAAGTCACCCAATTCTAAATCTGTCTTAAAAAAAATAGAAGGGCTTTGTATTTCCTCTTCGTTTCTCTTCTCTGTGTCAAAGACACAATAGCTTACAATTAACTTTGTAGTTTCAGCACTTAAAGGTGAGTATGGAAATGTTTGCATTTCTGACATTAGAATTAGTGGTGAAATAAATGCATTTAATGATAACGCCCTCCTCCCTGTATTTTTGATAATTCTTTAATAATCTGTTTTGTACTTAGATCTTATTCCCTGAGGATATAAAGCAACGTGACATTGCTTAAAGCAGCACTCTCAAGCCTACTTTATTTCCTGTTCCTTTCCAGTGATTCATCTCCTCATTATGTAATGGTTTTTATGTGTTTCCATTCTATTCCACTTTTAAAATGGTATACTATATACTCTTTTTAAAGAACATTAGTAGGTGCAACAAAGCATGGATTCCTTTGTGAAATAAGTCTATAAAATATGGGTTAGAAAAGGTTGAACAGATTTCTTGACTCCAGATATCTCAGAGTCTGTAATATACAAGTGAGCGATATGGTCTCCATGAGAAAGATGTAACACACCAGTCAGTGTGTGAATCATTCATTGGATTTTTTCTGTGTAGCTAAAAGAAGGAAATGAGAAGCCTGGTCCTGAGGTTTACAGGTCAGTTACTTTGTTTTTGGTGTTTTTGTTGTTTGGTTTACACTTAACGACAGAAACTGAAGAAGAACTAAAGAGCCCCTTGATGAAAGTGAAAGAGGGGTGTGAAAAAGTTGGCTCAAAACTCAACATTCAGAAAACTTAAGATCATGGCATCTGGTCCCATCACTTTAGGGCAAATAGAAGGGGAAACAGTGGAAACAGTAGCTGACTTTTATTTTGGGGGGTTTCAAAAATCACTGCAGATGGTGACTGCAGTCATGAAATTAAAAAATGCTTACTCCTTGGAAGGAAAGTTATGACCAAACTAGATAGCATATTAAAAAGCAGAGACATTACTTTGTCAACAAAGGTCTGTCTAGTCAAGGCTATGGTTTTTGCAGCAGTCATGTATGGATGTGAGAGTTGGACTATAGAGAAAGCTGAGCACTGAAGGATTGATGCTTTTGAACTGTGGTGTTGGAGAAGACTCTTGAGAGTCCGTTGGACTGCAAAGAGATCCAACCAGTCCGTCCTAAAGGAGATCAGTCCTCCGTGTTCATTGGAAGGACTGATGTTGAAGTGGAAACTCCAGTGCTTTGGCCACCTCATGCGAAGAGTTGACTCATTGGAAAAGACCCTGATGCTGGGAAAGATTGAGGGCAGGAGGAGAAAGGGACGACAGAGGATGAGATGGTTGGATGGCATCACTGACTCAATGGACATGAGTTTGGGTAAACTCTGGGAGTTGGTGGAGGCCTGGCACGGCTGTGGGTCCATGGGGTTGCAAAGAGTTGGACACGACTGAGTGACTGAGCTGAACTGAAATGAACAGAACAGAATCAAAGACAATTTGTTCCCTGAATATATTTTGGTCAGATACAATGTGTCTGTAAAACAAAGTAGATTCTAAGGATGTAGTTGCTGAGAGTTTAAAAGTGCTCATTACAAGAAAGATAGTGTAAATATGTATGGCAATGGATGTTAACTAGACTTATTGTGGTGATCATTTTGCAGTATACACAAATATCAAATCCTGTTGGGCTAAATATGTGCAGCATTTTCGATCAATTCTACAAATACAAAGAGGGACACAGTTTGCTTTCAAGGCAGTCTTTAAAGACATAAACTGTAAATCACACTTTAGGTAGTATAGACAACACCGAGTTCCAAAATTTTTATTTCATGAAAATAACGTAAATTTTAGTAGAATTTATAATATGTTAGTAAATTCCATGATCCTAAAATTATATAAGTTTGTCATTGTTGATAATGAGAAATCACAAGCTAACTATCCATTTCTGATGTGTTAATTATGTTGAATAGTGCTTCTCTCGAAAATTTTACTCATAAGTTTTTCTAAGCAGTGTATCATCACCTCAGTGATTGTTTCGTAGAGGCAAAGAAAGTAAAATGGTAAAAAGAGATTTTTCATATACAATTCTATTTTCCCGAAACAGTTTCTATCTGTGAATTACAAGGAAAGCATGGCCCAGGCTGCAGCACTCCTTTTCCAGATCTCAGCCGGGGACTCTACCCCTAGGTGGAGCTCTGGTTTCTCACTGAGCTGGGAATTACTATTACTATTTGACTTCAGGGAACACAACAAAGGAAAGCATAATCACTAGAAGGAATGAATAACTGAAGAAAAGATAGTCTAAGGAATTCTAAAGGCACTCTAAGCTAGCAGCATCTTCATATTGCATCGCAGCGACACTCAGCTGATTATTATAAATACATTCCTAGTATATCTCTAGAAGCTCCTTAACAGAGGAAGTAGTATAAAACTACCTTTTATCTACTTTTTACTTCAGGGTATCTTACTGAAAAACCTAACCCACAACACATAAAAGCAATGTTATAAAAAAACTAAATATGACATAGGGGAAAAGTGAGTAAAGAAAGATGAATCTACAGCTGATTCTAATTGAATATTGGGTTCTGCATATTATGTCTATTCACATTAAACCTGTAATTGATTTGTTGGAGATATATGTATCTCTGTGATATTATATTGGATAGTTAAATATTTATTATGTTATATAGTAACATCTATTAGATGTGTGTGATAGATATATTGGATATATAGATATGCTTTGTTACATTTGTATTTATATAACATATAAAGGTATATTAAGGATAGATTTTTTTCCTTGTGTTTTTGGAACACAAACTGAAACACGACTGCTTTGAAAAGAAACTGATATTTTAGCATTTTGATATTGTGAATCGTCAAAAGATTAGCAATGGTATCACCTAGCAGATTTTCAGAAATGCTGAATGCCCACCTCGGATCTACTGAATCAGAATCTACAACTGAATAGTTGCCCATGTGATCTATGCAAATTAAAGATTCAGCTTTTTTAAAGTATTACTTACCAACAAAATATGCCAAAATCTAGGCAATCAGATTATTTTTATATGCGTTTGTGACTTTTTGTCCAATGTAATAATTCCTTGTCTGTTTAAAAAATTCTATATGATACCAAGTTATAATGTTTTTAGTCCTTTGGTATCAATAGAGTCAAGTTTACTACTCAGTTCAGTTCAGTCGCTCAGTTGTTTCCGACTCTTTGCGACCCCATGAATCACAGTACGCCCGGCCTCCCTGTCCATCACCAACTCCCAGAGTTTACCCAAACTCATGTCCATCGAGTCAGTGATGCCATCCAGCCATCTCATTCTCTGTCGTCCCCTTCTCCTCCTGCCCCCAATCCCTCCCACCATCAGGGTCTTTTCCAATGAGTCAACTCTTCACGTGAGGTGGCCAAAGCATTGGAGTTTCAGCTTTAGCATCAGTCCTTCCAATGAACACGCAGGACTGATCTCCTTTAGGATGGACTCGTTGAATCTCCTTGCAGTCCAAGGGGCTTGCAAGAGTCTTCTCCAACACCACAGTTCAAAAGCATCAGTTCTTTGGTGCTCAAATTTCTTCACAATTAAGCCATATTTTCCAATATATTCGACTAGCATACAAGCTTCCCGAGAACAAACTTAGTCATGCTTGATTTCTGCGTATTGCCAGTGTAGTAAGGGAAAACCAAACAAACACAAAACTGGCTGGGGAGTGGCAGAATCCAAGGATAGCAGAAGAGAAAAATGGAGTAACATATCTCGAGAAAAGGGTGCAAAAAGGGACAGAAGATTCATCTTGGAGAGCATCTTTAAACTGCTACACATGGATGCATATGTATTCATATGGGCTTCTCTGGTGGCTCAGCTGGTAAAGAATCTGCCTGCAATGCAGGAGACCCTGGACTGATTCCTGGGTTGGGAAGATCCGCCGGAGAAGGGACAGCCTACCCACTCCAGTATTCTTGGGCTTTCCTGGTGGCTCAGCCAGTAAAGAATTCACCTGCAGTGGGAATTATTGGGTTCAGTCCTTGGGTTGGGAAGATCCCCTGGAAAATGGAATGGCTGCCCACTTCAGTATTCAGGCCTGGAGAATCCCATGGACAGAGGAGCCTGGTGGGCTACAGTCCATGGAGTCACAGAGTCTGACACAACTGAGCAACTTTCACTTTCACTTTCACTTTTCACACCCTCAACAGTAAGTGAATGGAGTTTGTTCATACACACAGAAATACCATAAAGGAGTTAGCAGAGATTTCAGAGAACTTGGGCTTAATTTCTGGGTAATCAGAGAAACAGCTAATCTTGCTTATTTGTACTTCCATTGCACAACTACTTTAAAACCCATACTATGTACTACATTCTAAAGAAACACAGATGACAAACGAGGGTCCCTGCCATTAAAGGTGTTATTGTCTTTATTTTTCTGGGCTCTAAAATCACTGCAGATGGTGACTGCAGCCATGAAATTAAAGGACACTTACTCCTTGGAAGGAAAGTTATGACCAACCTAGATAGCATATTCAAAAGCAGAGACATTACTTTGCCAACTAAGGTCCGTCTAGTCAAGGCTATGGTTTTTCCTGTGGTCATGTATGGATGTGAGAGTTGGACTGTGAAGAAAGCTGAGCGCTGAAGAATTGATACTTTAGAACTGTGGTGTTGGAGAAGACTCTTGAGAGTCCCTTGGACTGCAAGGAGGTCCAAGCAGTACAACCTAAAGGAGATCAGTCGTAGCTCTTCACTGAAAGGACTGATGCTAAAGCTGAAACTCCAATACTTTGGCCACCTTATGCGAAGAGTCGACTCATTGGAAAAGACCCTGATGCTGGGAGGGATTGGGAGTAGGAGGAGAAGGGGACGACAGAGGATGAGATGGCTGGATAGCATCACTGACTCGATGGACATGAGCTTGAGTAGACTCCAGGAGTTGGTGATGGACGGGGAGGCCTGGCGTGCTGCGATTCATGGGGTCGCAAAGAGTTGGACGTGACTGAGCGACTGAACTGAACTGAACTGACTGATGTTACAGCTTCTTAAGACAGACATGATTTTATAATGATGAAATCAATACATCTGTGTCTCCCTTGCTGTCTCGCATACAGGGTTATCGTTACCATCTTTCTAAATTCCATATATATGCATTAGTATACTGTACTGGTGTTTTTCTTTCTGGCTTACTTCACTCTGTATAATCGGCTCCAGTTTCATCCACCTCATTAGAACTGATTCAAATGTATTCTTTTTAATGGCTGAGGACTCGGTGGGAGAGGGAGAGGGTGGGATGATTTGGGAGAATGGCATTGAAACATGTATAATATCATATAGGAGATGAATCGCCATCTAGGTTCGATGCAGGATACAGGACGCTTAGGGCTGGTGCACTGGGATGACCCAGAGGGATGGTACGGGGAGGGAGGTGGGAGGGGGGTTCAGGATTGGGAACATGTGTACACCCATGGCAGATTCATGTTGATGTATGGCAAAACCAATACAATATTGTAAAGTAAAAAAATAAATAATAATAATAATAAAATTAAAATGATGAAATCATATTTTTGAGAAACAAGTGGTTATGACATTTTAGAGGGAAAGATAAGGAAGGAATTGAATTATACAAGAGCAGCTTAGATGTTCCCATGTACTGTGGGCTGTGTTCTGAATAGTTCGGTTAAGTATGGATAAATCATGTCAGTCTTTCCAGGAAGCTTGAAACAAACATTGGCTATTTTGTTCAATCAAATATTACTGAAAATACAATCAAAGTGTGACCCTTCTGATCACATAATGAAGCAAAGCCCATAGTGAACGCCCATTTGCTTCCTGGTATACAACTGCAGTGAAGTTAATATTTGACTATGTATGATTTGTCAACAGTTATTTGAAATTCAGTTCCAAAATTCATGCGTGGATTACTAAATAACATCAAAGCTCCTCCACTGTCTGAAGGTGAAAGTGTTACAATTTTGGTTTCAGAGAGAAGACAGAATTATTGATGCACCAAATATGCAAAACTCTGGCAGAATTCCAGTTTAATTTTTTCCAGGTTCTAACTATGCATTGTTTATGATGCTCAATTTTTGATTCACACATTTAGATTATGGCTCAGAGCAAGGTAAAAGGATGCAAGGGATAGTCGATGTCAATTTTGAAATTTTAACAATCCTATGAAACAAGTAAGTCTTCCTTTGAAGTTCTGCCTGTAAGCTTTTCCAAATTAATATTTTTGAGTTTGACTGTCAATGAGTTTCATAAATACAGAGTTGGCATCTTTTTAATATTGTAATGGCTTGTATATTTAAAACACAATCAACATCTTGTTATATTCTGCAAGTACTAAATTATTCTTTTCATTAAATTTAGCTCATATCCTAAAATGAAGACATTGAATAAATGAATAATAAAATTACAGAATGATTTCCAACTTAAATTCATACTACTGATATTTCCAATGCCTTCAGCGCTTATTTTGTAGCCTCTGTATATATTTCAAATGTTTTGGGATCAACCATTATTAGTAAAGGAGTGTTGTATGTCTCAGCCAGTGATGACATGTCAATTGTGTACTGACATCTCTCTAAAGTGAATTTTTAGAAAATAAATAATTGCTTTAAAAAGTTAGTATGGTCATGATGGCAGAAGTCAGAAGTTAGTAGGGGATGTAGTAGGGATTTTTTACAGAGATTTGTTTTCCACTACTGTGGGGTTGTTGTTGCAGTATTGTATACTGAAGCTTGAAATACACAAGACAGACATGAGGAAAGGAAGATCACCAGGCTGATAACCATAGGCTGATGGTCCCCAGTCTTCTCAGTACCAAGGACTAGTTTCACGGAAGACAATTTTTCCATAGACCAGGGGAGGGAGAGTGGTTCCAGGATGGTATTTATTTCCACTCATTATTACACCAGCTCCACCTCGGATCATCAGGCATTAGATCCCAGATCCCGGGGATCCCTGCCGTAGGCAGTAGTAGCTGCAATTCAAAGTGAGTAAAAGTCGCTCAGTAGAGTCTGACTCCTTGTGACCCCATGGACTGTAGCCCACCAGGCTCGCCTCTGTCCTTGGGATTCTCCAGGCAAGAATACTGGAGTGGGTTAATTCAAAAGGGATGGATTGAAATCTTTACCCATTATGATTGCCTTTGACCTTGGTGGCAAGGTTATCCAGAAGAAATCAATGTCCTATTCCAAGGCCCTTCACTGCAAAACTAAACCCACACCTGGTCCAGAAGTTAAACTGAAAGAAGAATCTAGGTAGGAGGGAGCAACCGTGAATCCACTGCTGCTTCACACCAACGAAGTGAAGCAGCAGGTACACAGCATGTGTACCCACATATGTGTGCACACACAGGGACACGCCGGCAGTGGTCGCCGCTGCCTCTGTCCTCTTCATCTAGCAAGGATGTCTCTCTTGTTCACTGCCCCCCAAATGGAAACATAAAAGAACTGGATTCTGTGAAACGGAGTTCAGCCTAGCCAAGCTGACCCATTCCAAAGCCATCACGGTGACACTGACATCTAAAAAATTTATAAATATATAACCTATTGCAAAGACATGTTTTATTTGGAACAGAGATCTCTTCTACTGATTAAAGTTTAGCTCATGCTTCATGTAGTTTAACCAAACCTGGTTATGATTCTGTTAATACCCTCATCACTGATTTCTTTACATAGGTGGGGGTGGGGGGCTAGATGGAGGGAAATAGAATTACGTATCTGTCTCATAGCAATTATTTTTCTGCTTATGAAATTTGGAATGAATTCCTGGTCTCAATGGACAAATGCATATATTAAAATATGTACGGCTAAGTAAATTACCTATGTACAACTCATGATTCAGAAATAATTTCTTTCCCTTTATTATTTAACATAGAGTTTATTGTTTAGAAATAATTGTGAAGTCACATACATTTGTAAGCAATATTGATAGCTTCTCTGCACACTTGACCCAGTTTCTCCAAAACGCTTCCAGAAACGGTTGTAAAATATCACAATCAGAACGTTGACATCAATACAGTTCACATACTGGGTACTTGTGACTACATAGTCTCCTTAATAAGTTCTCCAGCCTCAGAGTGGTATTTATATCTTGCTATCACTCATCTTCAGCTTCTTTCAGCATTCTCTGTGTGACTTCTTATTTCCTCCATCACCCGTGTAATCAATTTTCTGTATTAAGTATCCTCTGATCAAAATTCTTAGGATGGTTTGTATTTTCTTAATTGGAAACTGACTTGTGTGTTCCTTTAGGATTTTTCCATACCCTATTTACTTCAGTTGAGTCGCTCAGTTGTGTCCGACTCTTTGCAACCCCATGGATCGCGGCACTCCAGGCCTCCCTGTCCATCATCAACTCCTGGAATCCACCGAAACCCATGTCCATTGAGTCGGTGATGCCATCCAACCATCTCATCCTCTGTCATCCCCTTCTCCTCCTGCCTTCCATCTTTCCCAGCATCAGGGTCTTTTCAAATGAGTCAGCTCTTCACATCAGGTGGCCAAAGTATTGTAGTTTTAGCTTCAACATCAGTCTTTCCAATGAACACCCAGGACTGATCTCCTTTAGAATGGACTGGTTGGATATCCTTGCAGTCCAAGGGACTCTCAAGAGTCTTCTCCAACACCACAGTTCAAAAGCATCAATTCCCTTATTTAGGACAAATAATTATTAAGAGTTCTTTTTGATTTACTGTTTTATTTTTGTTGTTGTTTTTCTTCCTAAAGCAATATGAAAGGGTCCCCAAGTGGTTCAGTGGTAAAGAATCCATCTCCCAATGCATGACACACAGAGTTCAATCCATAGGTTTGGAAGATTCCCTGGAAGAGGCAATGGCAATCCATCCCAGTATTCTTACATGGGAAATCTCATGGACAGAGGAACCTGACAGTCTCCAGTCCATGGGGTAACAAAAGTTTTGTTTTTTGGTTATTTATTTATTTATTTATTTTTTTACTTTATTTGGACATGACTAATCAACTAAGCAACAACAAAGCAATATCACGGGCTTCTCTGGTGGCTCAGCAGTAAATGACTTAGCAACTAAACGACAACCAAGCAATATAATACTGAGTCCCTTAGTACAATGAAGTTGCTTTTCTATCTATTTTCTTCCGACATTCTGTGTATCTTTTCCTGTTTGAGACATTTGGACAAGAAGAACACATTATCCCCTTGCTAGCTCATGAATATTGTAAATCCATCCAAAGGATAGCCAAATAACAATCCCTCTTGTCATGAACAAATATTTGCTTAAAGTTGATCCTTACCTTCAGGATTTTGAATTATTTGTTTAATCTTATGTTTGTCTCCATTGTTTTTCTTAGTGAGCTAAAATTATTTTCACTAAGTAAAAAAAAAAATCACAATTTAAGTAAAAAGGCAATAAAACAATAGAAAGATTATGTATTATAAATACATACCCATCCACAATTATCAGAACCAAACCATCTGTACCTATAGCTATGTCTCTAATGTCATTGATAGTAATGTGAAAACATCTTTACATGCCCAGTTGTGGCTATGCATATATGAGTCCACATATTAGACTTCCAGAGAGAAGCTCAAACGAAGCTATCCTGAAATTATGATTCGAAGCAGAAAAAGAAAACATAGTGAACAAAATCAGATATTAGCTCAAATTAGGATGAAGTTTGCCCAGTAATGCAACGTAACATGTCAGAGGAGCCTGGCAAGCTGCAGTCCGGGGGGTAACAGAGTCAGACATGACTGAGTGATGGCACTGGTGGTAAAGAGCCCGCCTGCCGGCGCAGGAGAGGCAAGAGACTCGGGTTCAGTCCCTAGATCAGAAGATCGCTTGGAGGGGGAAATGGCAACCCACTCCAGTACTCTTTTTTTTTTTTTTTAATTTTACTTTATTTTACTTTACAATACTGTATTGGTTTTGCCATACATTAACATGAATCCTCCACGGGTGTACATGAGTTCCCAATCCTGAACCCCCTCCCACATCCCTCCCCGTAACATCCCTCTGGGTCATCCCAGTGCACCAGCCCCAAGCATCCTGTATCCTGCATCGAAATTAGACTGCTGATTCGTTTCTTACGTGATAGTATACGTTTCAATGCCATTCTCCCAAATCATCCCACCCTCTCTCTCTCCCACAGAGTCCAAAAGACTGTTCTATACATCTGTGTCTCTTTTGCTGTCTCGCATACAAGGTTATCATTGCCATCTTTCTAAATTCCATATATATGTGTTAGTATGCTGTACTGGTGTTTTTCTTTCCGGCTTACTTCACTGTATAATAGGCTCCAGTTTCATCCACCTCATTAGAACTGATTCAAGTGTATTCTTTTTGATGGCTGAGGAATACGCCATTGTGTATATGTACCACAGCTTTCTTATCCATTCGTCTGCTGATGGACATCTAGGTTGCTTCCATGTCCTGGCTATTATAAACAGTGCTGCGATGAACATTGGGGTACATGTGTCTCTTTCAGTTCTGGTTTCCTCGGTGTGTATGCCCAGCAGTGGGATTGCTGGGTCATAAGGCAGTTCTATTTCCATTTTTTTAAGGAATCTCCACACTGTTCTCCATAGTGGCTGCACTAGTTTGCATTCCCACCAACAGTGTAAGAGGGTTCCCTTTTCTCCACACCCTCTCCAGCATTTATTGCTTGTAGACTTTTGGATCGTAGCCATTCTGACTCCACTCCAGTATTCTTGCCTGGAGAATTCCATGGACAGAGGACCCTGGTGGGCACTGGTCCATAAGTTCACAAAGAGCCAGACACAACTGAAGTGGCATAGCACTGGCACTAGTAATGCAACATGTACTTGAAAATGTTCAAATAGAGGTTCAGTAAGTAGACTAATACTAAGAAAATTAAAAGACTCCATAATTCCTGAGTTCCATATTACTATTGTTAACCTTTTGTAGAAAGGGATTTTCCATGAAAATAATAAATAAAAATTTATATATACTACCAAGTATAATAAAACTGGTTGCAAATATCTTGAAATATAGTCCTTATTTTCACAAGTTTCTCCTTTAAGAAGAATGTGCAAGAAAAAAAGAAACTAATCTTTTCATGTATCAAAAACTTATGCTATCTGTACATTTTCCTCTTGTATTTTTTCAAATAGAGATTTTCTTAATTATTCCTCTGTTTATTTTTTTTCTTTCCTCCCTCTTCTCTCTCTCTTCCTCTCTCCCCTCCCCAAGCAAAGAAATAAAATATGTAAGATACTTTTTCTCTTTCTTGACCAGGTACAGGAAAAAAATGTGTAACATAAACCTTCATTCTGCTTTTTTTGCTTTGGAAAAAAAAATTCTGAGAAATGTGAGTTAAAAGAGGTACTAACTTTTCTTATAACTCTTATTAATCCCTATCTGTTAATAAAACTTGATGAACTCAGAGAAATTTGTTCTTTTTGATAATTAGTAGCCTCTGTAAGCACCTGCTTCTTTTTATTATTTTCTTGACTTAATTCTCATCTTCCCAGGAACCTCAAAACAAAAAGCTGGTCATCAAAATCCACGAAGTGCAGACCACTCTAGAAGTGTATGTGGGCTTCTATTCTGGGGCCAGTAGTTTGGAGAAGCTTCCTAGGCTGCCTCATAAAATAAATTTTGAGAAGTCTTTCTTCTTACTCCAAAGCCATTTCTATTTAACTCTGTAAAACATCTTGGATATGTATGTCATTTCTCCTCCCTCTCTCAGGGAAATAAGATGAAACAGATGAAGAAAAGCAGTACAAATGTAACCACAGAAGGTGAATGATAAAATCTCTCTAAGAAACTAGGATCTGAAAAAGCAAATACTCATATTCACCATCTGATTTGAGAGCCTACGTTCACTAATTTCTGCTATGTTAAGAAATGTTGTGAATTGTCTGTAATCCTCTTTTCAAAATGGCAGTTTCTACCAATTTCTTAATGAATTTTTTTCAAGAACAGTTTGAACTGAAGATCTGCATAAAATAGAAGGTGAATAGTTGTTAGTGACTCAATGATGTGATGATATAGTGATGGAGTGTCTACTGATGATTTAGAAAAGGCAGAGAAACCAGAGATCAAACTGCCAACATCCACTGGATCATGGAAAAAGCAAGAGAGTTCCAGAAAAACATCCACTTCTGCTTTATTGACTATGCCAAAGACTTTGACTGTGTGAATCACAACAAACTGTGGAAAATTCTTCAAGAGATAGGAATACCGGACCACCTGACGTGCCTCCTGAGAAATCTGTAGACAGGTCAGGAAGCAACAGTTAGAATTGGACGTGGAACAACAGACTGACATCAGTTGATCTATTGTTGATACCCCTAAGTGAATATGCCAAGCTTTCATGAGTAAACATTACCCTATCACCCTCATGACTCAAAGCTTCTTTCTGTTAGATTACCAAGCTAATTGAAAATTCAATCTGTTGCTAAGTTCACAGAGAACAAGTTACTACATTTCAACTGATCTCACAAATTGGACATTTTTTTCATACACCACACACATGCACAGGCTTGTGTTATACATACCCACCAACTGAGTTCCAAGTTCTATTATCTTCTTTGTTTCAGTAACAATAATGCCACATTCTCTACTATCTGAATTTCCAGAAGATAATATTAGTTAAAAGGTTATTTTTTTTAATTAACTCTGATTCTTCTTTCATCTTTCACAGATAATAATGTGAAATTATATTTTAAACACCCATCAGTACATAAAATCTAGAGTTTTAAACATTGAACTTTGTTAAAATGTGTAAAATGTGTAGAAAGTTGAGACTAGCATCAGTTTCGAAAGTTATTTACAATGATATTATCAATGAGGAATTAACATTGAAAAAAGAGCATTTTAAGAGAATTAACAGAATTGTTTAAACCAAAATTTTCAAACTTTATAAATTTTAATCTGTAAATAAAATTGTAAGTCAAAGACTGCATGGCTACCACTTTCAGTTCAGTTCAGTTCAGTTCAGTTCAGTCGCTCAGTTGTGTCTGACTCTTTACGACCCCATGAATTGCAGCACGCCAGGCCTCCCTGTCCATCAGCAACTCCCAGAGTTCACTCACACTCATGTCTATCGAGTCTGTGATGCCATCCAGCCATCTCATCCACTGTCATCCCCTTCTCCTCCTGCCCCCAATCCCTCCCAGCATCAGGGTCTTTTCCAATGAGTCAACTCTTCGCATGAGGTGGCCAAAGTATTGGAGTTGAGAAATTTGTATGCAGGTCAGGAAGCAACAGTTAGAACCGGACATGGAACAACAGACTGGTTCCAAATAGGAAAAGGAGTACGTCAAGGCTGTATATCGTCACCCTGCTTATTTAACTTCTATGCAGAGTACATCATGAGAAACGCTGGACTGAAAGAATCACAAGCTGGAATCAAGAGTGCCGGGAGAAATATCAATAACCTCAGATATGCAGATGACACCACCCTTACGGCAGAAAGTGAAGAGGAACTAAAAAGCCACTTGATGAAAGTAAAAGAGGAGAGTGAAAAAGTTGGTTTACAGCTCAACATTCAGAAAACGAAGACCGTGGCATCCAGTCCTATCACTCCATGAGAAATAGATGGAGAAACAGTGGAAACAGTATCAGACTTTTTCTTTTTGGGCTCCAAAATCACTGCAGATGGTGATTTCAGCCATGAAATTAAAAGACGCTTACTCCTTGGAAGAAAAGTTATGACCAACCTAGATAGCATATTCAAAAGCAGAGACATTACTCTGCCGACTAAGGTCCATCTAGTTAAGGCTATGGTTTTTCCACTGGTCATGTATGTTTGTGAGAGTTGGACTGTGAAGAAGGCTGAGCGCCGAAGAATTGATGCTTTTGAACTGTGGTGTTGGAGAAGACTCTTGAGAGTCCCTTGGACTGCAAGGAGATCCAACTAGTCCACTCTGAAGGAGATCAGCCCCGGGATTTCTTTGGAAGGAATGATGCTAAAGCTGAAGCTCTAGGTCTTTGGTCACCTCATGCGAAGAGTTGACTCATTGGAAAAGACTTTGATGCTGGGAGGGATTGGGGGCAGGAGAAGAAGGGGACAACCGAGGATGAGATGGCTGGATGGCATCACTGACTCGATGGATGCGAGTCTGAGTGAATCCGGGAGAGGGTGATGGACAGGGAGGCCTGGCGTGCTGCGATTCATGGGGTCGCAAAGAGTCAGACACGACTGAGCGACTGAACTGAACTGAACTGAAACTGAAAAATCCCAATATTTGAAAATGTGTATTGGGAGAATTAAGATCATTTAAAATTAAATGTGAATTGGAACCATATATTCTCCTTTATTGTTATTTTTTGGTTGTAGTTATGGATGTAGTGGGTCATCAAAGAAGCTAATATTTTAAAATTTTCATTGTTCAAATCACTATTAAATAATCCTTTAATATTCATAGGAAAGTATATCCATATATTCTCTCAGTGGTATGAATTTTTAAGTTATCATCTTGTTTTCATTTATGTGGTCTTTCATATAAAGAAAAATGTTTAAAAGAACAGGGAAAGCTTTTTTAAAATATAATATACTTGTAGTAAAATCAATTCAAAGAAACTTAATTCATGCAGATTTTCTTTCAAACTCTTCAGAGTAGTGAAGAAACTGTAAATTACACAGATAGATGGAAATACTTTTCTAATTGATAAATTTGTTAAAAATTGACACAAAATCTGGATACTTTTGAAACTAACAGCATATTTACAAAAATGAATATTTAAACTAATTTTGTTTTAATTTACCCAGAATAGCACCTATGCCTTGATTAGCATCTGTCTTACTAAAATGAAAGCATCTTTTTCTAAAAGTAGGCTGATTTCCATGCATTCAATGCATATTCATTTCAATTATTACATCTACGTTGAATGAGGTTTATTCTTTGTCAACACAGCCATTTGTTCACATGTAAACAAAATTCTGTTTAGTTACTAAGTACATTTTCCTGCTTAATGTGCTTAGTTTATTTATTACCTGACATAATGATATTCTGGAACTTATGAAAATCACACATCTGTTTTTCTTTTATATTGTTTTTCAATGAGTCCATTCACTGAGTGCTGGTAGAGTGAATAAAATATGTAAACAACAAAAAATATTTTTATGGAAAAAGAAACTAATCAAAGGATTCCATAATTACAACTCTCATATCAATAATGGTTCCCCTGCTGCCTGCCACAGTTTATTTACTGCTGTTATTTTGTGCAGAGATTTTCCATATATTGCTCTGTTTAATCCTTACAATGAGATAGCATAATAAACATGTTAAAAACATTGTAGGTTTAGTTAAACTGAAGCTCCACCAGTTCAAGTGGGAAGTATGTAGGGAATAGTGGATATAATCCCAGTGTTGGCAGAGTCCAAACACACACACACACACACACACACCTGCACACATGTCATTTCCACTACATATACATTATGTATCTTTCAGTAAATAAAAACTACTGCAGGTGTTTCAATAAAAGTAATTTAGAAACAGTAATTATGTCTTACACTATCATTGGACTTGCTTGAGAAGTAAGTGGCATTTGCTTTAAATGTCACTGCTGTAGTAAAGTAGCGGGAGGAAACGGCAACTGCAGTTACTACCGCAGCCACCACAGCTACCACAGGCTCACTGAGCTGGTGATGGCCCTGGAGCATGTCACCTGCCCACGGCCAACTCTCACATCTAGCCTTGCTCACCAGCTAACATAGGAAGGGTTTTGGTCTCAGACTTCTTCCAACTCCCAACTCTAAAAGAATAAATCTCATTGACAGAAACTATATAAACAGCCAGAATTCTAGACACAGAGGAACTGGGAGATAAAGTTTTTAGCTTTGTATACTCAGTTATACCGAGGAGAGTGCTGCTTTGCTGACCCAGTGATAAAGGAACCGCTTGCCAATGCAGCAGATGCAGGAGACACGGGTTCAATCCCTGGGTAGGGAAGATACCCTGGAGAAGGAAATAGAAACCCACTCCAGTGTTCTTGGCTGGGAAATCGCATGGACACAAGATCCTGGTGGGCTACAGTCCGTAGAATTGCAAAAGAGTCAGACATTACTTAGCAACTGAACAAGAGCAGCAATAACTAGGAGAACATAGAAGTGGATGGAAATGCTGAATTATAATGGCCCTTGTGGAACGCAATATGTTATGCTTTTTCTTAGGTGACATTTCTAGTCCTGCAGGACAGGGAGAGCAAATGTAACATAAATTCTGGTACCTGATTATACGTGCCATTTACTTTGTTGAAATAATTGTGTGCAAATAAACATTAAGACAAGGAGAGAATTTGAGACTGGCATACATACCGTGTATTTGATTCAGGTGTTTTGAATTTCATGCTGAAATATGAAAGAAAACAGTCTTAGCATATGCCAATGAAGAAGCAGGAAGACGTCCAATTTTTTAGGACATCTCAGATATTTAAATACCAGAACTTACTTATTTATTTATTTTACTACAGATTTACAACACAAATTTATTATTTTATGGTTCTGTAGGTTAGAAATCTGTCATGAAACTTTTTTTTTTTTTTGAGGAAAATCTGTGATTCAGTTAGCTGAAGAGAGTTGTAAAGTGGAATAATCTATTGGAAACGGTAGATGTAATAACATTTACCTAAATCTGTTGAGATTTGGCAATGTTTTCATACCTACTTCATTATGGAGCAATGCTAGAGTTGTCATGGGGATGAAGCGATGATGTCTTTATTGTTCAAGAAAGTATTTTGTGTTTTTGGCTGCTTGATCATGTATAATTTTGGAGTTCATTTAAATGATTGATACAAAACATGCAGAAAAGTCAAATTGTATGGAGAAATTTTCACAAGCTGCTCAGTAAAAAGAAAAAGTAATTTACATAGGAAGAATACCTTGAAATTAGATTTCTCTTCTGTTAACAGTGGAAACTATAAGAAAAAGCAGCACTAAGTACAAGCTACCAAGAAAGCAATATTGTAACCTATCCTATATTCAGCCAAACTATTATTCAGCTATCCAAGTTAAAAGATTTAGCCTATGCTACCTGCATATTTTGGAGAAGGCAATGGCACCCCACTCCAGTACTCTGGCCTGGAAAATCCCATGGGCAGAGGAGCCTGGTAGGCTGCAGTCCATGGGGTCGCTGAGAGTTGGACACGACTCAGTGAATTCACTTTCACTTTTCACTCTCATGCATTGGAGAAGGAAATGGCAACCCACTCCAGTGTTCTTGCCTGGAGAATCCCAGGGACAGCGGAGCCTGGTGGGTTGCCGTCTATGGGGTCACACAGAGTCGGACACGACTGAAGCCACTTAGCAGCAGCAGCAGCACCCACATATTTAGCCTCAGGAAAGTACTTGAAAAAAGTATTGTAGGAAAAATTTAAATAATTCAGAGAGAAGACCTCATTACAGAGGAAATGAAGCAAGTAAAAAGAAAAAAGATGAGTAATGAATCTTGAATTATGTGTAGTTTAAATCTAAATGGCTGATAATGATTAACCACTAGAAATTTAGGACCAAAAATACATTCATATAGAAAAGAAGTATGTTTTAAAGCTAGATGAAGTCATATTCTTTTAAATTTGAAAGTTATTTACTCAGAAACTTAGTAGTAAAAACAATTAGTAGTGATTCTAATTGAATGGGTATCTATTAATTTCTCTGGCCTTCACTGCTGTCTGAGTGGTAAAGAATTTGCCTGCCAGTGTATGAGACATGGGTTTGATCCCTGGTCTGGGATGAACCCCTGGAGAAGGAAAAGGCAACCCACTCCAGTGTTCTTGCCTGGAGAACTCCATGAAGCTTTGTGTGCTCCTGGAGACTATGAGGTTGCAAAGAGTCAGACATGATTTAGTGATTGAACAACAACAGCATTGATTTCTCTACCCAGTATCCATGATAACAACAACTTGGATTTCCTTTAGGGAACTATTATGACCCTACGAATACAGTTGTGTTGGGAGTAACAACCAAAATACAACACATACTTTCATGGTCAATGAATGGGCACTTAACTCCAAATGCACCTGACCACTCTTCTTGGAAATTATGTTTTCAAAAAATATATGTATTTAAAGGTCTTCAAAATGTTCAACAATAGTTAAATCCTTGGCCTTCCCTTGTGGCTCAGTGGTAAAGAATCTGCCTGTCAGTGTAGGGGACACAGGTTCAATTCCTGACCCAGACGGATCACACATGCCGTGGAATAGCTAGGCCTATGTGCCACAACTATTGAACCTGTGTGCTAGACCCCGAGAACCACAACTCCTGAGCCTGTGTGCCACAACTAGTGAAACCCATGTGCTCTAAAGCTTGTGCTCTGCAGCAAGAGAAGCATGCAATGAGAAGCCTGCACACCACAAGTGGAGAATAGCAGCCCAGCAACGGAGACCCAGCAGAGGCAAAAATAAATAAATCTTTTAAAAAATAAGTAAATCCTATAATATTACCGTATAGGTATTACCCAATTGTGTCACCTTCTGAATTTCTGGAGCCATTGTTTCTAACACCTACTCACTTAGCTTTTCTTACTTCCTTTGATTCTGGACCATCCTATATTTACCCAGTGTATTTATTTTTCTGTTTAAATTAGCCAGAGTGGCTGCAGTTGTTGCAATAGAAACAATATTTGTCAACAAAGGTCCGTTAAGTCAAGGCTATGGTTTTTCCAGTAGTCATGTGTGGATGTGAGAGTTGGACCATAAAGAAAGCTGAGTGCCAAATAATTGATGCTTTTGAACCGTGGTGTTGGAGAAGACTCTTGAGAGTCCCTTGGACTGCAAGGAGATCCAACCAGTCCATCCTAAAGGAAATCAGTCCTGGGTGTTCATTGGAAGGACTAATGTTGAAGTTGAAACTCCAATACTTTGGCCACCTGATGTGAAGAACTGACTCATTTGAAAAGACCCTGATGTTGGGAGGGATTGAAGGCAGGAGGAGAAGGGGACGACAGAGGATGAGATGGTTGGATGGCATCACTGACTCAATGGACATGAGTTTGGGTAACATCCAGGAGTTGGTGATGGACAGGGAGGCCTGGCGTGCTGTGGTTCATGGGGTTGCAAAGAGTGGGACACAACTGAGCAACTGAACTGAACTGAAATGAATTGATTAACTTATCTTGGAAAAAAGAAAGTTTGGTAAACAATCATGTATATTACTGCTGCTGCTGCTGCTAAATCATTTCAGTCATGTCTGACTCTGTGCGACCCCATATATGGCAGCCCACCAGGCTCCGCTGTCCCTGGGATTCTCCAGGCAAGAACACTGGAGTGGGTTGCCATTTCCTTCTCCAATGCATGAGAGTGAAAAGTGAAAGTGAATTCACTGAGTCGTGTCCAACTCTCAGCGACCCCATGGACTGCAGCCTACCAGGCTCCTCTGCCCATGGGATTTTCCAGGCCAGAGTACTGGAGTGGGGTGCCATTGCCTTCTCTGATGCATATTACTAGTATGTAGCAATTTTTAAGAGCAATGTTAACCATACCTTGATTTATGTCTAGAAGATTTCAAAAAGATAGCTATGAGTTCACAGAATATTTTCTTGAATTTTCTCAATTCTAACAAATGAATTATCAATCCCTATCATTGAAAGTTTTTAAAAGTAAATAATGTTTGTTTCAAATTCTGGGTATTAAAAAAAATGTAAGTTTAATCATTTTTCAAATTAGTTGCATAAATGAGACAATCAATAAAAAACAATTGCAAGCTATGAAAAATGTAATTATTTATAGTTAAAAGAATGGATTAATTATGATTATTATGTGACTTGATGGAGGTGTTAGTTAACACTACTGTGGTAATCATATTGCATACTTATATAAATGTAACATTAATGTAGGAAATATTAAGTAGGAAATATTCTTAAATATTCAGTTTATTTTATTTCAATCACAGCATTTAAGAAAACTGTGAAAATAGCCACCAGACATTTGCTGATACTTAGTCGTGGTCATTGCATTTTAACCCAGAAGTCAAGACCACGGACTTTGGGGTTACATATATCCAAGATAGATTCTCAGCTAGTTCTTTCACCTTTGAGAACTTTGGCAAATAGCATAACGTTTATAGCCTCCAATTTTCTCCTCTGAATAAAAAATAATAATAGAAATAAGAATAGACTAATAAGAATTGATAAGTGACTTATATGCATATAAAGGGCTTTGTACTGTTCCTGGCATTTCAAAAATTTTTTAAAGTTGTTAACAAAAGTGTTGTTTTTATTGGGATTATTGTTGTTGCTATTGCTTAGAGAAATTATAGGCATCCAATTTGATCTTTCTTTGTGGGTTGTGCCAGAATTTAAAAATCTACAAAGTGAATATAGATTTTTGACATGATACAACTGTAGGTTTTAATCTAAATTTCCCAATTTGTGTGCAGATTTTTAAATTTTTCTTTTTACCGGTGGGTATGAAAATAAGAACTTGTTTGTGAAATCTTAAGCCAGGAGAAAGCATAAATATGAAGATATAGAAAATGGCCCTCTTTCTCCTTTAAAGCAGTTTGAAGCCATGTCAACAAATCAAAGTTGTTTTCCATAAAGAGTCAGAGATGGGTTTATAAAGACCTCACTCTCATATTATGTGCAGAATGTATCTTATTGGTCCTAAAAGCACCTATTTATCAAATCATTATGCGATAAAAAATAAGTTAGAAAGGAATATAAATATCACCATATCCAGTCCAAACCTATAAATTTTTAAGTGTTACAGTCAGTTGGAATAATGTGGCATAAGGCTAATAACATTACAACTGTGGCTCATCACTGCAGGAGAAGAAAAATTACCTTTTTTAATCCAACAATGGTCATGTTAGTAACCACAGGAACTTCTAGTGAAGTGTAGTTCCAGAAAAAAATATTCCTATGCAGAACCACAAGAATCACTTATCCACTGAATTACATAAATGTGTGGAATATAAACACCACCTTCCAGATGGTATAAAGACAGTGTTTTCTTCACCATGAAGTTTCTTAGTGTCAATCTTTGGATACCTGGTTGATAATGATAACTAAAGAGGTTTGACCTTAATCTAGAAAATCCAAAGAGAATAGCTAGAGATCAGAGCCCAACGGTCAGTATTTTTGTAAAATATCTTATTTTTGAAATGAATTCAGTGATTTCAAGACAGAAAAAATGTTGCTAAAATTTGAAATAATGATCCAAAGCAGTAAAATTCCTCAGGATCCTAACTTGTAGTTTTTAGATTCAAGATTACTATGGTAATTTTAAAATGATAAAGGAGAAAAAAATTAGGGACATAATGATAGCTTTCAGAGTTCATTAATTTTCAAAATATTACTATACAGCTTCTTCAGCAGACAAAAGAAAGATGAAATGATTTTAATAAAAGGAAATAGAAATTGATGCAATAGAGTAGCCTGAGCATAAAATGAGTGTTATATGACTGAGTGGGTCACATTTAAAAGCATGGGTTTAAAGTAGACCAAAGGTTCTGATAAAAATCTAAGGAAAGTAACCATGGTAGAGTTCAAAAATGGCACAAAACTTCTGTGAGAAGCAGTATTTATGTTACTGCTTCCTTTGGTCAAATGAAATATGGGTTGAAAATCCCCTGACCTCAATGATAGCTATCAGGCCTCTGTGAAGCATCCTGTGAAAATGTATGGAGAGTCAAAAAAAAAGAAAGCAGAAAAACAAACCTAAAAAAAAGGCAAAACAAAAACCTTAAAGCAAACCTATGGCACATCTGTGATATGTGGAGGTGAAATGGTTGTAAATGTTCAGACCAGAGCCCTGAAAGAACTGTATCTTTATCTTAGCTCTATTATGGCCAAGATGTCTAAATGAGCTGGTTCTCTATTTGAGAAAAAAAGTGGCTGTTACCATCTTGTTCGAAGGGTTTTGTGACACAGTGTATGAAAAATAGTAACTCTTGTTATTAGATCTGTGTTTAAGCCTCATAAAGTACTCATATTTTTGAAGTCATGACTTAGTGGATAAAAGTTTACTGCTGACTTTTATTAAGGTTGTACATGCTGCATGTCTATATATGCATGTGGGCGTGCTAAGTCACTTCAGTCATGTCCGACTCTTTTCTAGCCCATGGACTACAGGCTGGCAGACTCCTCTGCCATGAGATTCTCCAGGCAAGAATACTAGAGTGGATTGCCATGCCCTCCTCCAGAGAATCTTCCCAACCTAAGGGATCAAACCCACGTCTCCTGCAGCTTCTGCCTTGCAGACAGATTCTTTACCACTGAGCCATCAGGGAAGCCTGAGTCTATATACACAAGATGCACATTATAAATTTTGCATAAATTTAAAATATGCACATAAAACTATGCTAGGAAACATGTTTATTCACAAAGTCCTAAGATTGAGTACACTCAAATAATTCCTAGAATTTATCTCACTGTTCTTCATTTATGGTCATTTATTCTCTGCCTTTTTGACATTTACACTTCCAACCAGAAAAACTGATACATGGGCAAAATAGATGCTTCTCAGTATCTCTTTTTCCCCAACATGTTTTCAGAGGACTCAAAGAAGTTTGATAATATGAATAACTCTAAAGTGTTCAAGAGTTAACTCATAACTCATAACCTGTTTGAGAAATGGCTAGTATGAATAATTCTTCAACTTAAAATACTCTTTCTTGTATCCTATTATCATTGAAGCACTTAAAGTTATGAATATTTTATATGCAAAGAGTGATTTTTTTATGTACAAAATGATGCAGTTAAGTTTCTGATCACATTTCTAACCTGCCCCAAAGAAGGAAGATTTCAATGGTAGGAAAATTGTTGATGAGAAAGTAAATTGTCCCTAACATAAAAAAGAAAATCTAAGCTCTCAGAATTACCTTAGATCAACCATGGCCACTTAGCTTGCCTACACAACATCGCTGAATTCTGATTTTTACAACCAAATATTTAATAACCATCTGCATTTCCCTCAGGTGATTTTCAACTCTTAAGATGTAAACCTAGTAGAAATCCACCATTTTTCCTGCACTTTTCCAACATGCCTTGAAACAAAGCATCATATAATTTATCAAACTTTGATACAAGTACAGAATACATATACCACAAATCCAGTAACTCTAGTGCAAACTTAAAATAGTTACTTTGCCTGGTTTATTCTTAGTGAAATAATCATAGTGGTCACCTTCTTCTTCTATATTAATGATCAGTTTAATATGCTATATGCAAATGTTTACATGTGAATTAACGTTGAGAAGAGTGTAGTTTCTAGGACATCTATAAACCCCAGATATAAAGTACAGACATTTACTCCATTTTTCATTTTGGCAAATCTCAATCTCCATAATTTCTCAAATATTATTTAGAATGATCTCTGGCCATGACAGATTCACTGTAGCTAATTTCCCCTCCCAGTGTAAGCAACAACAAAAAGATGAAATGTTTTTAGACACTGTTCCTCAGATAGAGGAAATAATAGAAAAGAAGCTCTTTTATCAACCTAATTTTCTGCTTAGAGGTAGCTCTAGACATGGTACTAGGGCGATGCCTCCACACAAAGCATGTGAGTATTGCTGAGACTAAAAAAAAAAAAAAAAAAGATAATCAGGTTTGAGAGCCTGAAACAGAAATTAAAGGGCAGAAAACAAGAGATGGTTTAGCTATGCATATGAAAAACTCCAGGAACCTGCATATGGATATAAGTAGTGAAAGTTGCTCAGTGATGTCCGACTCTTAGCAACCCCATGGACTGTAGCCTGCTCTTTGCAAACACATGTACTGTAGCCTGCCAGACTCCTCTGTCCATAAAATTCTCTAGGCCAGAATACTGGAGGGAGTAGCCATTCCCTTCTTCAGGAGATCTTCTCAACCCAGGGATCAAACCCAGGTCTCCTGAATTGCAGGCAGATTCTTTACCATCTGTGCCACCAGGGAAGTCCCTTATGGATATAAGTAAGAAATCTAGTTATCCACTTCAGGAAGTCAAGGAAAGAAGAGCAGAGAGATATAACAAAGAATTGAGCTGAAAAAAAAAATATGAAAAAGTATATGGAAGAAAGAAGGGAAAATTCAAAGAGAATATTGTTGATTTTTTTTACAGTATCTATAAAAAGGTATCTGTTGATCAAGGAAAAAAGATTATGAATCAACAATATAATGAGGGACTGAGCAGACAGCACTATAGATTCCACAACATTAAAATTTTAAGGATATATTAGAAACAATTTTACTCCAACAAATCTGACAAAATTTAAGAGTATATTGAAATTGAATTGTGAAAAACACAATTACCAAAACAGACCCAAGAAGAAATAGAAAACATGAATAGTGCCATATCTATTTTAAAAGATGAATTCTTATAGTATAAACCCCTTCCTCCAAAAAAAAAAAAATCTTCAGACACAGATGACTTCACTAGTAAATTATGGGAAATAATATTAATCATACACAAATTATTTCAGATGATAGAACAGGAAGGAACACTTCCTCAGTAACTATACAGCTTTGGATACGAGAAAAGATGACTGAGACTCAACAGGGTACACTCATGTAATGTTTTACTAAAGGTAATAGACTTGTTAAACAGATGAAATAAATAACAGGCAAACATCACATCTGGCACAGCTAAGGTTGGCCCTTCTGTTACACAAGACAACTTTATCTTCCGATTTTGAACCATCATGTATATGTGAAACAACTTAGCTTAAGGGGATGCACAGTCTCAATCAAAGATAACTTTTTTATATTCTCCTAACACATAACTAAAACCATGTTTCATGATAAGGCTCAATATCAGGAAGCAAGAATACATAAAAACAGTACAAAATAGCAACAGGTAAATGCTGTTAAAAAGGCATAAAGTGTCCCTGATCTACTCTCATACCCTAACATAGCATTATATTAATCACTTAATAGTACATTTATTTCAAGTTTAATCAAAAGTTAGCACTAAGACTTCGGGTTGCCCAGGAGATAAGCACAAGTTTGCGGCAGGCAAATGGAGATCAACTGTGTTTGCATACAACTTGCTAACTCATGTTACGCAGCCAGCATCACCCTGATATCATAACTAGATAAATATATTACAAGGAAAGACAATTATATGCCAATATGCTTCATGAACACAGATGCAGAAATCATTAACAAAATTTTATCCAGTTGAGTCTAGCAAAGTATAATCAATATAGCAAATTAGAACCAAGTGACATCCTAGAAATTCAAGGATGATATGACATTTGAAAACAAATTAATGCAATTTGCTATATAAATAGCATAAAATAATAAAGGAAAAAATTTTAGATTTCCATCAACTATAATGCAACAGATGCACAGAAATAATCTATAAAGATTTACATGTCTTAAAGATGCATAAAATAATTTGAAAAAATTAAACACTAATTCATAAAAATAAAACAAAATCTCAGCAAATTAGAAATGGGGGCATTTCTTCATTCAGATTAAGGACATCAAAGAGAAATCTACATAGAGCATTATCAGTTCAGTTCAGTCACTCAATCATGTCTGACTCTTTGCGACCCCATGGAGTGCAGCACACCAGGCTTCCCTGTCCATCACCAACTCCCAGAGTTTACTCAAACTCATGTTCATTGAGTCAGTGATGCCCTCCAACCATCTTATCCTCTGTCATGCCCTTCTCCTCCCACCCTCAATCTTTTCCAGCATCAGGGTCTTTTCCAGTGAGTCAGTTCTTCATATCAGGTGGCCATAGTACTGGAGCTTCAGCATCAGTCCTTCCGATGAATATTTAGGACTGATTTCCTTTAGGATGGACTGGTTGAATCTTCTTGCAGTCCAAGGGACTTTCAAGAGTTTTCTCCAACACCACCATTCAAAAGCATCAATTCTTCGGTGCTCAGCTTTCTTTATAGTCCAACTCTCACATCCATATATGACTACTGGAAAAACCATAGCTTTGACTAGATGGACCTTTGTTGGCAATGTGTCTGCTTTTTAATATGCTGTCTAGGTTTGCCATAGCTTTTCTTCCAAGAAGCAAGAATTTTAATTTCATGTCTTTAATTTCATGGCTGCAGTCACCACCTACAGAGATTTTGGAGCCCAAGAAAATAAACTCTTTCACTGTTTTCATTGTTCCTCCATTAATCTGCCATGATAAATAGTGATGGGACTGGATACCACAATCTTTGTTTTTTTAATGTTGAGTTTTAAGACAGCGTTTTCACTCTTCTCTTTCACTTTCATATCTAGTGCTAAAACAGTGAATACCTTTCAAGATCAGGGAATGGAAATTTAGACCTCAATTCTTAAAAGAGTAAGTCTGTAGTGAATAATATATGTAAATCTAAAGTAGAAATATTTTGTAGAAACACACACAAATGAGTGCAAAAAACATTTTATAGAAATGGTGCTATTGTTGTAGAAATTGGTATTTTAGTAAGATTTGCTGTCTAGTTATTAATAGCACAACAGTGTTAACTTCTCATTGTTGATAGTGTTCTATTTTTATGTAGACTGCATTAAAGTCATTAAAGAAAGAGGCCATTAGACTGAAATAGTTCTGATACTTTCATTGTCTACGTAAGAACATGGAACCCAGAGTCAGTGCACTCATTCCCAAGAAAACCAAATTTAAGAGCAACCAATCACAACAGCCAACTAGCCTTTCCCAAATAAAGTAACTTTAAAAAACTAAAGCCAATCAAATTATTTCCTTACTTTGCTTCCCTGTCTGCTGTATAAAAACCTTTCTGCAGCTCCTCTCAACCTAACCCCTTTCAGTCTGGCACGGCCCAATTCAAAATAATTGGGTGTTTAAGTAAACTCTAGAAAATGTTAATGTACTTCGGTTGATTACTTAATAGAAGATACCTTGGGGAAAGCTGGGTGAAGAGTGTGTGAAACTTCTCTGTGATACGGTTGCAACTTCTTGTGTGGCTGTAGTTGTTTCAAAGTAAAAAGTTAAAATGAGAGCATCTTGTCATAATACCTGCCCATTCCTCCCCTCTGGTCCTTTGTAAAGCACTGGGTAATCCATCTGTTCTGGAGGTTGCACTGTCCACGTCAAATTTTGGACTTGAGTTTAAAGCAGGCAGGGTTTACAGCAGTTCCTGTTAGTGTTGCTCATTGTAAGTTTGTGGGTTTCCCCAGTGGCTCAGCTGGTAAAGAATCCCTGCAATGTGGGAGACCTGGGTTCGATCCCTGGGTTGGGAAGAGACCCTGGAGAAGGGAACGGCTACCCACTCCAGTATTCTGGCCTGGAAAATTCCATGGACTGTATAGTCCATGGGGTCACAAATAGTTGATACAACTGAACAACTTTCACTTTCATATCATAATTTTGTAATATTTAAACATGATGTGAAATACCTCTAGAGAAAAGGAGAATGCACTCAGAGAGTAAAGATACTATCAAACATCAAAATATTTTTTCAGTCACTTTTTCTTTAACTAATAGTCTAATATTTTATAGATATTCATTTTAAGTATAGAATAAAAGAGAATAACTTAAAATATGAATGGTTTACTTTAATATCGATTATTTTTACTTAAAACTCAGAACTCATTTTAAAAATCTTGGTTACAATTGCAATAAAGCCCTTTAATTATAAAGGAATGCATCTATCCCTATCTCTCAAAAATAAGAAATGATATCTGAAAAGCAATGTATTTGCATAGCATTTAAAATATATATTGAAGCAGATTTCCTATAAAATACCCAAGTTTCATTGTATATATTTTCATTTCTTTCTTTTGCTGAACACTGAACTTTGGAGGGTTAAGGGAATGACAATGACTTGACTCTTCCAGAATCTGACCTGTGTCTTTGGGACTTTTATGATTTTTAATGTGTTCACAAAGGTCAGCCAGCTCTTGCTATTGTGAATCACATTTATGTTTATGCTCAGTCATTAAATGGCCTCTTTTAGTTTGTATCTGTTCAGCCCAAATAATTCTATGTTCAGCTATGGGATAGACTGATATTCTTATTATAAATTTAGAATTTTACATTTTATTCAATGAAAATTCCATCTCCTTAGACATAAAATGGATAGTCTTATATGTTTGCCTTCTATAGCTATACTAGTTACTGTATGCATTTAAAAATTTTTTTAATCCCTTGGACAAATTTTTATAATCAAAAGACCAATATTTTCTGTGCAAATTTAGTGGAGTGAGTTCCTACCTAAATAAAAAAATACTTCTACATGACATTGTAGTGAACAACAATGAATATCTGCTATATTGTCCCATATGTGAGCCAAGGTGAGCAGTGTCAATGGCTTAAAGCCTATAAGATCCAAACGTGATTATTTTCATTTCAAAGATTATTATCTGTGGCATGTGTATTTTAGCAACTTAGTGTTTACTTTTAGATCAACCAATGATAGAACACACATGCTGAGTTTTTTAAATTTTAATTTTCTACAGTCTAATATTTTTCACTGTAGACAGGTAAGGAACAAGTTCAATAAAATAGATAATAATCACAAAAGAACAAGAGGAATCACAGCCAACTCTGGGCCCAAAGGTCTCTGGAGCAAATTCCACACTGAATAAGTCAATATATTTGAATGTGATGCTTGATTTAAAAATCATTTCTGGTAAGCCCACAGTATTCTTTAAAATATTATCTCCTCTTTTACCAAAAACATACCCATGTGAAAAATATTGACAACTAGACTTAGACGCTTAGTTTGAATACTAATTATTTGTGGGTTCATCATACAACTGCTTCATATTCTTCAATGTCTTCCTTGGTCTAGTAAAGGACTACACTGAATGGTACACACCACATACAGGGAATTAGTACAGTTCTTTTTTACTTTTATATCTCAGACAGGTAACTGCAGATCTCAGAAGAATAATTTAAAATCTCTATCTTACTGTAGTTTCTTGGCAGAATGCTCTTGGGGGTGGTATTTGGGAGTGGAATGCATGAAGCTTGTAAATTAAGCTTGATAAATTAAGAAAAATAGTACTAATCTGTTTTCTTTGAAAAAGGTATTGTAGAAAAGTAAAGCAATGCAAAATGTTTTTCTCTTAATAAAAAATAAGATGAAAATTTAGAGAGAAATTCATCTTATGAAATAAAATTTTGAGAAGTACAATTGTATAACAACTTTCATAATAAATTTGAATAATAAAAGGAAATATATTAATGTTCATAATAAATTTTGAATAACAATAACAAAAGTTATATAAAATTATACAACCCTAAGTATACCGTAACAAATAAAAATTTATTTTATAATAATTGTGCCTAAATTTGAAATTATATTAAATATTAGTTCATTGAGAACAGAATTTTGAATATTACTTCCATTTAACATTTTTTTACTAGTATACACCATATATGTATCATTAAAGTTATTTCTGTATAGTATGGAAAGAATTGAAGATTTACAGAGCTGTAAAATTAACTTGACTAATTATCCTGATGATTTAAAATAGTATTTTAAAGTTTTAGTTGGTTGACAGTTTAGGCTAACCAAACTTAATTGTCAAGTTAGGTCACTTTAGTTAGAAACTTGGAGAATTAAAGATCTTTTAAATATAAACAGAATAATAAAATTCACTGCAATTTTGTAAAAAATATTTAAGTATCTTTTTACTTATGCATGTATCTATACTGCCTTTACATTGTTTTTAAATGACTTATTAATTATACATAAAGCTGAAGAATTAAAAATTGAGCAGAAAACATTTAAATACATTTAAATCTTATCTTTATCATTTAATTTTATCTTTATCCCTTCTGAACTCACTGTGAAATTGTAGAATTTCTTCTTCAAGGCTCAGCTGCACTAAACTATTGACAGAGTCTGAAACCATATGTTTTTATTTGAGGATACTATTTACTTTTATTAAAACTTTAACTGATTTTGAAGTAATGTTTATTCTGCTAACACAGAATTTCTGTGATGGTTGTTCTTTTCTGTGATCTGTCCCTCTACTCAGCCAGAAAAAAAGAAAAAATTGATTTAACAGTGAAATTAATGTGAACTATTCTTTAGAGAATTTATATCGAGTCTTGCAGATCCCTGGTGACCATTTAGTCACATAATGGTGCTATTTACTCAAAGTAATTCAATGACTTAAAAGAGCCTACTGAATTTTAAGTCAATAACTCTGCAAATAAATACACACATATTTGTGTCTTTACTTTTTAGGCAAAAATGAAAGTTAAAAAACCAAAATGGTTGCCTACAGTTGATATATTTAGATGTTTTACAAGTTATATCAAACTGCCAAACAACAGAAATTGAAAAACACTGTTCTCGAACAGTTAATTAGGATTTATTTGTGTGTGTTTTCCCAAGGAGAGGTACACTTTCTGCTCAGCCAGTTGCCTCTATACTCTGAGAATCTCCGAACTAACTTTCTGTAATGAATTTCTCAGTCTCTTTGATGCTCACAGCAAGAATTTTGCACTAAATTGTTCAAAATAGCAAATCCAGACAGGGCAGGGCGAAGGAGCTGCAGTCACAGTTCAGAACAGCTCTGAAGACTACCACTCCACCTCCCTATTTATCTCTGTCACTGAAATTCAAAAACTGCTGTGTTGGTTAGGAAAGGCCAAGGAGAATTATCTGCTGATTTATATCATCTGTACTCATAATAAACTGAGAAATTACACCACAAAAAGCTCCGATAAGTAAGAGAAACCTGGATATCTCCTCTCAGTAATGAATAATCTATAAGTTCACATCCTTTTGAATCATGGAATGCTTATCAAGCAATACTGCCACAGTCACTGTTGAGCCCAGTGTACAGCAGCTTTCAGGCAGACAGGATCTAATTGGAGTGCCTTTAGCTAATTTCCTCCACTGATTTTCCACATTTCATAGAGTGAGCTGAAAACCGACACACGGCACAGAAAAGCAATCAAATATGCAATCGGAAATCATTTTAATGTTACTCAAGGCGACATGACCATATGTTCTGGTTTACTAGTGTTCAACTGTTATTCCAGAATCCCACCTTGTTCACCAACTCTTGTCTTAGACAAATGTAGCATGATTTAGACACCTACCCAAAAAACAAGACTGTATTTGCAAATATTTTTATTTCCTTTTAATATATTGATATTTTCTGAAATGTTTGTAGAGAAATCATATAGACCTATATTTAAACAAACCAAATGGATATCACACATCCAAGTAGGTGACTGCTCAAAATTATCATATTGTAGGAATGTGTTGATAGTAGGATTCAGGTCAAATGATGGACTAAATCATTTGTACTATACTATTGCTCAAAACTTATGGCTTTTCTTTATATTTATCATTTCCTACAAATTCCCCAAAAACACTAACTATAAAAGTAAAGAGAATTATTTATATAAAATATTAAGTGTTTCTCATCACCTAGGGCAGCATAAATCAAGTTACTGAGTTGGCCAAAAATATGTTCAAGTTTTGCCATGAACGTTGTTATGGAAAAACCCAAATGACCTTTTTGGTCAACCCAATAAAAAGTTTACAAAGACATGATCAAATGACAAGTATCCTTGCCTGACGTTCCAACACAGAGTATTCATTAAGATAAACTAATAGAGTTAAACTTACTTTTAAAAAAATTATCTATTCATAGGTCTCATCCACGCTAAGAAACAATTTGTAAACTGAATGTAAAAAAGTTTTTGGTAATAATTGGCTACAGTGTAACACTCAGATTAAATAAAACAATTACCAAATTTTAATAATTCCATGATAGTCTGTATGAAAAAAGAAAAATGTGATTTTAGAATCTAAGAGCAGAATGTGACAGTCTGTCTCTATGGTCACCTGGTAGAATTGATACTTTGAGCAATGTCCCTGTCAGAAGTAGGTCTGTCCCTTCAGTGACGATGGGACCATCAGATCATCACTATCATACCATCATATTTACTTGCTCTATTTCCACACTCACCCTGTGATAAAATGTCCCATATAGCTTCACCAACTAGCTCTTTATATTATCTGTCTCTTATGAGTTGAGTTAGGATTTTGTGCCTCTAAAACTCATAAGATATAAATGATAGATACCCATTTTGTGCTTCTAAAACTCATCAGATATAGATGATAGATACTCATCTATCACATCAAGATTCACCAAAGAGTCCCAACTGGGTAACATACAGCACATTCTAAGTAGTGTGCATGACACTCTCACTTTTTGTGTATAAATATACAGAACCCTGACTTTTTGTTCTATTGTAATACTGATTACAAAATGTTCAAATAATACAGAAATAAAAAACTAAGTACCATCAAAACATAGTACCATGATTTCTAACTACATAAACCTTCACATGCTTATGAATTCATACTAAAAAATGTGTATACTCTAGGTATTTGTCATACCTATTAGCTGTCTGTTCCTCCTAAAGCAACATAGATATAAATGCACATGGCATTTTTAACAGCTGCATAACATTTTCTTGTATAAAAAATATTACTAACATAAAAATAATAAATGAATTTGAAATTTTTAGTTTTGGGTGTTTTTTTCCCATTTGGAAGTTTTTCTTTGTAGATTATGTCAGGATTATAACTATAAAAAACTTTGTATTTAGTTTGCAATTATGCATGTTTACATATTCATTGAAGGAAAACTCCATGCTTTGTACTTACTGCTACTGCTAAGTCTGCTGCTAAGTCGCTTCAGTCGTGTCTGACTCTGTGCGACCCCATAGAGGGCAGCCATCCCTGGGATTCTCCAGGCAAGAACACTGGAGTGGGCTGCCATTTCCTTCTCCAATGCATGCAAGTGAAAAGTGAAAAGTGAAAAGTGAAAAGTGAAAATGAGGTCGCTCAGTTGTGTCCGACCCTCAGCGACCCCATGGACTGCAGCCTACCAGGCTCCTCTGCCCATGGGATTTTCCAGGCAAGAGTACTGGAGTGGGGTGCCATTGCCTTCTCCAGCTTTGTACTTAGCTTATGTTTTTATAGAGATTATTTCTATGCCTTGTTTGAAAAAAGAAAAATGAAATAGTGATAATATTTTTTAAGTATGTCAAGTGAAATAAACAAATACACAAAACACACATATAAGTTTTTCATTTTAGAGTTTTGTAGGTGAGAAGTCTGGTAAAATTCTCACCAAGCTAATAGCAAAGTGTCAACAGGGCTGTTTTCCCGTCTAGAAGCTGTATGGGATGATATATTTCATTATTCATTTAGGTCATTGGCTGAATTCAGTTCAGTACTACTGTAGGAATGAAGTCCTTGTTTCCTTGTAGACTGTGAGAGTCATTCCCAGGTTTTAGATGCCACCAACATTCCTCCTCTCATGTTTCTGCTCCTCTGTCTTCAAAACAAGTCACAGTGGGTTGAGTCTGTCTTATGCTTCAGATCTCTCTTGCCACTTCTATTAATAGCATCACATCTCTTTAAATGACTATTCTAGTTTCCTCTTTTGCTTTTTTTTAAAAATTTTTTTTTAATTGAAGTATAATTGCTTTGCAGAATTTTGCTGTTTTCTGTCAAACCTCAGCATGAATCAGCCATAGGGATACATATATTCCCATCCTCTTGAAACTCCTTCCCATCTCCCTCCCACGCCACCCCTCTAGGTTGATACAGTACCCCTGTTTGAGTTTCCTGAGACACACAGCAAATTCCCAGTTGGCTATCTATTTTACATATGGTAATATAAGTTTCCAGGTTACTCTTTCCATACATCTCACCCTCTCTTCCCCTCTCCGCATGTCCACCTCTTTTGCTTTTAAGAACCACGATTATACAGGATTAATCTGCTTCAAAGACTTAAGATTCCATCTGACTTTGCTTTGTAAACTGTCCCTGGTGTCATGCTAGGGGGTGAAGATCTGTGAGCTACATCCTTTCCTCCACACCCTGCTTGCCACTATCCCCAGTGGTTTTGTGCTTCCTGTACCGGAACCTTGGCCTTTATAGATTAGAGATGTTGTTTTCCAGAAGGAGGATATTTTCGACAGTTTACAAGACCCTCCTAAAGACCTGAGCCACGGGTTACCGCTCGGTTACTGCGTAGAAGCCTGCGGGCGGGACAGGGAGCCGCCCTGTTGGCCCCCTGAGAGGAGGTTGGCTGCTGTCTCACAGTGAGTACTTTCACAGGACATTCTACTGCTTCCTTGCCGGGTTTTGTCTGTAAATAGATAAAGTACAGCAGGTTTAGTTGGAGAATATCATTGCCTCCGGCGCCTGAGGGCTGAAGGTCTGATCAGGCAGATCTAGCTGAATTGCTGGATGAGAATGGTGGTATAGTCGCTAAGACGTGTCTGACTCTTTCGACTCCATGGACTGCAGCCTGCCAGGCTCCTCTGTCCACGGGATTCTCCAGGCAAGCATACTGGAGTGGGTTGCCATTTCCTTCTCCAGGGGATCTTCTTGACCCAGGAAACGAAGCCAGGTCTCCTGCATTACTGGCAGATTCTTTCCCGACTGAGCTACAAGGGAAGCCTTAGATAAGAATGAGAGGAGTCAAATTGTGTTCAGTTCAGTTCAGTCGCTAAGTCATGTCCAACTCTTTGTGATTCCCATGAATCGCAGCACGCCAGGCCTCCCTGTCCATCACCTACTCCTGGAGTTCACTCAAACTCATGTCCATTGAGGCGGTGATGCCATCCAGCCATCTAATCCTCTGTTGTCCCCTTCTCCTCCTGCCCCCAATCCCTCCCAGCATCAGGGTCTTTTCCAATGAGTCAGCGCTTCACATGAGGTGGACAAAGTGTTGGAGTTTCAGCTTCAACATCAGTCCCTCCAGTGAACACCCAGGACTGATCTCCTTTAGAATGGACTGGTTGGATCTCCTTGCAGTCCAAGGGACTCTCAAGAGTCTTCTCAAACACCACAGTTCAACAGCATCAATTCTTCGGTGCTCAGCTTTCTTCACAGTCCAACTCTCACATCCATACATGACCACTGGAAAAACCGTAGCTTTGACTAGATGGACCTTTGTTGGCAAAGTAATATCTCTGCTTTTCAATATGCTATCTATGTTGGTCATAACTTTCCTTCCAAGGAGTAAGCGTCTTTTAATTTCATGGCTGCAATCACCATCTGCAGGTAATGTCAAATTGTGTAAGATGCTGCAAAAGTTGTTCTTAGATAGGGAAATTTTTTTAAAAAAAGTAAAAACTTAAAAGATAACTAAAACTATTTTCAAGAAAGAGCTGGAGCATCAAGATGTAGCCTGCAATATTTTTGAATAAACACGAATATTAAACTAAAATATAGAGATAATTAATAATATCCAGATACTTTCTCAATACATCCTGGGATGCCATACAGGTAATAAAAATGAAAATAAATAGGCAAATTGCCCAGTCTAGCAAATATATTTGAAGCAACACTGAGGGATTAAGAACAGTTTTATAAATGATATGTTAGTGAATAAAGAAAACACCATTACCCATGGAGGGCAAAACACACATACACAAAAAAGCTCTTTTTTGGTAATATTCCCAGGAAAATCCATTGATAACAATCAGAGAAAAATTTTATAGGGTTTTCCTGTGTCACAATTTACTGGCATCAGTCTAACTAAAGAGAATGATTAAAACAAGCTAAGACAAATTATCTTTCATTTTCTTGGCCAACATTTCTATAACATGTTACTCTTTCAATTATTTATCAGTGGGGGAAAAAGTAGTATGCAAGCTTTCCATACTAAAATTCAAAACTTTTCTGAAGCTTTGTGTAGAAGTATTAGTGAAATAATTTATCACTGTAAATCATATTTACAACTCACATATAGGAAGATAATTTTTTTTTAAATTAAGGATTGTTTTGGAATTTTAAAAAATCTGAGCCAGATGATCAGCTATGGTCATTATTTAGTGATCTATTTATAAAGCAAAATATGCCATTTTATATCAAATTTAAAGTTTAACCTTGAAAATTGATCCTGCAGTCCTAGTCTCACTTTGTCAGAAGAAATGATGCATGTCATTGATTAGACTTTCTTCATAAAACTATAAATGTAAGTTGTTTAGTCACTAGGTCACATCTGACTCTTATGACCCATGGACTGCAGCCTGCCAGCTCCTCTGTGTATGGAATTTTCCAGGCAAAAATACTGGAGTGTCTTGCCATTTCCTTCTCCAGGGGATCTTCCCAATCCTAGGGTCTATCCCATATATCCTGCATTGGCAGGAGCCACCAGGGAAACCCCAAAATATAAGTTGTAGTATGGATAAAAATAGAATAATGTTATACTAAGAGCACAGACTACAGAACCCAGTTGCCTCAGGTTGAGCCCTGAAGGCTGGTGTTATGGGTACAAGAGTTTCTTTCTTTGGTGGAGGAGGATAAAGTAAAAAAAAAAAAAAAAAAAGGTTAAAGGAAAACAACTTTGTACTAAGAACCAAGGAAGATAAATAATAACAATGTTTCTCCACTAGCATGTTTGAAATTTTTTTTTATTAATGTTTTTTTCTCCCCATAAGTTTTATGTATTTTTTAATTTATTTATTTTAATTGGAGGCTAATTACTTTACAATATTGTATTGGTTTTGCCATATATTGACATGAATCCACAACGGGTGTACATGTGTCCCCCATCCTGAACCCCCCTCCGAACCTGGACTGGCGATTCATTTCACATATGTTAATATAAAAGCTGCAGTCTGTTGACCCCAACACCACTCTTGAGCCTGAACCAAAGTAATTGCAGCTTTTCCGTCTGAGTTAGACACACTCAGGGCATAGATACCAAGAGAGACAGAGAGAAGATAAATATAGTGTACAGTACAGAACATATATGTAATACAATGTATATTGAGTCCATGTCATTCCTATTAAATGTATTCAAAGCTAGAAAATAAAGGAACCTAATAAAAAGCATTTTTTATAATAGAGAAAAAGTTAAAAAACAACAGATTTTCACATCGCTTCTCATTTTCTCCAACTATTCTCTCTTTCAAGGTACCCAGTGTTTGTTTGAAAATTAATAGATTAAGTTCCTTCTTTGTAGGGAAAATAAAGCCTTAATAGTTATACAACCATTATTTCCATTGTACAGAATTGAAGACGATAGCATTTTTGTCCCCCCTGAGTTAGTACCACTGTAATTCATTATGAGATATAGACTTTGTCATTTAAAGGGAATTCAGTACGTTTCAAATGAATTACTATGCAAAGCACAGCTTCACAGAACACAACAAAGTGAAACAAAACAAAAAATGTGTACGCATAGAGACGTGTCTTGGTGATGCGAGTCTCTATCTGAAAGTCTCAATAGATAATAAAACAATGTCTTAGTAAAGAAGAAATACTAATTCTAATTAAAAAAAAAATTCAGGTTGTAAATTTGATGATTTGGGGCAAATTTGAGGAGACAGTACTTCGAGGAAACGGCAAGACTGAGGGAGAAAACCCCGTGGCCATGCACTGACAATCAGGCTGATTTGGAGCCTCAGAGCCAGAAACTGTGGACCCACATGGAGTCCGCGGGAGCAGAGCCCTAGCTGATACTCACAGCACTCTCAGATCTGGATGACTCAGCTCCAAAATTATTTTCTGCTAAAGATCAGAGCCTGAGGGTGAATTTATGGCAATGTGAGGTCATTTTTCCAAGCCCAAAAGAGACGAGAGCTTGCTATGCTGAGGTGAGGCAGAAGATTGAGACTCAAAGTGGATGTTCATACATAAAGCAGACTTGTGTCTCCCTCTGTCCTTTGGGGTGTTTAGGAAAGTTGGTGTCAGGAGATAAACCCATGTAATTTTTAAGGATTCTGGATGAAGATTTTTAGGGATAAGGATGAAGAAAAGGGCTGTCTGTATACCATGTACAACTCGAGGAGATATATAAAAAGCAAATAAAGCAAAACAAAGACATTTTAAAAATTCACTCTCTACACAACACCACCACCTTTTCCTTTTCAATCTGAAATAACATGGAAGAATATTTCCAAGTAGTTTGCATCCACCGGACTGGGGTGGAAGCAGAAAAGTAGGCATGAAGATGCCCGTCTAATGGGTAAAGGTGGCCGCAGTCACACTGACATGGTGACTGAAGAACAAAGGTGAGACTGCTGGTATGTACGTTCCCTGCCCACCTCATCAGCTTCCAAGCTAGGAAGAGAGGAGAAAAAGTGAAGGAGACAGAGACACAGACAACCTGCTTTTACCTTAAGTGAGCACCAGTGTTTTTTAAAAAAAGTAGAAATGAGGATGAAATACCTAAGGGCATTTATGAGAAACAAGTCCTTACTTTGGCAGTTCCTGTTTGCAGACAAACTTTGGGCCTGCTCTGCCAGTGAAAACACCTTGATCCAATAATGGTATGTTATTGCATATCTTATATAATATAATGAAATATCTTAGATAATATAAAGTTAGTAGCATTATATGACAGCAGTACTAACAAGTTGTTCCTCATATTTTAATGTTTGGACAAAATAAACTACTTAGCTGCTGCTGCTGCTAAGTTGCTTCAGTCATGTCCGACTCTGTGCGACCCCATAGATGGCAGCCCACCAGGCTCCGCCATCCCTGGGATTCTCCAGGCAAGAACCCTGGAGTGGGTTGCCATTTCCTTCTCCAATGCATGAAAGTGAAAAGTGAAAGTGAAGTCGCTTAGTCGTGTCCGACCCTCAGTGACCCCCATGGACTGCAGACTTCCAGGCTCCTCCGTCCATGGGATTTTCCAGGCAAGAGTACTGGAGTGGGGTGCCAGCAAGTATGCCTAAAAGAAGGAGAAGGAGACAAAATTCAAAGTAGTTCGTCAGTATTTAAATATTGGGATAGGGTAACTTAAGAGATGGTGGAAATGGCATCCATGTCAGCTTGAGTAAAAGGAAAAAAAAAAAAAAAATGTATAGGATAGACCTACCTAGACTTCAGTTGTTAACCTTTTAGAGGGAGAGGGATTAAACCCGGTGATTTTTCAAAGTACAATGTAGGACTGTCATTCTATGGTTCTTTGATGTCAGAATGCAATTCGGAGCTTTTGAAATACATTAGAAAACCCAGCATAACTTGCTGTCTCCTGGGCCACAAGCCGACATGAGTCTTATGAAAGAAAGTATCAAGGATGGCATTCACTAAGGATGCAAAACTCACGCAAAGAAACAGATGAAAGAGGGAATAAGATAGTGAAGGACGTACTGGGAAGTAAACGGTGGAGACATAAGAAGCTCAGGCAGAAACAACCTGAATTAAGACAGTGTATATATAAAGGAGTAGTGCTTATCTGGTTTTATCCAGTTTAGATACCTGAATTTGAATTCATTGACAAGTAGGTTTCAGATATAGAACAGGAAACTATCAAACTGGTCTCTAGAGGAATTTCTTACCAGAGTACTACAAAGAAAGAAGGTTTATTGAGAATATCTGAAATCCTAGAAATAAATTATGTGTATGATAAAATACATCTGGGGACACTGGTATCATTAATCCTTCAGATAAATATTTATGAACACCTGCTGTGAACTAGGCACAAGGCCATATTCTGAAAATAAATTAGTAAACAAGGAAAATACAGTCTTTCTCCTCTCGAGACATACAGTCATTGCCCATCTTATGGATCCCCCTCCTTCCCCGTGCTCTGTGTGCCCCAGTGGGGCTGATGGTCACAGAAAGCATCTCCCCGGCTCTCACATCACCGGGCTCCAGTCCTGGTCCTGCCACAGAGCAGTGCTGGTGGGAGGTGGGAGGGACAGAGCAGCCAGGATAGCCTTTGTGCTCTTTCTGTTACATCTCTTCACTGGTTCCCACTTCTTCCGAGTGGCCACTCTCAACAGGGTCCCATAGGAGACCATGGATTCATGAGCGCTCCTTTCATGTTTTCAGGACCCATCTGGTCTTCCTGGATTCTGGGCTCTCAGAGCACCGCGTTTTCCTTTTGTTCATCCACGTTCCAGTTGCTGCTAGTTATCTTGGTTAGCTCTATGTGTCTTCTTAGCTCTCCCCAAATTTCTATAAATTATGTCATGGAGGTTGTTTTCCTGACTTGACCCTAACTAATCCACTGCCTAATAGAATAATTAAACAAGATTACAGAAGACCTAGGCTGCTAAGGACACATTTGTCCATGGGGACTACCATAGTCTTAGGTCTAGGAAATGTCTCTCAAGGCAACTGACATGAATGCTGGGACCTGAAGATCAGTGGGCTTCACGCCACTGAAAGAAAAGGAAGATTTCAGGCCTTGCAATAATAGCGCCCTCAGAGTTACCATTTGTGACTGTGTGTATATGGTGAGAACATTTAAATCTACTCTCTGCAAATTTCAGATATATGGTCGATTACTAGCTGTAATTACCATACTGCACATTAGATTACTAGAACTTACTCCTCTTAAAAGTAAAAATTTGTTTGTTATGGCCCTATTTCCACCAGCCCCTCCCTGCCCCCCCCCCGCCCCCCCCCCCCTCCCGCCGCCCTTGGAAACCGACATTCTTCTCTCTGTTCTTTAAGTTCAGCTTTCTCAGATTCCGCATATAAGTAACATCATGTAATATTTGTGAGTTTGGTTTATTTCACTTAGCATCGTGTCCCCCAAGTTCATCCGCATTGTCAGAACTGGCAGTATTTTCTTCTTTTTTAAGGGTGAATAATACTTAAATATGGAATCCCTGGGTGGCTCAGCGGTAAAGAATCTCCCTGCAATGCAGAAGACTTGGGTTCAATTCCTTGGTCCAGAAGATCCCCTGAAAAAGGGAATGGCAGCGCACTCCAGTATTCTTGTCTGGAGAATCCCATGGACAGAGGAGCCTGACAGGCTACAGTGCATGGGGTCACAAAAGAGTCAGACATGAACTGAGTGACTAAACCACCACCAACAATGTTTAAATTTAGCTCTCAGGCTTCAGGAATTGTGGGCGTGTAAGACAGGACTGGATGAGTGCTTGATACTATGCAGGTTAAGCAAGTGAAGGGTTTGAACGATGAGAAGTGGGTGAGGAATGGACGGGCAGGGAGCTCTGCATTTCATCTCACTGTGGAAGTAAAGAGATGTTAACCCACGTTGGTGGTCGTGGTGCTCAGTTGTGACTCTTTGTGACTCCATGCACTGTAGCCCACCAGGCTCCTGTGTCCATGGAATTTTCCAGGCAACAATACTAGAGAGGGTTGCCATCTCCTACTCCAGAGGATCTTTCCAACTTCTCCCCATAAAATATTACATTCTTTTCAAAAATTCATTTTTTCATTTTCTTTCCCCCAGATAACCAGATGCTTCACTCTGTCAACTCGTTCAGTTGTTAACTCAAATATCACCTACTCCTTCTTCCTTCATCTCATTTAAATCCCCAACTCCACCTAGAACTACCTATTTCTTTCCCTGGTTTTGTTTTTCCCCTGCATGTTTAGCATTAGTAATGAAGCAGATTTTTATTTTACTCTATGTGCATTGCTTCTCTGTTCCCAGCATCAGAACAGTGCCAAAAACATGTAGGAAGAGTAAGAATTTGATAAGTACTTCTTTAATTGAATCCAATTAAATTATCTCAACTCTGCTGATCCTTTTCCTTCTGACAATGATTTTATGAGCCATTATCACTAAGTATTTAGCCTTTGAAACAATGAAAGACCAGAGTTCACTTTAAGTAGAATCTGCATCAATTGATTTCTACAGAGACTTTGCTTCCCTCTGAGATGTTCTGCAATATGCTGACTGACAGTCTGACTTGTTTACCATGGGAGCAGCGTCTGTCTGGCAGCTTTGGCTGCAGCTCTGTCTGTTTCGAAATTCTCTGCCTACTTCAGGGTTATTTGCTATGTTAAGTGTGAGGGCAAAAGAAAGACACTTCTCTCATGAGGGATTTGAACTGAAAGTGAGATGCCCTTCTTATATAGGGCCTTACATTTTCCGATAAATATTTCCTGGAAGCAATTTTGTATCATCAAGTTTGCAGACATTGTTTGCAGACAATGTATGCAGACGTTGTATTGAGCCATGTTCTAAAGGACAGAATTTGTGAGGGAATGCATGAGGCAGTACTCCTGCCTGGGAAATCCCATGGGCGGAGGAGCCTGGTAGGCTGCAGTCCATGGGGTCGCTAAGAGTCGGACACGACTGAGCGACTTCACTTTCACTTTTCACTTTCATGCATTGGAGAAGGACATGGCAACCCACTCCAGTGTTCTTGCCTGGAGAATCCCAGGGACGGCGGAGCCTGGTGGGCTACCGTCTATGGAGTTGCACGGAGTCGGACACGACTAAAGTGACTTAGCAGCAGCAGCAGCATGAGGCAGAGTTGGGAGGAGAGAAGGGAGGAATTGGATGCAGCTGCAACAGAAGGTTCAGACGATCCCAGAGGAGATCTGAGATGACAGTGGCCCCTGAGAGGAGCTGGGCATCAAGGCCCAGGGGCCAGCCAAACCCAGCCCCACAGTAGCCATCGCTGGACTCTGCCACTCCAGGAGTCCAGTTCAGTTCAGTTGCTCAGTCCTGTCTGACTCTTTGCGACCCCATGAATCGCAGCACGCCAGGCCTCCCTGTCCATCACCTACTCCCAGAGTTCACTCAGACTCACGTCCATTGAGTTGGTGATGCCATCCAGCCATTTCATCCTCTGTCGTCCCCTTCTCCTCCTGCCCCCAATCCCTCCCAGCATCAAGGTCTTTTCCAATGAGTCAACTCTTCACGTGAGGTGGCCAAAGTATTGGAGTTTCAGCTTCAGTATCAGTCCTTCCAATGAACACCCAGGACTGATCTCCTTTAGGATGGACTGGTTGGATCTCCTTGCAGTCCAAGGGACTCTCAAGAGTCTTCTCAAACACCACAGTTCAAAAGCATCCATTCTTCGGCACTCAGCTTTCTTTATAGTCCAACTCTCACATCCATACATGACTACTGGAAAAACCATAGCCTTAACTAGATGGACCTTTGTTGGCAAAGTAATGTCTCTGCTTTTTAATATGCTGTCCAGGTTGGTCATAACTTTCCTTCCAAGGAGTAAGCGTCTTTTAATTTCATGGCTGCAGTCACCATCTACAGTGATTTTGGAGCCCAAAGAAATAAAGTCTGACACTGTTTCCACTGTTTCCCCATCTATTTCCCATGAAGTGATGGGACCGGATGCCATCCATGATCTTCGTTTTCTGAATGTTGAGCTTTAAGCCAACTTTTTCACTCTCCTCTTTCACTTTCATCAAGAGGCTCTTTAGTTCCTCTTCACTTTCTGACACTCCAGGAGAGGAATTGTCAAATCTCAGTGCCTCACCTCCCTTCAAACAAAGGCATTTCAGAGGGAACTACTCTGTTGCTGGTCTCCACCCTGCAACACTCCTGGATTCTGATGGAATGAGTCTCCTGAGGTGCACCCAACATCCCCCACAAACTTCATGTGCATTTATGGGAATAACCAGAAAAGATAAGTTAAAAGAAGTTAGAGGTGCAAGAATGAACAGGATTCTTTCCTTGAAGGTAAATAAAAGAATGAGTATAAAATGAATAAGATGGTTCTAGGTGTTATCATAATCATAAGATATAACAGTATCTTATTGCTAGATAGGAGATAATAATAATTGGTTAATACTTGTGTCTCTTCTTAGCAAAACCAAAGGTTTTTTTTTCTGCTGAAATAGGCAGTTATTAGCATAGCATGTATTAAATAATTAATAACTATTTTTACAATCATTAATTGTAATATTTCTCTTGTAGTTAATAGTGTCTTATTGTACTGGTCATACACATTCACAATGAAAGCTTTAAAAATATTTTAAAAGCTCACAAAGGAAAATAAGAACAGAAAACCCCACTACTCAGATGATGCTTGTTGCCATTCAGTTACAATTCTTTCAAGATGTAAGCTGGCAATCTTTTCTCAGTTTCTACACGCATTGTTTATATACATATATGCATGCATACAACATTTACCCATGCTATTTTTAACATAAGATACATGTTGTTTTATATCAACTGTATTTTATTTAATATATCATGAACATTTTAATAACTTCAGATTTGCTTATACTGTTCTACTGATTGCACATTATTCTTTTACACAGATGCATCTTTATTTCTATATTTCACAAAGTTACCATAATTCATTTCACTGATGAACTACTGCTTTTGATGTAGACAAATAACACTTTAAACTCTTTCATTTTTCCTTAAGCCTTGGGCAGGTTTTTCTAAAAGCCAGTTACTGCAGAATATGTGACAACATATTTTACACGACACATTTATAATTCTTCAATATGTTCCTCGGCATGCAAGGAGGCTTTGAGGCAGAATATATCTTTGAAGGTAATTAACACTAAACTGTTGAACCACTAAAATACATGATTATTTGTATTGTTTAAATTTTGTTGAATCCAATTTTTCATTATTAAAGTAATTCAGCAGTTGCTCTCAAGTTCCCTGAGAGAGAATACACACTGCTTTAATCTTTACTCACATAAGTGAGGCTTATTAGACATAAAGTTACTTTTGCTTAATTTAAATACTTCCTTTAATAAAAATGCACAATATCATTTAAATATTTAATTCTAGTAGCTTCTCTGAACCGTGTATTGCTGTTGAAGGTGCATTAACAGGCGGAAATTAAAGGCTTGGTAATGCAGTAGATAGAAATTTTTAACTTTCTTTTACAGTAAAACTCATTTTGTGTAGTAATAAGCTTTGTCATGGCAGATGAAATGCACCACCTGCCACAATTAGTGTTATGCCTCTTATTTTTTTAGTGCATCTCAGAGCTCTAGTACAGCGGTATAATTTGCATTGTTATAGCTCAGACAAAATGCTAGAACTTGATTCAGAATATGTCTTCCATACCTGGGTCTGAGGTCATTTAATATATTAGTTACCAGTTAGGTACCATGAAATTTTAAAAGAAAGCACAGGGTTGGTAAAATCAGGGCAAAAATTAATATATAAGTAGCGAAGTCTTTCAGGAAAGAGTACTTGACTCATGTCTTCTAGTGAAAATTGTTGTTGCTTAGTCGTTGAGTCCTGTCCAACTCTTTTGCAACCCCATGGACTGTAGCCCACCAGGCTCCTCTGTCCCTGGGATTTCCCAGACAAGAATACTGGAGTGGGTTGCCATTTCCTTCTCCAGAGGATCTTCTTGGCCCAGCAGCTGGACCCACAACTCATGCATTGAAAGGCGGATTCTTAACCACTGAGCCACCAGAGAAACCCAGTGAAAATTAGAACCTCATATTAAAATATAAATGTAATACAACTTATCAAGTAAGTGTATTAAACTATATAAAGCTAAAGTTGTAGCAATAATAATATTCAGCCAAAGCATACAAATTACCTTTCCAACATTCTGTGGGAAAATGTCAAGAAACCTAAAAGAAATGTTCTATTGAATGGACCTGATTTTATTAATTATACCTGAGAACAGTTCTTAGTAGGTTGAATATTGCACCATAACCATTAAATTTAAGACAATGATGAGGCCAATAAAACAACTATCAAAAACATAGTAAATTATCTCTCTCGATTCTGAGGAAGGTTATTAACAGTATTTCATTCTCTATCTTGCAAATTCCATTTAAAAATCACTGTGGAACATATATGTAAATGAGAATTAAAAATCACAAAATCTCTGACTTCTAACGATAGAAATAGGAAACATAAGATATATAGATAAATAGAGGTAGAGACAGAGATGTGTGCCAAATTAGAGAAGCCCAACTCTTGGATAGAGCTTTCAAAGTGTGCAGATGGACCCCTTTCAGGAAAAGACGGGGAGATAGGCGATTTTACCTGTTCCCTCTACACTGAGCCCTGGGTGGAGTAGGAAAGGCACTGGAATGGGAGTGCCTTTGCCTTCATTAACAATTGTTCCCTTGTTCACTGTGATCTTGTAGGTGTCATGGACACAAAGCTCAGTGAAGGTGGGAGGTGGGAGTTGGGGGTTCCTTCCCAGTTGTATGAGGCTGTACTAGAGGTGGCGTTTATAGCAAGAGTACTTGTTTTTCTTACGAGTACCTGGCAATTATTCTTTCCTCTGATTTTTTTTTCTTTGCTGTCATGGAGTTTCACTGTACACATGCAGATTGGTATTCAGCCTAAGACCCCGAGAGACACATCTGTAGATTTCCAGAGCACTTTCTCTATGTGATTCCCTCTTTCTTCCTTTTCCATTTTCTATTGCTGGTTTTGAGGATTTCAGATACTCAGTAAATGGCTTTCACTGTCAGTTTCTTGGGAGAGATCACTAGTGTACAGTCATGAGCCTGCCCTGGCTGTGCAGCTAGTGATGCAATCTCTCCATTAAGCAAGCTCCGCTATCTAAGCAGACAGCGCTTAAGAGTCTAGTTATACTCAGAGAGGGGTGACATTGTAATCACAGGTAACTTTCTGAAGTATACTTTTACCTAACTTTGAACGTCCAAGTTTCATATGATACCTGTATTCAGTTCAGTTCAGTTGCTCAGTCATGTCTGACTCTTTGCGACCCCATGAATCACACCACACCAGGCCTCCCTGTCCATCAATAACTCCCAGAGTTCACTCAAACTCATGTCCATTGAGTCGGTGATGCCATCCAGCCATCTCATCCTCTGTCGTCCCCTTCTCCTCCTGCCCCCAATCCCTCCCAGTATCAGAGTCTTTTCCAATGAGTCAACTCTTTGCATGAGGTGGCCAACGTATTGGAGTTTCAGCTTCAGTATCAGTCCTTCCAATGAACACCCAGGACTGATCTCCTTTAGGATGGACTGGTGGGATCTCCTTGCAGTCCAAGGGACTCTCAAGAGTCTTCTCCAACACCACAGTTCAAAAGCATCAATTCTTCAGCGCTCAGCTTTCTTCACAGTCTGACTCTCACATCCATACATGACCACTGGAAAAACCATAGCCTTAACTAGATGGACCTTTGTTGGCAAAGTAATGTCTCTGCTTTTCAACATGCTATCTAGGTTGGTCATAATTTTCCTTCCAAGGAGTAAGTGTCTTTTAATTTCATGGTTGCAATCACCATCTGCAGTCATTTTGGAGCCCCCAAAAATAAAGTCAGCCACTGTTTCCACTGTTTCCCCATATATTCCCAATGAAGTCATGGGACCCGATGCCATGATCTTAGTTTTCTGAATGTTGAGCTTTAAGCCAACTTTTTCACTCTCCTCTTTCACTTTTATCAACAGGCTTTTTAGTTCCTCTTCACTTTCTGCCATAAGGGTGGTGTCATCTGCATATCTGAGGTTATTGATATTTCTCCCAGCAATCTTGATTCTAGCTTGTGCTTCTTCCAGCCCAGCATTTCTCATCATGTACTCTGCATATAAGTTAAATAAGCAGGGTGATACCTGTATTAGTCCAGGGTTTTCCAGAAAAACAAAACCAATGAGATATGTTTAGAGAGATATAGAGGTTATTTAGCTATAAGGAATTGGCTCACACAATTACAGAGGCTGGTGAGTCAAAACTCTGTAGTATGGACCAGCAGGTTCAAGACACAGTAAAGCCAATGGTGCAGGTGAAGTCCAAAAGTGGTCTGCTAAAGCTTCATTCAGGTCTTCAACTAATTTGAAGGCAATGGCACCCCACTCCAGTACTCTTGCCTTGGAAAATCCCATGGGCAGAGGAACCTGGTAGGCTGCAGTCCATGAGGTCGCTAAGAGTCAGACACGACTGAGCGACTTCACTTTCACTTTTCACTTTCATGCATTGGAGAAGGAAATGGCAACCCACTCCAGTGTTCTTGCCTAGAGAATCCTAGGGACAGAGGAGCCTGGTAGGAGGCCGTCTATGGGGTCGTACAGAGTCGGTCAGGACTGAAGTGACTTAGCAGTAGCAGCAGCAGGTTATCAAGGGCTATCTGATTCACCCAAAGTTTACTAATTTAAATTCTAGTTTCATCCAAAACCCTCCAAGTTGACACATAAAAGCAGCCATCACAATAACATTTAATGTTAATCCCTTAGGCTTATGAAAATACTGAGAAATAGACAACTCACTGTAAAAAACATTGGATAAGTTAACAAAGACATGCTCATTTTATAGGATGAAATGGCAAGAGTTATTGTGAGGAGGAGAAGCTGTGGGTTAAAGAAAATAGAATGGGAAATATTCAAGAGGTTGAGATAAAGGGGGAAATGGTGTATTTGTCATATTCTGTTGTTGAATCTCGATTGAGTACCTACTGTCTGAAAGCCTTACTTGCCAGTGGCACAGAAGAACTGTGAAGCCTTGTGAGTGCTAATGACTGCAGGTACTGAGTCACATGTGAAAACCCTACAGTTACTGTCTGTGATAATTAATTAGCAGTTTAAGTCACACAAGGGCTAAGAGACTTTTTTAGCCTTAGCTTTTGGTGTAAACATTTAAAGAGAAAGCCATATTACGCACAGTGAGAATTAAATAATTAAACTTTGTTAAAGGAGTTCCTAATCTGCCTACTGCTTCCCTGCTGGCTCCGATGATAAAGAATCCTCCAGCCAATGCAGGAGACCCAGGTTTGATCCCTGGGTCAGAAAGATCCCCTGGAGAAGGCGATGGCAGTCCACTCCAGTATTCGTGCCCGGGAAATACCATGGACAGAGGAGCCTGGTGGGTCACAGTCCATGGAGTCACAAAAAGAGTTGGACATGGCCCAGCAACTGAACAATGACAATTCTGCCTCCCAATCCATAGCAATCAGATTTTTTTTTTTTGCCTTTTTTTTTTTTTTTTAAATTTCCCTTATCGGTCTTGAGGCAGGAGCCAAGAAATGAATGCATTCCTGACTGATTTGTGAGGAAATTTCCCTGGCTACCTTATTTTCTTTTTTCTCCCAGGATACTTGAATATGTAAAATTCCCGTGCTACTTTGATTCTTATCCTCCACCCTCAAAAATAAGTGCCCTATCTGGTGATTAGGAACATTTTAGTCCAACTCTGCAGTCACACTGTCTGAAATGAGGGACAGAGAATAGGAACTTGTGCCTTTTGTGTCTGCCAGATGCAGTACTCTCCCAGGGAGTCAAGGGTTACTGAGCCACCTCCGTAATCACAAGGTTCTAAACACTCAAACATTCTCTTTAATCTCTGAACATATCATAAAATGGCCCCTAATTCATTTGTCATTTTATTCCTTCATTTTGCATAATAACATGCAGACTATTCTTATAGCTCTCCTACCACAGTTTTATTTTGATGTTTGGAAACAACACAAAGACCTACGTAAACATTGGAGTGAGTAGATGATGCTACAAAAAATATCAACGAGGTCTATTTTCATTAATCACCCATTCAAATGTGCACTTCCAGGCTTTCTAGATGAAGCTATCTCCCACAATATGAAAACATTTAGGTAAGTGTTGGTGAACGTTATGTGCAGCCGTGTGATAACTCATGAACGTTTATATGAATCTTTCATTGCCCATCCAAATAAATGCCACATTGAGCATTCAGTATGTTTGAATGTGCAATCTCGTACAAAAAGTATCCTGTTTCTTCAAACCATAATGTTACATATTGCCTTACCATCGGGCTTTTAAAATCATCCTAGAATGTGATTCTGCACATACCATCTTTGGGATTTTGTGCTATGAGCCATGGGATGCTCCTATACACTGCTGTCTGGATCAGTGGACCTGCGCTCTGTTATCCCACTGCAAACAGAAGGAAGAACAGAGGTGCTTGTCACTTACATCAGTGGCTCTTACTTTGATTCTTTCAGTTAGTAAATCTCAGTGTCATTAAGGGTGATTTGAAAATTAAACACGGCAAAACATTTCCAAAATTAACAGTTGGCTGCTTCCACAGTAAGATGAAGAAAATCCACTTCAAACTACACGTGGTATTTTTTTTTCTTCCCTTCTTTTTATTTTCCTTTAAACCTCCAAGAATTTATTAAACAGCCTATTTTTCTAAAGCCTACCAGAGATACTGGGCTTGCTGAAGTTAGCCATTGTAAGAAGTGTCAGACATAATCTGCCTTTTTTATTATTAAATCCTGGGTTTCTTGAAAGGAATATATTGTCTTACTCAGAAAAATGTTAAGTAACAAAACTCCAACATTCGTAAGATAAAATGGCTATCATGTGTGTCAACATTCATGACAGTACAGAATAAACCTAATGAAACTTGAATCAACTTCATACCCTCAGAAACTACAGTTAAAAACAGGGAAAAATAAAGGTCCTAAAATTCTTATGAATGCAAAATCAAGGAATGACCAAACAGTGCAATGCCATTTTCTATCACTTTCTATAGTAGATGATACAGTGTGCCACCCAGACTCCCCCTGCAAGACTCTGCTGGAGAGGGTGTAGAGAAAAGGCAACCCTCTTACACTGTTGAGGGGAATGCAAACTAGTACAGCCACTATGGAGAACAGTGTGGAGATTCCTTAAAAACTGGAAATAGAACTGCCATATGACCCAGCAATCCCGCTACTGGGCATACACACCGAGGAAACCAGAATTGAAAGAGACGCGTGTACCCCAATGTTCATCACAGCACTGTTTATAATAGCCAGGATATGGAAGCAACCTAGATGCCCATCAGCAGATGAATGGATAAGAAAGCTGTGGTACATATACACAATGGACTATTACTCAGCCATTAAAAAGGATACATTTGAATCAGTTCTAATGAGGTGGATGAAACTGGAGCCTATTATACAGAGTGAAGTAAGCCAGAAAGAAAAACACCAATACAGCATACTAACACGTATATATGGAATTTAGAAAGATGTATACACGACAGCAAAAGAGACACAGATGTATAGAACAGTCTTTTGGACTCTGTGGGAGGGGGGGAGGGCAGGATGATATAGGAGAATGGCATTGAAACATGTAAATTATCATATGTGAAATGAATCGCCAGTCCAGTTTCAATGCAGGATACAGGATGCTCAGGGCTGGTGCACTGGGATGACCCAAAGGGATAGTATGGGGAGGGAGGTGGGAGGCAGGTTCAGGATGGGGAACACATGTACACCCATGGCGGATTCATGTTGATGTATGGCAAAACCAATACAATATTGTAAAGTGAAAAAATAAATAAAACTGAAAAAAAAAAGACTTGAGACTCTCATTCCTGTACCTTTGGGGAACACCAACAGCTGTGTCTCTCTCCAGAAATTTCCTTCAGCTCAAGTAAGCATGTAAACTCAGGTCGGCCGCCATCCCCAAATGGTCTCAAGGCAACGCCACTCTAAAGGATCACCCCAAGTCCAGTGATTCCCATGAAACTGTGAGTTTATCTTTGTAACTCACTGAAGTTCAGGTTCTCTCTTTGTCCAGTTCTAGAGTGTTTATATCTAAATATTGGTATTGAGGGCACTGCCCGAGACACCTTTTTTGTTGCTGCTTTTTGCCCCAAACACGTTCCACTTGAAAATCTCCCACTCATGGTCTGTTTTCCAGAGTTCTGACTTAAAACAATATGTCAGCAGTGGTCCAGGTTAATAGTTCTTAATATGAGTTGTTGAAGCTGGATGCTCTGGCAGCAAGCTGGCAAGGAAGACTCTGTCACTGGTTGTAGGCACAGTCCTAAAATTATAGCAGTGCATTTGTTAAAACCCTCACCTTTGGTGAACTGGTATACACTCACAGGTACAGTATCTCAGGCTTTTGCGTGGCTGAGGAAAGTTAGAAGGAAATCACGCCAGGTGTCTTATATTGCATGACTTTGATGCATCCGAGAAAACCAATAAAAGGCCATGGGGGATTAATCACCAACTGAAGGTGAAGTATAAAATTCAGAGGGCCTCCTTGGCAGATTATAAAGGGACTTTTATCTCCTGCAGCTAGAGACAGGGAAAAAAACTGAGTATTCCGCCCAGGAATTAATTACAATAATAGCAGAGAGCCTTCCAGAGAAGATTGAATTGTCAGTCTTTCCTGCAAAATTTGTGCCAATGATAGATCCCTGGTTGGAAAGACTGAGATCCTGAGGCTCGAGTTGGGGACATTTGGGTTGATGAACTCTTTATATTAACTCCAGATCCCTTAAATCATTTTGACTTGAAGAAGAGGCCTGCTCCTTCCTAATAAGGGCCTGCGTGCCTCCACTGCTTAAAAATTATTCAGTGATCACTGCCTCACAAGGAAACATAAACATCCCTCAGCACCTGGCTGTTAGCTCCCCTTTTAGATTCCAAGCTGGGGAAGTGCTGGGCAGGTAAAAGGAGGCAAGGAATTATGACCCCCAGGGCACCTCCCAGCAGACTCCTAGTGGGTCTGCAGGACTTAGTATACAAGGAAAGGAGCTGGGAGAATCTTACTGAGACTGCATCCTGATGGTCCTGTATCAAAAACAGTAGAACATGAGATTGGATAACAGTTCCTTAATTTATTAAGAAGGGGAGAACTGTCTTGTGATAAAGGTTTGGCAGCTTGACAAGATCTCAAAGAACAGTGTCGAATCAATGTTAAGATAGGTCTTGGAAGCTTGGAGACAGTGAAAGCCCATAATAAGTAGAGTAGAAACATCAAAACAGCCATGGCAGACGTGGGCAAAAGGGAATTTTAAAAATTAATAAAAATGGCCAAGCTCCTGGAAAACCCACCAGTTACGGCCTGAAAACCCACCAGTTAATCATGTCCTGAGGGAGAGCCTGGGATACTCCTCAGTTACAGAAGCAACAGTGAAGCTCTGGTGCTGAAACACCATTGTCCTTGAGAAGCTCAAGGACAGCTATTGTCTGTTGGCAGGACTCAGGGCAATAAAATACTGTCATTGAACCGTGTTCTCTGCAGATAAGAAGGACGATGGAATCTTGAAAATGCAGAGGTCAAAGGTAGCATCTAACCATCAGAAGCAGCGTGGGTGCAGCTGCCACGATGAGTAGTGAAACAGGTATGGCTGCCACAGGTGTTGCCTCTCAGTGTTTCCCTTCCGACAGCGTGAAATAATGTTAATACTACTGGTATGAGTCTCCCCCAAGTACGTGCTAAGACTGAGACTTGGGACTGTCTCAGCAAGCAGAGGAAATGCAATCCTGAACAGCAGGTGGGACATTGACCTGAGACGTGGCCCAGCCCCTCATATTCACACAGGTAGTGATCTGTGAAAGCAGCCCTGGGGAAGAGAACACCTTTGCAGATGTGATGGGGGCAGAGAGGCATCAAGATGGAATTCAAGTGACCCACTTGGACGCTCCTGTTGCAACTTTCCTCTGAAGTAATTGTGAAGAGACACAAGCAGGAAACCTGTCCTGGGAAGATGATGATCACCAAGAGGTTAGAACCATCATGAATGGAGGTCTGAATGAAACCACTAGGGAAGCCACCGAGACTTTCAAAGGTGCCTGCCGAGGGTGAAACAGGGAGGCGACAGTGAGTACAGGGTACAGCCCCATGACCAACAGCAATAACAGATGCTATTTGTTCAACCATCCACTGCCACAATTCCCCTGCCACCGTCCTGCCAGGACCCCACTTCCTATGAGCTGATCCAGCCAACGAATGATTATGGCAGAAACACCAATGCCTTCCAGTGGGCTACTTTGTCTTCAGGATTCTCCATAGCCATGACTGAAACTCTCATAGACTTGTACTGAAGGCTGACTATTTTCCTACCCAGCCCTCCTTCCTCCCCTCTTTCTCCTAGGGGTATGCCTTGCATACCAGTCTGATGGAGCCCCCTGCCTCCTGGTATTCCTCACGGTCCCATCCTCCAGTACATCTTTTGTCTAATCCTGTCTTAGCTTCTGCCTCTCAGAGGAGATGGGCTAACACATCTGTGATCCCTAAGAGAAGGGAAATGCTTGAGGTGAGCCTCATGTTCGCACTAGGTGCTGAGTGCATGCCACTTTCTGAATTGAAGTGTAAGGAATTAGAAGTCAAACAGAACACGGTTTGCTGTAACACCAAGTTGAAAAATCTCAAGACCAAGCTAGGAAAGAATATTACTGCATAAGTCCATCCCTAGGGAGCTCAAGCACAAGATAAACAAATGGATAGCGAAATAAATAACAAAGATTCACTGTATATGGTAGACGGAGATTGACGGGAAAGGGGAACAAAGGGCATTTCCAGGATGATGGAAATGTTCTATGCTCTGATCAGAGTGCCAGCTATTGCTTAATTCATCAAATTGTACCCTTCATAATAGTACATTTCACCAAATGTCAAGTATTTTGATATATTTATTGATTCATTGATAATGAAATAAAAATGACCCTTGCCAAAGTCCACAATGGACCATAAGAGTGAATAGCTAACTCATTGTTATGCTTTTATGAATACTTCAATTCTCATATCTAATTGCTCCTTTAAGTAAGTCTTTCTGCCTTGATCAGATAATTACTTAGGGTTGTTGCTTTGATGTTTGAGAGTGTTGAAGTCTATCTTCAAAAGATATAAACATATTAATTTATATTATTATATTTGAAGTGAAGTGAAAGTCTTTCAGTCATGTCTGACTGTTTAGGACCCAATGGAATTCTCCATGGAATTCTCCAGGCCAGAATACTGGAGTGAGTAGCCGTTCCCTTCTCCAGGGGATCTTCCCAATCCCAGGATCGAACCCTGGTGTCCTGCATTACAGGTGGATTCTTTACCAGCTGGGCCACAAGGGAAACCCATTACTATATATAAATGTTATTAATTTAATGAGGCCATATAGTTAAGGAAAACTCTCCAAGTTTAAGATTCAGGAAGACGTGTATATTATGTGAATTCTCTAGAATTACAGGATAGCTACATAGCTGTGAATTCATTAACGTAACTTAAATGGGATAAGCCTGCTAAATAAGAAATGTACCAATCAGAAAGGGTCAAGATTACGCCAGAAATACTACATAGAAGAAACTTGTAGATAAAAGTTTTGTCAGCCAAGAGATAGACTTACGGAAAGAGAGCTTCGGCCATCAGCCTTCAAATACATTAGCCCACATCCCTATGCTGAGACAAAAGGGAAGAAAAAAAGCTTTGCTCTTTGACACATAGAGCTTTTGTGTAGTGATGACAAAATTAATATGTCAGAATCACTAAATTTGGTGGCTAGATGTTGGATCGTGAATAATTTACAGTGGAAGAGTTGCCACTTTGTGAAGGATTTAAGGCATGGACAAAACTTTCCTTTCTAACAGTATTATTCCCATTGCTTAACTTGTTTTTATTTTCTGTGATTTTTACAGAAAAAAATATTGCTAACATTTATTCTGTCTTTAAATCTCGTATCCCTTCAGACTCTACAGACTTTGTCAGCTTGGATCTCTATCCATGATAGATGCAACTCTACCTGCCCAGTATGGATTTATCTCCTGAGTAGTCATCTCTTAATGATTTATTATTAAATCTTATCTTTTGAGTCAGGTATTAGATCTACCAGCGGTAGGTCTTATTTTTCTGCCAAATTTTCACTTTCTTCCTAGTAAGGGTTTTACCCATCCTCATTATGGACACATAGCATGCAGGTAGGCCCCTACAGTACTAACTCATTGATTTGGGTCTTGGCTACAGGAATGTGAAAGAACATAGTGTACAGAAATATCTGAGGGGAAGCTTAGGAGACATCAAGAGTTCCTGCCAGCTGCCTTTCTGAATGTCCCAAATAAGGCCAGCTCCCGGAGGCTGGAATCTAGAATGAAAAAACTTGTGGATCAGAACCACAGAACTTGAGCCAGGCCAATGACATCTACCATGAGCAAGACCTAAATATATGTTGTTGTGAGCCACAGTGATTTGCGCGGGGTCACTTGTTTTTAACAAAGCTTACCAATAAAATTCATATGCTGAATTAGGGAATAATCAAACTGAACTCTTGTGACAGCAAATTGGAACCCATTTTAGCTGAAATATCACATAAGAGTGAAGAACAGGACTTCCCAGGTGCCTCAGTCAGTAAAGAATCCTCCTGCAATGTGGGAAACCTGGGTTCAACCCCTGTGTTGGGAAGATCCCCTGGAGAAGGTAATGGCAAACCACTCCAGTATTCTTGCCTGGAAAATTCCATGGACAGGGGAGCCTGGGGCCTGGCAGGCTACAGTCCATGGATTGCAAAGAGTCGGACATGACTGAGCAACTAACACACACACAAACAAAAATAATAAAGCAATTTAAAATTCACATTAATACAAATAAGAAAAATCTTAGATATGGCAGCAACTACAATCCAAGATTGCTAAAAAATGATTTATTTGTCTTTTGGTTATAATTATTTAAGATTAAGTAACTAGTGTTCTCATCGCTTAATGAACACCTCCAAGCATTTGTAGAGAGGTCTCTCTTTCTCTCTTTGTCAGTCCTCACAAATGAAAGCTGTTCTTCCTTGACATGTCGTATAAATCATGGACAGTAATAGAAGAAATATCATTTTTGGTTCCCCATTACATATGCAAAACATCTCTTCATATCCTTTGAGGCTTATGCCATCAGTAGTATCCTTGTCTACTAACTCTGATGCTGTCATTTACAGAACACAGACTCAATGGACAGGAGGCTGAGTAAACTCCAGGAGTTGGTGATGGACAGGAAGGCCTGGTTGCTGCAGTCCATGGGGTCGCAAAGAGTCAACATGACTGAGCTACTGAACTGACTGAACTGAACAGAACAGCTACTCACTCCCAGAAATTAAAGGCCTGCTCAGCTCATACAGTCCACACTCACTTCTCTTGTCCTCCTCAGTGACTTCAAATAGTCATCTAAGTGATCCATCTGAAATCCTCGCCTTTGCCTTTTGTCTCACCTCTAGCAAAATTTGGTTTCACCTCAATTTAGTCTCCCATCCCATCGATATTCTGTATCTTACACTGCCATTGGCTCATTTCCCCCTGAAATCCATATTGTTAGTATCTCACTCTTTGAGTACTGACTCTCACCTTTTGAACTTTCTCCTGTAGCCCTTTAAAATTAGTTCAGTTCAGTTCAGTTCATTTCAGTTGCTCAGTCGTGTCTGACTCTTTGCGACCCCATGAATCGCAGCAGGCCAGACCTCCCTGTCCATCACCAACTCCCGGAGTTTACCCAAACTCATGTCCATTGAGTCAGTGGTGCCATCCAACCATCTCATCCTCTCTCGTCCCCTTCTCCTCCAGCCCTGAATCTTTCCCAGCATCAGGGTCTTTTCCAATGAGTCAGCTCTTCACATCAGGTGGCCAAACTATTGGAGTTTCAGCTTCAACATCAGTCCTTCCAATGAACACCCAGGACTGATCTCCTTTAGGATGGACTGGTTGGATCTCCTTGCAGTCCAAGGAACTCTCAATCTTCTCCAACACCACAGTTCAAAAGAATCCATTTTTCAGCACTCAGCTTTCTTTACAGTCCAACTCTCATATCCATACATGATCACTGGAAAAACCATAGCCTTGACTAGATGGACCAGTGTCTCGAAATTTCATCCTCTTGGGTTATAGACTTCACACATCTGTACCTCTTTTTTAAAAATGTTTGGAAGTATAGCTGATTGACAGTAGTGTGTGGTACTATTCTGCTTTGATTCCCCTTTTTCCCATATTAGGTTTGGTGGCCCTTTCAACCCTTGTTAATTACTGTCAACTCTCTCCCTTTGCCATTCTTATCTGGCAAAACTCAACCCTGGTTGAACAAAAGTATATACATATTCTGTGTTTGAAACCTGTATAACTGAGCTCGACTAGAAGTAGGAAGTAGACATGTCTCTCCTTAAATTCATGAGCTAAAGCCTCAAATAGATAAGGAGGATTGCCTAAAAATAATACTACATGTCCTAAATAAGTTGGCTTTCACAGGCTTTGAGATATATATATATATATATATATATCTCAGAAATTTGTTTTCCTCAAATACCTTCTTATATGATATCTTCTATTTCACTTAATTTATTGTGCACTGTATAATGACTTCTGGCTGGCCCAACTTCCCTTGCCTTTTAGGGGCTTCCCTGGTAGCTCAGACTATAAAGAATCTGCCAGCAATGCAGGAGACCCAGGTTTGATCCCTGGGTTGGGATGATCCCCTGGAGAAGAGAATGGCTACCCACTCTAGTATTCTTACCTAGAGGATTCCCTGGGCAGAGGTGGGCTACAGTCCATGGGGTCGCAAAGAGTCAGACATGATTGAGCAACTAATATCTTCACTTCTTTTTCATATAATGGCTGCCATTGTATTTGTTATTTATGACACATCTGCCTAGCCATTTTCTGCTCCCTGGCCATTGTATTTGCTATTCTCTTAGCCTATTATTCTCTTACTGAGTTCTGTGGAATCCTATATCCCTTTCATTCGGCAAGTTCATTTCAACCATTATGTCCTTGGAGAGCCCTTGCCTGACCGTCTTACTCAAAGAAAAACATCTTTGTTACCCTCCATTCCACTGCCCTATTGACTGCTTCACACACTAATCACAATATGAAATTATCCAATAAATATTTTGGCTAATGAATAAATGAATAAATATCATCTGCAAATCACTTGATAATAGTTTAATTCATTTTACAGTGTGTAAAATGAAGATGGAATAGTACATGTAATAGTCATTTTTTAAATTTGTAAGGTGAGGGTGTATTAGTACGCATAACAGTGTATGGTTGACAAGGTCTCCTGTAGGATTCTAGCCATTTCTTTAATTAATACCTTAACTGTAAGTTGTGAATAACTATCACAGGATTAAGTAGATAGTTGAATACTAGTTGTACTGGCAATTTGACATGTCTTTTTATGCTTGTTCTACCAGCTGTTGTCAGAGAGCTATATAAGACTGGTTTTAATGCTTACTATAGGTGACTTCATCTTCAAAGGGATCGCACCATCCATGGACAGGAATCAACTGCCCAAATATCTCTGTTCACCTTAACAGACCTATGACAGATATCTCTAATACCAAGGACACACGTTCAAAATCTTCATAGGTTCTAGGTTAGTCTCCCCAGGAATTCTATACATCATAAATGCTATAGTCATAGTCCACTCACGTCAGAGAACTCCCTGTAAGCATACTACTCTGTCAGAAAGACTGTGAGTGGACAAATCCTATCAGTGTTCTTCTTCCTATCTCTTTCTAAGACATGCAGTCAAAAGGTAAAGAGTTTCACATTTAGGTCATGCAGAAGGGATAAAATCCCCAGATATTTTTGATCTTCCCAGTAGAATTCTAAAACGCATATGTTTATTTTTCTAAGGATAGGATCACAATTGTAACTAACAAGCTATCACAATTTGATAAGGTGTGTATTTGTGAGTATGTGGTTAGCCACAATGCCTCCATTATCCATAGCTATTTACACAAAGTTTTCTGGTGTAATGCAGGGATATACGATAGTGGTGACGCAGTGTGTGTGTGTTCAGTCATGTCTGACTCTTTGTGACCCTATGGACTGTGGTAGCTGGCCAGGCTTCTGTGTCCATGGGATTTTTCAGGCAAGAATACTTGGAGTGGGTTGCCATTTCCTCCTCCAGGGAATCTTTCCAACCAAGGGATCAAACTTGTGTCTCCTGTATCTCCTGCATTGTCAGGCAGATTCTTTACCAATGAGCCGCCTGGGAAGCCTCTAGTAGTAATGTAGAAGACAGATCAGTTATTATATTATGAGGCACAGGTCATATGTTACTTAGACTCATTATTTTTCCTTTATTCCCACAGGTGCCCTCTAGGGAATATCTATTGATTCATTCTCCCAGAGCAACTTTCTCTTCTGACAGACATTTGTAGACTTGGCATTTAAATTTTGGTTAATAAGAGCTTTATTTTGTTACTTTAAAAAAAGCTGATATTGTCTAAAGTTCAATACTTTAGACAGGTTAGTCATGAAGCATATATCTTTTAAAGGAATCATTTACTTGAAGGACTGCAACTCAAATACCTGCAGGGGCCAAGAAGTTAAAGTATAAATGAATTTTTAAATTGTGGAATAAACACAAACAAGAGAGAGATGAAACAGCTGCTGCTTAACTTCACCTAATTACTACTATCAGAGTAGATGAATCTGATATTAACAAGTCTTATGATATTTTTAAAAAGAAATTTGAAGTACTGACAACTAGTTTTCTGTGTGTGTATGTCTGTGTATCTTATTTCAGTCATTTCCCCATTTTGTGGGAAAACAAAATGCCTTTTACAGGCTATGTTGGTCACTAGTTTGCCAGTTAATAATTACCTCAATATTATTTTTCTTTAAAATCTTCAAATGACAAATTAAAAATAATTTGAAATGTCTGTTTCACAAAATTCAATTTACATAGAACTGTTCTGTGTTATAATATATACATCAAAACAATATTTTCCAGAGATACTCGCTGAATACTATTTTAACTATAAAAGCAATTACTTGAATGTAGATATCTGGAAAGAGATAGACTTACACAAATGATTTTTTAGCCTTGAACAATTTTTATTACTATTTCTCTTTTGCTTTTATTATGATGAATGGAAAGTCATATACAAAGAAGGTGGGTTCCATAAAAGAAGATATTAAGTGGGTGATTAGATTGGGCAATTTTAGGAAATATAGATACTGGAAGAAAAGATAAATTGGGTGAATCAGATACAAGACAAGACTTTTAGAAGGTACAAAAAGATTAAAGAAATCACAACCCCAAACAGTAAATTCCCTAGGTGGTGACACACAAAATTGCCTTTGAAGTGACCACTATTCAATAGCTGAGCAGTTTGAAGTAATATTGAGCCTTATGGTTATTCTTGTCCTGGTAGATAGCTTCTCCCATCACCATTAAGCACAGAGAAACAGCAAACTGAGAACACAAAATGTATCACTAGGTAATAAGGTAGGGCACCTGGAACTTGCCAGAACAGGTATGGGGCGTGTGTCTGTTTATTTTAACATTCCAGAGGTGTGTGCAGTAGGAAATAAAACACCAGGAGCTATGTCTAAAAGAAATAGCAGTTTGTAAACAATTAAAATGTGAACTGTGAGCAAAAGAAGTGCTTATTTTCATCTGAGATATGTTTGACAAACAGAAGTTAAAAGATGTCAGAGAATATTTCAAATGGATATTACAACTTAAAGAATATTTGACTAATAGTACATAAGAACTGTCTCTTCTAAGGACGTTCATGTTTTGAGATTAAGTAGTAAAAGCAAATGATGATGTAAGTGACATGCATCACTTAAATAATGCGTTAAATGATGGGGAAGAACTGAGAAAGGCAATGATGGAATTTTTCCTGTTGTTCCAGTTATACTAGATTTATGCTTGAAATGGTACCTAAAGTCAAAACCACCCTTGTGCTATAAGGCTAGAAAATTGGTTACTGTGAATGAAAATAGTAACAGACAGTGAATATACATATAAAAAATATGTGAACATTTTATGAATTTTTACAGGGGCAAAATGAATTAATATAGAATGAAATTTAAAGACTAGATATTTTGTCCAGAAACAAAGAGGTTGAGTTGCCTATTGGTGAACATCTGAATTTTCTCATTAGTATGCTTCTTGTTCTTATTGATAATTGATTCATGGGTAAAAGGATTTGTTTGAATAATTCTTACTATATTGCTAGGTCATAAATAAGACCTTCAATTAGCTTGTCTGTGAATTTTACAGTTGATTAGGCCGCAACACCCAGATATTTGATCCCAGCACCAGTCTAGATATTGCTGAGATGTGTCCTTTAGATGAGGTCGTGGTGGTAGTTGTTCACTTGCTTAGTTGTGTCTTACTCTTTGCAACCACATGGGCTGTAGCCCACCAGGCTCCTCTGTCCATGGAATTCTCCAGGCAAGAATACAGTGGGTTGCCATCTCCTTCTCCAGGGGATCTTCTGACCCAAGTATCGAACCCTTGTCTCTTGTGTCTCCTGCTTGGCAGGCAGATTCTTTACCACTGAGCCACCTGGGAAGCCCGTCTTTTAGGTGAGAGTAACATTTATACTGGGCATCCCAGGTGGCTCAGTGGTAAAGAATCCACCCGCCAATGCAAGAAGAGGCAAGAGTCGGGAAGATCCCCTTGAGAAAGAAATGGTAACCCCCTCCAGTGTTCTTGCCTGGTAACTTTCATGGACAGAGGAACCTGGTGGCTATGGTCCACTACTGGCACTACAGCCCACGGGGCCTCAAAGAGTCAGACATGCCTTAACCGCTAAATAGCAACAACATTTAAATCAATAAACTATGAGTAAAGCAAATTACCCTCCATACTGTGGACCTTAGCCAGTAAACTGAAGACTTTAAGGGAAAAACAGACCAAGGTTCCCCCAGAGGGACACCTGCCCCCAGATGATCTGAGAGTTGAGCTGCAATATCAGTTCTTTCCTCTTTCCTGTCTCCAGCCTGGCAGCGTGTCCTGCAAAGTTAGAAACTGCCAGCTTCCACAATCGTGTGATCTAGTCCTTAAAATAAATCTCTTTATTTCTGTACATACACACTTTCTATTGTTTCTTTTCCTCTGGAGATTCCTGACTACTACAGCAACATTCTCACTATTAAAATGTCACCGGTACTAGCAAGGAACACTTGGAATTTGAAATGGAAAAAAGGAATATTTATATGAGCATTCAAAAAAATGAAATACTTGAGTATAAATTTAAATATGTACAAAAGGTATATGAGGAAAACTACTAAATTCTGATGAAAGGAATCACAAAAGAACTAAATAAAGGAAGAAATGATCCATATTTATGGATAGGAAGACTCAGTATTGCCAAGATGTCAGTTCTTCTCTGCTTTCAACAGAATCAACACAATTCCAATCAAAATCCCAGCAAGGTATTCTGAGGATACTGACAAACCAGTTACAAAGTTTATAGTGGAAAGAAAAAACCCAGAATAGCCAACACAATATCGCAGAAGAACAAAGTTGGAGAAGTGAAGCTACCAGACTTCAAGGCTCACTGTGAAGCTTCAGTAGTCAAGACAATGTGATACTGGTAAAAGAAGAGACAAATAGCTCAACGGAACAAATAAAGCACCCACACGAGTGCATTCAACTGATCTTTGATAAAGGAGTAAGCAGCAACATTCAGAAAAAAATAGTCATTTCAAAACAAATAATGCTGAAACACCAGACATCAGCATGCAAGTATACCTTCTGTATGCTTGTCACAAAAATTAACTTAAAATAGACAATAGACCTATGTGTAATTTGGGAAACTATAAAACTTCTAGAAAGTGACACATGAGAAAATCAAGATAAGCTTGGATGTGACTATGACTTTTTAGATACAGCATCAATGACATGAGTAAGAAATAGTTGATAAGCTGGCCTTCATCAAAATTAAAAATTTCTACTCTGTGAAAGTCAAGAGAATGAACTGGAAGAAAATATTGCAAAAGACATGTGATGAAGGACTGTTATCTAAAATATACAGGAACTCTTGAACCCAGCAATTCGAAAATGAACAATGTAATTTTAAAATGGACCAAAGATCTGAACAGATCTCATCACAGGAGATAAACAGGTGGCAAATAAATATACTGTGTGTTACTGGAGAAATGAAATTTAAATCAACAGTGATACCACTACATACCTAATATATGGCCAAAACCCAAAACGTCAAATGCTGGTAAGGATGTGGGCAACACAATCACATTCTTTGCTGATGGAATGGATAATAATCCAGCCACTTAGAAGTCTTACACTTAGGTTTCTTACAAAGCTAATCATGGTCTTGTTGTTGTCATGTCCAACTCTTTTGCAACCCCATGGACTACAGCCCACCAGGCTCCTCTGTCCATAGAATTTTTCAGGCAAGAATACTGGAATGGGTTGCCATTTCCTTCTCCAGGGCATCTTCCTAACCTAAGGACTGAACCTACATCTCCCGCTTGGCAGGCAGACTCTTTACCACTGAGCCACCGTCAGTCTTACCAGCAACAGCGCTCCGTGGTATTTACACAAACGTTTAAAACATGCCTACACACAAATATAAAAGCCTTTACATGTTTGTAGTAGCTTTATGAGTGCCCAGACTTGGAAGCAACCAAATGCTCTTCACAGGCATTTGGATAAATAAACTGTGGTGCATGCAGATAATGGAATGTGTGTGTCTGCTAAGTTGCTTCGGTTGTATCTGACTCTTTGTGACCTATGGACTGTAGCCCGCCAGGCTCCTCTGTCCACGGGATTCTCCAGGCAAGAATACTGGAGTGGATTCCCATGCCCTCCTCCAGGGGCTCTTTCCCAACCCAGGGATCGAACCCTCATCTCTTATGTCTCCTGCATTAGCAAGTGAGTTTTTACCACTAGCACCACCGGGGAAGCCCAGATAATGAAATATTCAGTGTTAAAAATACGAGCTTTCAGGCCGTGAAAAAATGTGGCAGAATCTTTAAAGCATATTATTAAGTGAAAGAAGCAAAGGGCTGCATACTTTATCATTCTAACTATATGACTTCTGGGAAAGGCAAACCCATAGATACAATAAAAAGAACAGTGGTTGCCTGGGGAGGGGGCCATGAACGGCCAGAACACAGAGGACTTTTAGAGCAGTGAGTCTACCTGTATGACATTAGAACCGTAGATATTATCCCGTCATTATATTGGTGGATATCATTGTACATTTGTCAAAGCAATTAGATATATAAACCATAGAATGTACAATTCCAAGAGTCAACTACAGACTATGGGTGACAATGATGGGAACGTGTGCTTTCATTGACTTTAACAAATGTGCTGTGGGATGTTGATAGTCAGTGAGGCTGTGCATGTTTGGAGGTAAAGGTGTGTGTGGCTGACCCACCTGGACTCCATTGGTCAGCTCCATGTTAGGCCCACAGTCCAAGCCACCCCCGTTTCCTTATGACCGAACATTTGTCTACTCACAAGGACTGCACCTAAGCCAAATGGGTTCCCCATCAGCCTTTACCTTTGCCTTCACCAGAAGCGGAAACTGGAAGGATGTCATTTGCTAATGCAGATGGTTAACAGTCATGACACCTCCAGGGGGAGGGAAAACCCCTGGTTCCAGTCCCTGTTTATATACGTCTCACTGGGTAGTCAGTTCTGGTTTTTAGAGTGTGTCCCTTTGAATCCCCCAGTACCCCTTTTGTTGGACGGAATGCAGTGGCAAATGTCTCAGGATCCTCTGTATGTAAGTTACCTACAATAAACTTCATAGTTTGCACTTTCAGGAGTTGCCTGCTTTGTGTTTTTTCGTCTCCAAAGTTCCTTCTCAGTTTGGACGACATTCAGTATCTCCACCTCTCAACTGCATATGTGGGCAGTCTATAACTTGCTACTCAATATCTCTGTAAACCTAAAACTGCTCTAAAAAATAGCCGATTAAAAATGTCATGGGCTATTTCAAAACCCCACTATGAGACTCCATGTGTCTATTCATTTCTTTCCAGGTGAAGTTGAGGGCACAACCAGCAATTAAAACATGATCAACATTAAGTTAAAGGATAAAGTTGCAGTTTGAAACCAACTGCCATTACTTGTATTATTTATTCATAGGGTACTGTGTAATTGCAGATTTGTGCTGAATAAAGACAAATGTGTTCTCTTTATTGAAGAACTTACAGTTCAAAGATAGAAGGGAAATTTAGCAGCAACTTTAATTTTTCAGGATCATCAAAACCAGCATTCTAATGGAGGGCTGTAAGTTCAATAGACACTTGTGTGGATAAGAGTTTTTACCCAACTTACGTATTTATGGCTCTTGTCCCTAATAGCACATTGAGAAGAATCAGACTGTCCTCAATTTGGCCATACTGTTGGTCTCTATGTATTTCTAAACTTGGCAAATGAATGTGGATGCATATTTCATAAATCTAATAAGCTGAAATAATTGACATTAAATTATACTCTCAACACTTAATTGTTCAAATATGGAAAGGAGTAATCTCTTGAATTTCACTGAACCATTATCAACCATTCAGAAGTGTTCACCTCTAAGTAAAAGGTGCTCTGCTTAACCAATTCAGAAACAGCAGCATTATACAATTGGAGAGTTCTTTTTTTTTTCCCGGATGTTTGAATTTGTCTTACGTGTTCCCATAACTAGTTCTTGGTTTGCTTTAGTTTTGCTTTTGATGGATTTGTTTTGTTTTGTTTGGGTCATGTGAACATTTTCACCAAACTTGAAGCTTAATTCGTGAAATAAACTTACAGTCCTCTTGAAGATTTTCATGTTGTAACTTGCCTATTAGGGAAAACAGTTTGACATTGTGGAGGTTTAGATTAGTATGATCACACTGAGGACTATATCCCACTGTTTGCCTTTTCCATTTCTTGTTCCAACAGTACTGATCTATTCCAAAGCTCCAGCAATGTATTCCTCCCTGTGTACACATATCTTTCCTGTGCTTGTTGAACCCTCTGCCTGACTTACCTCTTAGCTTTGCAAATTCCATTTATGTGTGCCCTTTCCTAGAAAGCTTACCTTCCTTGCTGCCAAAAACTAAAGCATTCTATGTGCTTCCATCCAGTAGCTTACCTACATATGAGAGACATACTGCAAACCTACTGTTAATTCATGGTGCCTAAATGTAACTTGGGCTTCCCTGGTAGCTCAGCTGATAAGGAATCTGCCTGCAATGCAGGAGACCCTGGTTTCATTCCTGGATCAGGATTACCCCTGGAGAAGGGACAGGCTACCCACTACAGTATTCTTGGGCTTCCCTGGTGGCTCAGCTGGTAAAGAATCCCCCTGTGGTGCAGGAGAACTTGGTTCAATCGCTGGGTTGGGAAGATCCCCAGGAGAAGGGAAAGGTTACCCAATCCAGTATTCTGGCCTGGAGAATTCCACGGACTGTATAGTCCATGGGGTCACAAAGAGTCGGATGCAACTTTCACACTGCAACTTATTTTGATTTCTTTTTCTCAATCTTTCCCCCTCTGAGTGAGTGCTCTTCCTATCTGCTTAGATGCTATATTTTATTCACTACTGTATTTCCAGGTACCTACACATTATAGGGGACTGGAATGGAAAAGCAGGAAGTCAAGAAACACCTGGAGTAACAGGCAAATTTGGCCTTGGAGTACAGAATGAAGCAGGGCAAAGGCTAATAGAGTGTTGCCAAGAGAACACACTGGTCATAGCAAACACCTTCTTCCAACAACATAAGAGAAGACTCTACACATGGACATCACCAGATGGTCACTATCGAAATCAGATTGATTTTATTCTTTGCAGCCAAAGATGGAGAAGCTCTATAGAGTCAGCAAAAACAAGACTGGGAGCTGACTGTGGCTCAGATCATGAACTCCTTATTGCCAAATTCAGACTTAAATTGAAGAAAGTAGGGAAGACCACTAGACCATTCAGGTATGACCTAAATCAAATCCCTTATGATTATACAGTGGAAGTGAGAAATAGATTTAAGGGACTAGATCTGATAGATACAGTGCCTGATGAACTATGGACAGAGGTTCGTGACATTGTATAGGAGACAGGGATCGAGACCATCCCCATGGAAAAGAAAGGCAAAGAAGCAAAATAGCTGTCTGAGAAGGCCATATAAATACCTGCGAAAAGAAGAGAAGTGAAGAGCAAATGAGAAAAAGAAATATATAAGCATCTGAATGTTCCAAAGAATAGCAAGGAGTGATAAGAAAGTCTTCCTCAGTGACCAGTGCAAGGAAATAGACGAAAACAACAGAATGGGCAAGACTAGAGATCTCTTCAAGAAAAGTAGAGATACCAAGGGAATTATTCATGCAAAGATGGACTCGATAAAGGACAGAAATGGTATGGACCTAACAGAGGCAGAAGATATTAAGAAGAGGTGGCAAGAATACACAGAAGAACTGTACAATAAAGATCTTGATAACCCAGAAAATCACGATGGTGTGCTCACTAGAGCCAGACATCCTGGAATGTGAAGTCAAGTGAGACTTAGAAAACATCACTACGAACAAAGCTAGTGGAGGTGATGGCATTCCAGTTGAGCTATTTCAAATCCTGAAAGATGATGCTGTGAAAGTGCTGCACTCAATATGCTAGCAAATTTGGAAAACTCAGCAGTGGCCACAGGACTGGAAAAGGTCAGTTTTCATTCCAATCCCAAAGAAAGGCAATGCCAAAGAATGCTCAAACTACCACACAATTGCACTCATCTCACACACTAGTAAAGTAATGCACAAAATTCTCCAAGCCAGGCTTCAGCAAAACATGAACCCTTAACTTCCAGATGTTCAAGCTGGTTTTAGAAAAGGCAGAGGAACCAGAGATCAAATTGCCAACATCCACTGGATCATGGAAAAAAGCAAGAGAGTTCCAGAAAAACATCTATTTCTGCTTTATTGACTATGCCAAAACCTTTGACTGTGTGGATCACAATAAACTGTGGAAAATTCTGAAAGAGATGGGAATACCAGACCACCTGACCTGCCTCTTGAGAAACCTATATGCAGGCCAGGAAGCAACAGTTAGAACTGGACGTGGAACAACAGACTGGTACCAAATAGGAAAAGGAGTACGTCAAGGCTGTATATTGTCACCCTGCTTATTTAACTTCTATGCAGAGTACATCATGAGAAGCGCTGGGCTGGAAGAAGCACAAGCTGGAATCAAGATTGCCAGGAGAAATATCAATAACCTCAGATATGCAGATGACACCACCCTTATGGCAGAAAGTGAAGAGGAACTAAAAAGCTTCTTGATGAAAGTGAAAGAGGAGAGTGAAAAAGTTGGCTTAAAGTTTAACATTCAGAAGACTAAAATCATGGCATCTGGTCCCATTACTTCATGGGAAATAGATGGGGAAACAGTAGAAACAGTGCAGACTTTATTTTTCTGGGCTCCAAAATCACTGCAGATGGTGATTGCAGCCATGAAATTCAAAGAGGCTTACTCCTTGGAAGGAAAGTTATGACCAACCTAGATAGCATATTGAAAAGCAGAGACGTTACTTTGCCAACAAAGGCCCGTCTAGACAAGGCTATGGTTTTTCCATTGGTCATGTATGGATGTGAGAGTTGGACTGTGAAGAAAGTGGAGCACCGAGGAATTGATGCTTTTGAACTGTGGTGTTGGAGAAGACTGTTGAGAGTCTTGGACTGCAAGGAGATCCAACCAGTCCATCCTAAAGGATATCAGTCCTGGGTGTTCATTGAAAGGAGTGGCGCTGAAGTTGAAACTGCAGTACTTTGGCCATCTCATGCAAAGAGCTGTCTAATTGGAAAAGACCTTTATTCTGGGAGGGATTGGGGACAGGAGGAGAAGGGGTCGACAGACAATGAGATGGCTGGATGGCATCACCAACTCGATGGACATGAGTTTGGGTAAACTCCAGGTGTTGGCGATGTACAGGGAGGCCTGGTTTGCTGCAATTCATGGGGTTGCAATGAGTCGGACACCACTGAGCTACTGAACTGAACTGAACTGAACTGAACTGAAGGCATTTTCTGGTCCATAGGAATTGCTTAAGAAATGTTGGATGAATTTAATTAAATTATATATATTACACTGTCAGCAGCAGCAAATAGTGTTTTATTTGGAATTCAGAATATGTTTGTTTACTGCTTAAACATCAAAAGTTAACTTAACTAACATCCTAACCATGCATTGCCCACTTCCTCTGCATCCAGGCACCCTTCTCACTTAAATAAGAAGCTGTTTATTCTTGCAGTTTCTGCTAGTTGAGAAGGAACTGTGATCAAGCTGCATTAATGCAAGCGGGATTTCCCGAGACATCAATAAACTCGAAAGGTTCCCAGTGGGCCACTTGTAGTGTCAATAAAGGTTCATAATTACTTGCTCCTTTGAGCTTTTTAGACCCAACTTCCTTTCACTCTGCTGTGAATAGGAGGCTGGAGACCTGAGTGGTTCTTAACTTTCTACATCTTAGGTGAAGAATGGCAAACATCGCCAGGGATCCCAAGTTTTTAAGCAAAGGTGTTGGCTGTTATCCTTGTTATTTTATGCTGTCAAGGGACTAGAAGTTTTTGTCAGTATTGCTCCCCTCCAGCAGAGGACTGGCAGTGAACCTCACCATTTCTAAGTTCAGGGGGATGGAAGGCCTAGCGGCCAAGGGCAGATGACAGCTGGAGCCATTGCTCAACCTGAAGGAAGAGAAATGGAATTGAGAGAGGCTCAGGGGGAAGGACTAAAAGCAGGGGGTCTGGGTCCTGCTCAGATAGACGGGGGAAATTCTGGCTTCCAGGCACTGTCTCACTTTAGGACTGACTCCCTCACGCACCTCTACCATACCCACACCACGCAAAAAACAAACCAAGGCAAACTAAGTTGCAAGCTTCTCTCTGGCTGAGGCTAGGGGACCCAAGACTTGGAGAGGGACTCTAACTAAGACTAGAATCTAGGAAGGAAAAAGTGGTCCCGCCACACAATACAGTAGAAGTCAAAGAAACAAACAAACAGTAGAGGGAAAGAGAGGGTGAAAATTAGGCTAAATACAATTTACTACGACTTTGAGAGAAAAGCTTGCTGTTTTTCCTTTTCCCCCTTCTTTCTCCCTCCCTTCCTTCATTTCTTCTCTCCTCCCTTCTTTCTTCTGGGTGTGTGCATGTGTGTATGCGTGTATAGGTGTGTGTGTGTGTGTGTAAGTCTACCTGCGTTTTAAAAAGGAGATTCTGCTTTTCTCAGACTCTGATCTCTCCGCAGGAAAGTTAAACTGGGATTGGAGTTTCCTTGACTTCTGCGTGAGGAGTTTTCAAATGGCAGCGATCGACCCTCCTAAATATCCATCAAGTCCCCGATGACACCTCTGCCATCTCACTGGTTCCTTGCCAGATTCTGAGCTGGGCTGGTCATCCACCATCCACCCAGAGTGGGAGATCCGCTCTTGCGCGCGTGTGTTTTTCCTTTCGGGATGGAGCGGCGCCCAGCACATCAAACGTCCTCCAAACCCCTCCTCCTCCCGCCCCCCATTCACTCCCCTCTGGAGGCCCTGCGTTTGGCTTGTGTGCGCGCGCGAGGGTGTATATTTAGCAAAGACGCCTGGAAGCGGCTACCCCTCTTGCTAGCCACCCTCAGCTCTCAGATCGCGTCTCCGGTCTGTGTCCCCAGCCGCGGGGTCCTCTCCACGCGGAAGCGGACAAGACTATCTAGGTGCGCCCTGGTCCCCAGATCGAGCTCAAGCTTCACTGTCCCGAGAGGACGAGCTGACTTTTTCCTCGGGCGCCGCTCTCTTCCCATGGTGTGCGAGCACTGGTGCGTGCGTGTGAGTGTGTGTATGTGTATGTGTGAGCGCGACTGTGTATGTACACGACTGAGCTCGCGAGCTTCCTCTCTACGCACCGCGCAGGCAATGCCGGGGACGTTACTCTGCAAGCAGCAGCCGGAGACCGAAGGCACCAGCAGCCTCCGCCCCCTCGGCGCCGTGATTGGCTGGCTTTGCTCATCATTTCCATGCTAGCAAAAAGGGAAGGGCCAGTGACGCCCCCGAACCCCGCTGCAGAAGCGGCCGCCACCTCCAATGCACAAGGTGTCTCTCCTGCAAAGGAACCGAAGCCCCAGGGAGGAGGCGCTGGACCGACCCCGGCAGAGCTGGAGGGAACCGCGAGAGAGAGCGCCCCGCGCAGCGCTCGGGTACCAGCCGGAGCTCGGCCGCAGAGGACCCTCGAGACCAGCTGGGGAGATTCCGGCTCCACGGTCTCCTCGGCTTTTACAGATCTTGCCCCCCCGCCCCGCGACTCCCTCTCCCCCGAACGGAATCTTTCTGTGAAGAGGAGGTGAGGGAGCTGGGGCCACCAGGAGTTTCCCGGGCACCCAAGATGCGCTCCATCAGGAAGAGGTGCACGATCTGCACGATCAGTCTGCTGCTGATCTTTTATAAGACAAAAGAGATGGCACGGACCGGGGAGCGCCAGGGGACGCAACTCACCGGGTAAATGCAAAGCTTCATTCTAGGGTCTGACAACAAGTCCAGCCGCGAATGAGATGTGACTAGAAGCGGTCGAGTGAGCGCTGGGGTCGTGTTAGCGGTGGGGTCCCCCTGTGAGCGCTTAGTCTCGTGAAGTAAATAACAAAGGATGTTGTTGAGGTGTGTGATTTCTCCACGGCGGGTTCTCAGTAGGAGTTCAACTTGCCCTGCGCGGTGATAGTGACAGTTGCCTTGGTGCCGGGGCTCGCAAGCCAAAGAAGTCCCCGCAGAGTGTCAACAAAGAACGGGCACCCTTGCCCTTTTTAGTCCCAGGGCAGAACTCGGTCCAAATGTCTTTATTGCCCTTCCTTCTTTCTCTGTGCTAGCTCTAAAGGGAGGTACCAGCAGAAACTGGCTTCCTGAAAGGCTGAAGTTAAAGCCCAGAAAGTAGGAAATGCGTCTCCTCTTTACAATTGTGTGTTGGTTTTTGTTGTTGTTGTTGTTGTTGTTTGGCGTCGAGTAGATCTGTGTATCATTATTTGAGTTAGAAACTCCAGGTCAACCAGTGATACTTGCTTCTTTGCTGTCCGTGGGTCAAATGCATGGGCGTCATGGTTACAGTTTTGGAAACTGGGTTCTACTTCACACAGACTAGATTTCTGCTTTTTCTTTAGTTTGTCTAGATGAGTTCAGAATCTTCCTCCACCCTAGTCAGTTCTCTAAATATCACACTTCCTTCCTCCCTCTCCCCAGCCTCTGTGACTTTGAAGTTTACCCAGGAGGTGGTTGCAACTTTGTGTTGCTTACATAGCTTGGAAACGTTCTTTTTTTTCCTGAGGATGTGACCCCTGGTTGTCAACTCTGCTCGAAGTCCTGTTTCGGAAATCCTGCCTCATCCGGAGGTGTCTGCTGTCGCTATCGGAAACTCCACACTGGCAGAGATGCCAGCCTGGTTTTTCTTTTCCCTAAAGATGAAGACGAAGATAGAACCCTTGCACGCTGGGGCGGGGAGGCGGGGGCACAGGACAGCTAAAACGTGTGTACACGCGCGCGCGCGCGCGCGCACTCACTCACACACACACACACACACACACACACACTAAACGCACTCCATTTCTTAATATTCCTGCTCTTCCCTAAGTAATGAGAATTTAAGTGAACAAAAAGCCGGCTTATCTGTACAGAAGACGCTGTTCTTTGATAGAAAATTAACACAGAAGTACAGTCGAAGGGGACTGGAAGAGAAAGAAAAAGCCAAAGAGGCATGTGCGGGATGGTCGTTATGCCTCAATAAATCTCCAAATGGGCTATTCGGGGAGGGGGGTCCCCGAACTGTGTGAGGTCCTTAACACTGGGAAGGGGTGGCTTGAACCTTCAGCCTGGCTCGATTGTCAGAGAAGGACTCGGGGGAGAGGGGGCGGGGGTGAATGGGTGGGCATCCCTGGGTAGACCTGGGGCTTTGCTGACGGACAAAGGGGTCTTTCGGGAGGTGGTGAACCGGCGCCCGAGGGGGAGAGGCTGAGGCTGGGCTTGGGGGTGGGGGGTCGAGGCTCTCGGTGATCTTCCGGGTTCGGTGGGCTTCGCAGACGCGCCTTGAGCCCAGACAAAGCGGCCGCGTCCTCGGCCAGGACTCCGAGGGTCGGGGCCTCGGCGGCGGGCCATCCTGCGGGGCGCGAGCGGGAGGAACGGGTGGGGGGCACCCCGGGGGGCCCCCTCCCCAGGCCTCCGTAACCCGCCGACAGGAAGGCGGGGCGCACCCCGAGTCTTGGGATGCTCCCCCTTTCCTGGGCGACATGCCTCCTGTGGCCTCTGCCGGCCGGTGGGCGCAGCCCAGGGCGCCCGGGAGGAGGAGGAAGGGGAGGGGAGTGAAGGCGGAGGGCGAGCAGGCGTCGACCTGGGCTAGAGGGTCGGGCCAGCCCCGGGGGGCTTCTCTCGCACCTTCTCCGGGCCAAGCCCGTCCCTCCGAGGATGCGCGGGGCTGGCGCATCCGGCAGGAAGAGGGGTGCGCGCGAAACCGGGGTTCTCCGGGCCCCCCTCCACGAGAGAGCTGCCCGCCCGGGTAGAGGAACCAGCCTCTATTGCAAGAATCAGGCCCCCTTTACAAATAAAACAATAACTTTTACTGCTCCAGTCGGCCCCCGCGCGCCTCCTCCCTAATTAAAACCCGCAATCACGGCCACGCGGGGCGGCGCGCGCCGCGCCTCGCTGAAACCTGGGAGTTGGCGCTGCTCGGGGTTCGGGGTGGGAGGGCGCACCGGGAGGACAGCTGGTCCCCCCCAGCCCACCCTCGCCCCAGCGCTTTCCCCTCGGCTGAAACGTGCCCCTGAAAAGCTGGGGATAGCAGCTGATTATTTCAACTCCCCCGAGTAGTGCTCCTGGTGGCGGGGTTGACTCATCCCAAACAACGGTTCTTCTCATTGACTCTCTTTCTACCCAAGCCACGTGGAGGGGCTGGTTTCTTTGGAGATGAGTAACCCAGCGCGGCGGTTTGGCCGCCTGAACCCAAGCCCGTTCATCGCCCGAGAGGTAAACAGGAGTCTGACCTTTGGGGGCGCCGCTGCGTACCTTGTGAGCAGGCCGTAGATTCGGTGAAGGGCAATTCCATAGTCCTTGGATCTTAGAACATCCTTCTGGATTCGGATTTAGCGTCCCTGCTTCCATCTGGCAGCAGACAGGTAGTTACTTTCTTTATTCCACCTGCCTGCCTTTTAACACTGGAGGTCCTACCTAGAGTCGATGTGACCTGGTTCTTCTTATATCCAGGATCGAGCGGTCATTCCACACAGAAGGAAAAGCAGGAAACAGCCGCTCAGCTTCCCACACCAAGCAACCGCATTCACACATCTCCAGAGGAATTCCAGCAGCATGGAATCATTCCATAAGCAAGAATTGAAGGATAGGTCGAGTAATTATTGGATGTTCAGAATTGTTTCTTTCAAAGCTAGCCTATTAATTGCCTGATCTGTTGGCTAGTTAATAAAGTTTAACTGAAAGGGCACTTAAGGATATAAAGGGCTCTGTTCTTAACTGATATTTTTACTTAATGAGGGAAAATGGCATTTGCTCTCAGTTGGCATATTCTTTTACTGACTGTGTTCTTTGGATATAACTAGAAATATGCTAACTTAAAGATCCTACAGATAAAATTATGTGGGTGTACTCATTTAATGAAATAATGCATTTGGGAAAGTAACAAACTTTAATACCAAATAGACATTTGCTGTGTGTGTTACTCCTTAAAACTTGCCACATACTTTTTTAATGGTGGACTTTAAATGGCAGTTTAACTTACTTTTCTTATTATCTAGATATCTCTTTTTCACTTGACTGTGCACTGTAGGTTGTCTCACTAGATTACCTCCAGTATTAGTTCTGAAACTTAGGATTGACAATGGAGATAAGCATTCATACTTAAGAGTGTTTTAGCGTTGTCAGCAGTGTTCATTCCAGTTTGTTCTAGAGTAGAACACCCTCTGGTAACTCAGGAAACCAGAATCTGCATGTTACTTCATATGTTATATTTGGAATTCTACTAAAAGCCATATGCTGTAAGTTAAGTTAGCACATTTCATTGTTTTTTAGTTGTTTTACACTTAGGTTATGAAAACACAAAACTGCCTGCTACTTCTGTTGAGGCTTAGTTTGATGCAAGTTCTTTTTGCGTAAATAACTTACATTTTCATTTTAAATAGGAAGTTTAACCTAAGAGAACAGATCCCAAAGCCAAATCGAGAAGAGTTTACAATGAGGTGAATACAGGGCTTTTGGGTGCCTAATTTCATGAAACTGAATTAATCCTATGTATTAGGTACAGCAGAATTAATAGAATAAATTATAGCGATGCCTGGCAACTCATATTTCAAAGAGAAAAATATTTATAAAGTCTAGTAACATAACTACTAACTTTATCCCTGGTATTACACGGATGGCCATCTAAGTGGGTGTTTTAGCTGCGTATAAGCAGGAATACTTTATATGTTGCTTTATTTCTTTTATATGGTGTGTAATTATCCCTTTAGAAGTACATGTTGAACCTTCCTGTATATAGCCCATGCAAGAAATGTTTTCAGTGCAGCTGTTTGGATCTGGGATGAGAAGCTAGGAGGGGGTGGCAACATCCTTCATGCCTTGCATTCACAGGAAGGAAAAGGCTTGTCCAAGACCAAGTACTACCAAGGTCACAAGTGAAGAACCCCCTGGGACTCATTTAACTTTATACAAAGAAGTTTGCTCCAGAGCCTCAGATTGCTGGAAGCCTGGCCTTCTCACACATGAGCTCCACTGACTTCAAGTGTGACTGGTTGTAGATACTTTCATTCAAAATACTTTCCAGTAGTAAAAGTCTGAAGTTTGGCTGATCACCAGTTTACTGAAAACAAAACAATTCAAAGGGCAGAGTAATGTGGCAGCATTTCGTTAATATATTAATACAACTGATTTAAACTTTTAAAGCACTTCTTTAAATCTTTGCAGTTCTGAAAAGGCTGCATACCATACTGCGGCAATCATTCTGCTTTATAAAAATGTATCTTTATCTACCTGTCAGTAAAGCAATTTTCCACAGGTATTTAACACGCCAGCTTACTTCTATAAAAGTTTATTGGTGGCAAAAAGTTATTTTAATTAGAATAGGCAAAAGGAGTCCAAAATGGCGGTTCTAAAAGACAAGGAAGGGAAAAGCCCGCAAAAATAGAACAGAGGAAGGTCAGAGGAAGGTCAGAGGAAGGTCCGAGGACCAGAGTGAGGACTTCAAGCAGAATAGCATTCCTGACTAAGCCAAATCTGCGTATGGCAGGCCCAGGGGGAAGAAAAATAATAATAAAAAGAGGAGCCAAAGGGCTCTCTGTCTCCTGCCCCTGTGCACTGGGGCACTCTTCTCTTCGCATCTTTGGACCGAAGTGCCCTCACGCCTCGGAGATGGATTTTCCTGCTATCTTCTAAATAAAATAGAGCTGTAACACTGAACTGTAACACTGATTTGTCTAAGAGCTATAACATGGTCCGTTCGCGACCTGAGAGCTATAACACAGCCTGTCCAAGACCCCAGAACTGTGACTCGCAGAGGGGGCTTTAATGTCCGTCACTCCAAATCTTCGTTGTGAGACAGAAACTGAGGAGCCATACCCTCACCTGACAGTAGCAATCTGTGTTTAGAAAAAGATGAATTGACAGGCCAAGTATTAACAAGATGAAGACTGGAAAGATACTGACCCCTAGAAATATTTGTGTCCATACCCTTGGAAGTACATCTCCAAAAGTATGAAGGTTAACTCTGTACATCCACATTTTCATGCATATATAGTTATCATGATTAGACATGTAATACAAAAATTGACTCTGGGCCACTGAATAGTAATTGCACCCTGTTTCCTTACATCCTAAATGACCTCTATAAAATGACTATTATTAGCCATGCCTAGGCATGCGAGTGTATCGTTTTCATCAGTAGAACAGTTTAAAATATTAATTTTTATAGACTTCTAAATTTTACAGGGAGTAGTTGCATTTGATGCTTTGAGTTGCTTCAAATTGGAACTACATGTTTCAAAAAGAATGCAAACCAAAATACCAAACTATAAGCCTCCAATTACAGAATTCATCTAGCAGCTGTTGCACAGGCAGTGTTTCCATTGATAGTAGGGGAGGATTGCCTACATAATAAACACAGATTTAGACTTTGTGACTGAGCAAATAGCCATGCTGCTTTTTAACTATGTTCTTGAGTTCTAAAAAAAAAAAAAAAAAAAAATTAAGAGGTGACATGTAAAGAAATACAGATTTGAAAGGGCTAGGCCATAGACAGGAGGCTTTTTTTTTATTCTCTGAGTCTGGATTTACATCAATAAAACGCCAAGAAATAGTGTACTGAACAATGAACAGTTTCAACTATAAAGGCCCTAAGGGCCTAAATGCCATCATAGGTATCTGTCACTTACAGTCAGTACCCCTGCTGTTAGTATGCCTCATGATATACTTGCCCCATGCTGTTGATTGGTGGGGGCAGCACAGTTGATTTTTTGATGTAACCGAAAATACCAGTAATAATGACTACTGAATGAGTATTCCCCCAATTGCAATCTCTTATCTCCCCACCCCAAACAACTATCAGAAAGCACTTCATTGTTGAGATTTTTTGAGACCAATGTTATTTCAGAATTAGCACTTCAGTTGTTTTATAAATTACTTTCACGTGCAGAGTCCCATTTAATCCTCACAAAGTCGAAGCATATTAGTTAATATTTTTGCAGTTTTCAAGGTAAGGTTCAAGCCACCTCATCACAGAGGATGAGATGGCTGGATGGCATCACTGACTGGATGGACATGAGTCTGAGTGAACTCTGGGAGATAGTGATGGACAGGGAGGCCTGGCGTGCTGCGATTCATGGGGTCACAAAGAGTTGGACACGACTGAGCAACTGAATTGAACTGAACTGAAAGCCACCGTGGCCTGGAAAGAGAATAGGGTCAAAGGATGTAGGTGCTAGCAAGCAACAGAGTCACAAACATGCCTAGATCACTTGATAGCCAGCGTCTTCTTACTCCAAAACAAAAGCTCTTTCCGTTATGTCTCATGGCTCCTGTGGAAATAAAATTACTCTCTTAGGAGTCACAGTTACCCAGATGCAGGGGAACTGGCCAAACATCCTGTCTCTATTGTTAAGCACAGCAGGGAGGGAGGGATTAAAGGGGAGCAGAACTTTGATGAGAATTTTTTCCTTTAAGTACCGCAAAGGTCTTTTCTTTACATGAAACCAGTTTTATTTAAAAAGAGTAAGTGAAATGATAAATGTAGATGATTACCTGATAAAGTCACATTCACCTAATCTTCGTAATACCTTTCCTCATGCTCATACGTCTTCTTCTAACATACAGAGAATGTTGTATCTGTAAGCTGTCACCATAATCTAAATCAGGTATTATGATATTACACAAAGTGTTTCTTATTTTTACAAAGCTTTTAATTGTGTTCTGTTCCAGAGAAGGTGAGCTGTGTTTGAGTCGATCCCTTGTCAATAGTTCGGATAAAATCATTCGGAAGGCTGGTTCTTCAATCTTCCAGCATTCTGTAGAAGGTTGGAAAATCAATTCCTCTTTGGTCCTAGAAATAAGGTGAGTTTCTTTAATAAGGCATAATGAATTTCACATCATGTTCGAGAATACACTGGGCTTGGCAAACTTACCTTGAATGCTTGATTTATAATTTAAGTGTGAATACTTCAGTAAGAGTGGACCAGTGTTTAATGTTGCTCACTGAAAGATGTGAAGTCATAAGACTGAAATCACTATACAGTCAGAAATATAAGGATGAATATGAGAGTTTTTAACATACTGTCTTTATACTAATGAAATAAAACATTCAGCAGAACCCTAATATTTAACATAACTTCTGTCTGGATGGACATATATTTTGAGAATTATCTTTAATTTCTCTAAAGTCTTTAGTAATCTTGTGTTTTCTCATACTGGATACAAGTAGAGCCTATTCAACTGCTATTTTTGCCAACAGTTATAAATAAACTTTACTTACTCCATGAGTACTTATTCAATAATTATATCCTAAACAGGTAAAAATTAGCAAATAAGGTTTCTAGAATAGAGGTTTATTCTTTGTAAGATTCTGGTATTTTCATGTAGATAAGCTCTTGAAATCAAATACAGCACCTATCTATATTCATTATATCTTGTTTTATTCAGTTATAATTCTATAACTAAGAAGAAAGTTAGGGCCTTCCTAATTATAGAGGAAACAAGATCATTTTCACTATAGTTACTTTGCTGTGTTGGTTGGCATGTTTAAATGAGAGCATTTCAGTAAATCAGAACTCTTAAAAGTTCAAGAGAACAACCATCCTTTACATAATAAAACATTGCATTTTCTAGCATTGGTAAAATGCTAATTACTCAATGACTGAATATTAACATATAGATTTTGTAAGAGTGGTTTAGTGGTTAAGGGGGTAAGCTGGCTGATCTCTTTGGGTTTCTATGTCCTCACTTCTTGCCTCACATCTATATATAATGCAGAATAAGCCACTTGAAGGAAGAATCTACTACCCTCATCTTCACTGTATGCATAGCAATTCATAGAATGCATTGCATCGAAGGCACTCACTACATGTTAAAATAAAATTGAAAGAGTGGCTGCAAATTAAAAAGAGATGGGTGCCATGGAAATGCAGGAATTGGTAGACCTCTTTGTTTTAAAACTTTCAGTCTGACTGGAGTGGAAACAGGAATCAAATCTGACACTTGGCAATGTCAAGTGGTGTATGTTTGGTTGTTTTTAGTTGAGGGTGAACTTTGTATATTTGAGGGCAGAGTACAAGAACAGGGAGATGAGTAGCATCTGACTGATGTAGGACAACTCTGACAGTTTATAAATCAATGTCTTCCGGGTAGAATATGTGCAGCAATCAGTGGATAAAAGGAAACTTCAAACAGTTCTAATACATTAGCAGATTCCTTATAAAAGTACAGATTTTCATATTCTCTTGAGAGATTGAAAAATGTATAACTCTGGGCCTGTACTCCTCCTGAGACTTCCTTGGCTGAAACCAACACTAATCATGGTATCTCCAGTTGGACGGTTTTACACCTTGGCTCCGTTTTCTCATGATACCCACCTAGTGTCATCCTTACTATCTCATACTCCTATGCCCACATTGACATTTAGAAACCCTTTAAGAGATGAGATAATTATGAAGGAAAAGCTACAGGATGTGGAACTAGAAGGGGCCATGAGTACAGTGTGTTTGAGTTTAGAATGGAGTAAGGATTTAATATTTCTTAAAAGTAGATCAGAGAGAGAGACATGGGTGATTAAAAAGAAAATATATGACCTACAAGAATGGCTAGAAAGAAAACATTTAATTGTGAACGATTTGATGAGAAAGGTGTCAATTATGTAAGGTTCTGTAGGTCAAGTAAAGGAAAGTAATGAAAGAAAATAAAGTAAAATCAGAAATTGAAATACTTTAATATAATTATTATATCTAATAATTAATGTAATGAATGTATCTAACCATGCTGAATAATAAATCAGATAAAGTCTAATAAATAAAAATACATAATTAACAATAGTTTAATCAATAAATCTGGCCATGTCTTCTTAGTATCTGTGAAAAAATGAATACTACCTAGGGGCATGAGGCTCCATCTATTGCTGTTTTTAAGGTATTCAAGCTAAAAGTATTTAATATAAGTTGACCCAAGCAATTTATTATTACAACTTTACAAATTAATGAGAGTTGCATTCATATCTTTAAGGGTGATTTATTTTCAATTGTAATAGCTCATAATGTGAATGAAATGTAAATACTCTTTTCATATGGTTCTCCTTAGCAGGTAAAGAAGTAAACAATTAAACAGTGAGCAAATATTGAATAAGACATACAAAGTTATCACTTCCTTTCAAGGAAATAATAATTTATCAAACCATTACTGCTCAATATACAGTTTATAAAAATTATATAATTGCCTATCACAGTAGTGACTAGTAAGTATCAATTTGACACCTAATATACAAAAAGGTAGAATATAAAATAGCTAGTTAGTGGCTTAACTTTCTTTTTAAGTCCAACCTAAAACTAATTTTGGTTATTCTCCTTTGTTTTTCCCCACATCTATAGCATTTATGAAGAACCACATTAAATTTGTGTCAGTGAGTGGGTGTGGGCCTATTTTACAAGTGTTTTCAAAATTCTACTTTGAAGTTTTTGATTAAGACATTACAACTAGTCAATTTTAATCTTACATGATTGAACAGTGCTTACAAATCTTTCTCATTTTTGAAATCTCATTAAACTTATTATGCTCTTGTGACATTCCTAATAAATTATTTATCTATTTACATTAAAATGTGAAACAGTCACTGAAGATAAATTGTTTTCCCCTACTTTTGTAAACATGATTTTCTTTCTTATTACTAATTCTTCCAGCCCTATATACACTCTGCTGCTTACATATGCACATCAAGAAAGGATTCATATATATTCATCAAACAACTGTACCTCTGGGGAGTTATCTGAGAGATGATTTCGTATATTAGTTCATTGTACTTTGAAAACTCATCGAGACTGAGGGAAGTTTACGCATCCCACAGCTAACTTCACAATTAAACTAATTAGCTTGGTTAAAGGCTTGATTTTATTGTTAGTAGCTTGTTCTTTCTCTTGCCTGGAGAACCCCAGGGACAGGGGAGACTGGTGGGCTGCCGTCTAGGGGATCGCACAGAGTCGGACACGACTGAAGCGGCTTAGCAGCAGCAGCAGCAGCTTGTTCTTTATATTGTAAGCTAAGAAATGACACGTTTAAGATGTATCAGATGTTGTCAGTCTATTTGTGAACAGTGTACTGAGAAATTGTACTAGTCATGTCCAACATTTGTGACTTGACTTTTTTTTTCATCTTTGGGTTGTTTCTTTTTGTTCCCTCATTTTTCATATGTTGAATAGGAATCGAAAGAATTACAATACCAGATATAAATGTGCAGAAATGTATGAGCTCAGCTACTGCTCATCAGGATCAGAATAAGCACATCGTGATTAGTCAGCAAATGTATCTTCAACTGGTAGTGTCATTATATATCAAAGTTCTTCAATGGATACAGTTTGTAGGTTGACTAACCATAGCAGCAGATTTGTACGTGCTTCAGCTGTCAACAATAACTTGCTGTTGCACACATTGATTTACTATAGAAGAAGGTCCACGTACAGTTCCACTTGTCCAGTAAGTGACCATTTTGGGTCTCACAGTGCATTAGTTCCCTGGTCATCCTTCAAAGCCAGGCCTCTCTGACTGTGCAACCAGAGCCTCTTATTAAGAGATAATATTTTAGAAGGCTCAAGTTCAATACTAAAAGTGCATACTATTACAACGCATCTTTATGTAAAGTTCACAAGGTGGAGTTTTTTTGCTCTAACATAATAAAATATAACAGTATCCATCCAGTATTGCCAAATGCTGAACCAAAAATCAAATGGCTACCTGAGGCGTAAATTAAACTAAAACAGGCTTTTCTTCAAGCTTTTTAAAGACAGTTTTGCCTTTTCATTTAGTTGTGTTCAGAATTTTTTTTTTTTATTTTAAACTAACTAGAATATCTTTCCTATAACAGCTAGAACCCTAAGCTCAGAAGCCCTAACAAGCCAGGCTCCTCTGTCCATGGGATTTTCCAGGCAGTAGTACTGGAGTGGATTGCCGTGTCCTTCTCCAACAAGCTATAGGTTATGTTTTTGTTTGTTTGTTTGTTTCAGAGCTTTAAGTCACGTTACCTTGCAGAATTAATCTTTTGAGACAAAAAATTGTCTGCTTTTTCTAGGCGTAATGAAACACTTGGCATTTCTTAAACTTTTTTTTTTCAGTGAAAACAATTGAATTGATTCAGTGATTTTTGTCTAGAGTCAAAAGTTTGCAAAAACTGATTCCTAATATATGTGTATCACTACCTAATTCGTTTCTCAACGTGTGATGCCTTCCAGCTGTAAGATTCGCCTCACAATACTTACTGATGAAGTCAACAATGTCATTTAGATTAAATTTTAGCTGCCACAGCACGTGTGCTGTGTGCTTGCTGTTGACAGGAAACCTACAGAGAAGAAAGAGTGGCACCTGGTGATAGGTTAGCTATATTTAACATTTCACAAGTGAAAACAATGTTTAGTAAATTAATTCCCCAGGACTCTGCAGCTGCTATTTCAAGTGGTGGGTGACGTTGAAAGGGAAGTTGTAGTTGAAAATTCAGTTGAAAAGTTTCTGTATAGCATCTATTCCTGTCGGTTTCACAGTCTAAACCAGTCTTTCAGTTTAAGCCAACATTGCCTAACAAAATAGTATCTTTATGACTAACTTTTTAGTCTTACCCAAAGTGAAAAATGTTTTCTGATTCTGTCAGTTTATCTTTATCTTTAAGACAGTTGCTGAATTTAGGTGTTTGCTTTTCGAATAAGGTTTCAGAAGTTACATTATGCTTACAAAGTAACAGTTAAAGACCTGTAAGGTCTTCCCGGCTTCCTCGGTGGCTCAGATGAAACCCTTCCGTTGTGTTGTTTTTTGAAGTCACACACAGACAACACAATTCTCTGCTTTAAAAAGCTGGTAATAACTTGACCACATATTAAGAAAGCTTACACTGGTACAGCCTGCATATTCAATGTTAGCTTCTGTTGATTCATGCTTCCATGTCCAGAAATTGGAATTTTCTATCTCTTTCCAAAGTAGGTTTTTTTTTTTTTAAACGAGCTGCTTTCATTCATGTCGATTTTATCTTTTAAACAAAGCATGTATGTTCCCCTTGGTAATACTTAACATGTTGTTTCAGTTCAACATAAGTACACGAGCTTTTCAGGCTCCCAATGACGTTCAGTTAATTATATTTAAGCACTAGTTTTCTTCTTTCTGGGGCTTCCCCAGCGGCTCAGCAGTAAGCAATCTCCCTGAAATGCAGGAGACTTGGTGTGATCCCTGGGCTGGGAAGATCCCCTGGTTCTTGCCTGGAAAATCCCATGGACAGAGGAGGTTCATGGGCTACAGTCCTTGTGGTCACAAAGAGTTGGACACAACTAAGCACCCCCTCACTTTATTTGTTCTGGTTTTTTCTTCAATAGATTTATAGTCTGAACAACAATTAGACTTAGCAAATCCATATAATTTTTATATTACATTAAACCTATAATCTAAAAAATACAACCTACTGGGGAGGAAAAAAAAAAACAACCAAATTTTCTTTACTGTTTCCAAACAAATATCAAGCATTTTCATCAATATTTTCACTCATTGTAATTATTTTGTCTTTATTTCACCCTACACCAAGAATTTTAGCTCAGATAATACTCAAAGCATAGGTTTAAGCCCATAGAAATGAAAAGTTTGGTTCAATGTAGGAAAAAGAATAAGCTGGAGGCATTCAAGGTCCACCTCCCCTTTTCAGCTTAAGAAAGCAAATTCTATGGCAACAATTGTTCTGAGTTATATCTAAGAAGATTACATTTTTATATTTCAATTAGTCTGTGTGAATTGGTGTTTTGTATTCTGTGTTGTAAAGTACTTTTACTATTGTTACTGCTTCCATTAAAAAAAAAAACAAACACTGTTGAGCCTGTAAGACAGCATTGGAATAATACATACAATAATATCATCTGTACTTAATACTTATTTATCACATTAAGCATTATTTTTTCCTGAACTCTTAGAGTCCACTTTTTAAATATCAATTTTCCCTAAGAATGAACTTATATAAACTCAGAGATTTAGAGACCTGTGTTGGAAAATATTTTTGCTGCTAACTTTTTATAACACAGCAAAGATACTGTGATTGGAAAGTCCCTCTTGCCATCCGTTGACAAGCATTTAAGTGTTAACGTTATGAGTAAGGGGATTTTCCCTTTTGGATTTCCAAGCTAAAGAGTCCTTTTTCAAAGCCAGACCTGTAATCCATTCACCTTTGGCTTGCAAACATACCACAACTCCTGTGTTAAATCTTCAAATACCTACAGCAACTCCTTTAAATTATGTTCAAAGGAAAATGATAAACATCTAGTTTGTCAATTCGACCACATCCGTGCAGTCTTTAAAGTCAAGCTTGTCATTTTCACAGGAAATGAAAAAAAAATTTGTTAAAATACAGGTATCAGGCATTAGTTAATTTTTTCACCAGAGAAGTAAGTGGGAGTTAATATGTACAAAAGTTGATTGCTGCTCTTGGCGCTAGTTAACTTTTATGAAGAATCACATGTGCTTAACATAATGAAAGGCTTCTTAATTTTCTGCAGTTCATATGCTCCATAGTTGCTGATTTCAACAGCGATTCTCTTCTGATGTAGTCTGTACTTTGTTAAGATGACTGCCTTATAAGGTTTGTTAATTTTAAATTTTCATTTGTAGGGCATTTATATACATTTTCCTGTATAAATTTTACTCCTTATAAGCCTGATAATCCAAATATTTGATAAAAATTCAAAAAATGTTCTTTTTTTTCAGAGCTAATGGGCATATTCCTTGTGTATCAAATCTAGACAAATAAAATATTCAGTGATCTGGTTTCCTAATTAGATCACACGTTAAAGTGGGATGTGTTTAAAGCAAACCGAAGTAAAACCAAAGGATTACGGTTTTCTCAGGGTATATGCCCAGTAGTGGGACTGCTGAGTCATATTATAGTTTTATTTTAGTTGTTTAAGGAACCTCCAGAGTGGTTGTATCAATTTACATTCTCACCAATAGTGCAAGAGGGTTTCCTTTTCTCCACACCCTCTCCAGCATTTATTGTTTTTGATGGTTTTTTGATGATGACCATCCTGACTAGTGTGAGGGCCATTTGTAGCGATATGGACGATCCTAGATTCTGTCATACAGATTGAAGTAAGTCAGAAAGAGAAAAAGCAATTACCACATATTAACACATGCGTGTGGACTCTAGAAGAATGGTACTGATGCACCTATTTGCAGGGCAGGAATAGAGAGGCAGGCGTGGAGGACATACTTGTGGAGATGGTGGGGGAAGGAGAGAGTGGGACAAATTGAGAGGGTAGCATTGACATTTGCAATGTCAATTACACCTTGACTACCATGTGCAAAAGAGATAGCTGGTGGGAAGCTCTTTTGTACAAGGAGCTCAGCTTGTTGCTCTGTGATGGTCTAGGCAGGTGGGATGGGGGAGGTTGGAGGAAGGCTCAAGAGGGAAGGAATATGTGTATATGTATAACTCATTCGTCTTGTAGAGCAGACACTAAAAAATTTGCAAAGCAATTATATTCCAATTAAGAAATGAAAAGGAAAGATTGTTGTTGTTCAATAGCTGTTATGTCCGATTCTTTGTGACCCCATGCAACTGTAGCATACTAGTCTCCTCTGTCCTCCACTAACTCTCAGAGTTTGCTCAAATTTATAACCATTGAGTCGGTGATGCTATCTAACCATCTCATCCTCTGCTGCCCTCTTCTCCTTCTGTCTTCAATCTTTCTGAGCTTGAGGGTATTTTCAAATCAGCCAGCTCTTCGCATCAGGTGGCCAAAGTGTTGGAGCTTCAGCTTCACCAGCAGTCCTTCCAATGAATATTCAGGGTTGATTTCTTTAGGACTGACAGCTTTGATCTCCTTGCTGTCTCGGGACTCTCAGGAGTCTTCTCTGGTATCACAGTTCAAAAGTGTCAATTCTTCAGCACTCAAGCTTCTTTTTGGTCCAACTCTAACATCTGTACATGACTACTGGAAAAGGCATCGTTTCCGCTCTCTAGATTTGTCATAGCTTTCCTTCCAAGGAGCAAGTGTCTTTAAATTTCATGGCTGCAGTCACCATCCTCAGTGATTTTGGAGCCCAAAAAAATAAAATCTGTCACTGCTTCCACTTTTCCCCTTTCTATTCGCCATGAAGGAAGAGACTAGATGCTATGATCTTAGTTTTTTGAATGTTCACTTTTAAGCCAGCCTTTTCACTCTCCTCTTTCACCTTCATCAAGAGGCTCTTTAGTTCCTCTTTACTTTCTGTCATTAGAGTGGTGATAAGCAAAGATATGAGTTGTTTTACATCCCTCTTGGCTAGTCATGCTTCTGGCTTATAAGTAGGATTTGGGGAATTTCCCTTTTGTTGGAGTGTTAAGAAGAAGAGATCATATTTTTTGCTCAATGATAAAATTTACAAATAGTGACGAAGCTTAAACAGTAGTATCATTAGAGGAAAGTGTATCTATCATATCACGAATATTATAATGATGACATTGTTTTGTGCTTTCTGAAAATTCAAGCTTGAAGTTAAGAGCACTTCAGTAAATAATATCCAACGTCCAACTCAGAAGACTGATTTCTCAGATTTCTTCTAGTGGGTCTCTGTTTGGTAACTTGAGGATCAAGCAGTCTAAGACTTTTGTAAGCTAGGTTCATAGATATTTCTTTGTTAATATATAGTGAAAGTCACTCAGTTGTGTCTGACTCTTGTGACCTCATGAACTGGGGCCTGCCAGGCTCCTCTGTCCATGAGTTACTGGAGACATTTGGGAGGTCCCAATTACTGAACTTTCACACAGTTTAAATTGTAAGCCATTGCTAGACTTACTTCCGTCTATCTCAGCTTGCAACTTGTCTGTTTTGTGTCTGACTTAACCTCTTTTAGTGCCTTGCTGAAAGGGGTAACCAACATAGTTATCCAAGAGCAACAAGCTATTATATGTAGAATATGACTCTCAGGTTATTACAGACCACAGTTTTAGCAGATGCTATCCTGTATCATGCCAGGAGTCACCAGCTTTCCAGGCAGCTATATCTATTTTCTCATTTTCCATCATTTAACTTAGCATAAATGCATATATTTTTATGTAGCTTCTCACATCTGTTAACCAATTTCTTTAGTAGAGAGGGGATAGGCTAAGCTTCCACAGAAGGGAAACTTTAAAATACAGTGGGTCACAGGGAGCTCACCTTGGTGCTGTGATGACCCAGAGGTGTGGAATGGGTGGATGGGTGCAAGGCAGGTTCAAGAGGGAGGAGATATGCGTACTTACAGCTGATTCACGTTGTTGTATAGCAGAAACTACCGCAACATTGTAAAGCAAGTATCCTCCGATTAAAACTTTTAAAAAATTCAGTGGGCTGGTCAAACAAGTTGGAAGCTTATTTCTTTCTCCTATAGGAATATACTTGATCCACTCATATCCTGTTTAAGAAAACTAACTCAGATGACCAAATCCAGCTATATACTTGGGTTTGGAAACTTGGACATGTTCTAGTTGAGCATCCATGTCCCCAAGTAAAACTTGGAAGATTCGATTAGGAAAAGAGAGAAGGGAAGAAAGAACACAGAGACAGTGAGTTGTCCCTGCTGTACAAGGTCCAGTATTCTATCTGTCCATGTTTTCCTCTAGGATAGCCATCCTGTTTCCAGGGTTCTTGAGCTTGGAGGGAAACTTTCATAAGTACATATTGCTGTAGCTTTAACATTACTTCAAATAATTACAATATACACATGATTTGGTAAGTGTCAATAATTTTATTGGAACAATCAGTCCTTTAATAGAGCTTACTAAAGTATAATTCCAAACAATTTCAAGTTTCTTCTGTGCACCTTAACTAGACAATGCTGAACAAAATAGATGATTATGGATAATTAATGAAGGTTGGCAGAATACTATCAGGCTCGGGAAAGTCAACTCATGGCAATAGTATTTCATTTAATAAACTAATTTTCTGTTTGATAGATAGGGGGCCTTTTTCACTCCACATATAGGTGTATATAGTGTATATCTACTTACAGAATCATTGAAAAACTATGTGTAAATGACTTTTTAAAAATATATTTTATTTCCTATAGTATCAACTTAATTGGTGGGTTTAATTACCAAATGCGTTTCTTTATAAATGATATTACCTCATTATTGACCAGAGATGCGTTCATGCATCTTTTGTTTCCTGAACATTATTGACCAGAGATGTTTCAGTTTCACTTACATAACAAATTGCTTGCCACCGGCATTAATTTCTGTGAAAATCCCCCAGTCAATAACATGTCACCAGTCCTTGGATGCATTGTCGTTAGTGGGAAACTTTGCTTGTATCTCAAATGCAGGAAGAACATTCTTCGTTTCTTAGATGCCGAACGAGACGTCTCCGTGGTCAAGAGCAGCTTTAAGCCTGGTGACGTCATACACTACGTGCTGGACAGGCGTCGGACACTAAACATTTCTCAGGACCTGCACAGCCTCCTGCCTGAAGTTTCACCAATGAAAAACCGCAGGTTTAAGACTTGCGCTGTTGTTGGAAACTCGGGCATTCTGCTGGACAGTGAGTGTGGAAAAGAGATCGACAGTCACAATTTTGTAATAAGGTGAGTTTTCTTCTGTTGCTAAAATGTGTAATTTCTTCAAAGACCGTTTACTTAGGACTAGAACGCTGGCAGAAGTATGTAAATCTAATATTAATAAAGAATTACTGAAAGCTAAACCTAGCATTCATCGACAGTATCTTTATCTGTGTAGTATCCAAATTTACTTACCCTGAAATGTCAAATTAAAATTATTGTATCACTGACAGAAAAGGTGATCTTGTAGCAATAATTCACACCAGCTTGGGTTTTTTTTTTTTTTTTTTTGCCAAATGATAATTATATTACATATAATACATAGAAAAACTATTTGCTAATAGATGTAATTACTTGTTATAATTTAATTTATTTAATTGTTTATTTTTATTACTGAATAGTTCTTCTGTGTATAATTTATAATATAATTATTCTTTTCTATTAGTGAATGAATTAATTCACTTAATTGCATTTATAAGCCATTTATATTCAATAAATTATTTTACTTATTCACAAAATTATGAACATTACTCTGCAATGATATAACAGATGTAACTTAATTTTACTGTTTTAATAATGATTATTTAGCATATTCTAGGCATATACTGTAGCAAATTTATATTTGATACCTTGGGCCAAATTGATTTCATCACTTTTTATATGTAGTATTTGTGAATGTTAGTATATTTTGATTTTTTAGTTTTCTCATGGAATTAAACATAGCTATTTGTTTTTCATTGATGTTCAACAGATATTTGATGAATCATGTGTTTGGTTAGCTTTTGATTAACTGAAAGAAAGACAACCACAGACTTAGGATTATAATAATGACATAGATATTAATTTGCATTTTTTAATTCTGTTATCATTTTTGAGTAGAGTTGTTGGTTTTTTATTTCTTCATAAATACTTGCTAAATAAATGAAACATGTATATTGAAATATGAAATACGGCAATATAAAGATAGATAGGAAAGTATGCTGATTTGCCGTGTTGACAAATAGCTTGAAGTCTTGAAGCTATGCAGGAATCCTGCTTGTGGTAGTATAGATCTTGAAAAAAAATTTTTTTTGAACTATGGTATTAAAAATAAATATAATAAATATTAATATAAAGTAGGCCACAGGTTTTTTATAAAGAAATAATAGCCATGAAAAATCATAAGAGAACACTCAGGGAATACAATTCATAACAATGAATATTGCTACGAACATTTTGTATAACTATCTTACTTTGCTCAGTCACATGAAGTGTTAGTGATTGATTTGACATCAGTTGACCCTTTAAAACCCTGAGCTTTTAAATCAATTGAACTGAGAGCGCAAAACCCTGTGAAAATGTAGGTATACAAACAAAATTGTGTCCAAAGAGGAGACAAATTGTTTGATGAGGGAATGATGGTGGAAATGGAAGCAATGAGCTTAAGACATTGAAGTCTGTATGAAGTATGGTTGGGAAGAAACAGTAAGGCTTCTAGAATTTCTGAAGAGATTAAAATCAGAGCTCAGATAAAATGAGGAAGAAAAGATTTTAGAGTATAGTAGAAATTTCAGAAAGTAGATAATTTGTAAAGATGATTAATACTGGAGGGATACAGGATTCGAATGTGTCCTGCATCCTTATTAATAAGGACTGACTCTTTATTCCTACATCTCTTTAAACTTCAGCATTGAGACCTACATAATGCACTGGGTTCAACCTCACCTCTAACTCTGAAATTAAGATTGTAATGTCAGCTAACACCTCAACCAGAGCACATAATTGTCTCTTCTTTTTTGTGGTGAGAATAATTAAGATCTTGTATTTTAGCCACTTTGAAGTGGGTAGTGCGGTGTGGTGACTATAGTCACTGGGCTGAATTAGATCTCTTGAACGTACATGTTTGTTGCAGGTCACTCACTAACGTTTGAGGGTTCCCCAGGTGCCACTGATGGTAAAGAACCTGCCTGTCAATGCAGGAGACATAAGAGATGTGGGTTCAATTCCTGGGTCAGAAAGATCCCCTAAGGGAAGAAATGGCAGCGCACTCCATTCTTCTTGCCTGGAGAGTCCCTTGGACAGAGAAGCCTGGTGGGCTACAGTCCATGGGCTCGCAAAGAGTTGGACGTGACTGAGCGGCTTAAGACACCGATGTTTGAGCATTTGCAATTGTAGAGTGTCTTGGAGCTATGATTATTTTAAAAGCTTATTAACAAGAACACTATATAGTGGTCAATCCTTAGTGTCCCTAAGTGTGTTATGGTCTTACCAAGAAGTATAAAACACTGAGGATAAGCATTTCAATGAAGGCATAAAATTATTGCCATAATTACTTTTTTTTTTTTTTGCTCCTATTTTACTAGTTTCTGAAACTAGAAGCTGGAATGTTCTACATTAAAATATGTACTAGGAAAGTGTAGCCTACGGATGGGTTTCTGATTTTCCAAGAAAAATTGCGGCAAGAATACATTTAACATTAGAAACAGGTAATCCCTTCAGCGAAACCTGTTTTTTTGGTCATAATATCTAGTTTGGAAGCCCATTCCTCTGAGTCTCTTGGACACAAGAGACTTCAGTGACACATTGTTATACCAGACCTCCACCCTTCCTAAAACTCTAATCTTCCCCCTGGCATGTGGCTAGTCATCTGTGTGCATCTTCCTTCCCCAGGTGTATGTGACCTCGTTAGTGTACAAGTGTCTGTTCTGCTCTAGAACAGCAGAAGGGATTTTTGCTTTAAAACTCAATCGAAACACCATTCCTTGAAACATTAATAGTTTGCCATCCAGGTCAAACTGGTTAAAGTCACAAATTTTAGCAACAATTTTTAAAAATCTTCCAAATTTCCCATCTTCCCAGAGCTATATGGTGTGTACGTGCATTTGCTTAGGTATATAGTTTTAATTGGTTGTTTGCCTGTATCGCCTATTGCTCCCAGTTTGTTTGTTTCTCTTTTCTTCTTGTTAGATAATAAGTTTGTTATGGGAGAGACAACTTATGTCTGAGCTCTTACCAAGGACACTGTTAGTTCAGTGACCCCTCAAGGATCAGATTCACCCTGGTGTTATGTTCAATTTGACCTCTGACATGAAGCAAAGCATTCTTTTTAGATAAAATATTCATTCAACATTAGATTTCAAACTTTATCTGTATTTTTTTGAAGGTGCTTTAGAGAAATGCTGTCTTCTTTGTTTAATGATATACAGAATGCATTATTACATGCAAACAGGAATCTCTTGCTCCAAGCAGTTGTCCTGTTGAGAAGGAGAGCAAGGTGCATGGCATAACTGGCCTATGAAGTGTATCGGTATTTTGGGAGAATGTTATTTTTAATGTCCCACAATATTTTTAAATAAGCTGCTGAAAACTGCTCATGTTAAGTGCCTGCACGTGTAGTGATAGCTGTGCACAAGAATTGACACACACACACACACACACACATTGTCGTGCATTTCTTCTCTTAGAAGAGATACTCCCTCAGGGGCTATTTGTATTAGAAGTTAATCAATTAAATTAAATGCTGGGTTTGCAGGGATGTTACACAAAATGGGAGTTCGATCAATATCAGGATACTTAAAGGGGAAAAAATGAGGGTCAGAAAAATCGAAACCTTCCTCTAATTCTCTAATTACTAAATATTGAACTGGTTTGTAAAATCTAGGTTTTACGTGTATCTAAAAAACAGAAAAATGGGCATAAGAGAAATATTTTTATTTCTTAATAAAAATGCCTAAAATCATAATTCAAATATTAGCACTATGTCCACGTGTGCTACCCTTAAGACCCCTAATCTGTAATTCCTCAATCGGTGAGTACCGTGCTGCAAGAAGGAGGCCAGGACAGAGCACAGGTGGGCAGTCACTCACTCAAATTGAAAATACCTCGCTTTTCTGGACTTGAAATCCTGTCTGAAAGGGAAAGTTCATTAAGGATGATAAAGTTCTTGTGATGTTAAAGATCTTGAAATATAGCTCCAGAGAAGCAAAAATTCAATTTAATCTAGCACCAGTGTGTCAGATATAAACCTTCTCTCACCTCGTAAGCATTAGAAACATTGTCCCATTGATGTTAAATTCTCTATTTTATATCTGGATGGCCTGACATGCTAAATATTGGAAAGAAAGAGAGAGAAAATCAATGCTTCAAAGGAAGACTATTACCCAACATAGAGTCCAGGATTTCAAGCAGAATTCATTGTCTGTGATGCTGGATAAAGTTGTATACCTTTCTATACTTTAGTTTTCTAATTTAGAAACTGATATTATTGTATGAACTGTTTCTCTATTCCTGGAGTGTTACACCTAGAGTGATGAATTGTCACTACACAATGTCAGTGCTAAATTTACCCTATATACTCATCTAAAGGTATGCTGTAAAATTTCAAGAATTTAGAGTTTGGAAGACATGCATCATTTATGTATCAGATTAAGTAAAAGAAAACAGAAGTTCCCTTCATGCAGTCTGTTTAAAAGAATCTTTAAATCCTTTCCTGGGTCTTTTTTTTTCTTCTTTGCTTTGTGTTAGGTATAAAGTTATTTCAACAGTTCATATCTTAGACTAAAGAATATACCTCTTTAGTGGTCAAAGTTGGATTTTGCAAAATGATATTTAAACTGCTTTTCAATTGTCCTGCAGTTTTTGAATGTTTTCTCATTTTTTGGATGCTTTAGTCCAGTGTATATTTACAAAAAAAAAAGTACATTATAATATTTGTATTGTCTATACTCAAGAATTTCATAGACTTAACAAGAGTAGTTGTCTTCTCTTTTTTTTCTGCCACTTTATTCTTTTAACTGAAGGATAATGGCTTTACAGAATTGTGTGGTTTTCTGTCATACATCAGCAAGAATCAGCCATAGGTAGGCCCATATCCCCTCCCTCCCGAACCTTCCTCCCATCTCTCTCCCCATACCACCACCATGAGTGGTTTTTCTAATGAGAACCAGAAAAGTAAGGTATTTCCTAAAACTAACCCTGAAAGGTGCTGAAAGACCATCTTCCCTGGTCCTTCTCTACCCCCCATCGTGGTGTGGAAGTGATCGTGCATTCTTTCCATTTTCTGGGCGTGTGTGGATGGTAGGAAATGGCAAGCATCTGCCAGGGCAGGTTCTTCATAGAAGGACAGCGTCCAGCCTCATCTAAAGTAAACTGAGCCCGCAGTATGCTCTTTGATGCCATATGGGGGACACTGAAGTGAAGTCAAGTGAAAGTCGCTCAGTCGTGTCTGACTCTTTGCGACCCCACGGACTATACTGTCCATGGAATTCTCCAGGCCAGGATACTGGAGTGGGTAGTCTTCCAGGGGATCTTCCCAACCCAGGGATCGAACCCAGGTCTCCCGCATTGCAGGCGGATTCTTTACCGGCTGAGCCACAGGGAAGCCCGGAGGACACTGAGGGAGGAGTTAGTAACAGTTATAGTTCGCAGCTGACGCATTTTAACCATCAGCTGCCACTCCTGTCTCCACGCTGTGCTTACACAGAGATGCTAGAAGCAGTGAGTAAGACTTAAGTGATTCGGACATGGTTAGCTAAGAGCCGCAAAACACTTTGTGGTGGTGTTCTGGCTGCTTGGGATTTCAGTTCGTTCTGTTTATTGATTGCCCTCTTTCCACCTTTCATTTACCCATTCTGTCTTGTCCCCGTCTTCCTCTCGGATAGACAACTTCGCTCGTCTTTCCTTTGTTAATCATTATTCTCAACTCCTGCCATGTTTGACCAGTTCCTTTCTAATTTCCTTTTCATTAATGTTTTTGTTTCCTAAGAGCACAGGAACAGCAAGGAAAGATCACTTAAAATATCCCTTTAAATGTATACATATTTATATAAAGAAATCTTTGTCATTCAGATTGAGATTCTGAACTAGCAGCCTTGACATCACTTGGAAGCTTGCTGGGAATACAGAATGTCAAAACTTGCAAAAGACCTGCTAAGCCAGAATGTGCATTTGATCACCGTGCCTTGGTGCTTCTTCTGTACATTAAAGTTTGCTATGTACTAGAATTCTCAATATGGCTAAACAGCATGCTCTACAGAAGCTGGCACTACCCAGTAGTCTGATTTATGTAGCCTGTTATCTTCAAGAACTTAGCACCAAATCTGATACATTGAGGCATGTGCTCTTTATTGAATGAAAGAATTAAGGTAGGACTTGAGAAACTTTTGGTTTGTATTCACATTTTATTGTATTAAATTTATATACTACTGAATTTCAAAGTTAATATGTAAGAAGAGTCATATATAAGGTTATTTATGGTCATTTAAACCTTTACAATTAAAAAGAAAATATAGAAATATGAGTAGTATAATGAAATGTACTAGATGTTGGGAATCAGAAAAGCTGGGCTTCTGACAATTACTAGATTCATTATGTTGTACACCTGAAACTAATATAATATTGTATATCAACTATAATTTAATAAAAAATAAAATGGAAAAATAAAGCCAGAAAATTAATATTGCACAAAATATCTTAATTTCTAAACATTATTATTTCCAGTGTCCAGTGGTGAAGATAATAATAGACCTATAATTTCAAAGTGATTTTCCAAGTATCAGATGGGAAATATAATAAAGACATGTATAAACTGTAAATCTAAACTGATGATGAATGATGTTAAAGCATACCTTGCTTGAGTTAGATGTCATAGTTGAAAGTTAAATTTGTTACTGCATTTTCCAATAGCCATGACCATTGGCTGAAAGTGCAGGTTATCTCTGTCTTTCATAAACAAGAAGTCAGACCTTCCCCAAATTTGTCAGCTTTATCAACCATGTCTACAGTTGATACTGAATAACATATGAGATAATATGAAGACACAAGAACACTACTCAAGGGTGTCTGTAAAATTTGAGTGTATACAATTAGAAATAATTGTAGTGAAGAGATATATTTCTTCAGGAAACCAAATTATAAGGTAAAAATTTTTTACTTTATGATGATCTAGCTTCCTAAGAGAAGGGATGAGATGTTTCACAAAATGAAAAGATGGAAGAACTGACTTACATTGACTGATCCCAATGTATTTTTATAACTCAATCAGTGTTTCTTTCTCCATTGGTAGATAATTTATGGGAAACTTTAAATCATTCTCTTTGACCTTCTATAAATGCTAACTCTTTTATAGCAAAATAGAATCTTTTCTGAGATAAAAAATTATGCTTGCTTTTCCATGTGTTCACAAAAATGGCCTTATTTTTTTTTCCTTCCACTTTCACTGAGAATGTTTGTAATTAACTCAAGTATGTTTTAGCTGCAAACAACTAATTTCTGGTAGTGAATCTGATACAGGCATTAGAAAGATTTTTTTTTAATTCTTATTGATTAAGATAACCACATTATATTTTAGAAATAACAATGTTGATTATTCAGTATGTTATTCATATTTTTGATCTATGAAATTTTATAGTTTTCAAGAAACTACCATTGTTATTTCTATTGATTTAACCATAAAATTCATATTCTAGGTAGAAATCAGAATTTCTATTTAATTCTAATTAGTTATGGTTTTTAAAATTAACTTAAAACTAAATATGGAATTTTTGTGGATTGTGATGTGAGTTGGGCTTCACTGGTGGCGCAGTCGGTAAAGAATCCGTCTGCAATGCAGGAGACCTGGGTTTGATCCCTGAGTTGGAAAGATCCCCTGGAGGAGGGCATTGCAACCCATTCCAGTATTCTTGCCTGGAGAGTCCCCATGGACAGAGGAGCCTGGTGGGCTATAGTCCATGGGATCATGAAGAGTCAGATATGACTAAGTGATTAATAAGCACATGCGATGTGAGATAAGACTCTTTTTTCTTTATAATCATGTGACTGCTTGGATGAAAAGATTTAATCCAGAAGAAAAAAAAAATTAATGAAGTAACAATGAATTGACAAGCTATTTTTAAGTTTTAAAATGCTTATCTCATTTTCTAAAAATGCAGTATTAAATACAGTTTCTTGTCTATCAATCCAACAAGGATATTTAAAATTCTTAATATTCAGCACAAAGTTATGTTGATATTGGGACTCGTATGAAATGCTTTTAAAAATGAAAACTGATACAACTTTTCCAAAACTCAGGTTGACAATGTCCTCCAAGCCTTAAAAATAGTAGATTGCTTTATTTACCATTTCCAGTTCTAGGAATCTACCCAAATGTGGACACCTATTTAAGTATAAATGCATTTTATAACACAGAGCAAGAAAAGGATGAGTAAACCATAGTACATGTGGATGATACGTCATTCAGCACATGAAAAAGGAATCTCAGGCAGAGATGAGTAAGCACGAAGACAATTGCTTTCAGTGGTCTTAGGAGAAGGCGGTGTTTGGGACTCCTCTGCTCTTAGGTTCTTAATGAGACACGCTGTGGAAGGGGAAATGGCAAGGAATGCTGGCCTTAAATCATCAAGGATTGTTTCACATGAAGGTTTCACATGATATCCTATAGTCCAAAAGACGGCCTTGCAGTTTGTTGGTTTATTTATTTGTTCTTGTTGGGGTTTTGTTCTTCCTATTGTAAGCAGGAGAGGAATATAGAGGTAAAGAAGCATCAGCGTATTTGCAAATGAAAAGACCGTGATAATGAATAAATCAAAGATAAGAAAGAAAAAGAGCACTCAGTAAGATACTAGAGGAGGCAGATGTGATGAATTACAAATCACAGGACAGAGTAAGATGATAGACTTTGATGGTAAGAGTCATACTAACGTAAAATATGGTGGGGATCATCCTTCCCAGATGCCAGAGAAGCATTAGCAAATGGGCAGCTCACCATTTCATAGATTTTCAAAATATAGCTTCAGTTTTGGGGTTAAAGCATTTGCTACTTGCCTACCAGCGTTCCAAAAACTGAGATCATGGCATCTGGTCCCATCACTTCATGACAAATAGATGGAGGAAAAAGTAGAAGCAGTGATAGATTTTATTTCTTGGACTCCAAAATCACTGCAGATGGTTCCTGCAGCCATGAAATTAAAAGATGTTTGCCCCTTGGAAGAAAAGCTATGTCCAACCTGACAGCATATTAAAAAGCAAAGACATCACTTTGCCAACAAAGGTCCACATAGTCCAAGCTATAGTTTTCCCACTAGTCATGTACAGATGCGAGAGTTGAACCATAAAGAAGGGCTAAGTGCCAAAGAACTGTGGGGTGTGTGCTTTGAACTGTGGTGTTGGAGAAGACTGTTGGGAGTCCCTTGGACCGCAAGGAGATCGAAACAGTTAGTCCTAAAGGAAATCAACCCTGATTACTCATTTGAAGGACTGATGTTGAGCTGAAGCTCCAATACTTTGGCCGCCTGATGCAAAGAACCAACTCATTCGAAAAGACCCTTATGCTGGGAAAGATCGAAGGCAAAAGGAGAAGATGGCAACAGAGGATGAGAAAATACTGAAAATAGTCTAAATATGGAGATAATGAGAGGTAAAGTAAGAGAGTGATAGTGGGGATACATGGTAGAAGGCAGTTTAAGAAAACCAAAGAATATATGAATTGTATAATTTATGACTCAATGGACGTGAATTTGAGCGAACTCTGGGAGACAGTCAAGGACAGAAGCCTGGCCTGTGGCTTAGAGTCTGTTACATGGGGTTACATGGGGCCACAAAGAGTCCAATATGACTTAGAGAATGAATAACAACAAATAATTCATGGAAAGGGCAAGTAATAGTGAGCATGAATATGCCATGTTTTAAAACATAACATATTTTTGGATGGCAGAAAATGGATCTTGAATAATCCAAATTGGTTTCCACTGGTTCCTCTGAGAAAGTTAGGCTTAGGTTCAGTTCAGTTCTCTCGCTCAGTAGTGTCCGACTTTTTACCACCCCATGGACCACAGCACAGCAGGCTTCCCTGTTCATCACCGACTCCCGGAGCTTGTACAAACTCATGTCCATGGAGTCGGTGATGCCATGCAACCATCTCATCCTCTGTCGTCCCCTTCTCCTCCCGCCCTCAGTCTTTCCCAACATCAGGGTCTTTTCTAATGAGACTTAGGTTAACATACCACATTTTCTCATAGATCAGAGAGTCTAAATGACTTTCCTGAGTGTACACAGTAAGTTGAAGAAGGAAACAGTAGAACTTTTTCCTCTAATACTCAGAGTCTAATACTTTATTTTTAAATGAAGATTGGAAACGCTTGTCTTTTTGCATATTTGTTTATTTGCTGGCTGCACAAGCCTTAGTTGTGGCACGTGGGGTCTTCAGTCTTCGCTGCAGCGTGCAGGTCTTTAGATTACAGCATGCAGACCTTTGGTTGTGGCATGAGGGATTTAGTTTGCTGACCAAGGTTTGACCCCAGACCCCCCTGCACTGGGAGCGCAGTCTTAGCCACTGGACCCCCAGTAAGTCCCTGAAAATGTTTATCTTTTTAAATTAGAAATAGTAGTGTTGCACTAGAGTGTGAAGTTTTTGGTTGCATGTTTATTCTGAAATGTGGAGACCAGTGAGAAATTATCTTAATGAGGGTATATTTCAAATTTTGATGACTTAACATGAAAAGCAGAAGAGGGAAGGCCATTTTTAATGTCTGACATTTCCTCGAGGCACCAGCAATTCCTCAAAGGCTGGGCTAACAAAGCAAATTGAACAACAAATAAAATCACACATGCAAGAACTATGTGGATGGTAGCTATATATGGCGATCATTTCGAAATATGTACAAGTATAAAATAACCATGTGTGCCTTAAACATATACAATGCTATATGTCAATTATGTCTCACTTCCCTGGTGGCTCAGCTGGTAAAGCATCTGCCTACAATGCGGGAGACCCGGGTTCAGTCCCTGAGTTGGGAGGATCCTCTGGAGAAGGAAATGGCAACCCACTCCAGTACTCTTGCCTGGAAAATCCCATGGACGGAGAAGCGTGGTAGGCTACAGTCCATGAGGTCGCAAAGTGTCAGACACGACTGAGAGAGACACTTCACTTCAATGCTACAAAAAAAAGCAAAAAAGCTTAAATAAACACCAAAGCAACCTTATAAGGTTTAGCATTTTCTCCAGTTGTGGTCTGTGGATCATCCAATGAGAATTCTTTTCTTTTACTAAGCACTTGCTGTGCCAAAAAAAATGTCAAAATATTCTAGAGACAGATCATAGAGGAGGAGACTCATGACCTTTTCTCTCAGATAATCAGATGTGATAAGCCCTTAAATAAGATAAATCTGGTTTCAAGCTCCATCTTTTCCATCCAATTTATTTTCAGTTTTCTAAACCCCAGTTTCTTTATATGTAATATGATGAAAATAATCTCTTTCTTCCCTTTTTCTGTGGGTATAGATAATATGTGTGAAATTGTCTAGAATAAATCCAAATACACATCAGCTATTCAATAAATGTAGATCTTCCTTCCTTTTGATGGTATTAGCATTAACATATTGGTGGGATACTCATGGTGGTAAAATTATATCTGTGACCCAGGTACACAGAAGATGTAAATATTTGTGCTTAAACGGTTGTTGTTGCTCAGCAGTACGTATTCTCTCATGAAGTGCAGTTAAAATAATACTCATCAGAGAGTTCAGAAACTTGGATCCCCTGGCTGGCATTGCCTCTAAATATAGCCGTGTGACTTTGAACAAATACTGTAAACCATTTGGGGCTTCAGTTTCCTAATATGCCAAATCTAGCCATTGAACTAGATGGACTCATAAATTCCTTTCTGGCTCTAAAAGTCTGTGACTATCTTCTTATGATTCAGTAGACAGCTTTGGAATAGAGCCTGTCAACTTGCATTGTGGTTTGAATTTTTTCCCTTCTGGTTGTCATGTTCTATGAATAAATTTCCTTCTTATCAATCAACTTGTATAAATAGCATTCTCTGCTTAATACTGTGTATCCTCTAATCTGGTTTTCTGTTTCCTCTGGGCCAGGAGTATTGCCTTGTCTCCTGATATATGCGAGCCAATGTTAAGACCTAAAATCAGGGGAAGGGTTTTACTTCTCAGACAAAGAAAAATAAGACTAAGTTTTTGTTTGTTTCTTTTAAATTTTGATTGAAATAGAGTTGATTTACAGTGCTGTGTTAATTTCAGGTGTATAGCGAAGTGGTTCAACTTTACATACATAAACCTTTCCCTGTTGATAACTAAGTACTGTGCTTAGTCGCTCACTCGTGTCTGACACTTTGCTATTCCATGGACTGTAGCCCTCCGTAAGTTTGTTATTTATGGATCAAGACTAAGTTTTAATGATTTATACAGATTATTCTAAGTGTGATGAGGTCGGGGCCTTGGGAAGTCACCATATGTACAAAATACATGAGGAACTGGTGAATAAAAGTACTATCAAAAGAGAGAGAAATTGTTTCACAGCAGTATCACTTAGTACAGTTTTGGGAAAGGACCCTGACATTTTTCTAGGAGATAAGACCTCCCACTTCTCATATATACTTCACTCAGTTCAGTTCAGTCGCTCAGTCGTGTCCAGCTCCTAACCACCCCATGGACTGCCGGGCCTCCCTGTCTGTCACCAACTCCTGGAGTCACTCAAACTCACATCCATGGAATCGGTGATGCCATCCAACCACCTTATCCTCTGTCATCCCCTTCTCCTCCCACCTTCAGTCTTTCCCAACATTAGGGTCTTTACAAATGAGTCCGTTTTTTGCATCAGGTGGCCAAAGTATTAGAGTTTCAGCTTCAACATCAGTCCTTCTAATGAACACCCAGGACTGATCTCCTTTAGGATGGACTGATTGCATCTCCTTGCAGTCCAAGGGACTCTCAAGAGTCTTCAACACCACAGTTCAAAAGCATCAATTCTTTGGCGCTCAGCTTTCTTTATAGTCCAACTCTCACATCCATACATGACCACTGGAAAAACCATAGCTTTGACTAGGTGGACCTTTGTTGGCAAAGTAATGTCTCTGCCTTTTCATATGCTGCCCAGGTTGGTCGCAACTTGTTTTCCAAGGATCAAGCGTCTTTTAATTTCATGGCTGCAGTCACCATCTGCAGTGATTTTGGAGCCCAGAAAAATAAAGTCAGCCACTGTTTCCACTGTTTCCCCATCTATTTGCCATGAAGTGATGGGACCAGATGTCATGATTTTAGTTTTCTGAATGTTGAGCTTTAAGCCAACTTTTTCACTCTCCTCTTTCACTTTCATCAAGAGGTTTTTTAGTTCCTCTTCACTTTCTGCCGTAAGGATAGTGTCATCTGCATATCTGAGGTTATTGATATTTCTCCCGGCAATCTTCATTCCAGCTTGTGCTTCCTCCAGCCCAGCGTTTCTCATGATGTACTCTGCATAGAAGTTAAATAAGCAGGGTGACAATATACAGCCTTGACGTACTCCTTTCCCTCTTTGGAACCAGTCTGTTGTTCCATGTCCTGTTCTATGTGTTGTTTCTTTACCTGCACACAGATTTCTCAGGAGGCAGGTCAGGTGGTATGGTATTCCCATCTCTTTCAGAATTTCCCATCTATTTCACTGGCATCCACCAAGATTCTTGGAACTACAGCTTGATTTATGCCATTAATGGAATCTTTTTTCAGAATATTAGAATTCAATTTGGTACCAAATGTTTATAGTGATGGTCTTATGGGAAGATTTGCAAGTGTCCTATATTTGAAAAGTAATTTGGCTTCTGTTCTTGTTAGTGTTTGTGTGTGTGCATGTTTTTCCATGTAGTGAATACCAATACTATTTTTAAATTGGAAATGAGAACAATTTTAACTTTGAAAATTATCTTAAAAACCTGAGTTATAGATAAGATGAGTGATAAACAGGGGCTTAGGACATTTGGGGTCATGTTATAGCTCTATCACTACCTGAGAAATCTGGAAATGTTTCTTTAAACAAATACATAAAGCTGCAACTTATAGATTTTGTAGCCTGTTGCTTTTAGTATGTTGTCTTTAGTGCCAAGTGTAGTGTGTGGGGGCAGGGAGAAAATGAATATGTATTTTAGACAATGACAATCATTTGCATGCAGTATTGTGCAGTAAGTTTTGGATTCATAATGTTTTAGATACAAAGTTGGATTTAAATCCCAACTCTGAAGGTTCATAAACTGAAATGATTTTCTTCATTTGTAGAATATGATTACTTACTTATACTTAATTATTTGGATGTTCTGTAAGTTTGAATAACAGATATGTATAGTATCTGGCATAAGGTAGAATATGATAGCTCTTATTATGTTTAGTGAATTATATAAATGATCAGACTGAACAATGTCAAGAGCATGGTGATCCTATGAAGAGTTGAGAGGGACTTTTCTATTGTGATTAATAATTGTTTAGAAAAGAAGTCCAGAGTTAGGGTCCACAATTATTTTGTAAGTACGGAAATCACATTTGGCACAAATATATGTCTCCTAAATAACAAGAAGCATTTACTTGAAGTTTTAAATGGAAGCAGTGACTCCATTAATTTGTAGTCATATCAGCAAGTATTTCTTCATTCAACTAATAATTATCAAGCAGCCACTAGATGACAAGATCTGAGGGATTTCAGTCGGTATTTGGGATATAGGGATAAATTACATGGTCTATTCTGTTTGAAGTTCACAGTCTGATGGAGGAGACAGTCTGATGGAGAGATGAATAACAAAACAGGACAGTAACAGTAATAATAACAGTAAAAATGAAACTAAGAACATAGCATTGCTGCCAGGTAGACAAAAGGAATTAATTATAAAAATGAGTGAAACTGAGTTTTAAGGCTGTTCAACCTGGGACAGGAAAATAGCCCCCCTTTCCAGGAATGTTGTGTTTGTATGAATATTCTTGCCCCTACTCTTGGCATATACCATCTTATCGAAGGATTGCATGGATATGCTTTTCATGCTTTTTAACTTCAGTGATTGAGATCATTAATAAAAACCCTACTTACCTTGTAAACATATAGATACACATGCCTTGTCCTTCAGTTTATCTTTTCAACTTTCCTAGGCATGATCTTCTGTATGTAACTTAAGAAAGCTATTAACATTTGGAATGTATTGTTTGATTCCTTTAATACAAAGATGTTTCCAGTCCATTCTTTAATTATCTGCTGAGATTTCAGAGTCTTGGGTAATTTTAATGTATAATAGACTTTTAGGCATATCTCAACATTTTATCTGATGTTTAACAAAGAAACAGAACACTGTCTTGGTTAAAGGATAACTCAAAGTATCAGTTATACAAACCACAGACTGAAACTGTGAGACTTTAATAAAAGGGAGAGAGGACCCCACCAGTCAGTGAATGCTAAGCAGCATAGTTTCTTTTCTCCACCTATCATCCCTGTGTATTCTCTTATGGGTACATTTTGACTTGTGAGTGTTTTTAAATATCAGACTGAAAAATTATTATCGGCCTTTAGAACTCCTCTAGCCTTACCTTGCTTGTTTTGAATGATGATGGCTTGGTACATAGAAAACACACGTCACCTAGAATAGGTGCATGAGTGAAACAGATTGCATTTCTTATTGTAATGTAAATAATTCCAGCTAAAAAGGATGATTGTTTTCCAATTTTTGTGTACTTTAGTTAGCATACCTTCTGACGGTTAAACATTTTATCAGCTTCAGAGTTTTCAGCTTAACACCTGTTTATTAGTATGTTTGGTGTTCCTTAATTCACTTTCCCAAACGCACACTGTGTCGGCTTTCTAATGAAACGCCTTTAACGTATTTAACGGAGCAAACATGTTAAAAGTGAAAATTGAAGTGGTTGTACAGAGAATCAGAAGATTTAGTGCAGAGCTCACGAACTGACACCCTTGGGGCACAAACCAAGTGGTAGTTTTGTTTTCTTCGGCATTTATCATCATCAGCCCACGAGAGCCTGTCCCTTTTAAATGGGGAAATAGCCCCGCAAAATTGCCCATTTTTCAGAGTTATGTTAACCTGTGACCCAGAGGCCTGTGAATTTTCAGGGCTTGGTTGAGAGCCTCAGCAGCACTCCTAGAAGACTAAGAGATCAAGTAACCCCTGTAAATAAACAGGTTCTCAATTCACATACACAGGGTAACCGACATCATTATTATTCTTGGCTTAACTAATTGCATTAAAGAAATAGCAACCCTACACAAGCAACTAAATGTAATGGAGTTCCATACGTGATAGAATAAAGATAAGGTAAATGTTTTAGAGCAGTGCGACAGAAGCAGTCGGTTCTGCCAAAGAAAACATGTAAAGCATTGCAATGGATATTAACCTTTGGGTTTTAGGAAAAGATAGGACGTTTTGAGGTTGGAGGCTAGAGTGTCTTAGAGAGGGAATAATTACAGTCAGAGATGTTCATCATAGATAAAGAGACACAGACAGAGAACTACATGGAGTAGTCTGATGCCATTGGGATACAAGACAGGCAAGCATGTAGAGAGAAAATTCTGGAAAGTAAGGGTAGGGGCAAGTTATGAAAACCCTTGGACTGATGTCACTGAAGGTTTTTGGTTGGGATAGTATTGTGATCAAATATGCTTATTAATCGGAGAAGGTGATGGCATCCCACTCCAGTACTCTTGTCTGGAAAATCCCATGGACGGAGGAGCCTGGTAGGCTGCAGTCCATGGGGTCGCAAAGAGTCGGATGCCACTGAATGACTTCACTTTCACTTTTCACTTTCACGCATTGGAGAAGGAAATGGCAACCCACTCCAGTGTTCTGTCCTGGAGAATCCCAGGGATGGCGGAGCCTGGTGAACTGCCATCTATGGGGTCACACAGAGCCAGACACGACTGAAGCGACTCAGCAGCAGCAGCAGCATGCTTATTAATAAGATGATACCATCCTTGAAACAGACAGATCAAGATGGAGTCCGGGTTTTATAGAACTGGTTAGAGCAGTGTTTTTCAGTACTGCTTAATAAATATTACAGCAAGAAATACAACTTACATCATGATATCCTCCTCCTGTTGCTTCCCCAGCTACTGTCATTAATGCTACACACATGCAAACCTGAAATAAATTTCCGTAAGATGATGTGCATGGAACACTGTCATGTTCTGTTATAATCCATTTTATTTTCCTTCATCTTTAAAAATAAAAATTGCAGATCAATTCATGATTCATCAGTTGTTATAGCTAAGTAATAATCAATTTGAAAATTATTCCAGTGATAGTTCAAACGCACATGGTGGTGCCTAAGCTTTGAAAATACCGATAAGAATGAAGAAGAGAGAACATACTAAGGAGAGATTTTCTGACATGGATATTTAGGGCTTTGTGATGAACCAGATACGGAAGATAAAAGAACTGTGGAGATCAAGTCCTTTTAGTCAGTCAGAATGTGACTTTCTGCTAAATGGAGATAAAGACCCACTTAGAATAAATATGATGCAATTAATGTGAGATGGCCTTGGCCTGCCTTGTGATATTAGCAAATGAAATATTCATTTTTATCCATGCATGGTATGATACTTTTCTGAATGCTTGGTGAGCCTCAGAATACCTGACTCTTCTGAACATTATATCAACCGTCTTTCCAGGACCATGTGTCAAATAGATTATATATACTAAGTAAGAAATCATCTTTTAATCTTGGATTGTACTTTCAAAACAAATGAAAAGAAAAGTACATTTGTAGTTTAGAATGATATTTGTAGTTTAGAATGACAAGTTTTTGTCTTCTTAAACAAGACAGTTGTGTCAGCATGATATTACTGTGACAAGTTTGCTGGTATCATCACTAAATGTTAGAAAATTCGCGTGTGTTTCCCGCCACCAATGTAACGGTCACGTGGTACTTAGTTTATTAACACTATGAATTGCAAAGATAAAATGTTATCGTTTTTCTGCCTCGGTTTTCTGGCATGGGTGATTAAAGTATCAGCTATAATATTTCATGAATGCTGTTTCTTTCCTTTTAATGTACAGCATAATTTTTAAGACCATAAATTCCATGCTAAATCAGTTTTTCCCTCTGTAGAAAAAATAGTAACTGCTCAGCAACCACTGATAAATGGAGTAGTTCAGTTCCCTGACTAGGACAAGAGGGCTGAAAAATACATCCTAAGAATCTTGCTTGGTTTTCCTTGTCTTAAATATTTCTAGTAATGAATTTTTACCAGAGAAAAGGAATTCCTCAACAGGAATTTTTTTTGCCAGAATTTTTCCTTTATACCCCTTTCAGAAAAGTTAAAATGATCCTTCACTTTTAATTGCAAAGGAAGTGTTTAAAATGCCATATGCATTTTCAAGAAACTTACATGTATAATTCAAATAAATATTAGTCTTGCAACTATATATATTCACTTTGTGAAAAAGAAAACAATCACATGCATGGAAATTCATTTGATTTAAGCACAATATGTTCATTCTTTGGCATCCCTTTCCTTCTCCCCACCAGAAAAAAAAACTAAGTTTTATTGAATAATATCTGTGCAGTTGTAGCAAATTTGCCAAATGGGTGATGCTATTTTGATTTTGACTGAAGTATGGGAATGATGTAAGCTAAGATATTTCTTTGCTATGTGGATCGCTGTCTTCTAGAATGAGTTTGATTTTTTTTTTTTTTCAATTCTGTGATTTCCCTAGAAATACTATGACACTGTTTTCCCACCCTTGCCAGTAATATAAACAAATCTGGGTTTGTGAAAAGAAACCTCTTTTCTACTTAGTCACTTAGTCATTTTCATGATATGTGTCATTTGCATTTATTTCTGTCAACTTGAGGATTTTATTCATTGTTATCAGCAAGCATAGCGCACGATGTGTGTTTTTGTGTTCATCTACCATACTGAAAGTTCAAATCTGCAACATGATGCTTCATCTCCAACTCTTACGCTTTGTCTGCTACATAATATTATACCCCATATACGTCATCTGTTAACCCTAGGCTCCATATTTCAAAAAGTGACATCAATTAGCTATTTAATCCTTTTACTGGCATTTAAAAAAATCCTTTCTTTCAAGAGACCTGAAGTGTAACTATTGTTTCGCTGTGTTAGATATTTAAAACCCCTTTGTTCAATAACTGCTCAATGTTTGGGGAATGTTGTGACTAAGTGGCCTTGTAGAATATGCTTGAGACCAAATGGTAAGGCATTCTCTTCCTTACAGGAGGGTTGGGGGAAAGATGAACATATAGAGAGTTTCACTGATTCTGAAAGAAATCAGTGTGTAAATAGTGTCAATTAAAACTCCTGTCCTGGAGCAATTTTTAAATAGTTATGCTTTTATTTTCTATACACTCTGTCCTTAGACTTGTTTCTTAATCGGCTTTGACCTAGTTCCTCACCCCTAAGTGGAGATAATACCCCTCCTGACCTCAAAGTATTGCAAAAAGTATTGGCTTCAGTTCTACTGACTTCACCTCAGGAAAAGCCAGAGAGGCTGAGAGGTTGCATGTTTCGGCTTCCCCTAGCAGTTTTGAGAGGGTAACCACAAAGCCTAGAACAAAGCCAGGTATTAGAGAGTCAGTGTTCTCTTGACTCTTCAAGCTCAAAAACAGGATGGGAGCAGCTAGGAACCATGTGCTTCCTCTCAGGGCAGAAAAGAAAAGAGGTCGTCTCCCATTTCATTGCCAGTTGACAGATGTGGTTCCAAGGTTATGATGGTTTGAGTTAAGGGATTTCAGTGTTAGTACAGCAAAATACACAGTGAGATTGGCTAACAGAAAAAAGGATGTGTTTGTAAAATTATGTGATTGGAACTTGTCTGAACATTAATGTGAGAAAGAATAAATAAAGATAAGGCTGTGATCCCCTGAGTTGTTATTAACAGCCTCCTGTATCACAGTGCCTGCTGTTTCTCCTCAGTGTCTCAACTGACTAGTTCTCTAGGTAGCACAAGGGTATATAACTCACACTGTGGGATACGTAAACATGTGGCTAATTGAGCATTTTCATATTGCTATTACTAATAATAAATGTCAGGATCATACTTTGGCCAGATTACATCATTGCCAACTAGCACAAAGTGTAACATAGCCCGAAAAAAAGAAAACAATTCTGAGCAATGTGTTGTATTTGCACAATGAACTCTTAAGGCATATCTGTTGAACTTTTGAAAGAGGGACCTCCTAGTTGGTTAGACGACTGTTCAGCCATAACTTAAGGGAAATGCAGAGAATATTGACAAGTCTAAAAGATATGTCTTGCTGGAGAATTAGGTGGTCTTGAGCGATTATGGTGAAATAAACACAGCTTTCCTTAAAAATTAAATGAATTAAAATTAAAATGCATGAAAGAATATTTTATATGGCCGTGAGATAAATGAAAGTGCCTTCAATTCTACATAAAAGGACTGTTGAGAGGGCATCACATCTAGCTTGAGGTCACAGAAGAAATTTCAGAGGTCTAGGGTGGAAATGGAGCTGGCTGCATTCCCAAAGGTTTTTAATCAGTCTTGGAAAATAAACACAAACAAATTGAAAATTGGGCAGCTTTGAATAAGCAGTGAGTTTGGCCACCATACCTAATTCTTAGATATGGTTTCATGTTTATGATATGTCAAAATAGTTGGTCAGTATAAAAATTTGGGGCTTCCCTGGTAGCTCAGATGATAGAGAATCTGTTTGCAATGCATGAGATCAGGGTTCCATCCCTGGGTTGGGAAGATCCTCTGGAAAAGGGAATGGCAACCCACTCCAGTACTCTTGCCTGGGAAATCCCATGGACAGAGGAGCCTGGTGGGCTACAGTCCATGGGGTCGAAAAAGATTTGGACACGACTGAGCATCTAATACACACACACACAAATTTAACTTGGCTGAAGAAGCGGAACTTGAGTGCATTAAATATTCTTATATACTCAGTAGCTTTGACTCACAGAAATCCACCATTTAAAAGTCAGGCACTCTTTAATTTTACAAGATTAAGAATAACGTGAAATAATGATTCATAAATGCTTGCTACCCATTCTGGCTACTTTTGATTATTGTAATTCCTGAGAAGATTTATTAAAAAGGAAGATGAAGAATGTGTGGTTGCAAACCTATTTATAATCTTGCTCAATCAGCACCATTGCTACTAGTAATGCTGTGAAGTTCACAAGTCTCCTGAATTGCTGGAGTACAACACAGCTGGTTGGTTATTTTGGCTTCCTTAATGCTTGCCCTGATTATATCATTCAGCTAATTATATGACTACATATCTAATCCAACCGCAGCAAAGTTAATTTGCTGGCCACATGTGGACATGATATTAATCTTTCCTTAGGCATAGGCACTCCAAACAAAAAGAACAAGCAGGCTTGTGGAGCCCGCATAGTCTAAATGTTACAGTGTGTCCTTCTGTCGGTCTATTTTCAGTACTTCCATTTCCATCCTTCACAAAGCCTGATTGGCTGTGCTTGGGTCATAGAAACTTTACAGCAAAGCTCAGGTGGACTGATGATTCTTTGATCGCCTGATGCCCTTTCGGTTTACATCACAGCCACTTAGCGTTTTTTACCTCCTCAGATAGTTAGTTCCCTCTTGATGACCCCTGTTCTCCAGAAATCTTGTTATTCTGTTAGTTTCCTTTTGTTTCCCAGGTGGAAAGTCCCTGCCTTTCAGCACCCAGCTTTATTGATGACTACCTTAATAACTCTTCAATAACATCTGGCCAGACAGTCCTGTTTCAGAAACTGAGCTGAGGCTGTTCTAAAGAGTGGGTGTTTGCAAACACGGGATGTGAAGGGGCTTTTAAACATGTGATCAGAAAAAGGAATGAAAAGCATAAACTAAGTCATTTTTTTTTCCCTGAAAAGCTAATTCATTGGGATGTTATCTTGGCTGTCTTTAACAGGGTTGGCTCTGATTACTTGTACAATTATAGAGAAAATGACATTTATAGATATTGTTTTTCGTCTGGTAGAATCCTCTGAAAAGGATGGCTCAGGTATCATTACAGCAGAAAGATCTGTCTGAAGCTGTCTCCCCAGACAGGAACATGTTAACTGTCATGCTAGCAAGCGCTGTCTATTTTTTACCTAAGGAAGGGGAAGTGTCTGTACCCGTGTTGTTCAGAAGGTATTTCCACAGTTTCCAAATCCATCTTATAATCAGCTTGGTTAGAATTTTAGACTACTTTTGAAGCTGATGGGGAGTGCATTTTAAGACTTTAAAAATAATCATATCCTTAGTCTTCCGTGAGTTACACTATAAGATGTAGCTGTTCTTTCCCAGGGCAGTCCCATCGCTAGTATTCTTACTGTGAAAGGAATGAGTAATAACTAATCTCCAACAGTGCATGGATCACGGATGGAGACAGATAAATACTCTATCACATAATCTAGTGGGTATAATTAAAGTTATATGACTTGAGATTATTTCTAAATAATATGACGTGTTAACTTTGTTTTCTCTCAGTAGCTCAGCCTAGATAACAGAGACTCTGCTTAATTGTTTGAGATGAAAGATATTGGTTGTGTTAGGTAAGTGTTGTCAGAGATCTGGGAAGTAATCAGATATATTAATTAAGAGAGATAAGGAACGATATTAAGCCAATAATTTTAATAGAACACACACTTTACTTTCTAATTAAATTTAACTGGTTTGAGAATTTAATTAATGTGGAGAAATGCAGCAGGTAGAGAAATGTGAGAAACTCGCATAATGCAGTCAAACCTGCAAAAATGCAGCAAGAGGAAATTAATTTATCTTCCCTTCACTTGAAAGGCTGATGTAAACAACCAAAAAGAAAAGAAAAAAAATCTGTGCGTGTGAGAGTGTGTTTTCATGAATGTATAGGTTCAAATTATTTTTTTTTCCAAATAGCAAACTCTTGTTTGTTAAAAATCTAATTTTTCACTGATCAACCAATTAAAATGTGCCTTTTTTTTTTTTTAGCAAGTTAAACTATTGTACAATTTAAAACCTGTTTTTTAAGTTTCATCAAATCCAGAACTCTTTGTGACAGAATCGAAGTATCACAAGTGGAAGACAAATTCCAGGTGCTTTCCAAAGCTTTCTTAAAATGCAAAAATCAGGTTACAAGAGTAGAATCAGAATCAGGTACTTTGTGAGGCCCAGGAGCTCGGGTAGTGAGAACAGGGGTCCTCCTCCACAAAGGGCTCATGTCTGATTAGTAGGGAAGACAGGCATTTTGAGGATGTCCTCAAAAGGGACAGAAAGATATCTGATCCCTTGGTAGAGGATTTTTCTCTGGTAACATCTCAAAAAGGCATATTAAATGCAGTAACTCCATTTTCTTACTTTTCCTCCCCATTTAGGCCTAGGGAAAGCAGTTACAAATAGGTTTGTGGAAAATGTTGCAAGGAGTTATATTTTTCCCTTAACCTCAGGGTACCGAAAAGCCATCTCCACTTACATATGTTTAGAAACTTGTTGAAGTGACTTAACCTTGACAAGTGGTGCAGGTTAGACTATCAGGTCAAGTGTATTTTACTTACTTTTGAACAACATGTGGCTTAGACTGCCTACTTCCTGGCAGAGCTCTTATGAATTTACCATCATAAATTCCCTTATTAGGAATTCATATCATATGGTTTTATGAAGATAATAGCAGTGAGTATTATTCAACAACAGGTTGTGTTAGTATAAATGACAATTTGAGCCCCATTGTAATCCTTATTGAAGACAGTACTGTATTCCTGAAAGTGTGTTGACTTGCTGAAAATGTAATTTTACCAGGCAGATTATGTTTTTTTCCCTACCTGGTTAAAAAAACCTAAAAAACAAAAAACATGCTCATTCCGCTTTTTCTTTTCATGAATGCTATTTTATAAGTGAATGCTTCATACTTACTTTTAATTTATCCATTAATTTTTTCCCTCTTCAGGTGTAATCTAGCCCCTGTGGTGGAGTTTGCTGCAGATGTGGGAACTAAATCAGATTTTATTACCATGAATCCATCAGTTGTACAAAGAGCATTTGGAGGCTTTCGGAATGAGAGTGACAGAGAAAAATTTGTGCATAGACTTTCCATGCTGAATGACAGTGTCCTTTGGATCCCTGCTTTCATGGTCAAAGGAGGAGAGAAGCACGTGGAGTGGGTTAATGCATTAATCCTTAAGAATAAACTGAAAGTGCGGACTGCTTATCCATCACTGAGACTTATTCATGCTGTCAGAGGGTAAGTGTCTGCAAAGGACCAGTCTGTCCTTGGTACAATGGTGCATATACCTACACAGTTTCCCTAGGCCAGAAAGAACTTCAGTAATTTATATATACATATATATATATGTATATAGAAATAGTTTCCATTGTTTTATAATGGCTACTCTGCTTACCAACTTGAATTTTATTTACCTACTACTTCATTTTAGCACTTCTCTTCTTTGAAAAGGCAAACATATGATATTGGCACTTACTTCTATCTGCTTATGAACAAACGACTGATTTTTATCTGTTGCTGCATTAAAGAATAATAAGAATTCATAGTATAATTTGATGAATTTGGGGTAAAAACTATGAACAGAAGTGCTAAATAGCTAGTGGGCAATGTTGTGGAAGCTTAAATGTTAAATGTCTGTAAGAAGTAATTAAATCCCATCTGTAGTTAAGAGGCCAACGAGTGATAAAGCTGGCTGAGATAATATGCCTTAATGCTTCCCCACTAAAGTCACAGATGCCACTTTTATGGATTATGTCAATATTTTCCTTTTATTAATACAAGCTCAACAGAAAGACCTCAGGAGTAGACTCTTGTTTCAAAATGGCAAATAACCAAAAGGGTAAATTCAGTTGCGCATACATGTGTGTGTAACATGCGTAACACAAAGATAAGCAATACTGTATATTTATTAAATATCTACTGAATGTCAGATACTATAGATTCAAAATTGAAGAGCTGATCACTGCTTTAGAGGAATGCATAGGCTTGCTGGTAGAAATAGAGGCCTGTAAAGTGAGCTAAGGCATAAACAATGATAAGGGGGAATATTGTCTGAAGTGTAGAATTTGTTCCTCATGCTAACAAAGAAGTCCCAAAAATCTAACGTCTGAACTGGACTTTTAATGCAAGAAGTGATTTTTAAGAACTTTAAAGTGATTGTCAGGGGAAAAAAGAAGAAACCAGAAGGAAATGTTATTGCATCATTAGAGCAAACTGAGGCAGGAAAATAATTTAATGAGTTGTAAATTTGTGTAATAATGGAGTCCATTTTGGTGCAATAGGATACAAAATAACTTTTGTGATCTGGTTCGGAAGATAATCAGTTTTATCCTTCATGAAGCATCATTAGATATGTGAATTTAGGAGATTAAATCTTGTAACTGTAGACTGTATTGACAAGGAAAAGTGCTAGAGATACAAAGACCATAGAGGCTTTTGGTTAATTTACTCATAAAATGATAAAAATGTAGAGCAAAGTCAGTGGACATGAAAATGATGGGCAAGTTCAGGGTACCAAGTAAATACAATGGACAGAAGTCCCAAAAGAAAAATGTTTCCAAACTCAGAGTTTAAAATAGCTTACTTTATACACTGTCATTTGGACTGGGCTAAGGTGTTTTCTGTTTTGTTTTGTTATTGAGATAATTTCCTTCAGGAATTTGTCATTTCTTTGTTTAATTCTTGAGACAGTTTTTTTTTTTTTTTTAATTGTTATTCTGCACACAAGTAGATTGCATTCTTGCAATTAGATCCTGGTTATTCAACTTTCATTCTCTTGACATTTGGCATGAAGTTTTAACAAAGATAAAATATATGCATTCAGAAGATAAGTAATTTTTTTTAAGTTACTGATTCCTGTAATTACAGATTGAGTCTGAAAAAAAAAAGAGTTCTTAATAGAGAGAAACTTCATAAAGTGTCGTGCTAGGAATATATCTTTTTAATTTCTTTATTAATCAAGTGTATTGCCAGTATTTTTTCTAGTCTGTGGTTTGCTTTTCACTCTCTAAATGGTGCCCTTTGATGTATGGGAATTTAATTTTAACAAAATCTAATTTGGGCTTCCCTGGTGGCTCAGAGGTTAAAGCGTCTGCCTCCAATGCGGGAGACCTGGGTTCGATCCCTGGGTCGGGAAGATCCCCTGGAGAAGGAAATGGTAACCCACTCCAGTATTCTTGCCTGGAGAATCCCATGGATGGAGGAGCCTGGTAGTCCACTGGGTCGCAAAGAGTCAGACACAACTGAGTGACTTCACTCACTTCACTTAATTTGGTCTATATTTTTTCCTTCATTTAAAAATTGTGATAAAGCACACATACCAGAAAATCTACCATCTCAACCATTTTAAGTGTGCAATTTAGTGGTATGAAGTGCGTTAGTTTTGTTGTACAGCTATCACTACTATCCACATGCAGAACTCTCTTCCTCTCGCAGACTGAAACTCTTCATCTGTTAACAATGGCTCCCCATCCCCTTCTCCCCGTACTCACGGGCAGTCACCATGCTCCTATCTGTTTTTATGATTTGGACAACTCTGCTGCTGCTAGATCGCTTCAGTCATGTCTGACTCTTAGCGACCCCATGGACTGTAGCCCACCAGGCTCCTGCGTCCATGGGATTTTCCAGGCAAGAGTACTGGAGTGGGGTGCCATCGCCTTCTCCAGGACAACTCAACTACCTTATATACGTGGAGTAATACAGTATTCGTCTTTTTATGACTGGCTTATTTCACTTAGTGTAATGTCCTTCATTGTTTCTTGTAATTTTTTTAAGTTAAAATTTGTTTTGTCTGACATTGGTATAGTCACTCCTGTTCTTATATTAGTCTTTTGTTTTTTGGTATTTTGTGCGTCTGTGTGTGCAGTGAAACATTTGAATTTCTTTCTCATTTCCTTTGTGTGTATTCTAGAGCTATTTTCTTTGTGGTTACCATGGGGATTTCATTTGAAATCTTAAAGTTATAACACTTTTATTTGAATTTATACCAGCTGAACTTCAGTAACACACAAAAAGTTTTCTCCCCACTACTTTCCATTGTTGGTGTCACAAAATTATATTTTTATACATAGTGTGTCCCAAAACATAAACTAATATTTTTAATGCCTTAGTATCCTAAATTATGTAGAAAACAAGATTTAGATATAAACCAAAGTTACAGTCATCCTAGATTTCACACTAATAATTTTTAATGTATTAATCTCTTGTCATGTAGAAACAGATGACAGTAGTTACAACCATTGTTAAAATAATACTTTTATAATTGCCCAAGAATTTACCTTTAGTGAAATCTTTATTTCTCCACACATCTTTTTTGATGTGTTAAAAATTGAGTATCATTGATTCATAGAAAAACAAAGAAGTCACTCTGTCCTGTCTTACACACACACACACACACACACACACTCTAACACATACATATACATATATGCTTACATGTACACATCCATATACACATGTGCATACATACACATATACACACTTGGGTTTCCCAGGTGGCAATAGTGGTAAAGAACTGGCTGCCTGCTGGGTGACATAACAGATGTGGATTCGATCCTTGGGTCAGGTCGGGAAGATCCCCTGGAGGAGGGCATGGCAACCCACTCCAGTATCCTTGCCTGGAGAATCCCATGGACAGAGGAGCCTGGTGGGCTACAGTCCAAAGGGTCTCAAAGAGGTGCACACGACTGAAGTGACTTAGCATGCACACGTACACACACACCAGTGATATCTTAAGATTAAATACAAATATTTTTAAGGACACCTTGATTGTAGGAAACTAATAAGAAAATTCAAGGTTACTGTGAATGAATACTTTTCCAGTAGACTATTCTTAGTGCCATTTTATGTTCACAGAAAAATTGAGAAGATGGTGCAGAGATGTTCCATATAATCCCTGCCCCCACACATGCATGGTCTCCGTGGTCAAAATCTTCCAGTAGAGACCTATATTGTTACAATTAGTGGACCTGACTTTATAGATCATCACCCAAAGTCCATACTTTATACCAGAGTTTACCCTTAATTGTACATTCCCTGGTTTTTGACAGATGTTATATGACATGTATCTACCATTATAGTATCATATAAAGTTTCCTTGTCCTAAGAATCATCTGTGCTCAGACTGTTCATCCCTTTCTCCCATTAACCCATAGCAAGCATTGATGTTTTTACTTTCTCCATAGTTTTTTACCTTTTCCCAAATGTCATATTGTTAGAACCATACAGTATGTAGCCTCTTCATATTGGTTTCTTTCACTTAGTAGTATGTGTTTAAGTTTCTTTCTTATCTTTTTACCACTTGGTACCTCATTCCTTTTTAGGGCTAAATAATGCTTCATTGTTTTGATGTACCAGTTTATTCATTCATCTATTTCTTCTAAGTTTTAGCAGTTATGAATAAAGCTACCAAAAACGTCTGTGTGCAGGTTTTTGAGTGGATATCATTTTCAGCTCATTTGATTGCTGGGTCTTATGCCTGGAGAATCCCATGGAGGGAGGAGCCTGGTGGGCTACAGTCCGTGGGATCGTGAAGAGTCGGACACAACTGAGCAACTTCACTTTCACTTTTCAATTTCATGCACTGGAGAAGGAAATGGCAACCCACTCCAGTGTTCTTGTCTGGAGAATCCCAGGGACGGAGAAGCCTGGTAGGCTGCTGTCTATGGGGTCACACAGAGTTGGACACGACTGTCGCGACTTAGCAGCAGCAACATGATAAGAGTGTTTGGTGTTGTAAGAAACTGATTAACTGTCTTCCAAAGTGACTGTATCATTTTACACTCAAACTAACAATGATTGAGAATTGCTGTTGTTCCACGGCCTTCTTTGCATTTGGTGATTTCAGTTTATATTTGGGTGAATCTGGTCATCCTAATAGGTATATAGTAGTACCTTCCCTGGTAGCTCAGTTGGTAAAGAATCTGCCTGCTATGCAGGAGACCCTGGTTCGATTCCTGGGTTAGGAAGATCCGCTTGAGAAGGGATAAGCTACCCACTCCAGTATTCTTGGGCTTCCCTTGTGGTTCAGCTGGTAAAGAATCTACCTGCAATGCCAGAGACCTGGGTTCGATCCCTGGGTTGGGAAGATCCCCTGGAGAAGGAAAAGGCTATCCACTCCAGTATTCTGGCCGGGAGAACTCCGTGGGTTGTACATGGTGTTGCAAAGAGTCAGACACGACTGAGTGACTTTCACTTTCAATTATTGTTTTAATTTACATTTCTTTTATAACATATGATGTGAAGCATCTTAGAATATGCTTATTTTCCACCTGCATCTCTTCTTTAGTGAGACGTCTGTTGAAATCTTTGGCCCATTTTTTTTTTTTTTTTAGTCAAGTTAGTTTTCTTATTGGAGAGTTTTTGTGTATGTATTTTAGATAACTAGCCTTTATCAGAATTGTCTTTGGAAAATATTTTCTCCCAGACAGTGACTTGTCTTTTCATTCTGTTCCCATTGTCTTAATGAAGTCAAATTTACCAATTATTTTTTTCATTGATTGTGCTTTTTGTGTTGTATCTAAAAAGTCATCACCAACCCAAAGTTATTTAGATTGTCTTATGAGTCATCATCTAAGAGCTTTATAGTTTTGCATTCTATGTTTAGATCTATCACCCACTTTTAGTTAATTTTTGTGAAAGGTGTCAAGTTCTTTATCGGGAGTCATTTTTTAATGAGGATGGCCAATAGTTCCAGCACCATTTCTTAAAGAGACGGTCTTTGCCTTTTTGTATTACTTTTGCTTCTTTGTCAAACATTAGTTGACTAAATTTGGGAGGGTCTATTTCTGGGCTCTTTAACTGTTCCATTTGATCTATTTTGTCTGTTCTTTGCCAACATTATATTGTCCTGAATACTGAAGCTTTATGGTAAGTCTTTTTTTTCCCCTTAGTTTTATTTATTTGTTTTACTTTACAATATTGTATTATCTTGAAGTCAGGTATTGTCAGTCCTCTGACTCTATTCCTCCATCAATATTGTGTTGACTATTCTGGGTTTTTGCATCTCTGCATAAACTTTGGATTTATTACTTTATTCCCTAGGTTCTGGTTTTTCTCTCTCCATTTACTGAAAACAGCAAAACAATCAGAGGAATGGTTGAAATAGGGCATTTTCAATAAGTTAGACTCTAGATAGAATTATATATCTTTAACAACAGTAAATTCATATAGCCCCTTTGCATTTATTTTAAACATAGAAAGTGCAAAACTTTTTACTAATTACTTCATCAGTCCTCTCCTTTTATGTTGTCTTATTCACTTTTCTTCCATAAACATTATACATATAAAATATCTCACCATTTTCTAAACATTTTATTCCAAAGAACAACAGAGTCAAGCTTCTGACAACTAGTGAAGTCAGTGATATGCTTTCTTTTGATTACTGTACTTTAGGTATTTTTGACAAGACTTATTTTGTATTCTCCAGAAAGAACTTAACTTGCTACTTTCATGCTTACACATCAGCATCTTTCCTCTCAAGGTCAAGTTCTCAACTGTGGCCTAGGGTATAAAAAGTAGCCCTAAATTTACCTTTCACCTTTCAAGTACATTGGAAATTTGTACACATGATGTTTGTCAAAGGTTGTTTCATTTATGGGACTAATGAAATTAACACATTGATTCACGCAAATGTAGCATTTCAACGGAATATTTGTACTCTACAAAGTTACTGAGACTCAGAAAGAAAATAAGGAAGTGGGAATACTGATGAAACAAGATTCACATGATGTGAGACCATGAGCAAACTCCCCAAAGATATATTCTTTACGTATTTTTTCACATGTCTCTGAAACCCTGTGGTTAATACAATTCAGGAAAATAGTTTAGAGAGTTTTGTATCCTCTATGGATTATTAGAGTTGTGTCCCATGAGAGGTCTTTCATGCAGTCCATGCATTTTATGGTGCACGTCATCACAGTATTAAAATGGAAAGCCTCTTCCAAGTACTACAGTTACAAGTAGAAATTTTAAATGATTTGGAAAGCAAAAAAGTCCTTGAACACCCATGAGAATCATTTAGTTTCCATACTGTCAAGCTTCATGATTTAAATTTTTTCCTCTCTGAAAATTATGATGGCTTACCAACTTTAAGCATCAAATTAATTGTACATGTTTTAAAGTTCTGAGAATATAACCATCAATCACAGAATTTGATGATGGTTTTTGATGTGTGGTCATTCTTCCCAAGCCATGTTAAGTGAAACAGGAGGGGAAAATATCTTATTTTCTAATTTTGAAACAGTCTTACAAAATAATGAAAGAGTAGTCAAATGGGGAAAATTAAAAAAAATAAACTATAATTACAAATTAAAGTGAATGCATCAATGTTACACTGGTTTGGGATTGCAAGCTGTTCGTTTGTATTTATTCTGAAGCTTCACATGTCTGATACTCTTATTACTATGTTGTAATTTCCCTTTGAAGAATGCAACGATTTTCCTAAGACTTTAAGAGTGAAGAAGGAATTTTGAAACTTTAAAATGACTTGTTGAAATTTTAAAAATGTGATTACAAAATGTAAAAATCAAGGTTTCTTCTTTCTATATTGAAAACAAACTTATCAATGTATAACCTGAAATCTGAAAAGAATTCAACCCAATAATGTGATTTAATATGCAATTGAATTATTCTATAAGATTAAATATTAAATATATTTTTGCAAAATATATAATGTTAGACAAAAAATTCTAGTTTTATAATTACTATAGTTTGATTCATGATAGTCAAGTGCTGTTTTTAATAATGGGATGATTATACTTTTATTTGCTTATTGTTTTTATCATTATGTCAAAGAAAATTAAGCAGTGCATAAAGTATCTTCTCAGTTCCACTACCAACTACAATGGATAATTTCTTAAGAATTCCAGGCAATAAGTAAATGAGCATATTTTGAAATTATATTTTGTATGCATAAATATATTATATGTAAAGTGTTCTAAATTAGAATCATGTGTACTTTCTGCCATTTCTTTTGAGTTTGTACTTTGAAGAGTTTATTTGTAGTTTTCATCTGTATTCCCTTAGAATATGCTTAACTTTGTTCAGATATCTCTCTTAAAGAGCTTGTGCATGCTAAATCACTTCATTTGTGTCTGACTCTTTGCAACCCTATGGACCATAGCCCTCCAAGCTTCTCTGTCCGTGGGATACTCCAGGCAAGAATACTGGAATGGGCTGCTGTGTCCTCCTCCAGGGGATCTTCCTGACCTAGGTATCGAACCCACATCTCTTATGTCTCCTGCATTGACAAATAGGTTCTTTACCACTAGCACCACCTGGGCAGCCCCTTAAAGATAATTGATTTAAATTTTAGATTTGTTTATATAAATAGTTTTGGAAAAAGTATTCAAACATTTCTATCTGAATGCTTTGCTTCCTGGCAAATATTATGAACTATTATTGAAGTACTTAAAGCAAAAGTAAAATATCCCCTTTAATAATATTATAAATTTTTATGATCCAGTTTTGTTATTTGAATTCTACCAAAGCAAAAATAAGGCAATTACCCTATTTTATCACCACATTCTAATTAATAATTTGTTTTAATACAAATACTATAATAAGGACTATACTCATTACATTGACAAGCTAATACTTTGTATTAATCAGAATAAATATTAGGATTGATGATTCGCTGGTGATCATTGAGATTGATAAACATGCATAGTGTTCAGTGATGTAACCTTCATAGTTAATAATTCTAAAGTTATCCAACAATTTTGTAAACAAATTTCACCAAAACGATTTTTAAGGAAATGATAAATTCAATTCATACATATTCTTTAATATTTCATATGAATTCTCTTTATGAATTTCTTCCTTAACTTTTAGCTTAGAATATGTATCTACCCTTGTATTTGAGAAAAATTCCAAATGATTTTTTTCTTTGAAAGATAATTTTGCAGCTACAAAAGAAATGTGCAAATGTGAGATAAGTTGACTATATGACTGCATTAAATTTGCTGGGAATTAAGAATTTCTATTTGAATGCTTGGGATAACCCTCATGACCTACAGCAATGTCATTCAAATTGGAGTTCACAGATGTATTTCTCGGGTTCTGAGAAAAAATACTTATTCTCTTTAAAACATGTTTTTATATTGATCCAAACTGAGAACACTGGCTTACAGAATTTTTAAAAATTACTTAGGAGTTTGACCTCTAAAGACAGTCAAAACAAACCCTTCTTATTCTGACCATAGACAAGACTGTTTACAATCTTGAGCCTCAGATTTATATTCTATAAAATGTGGATATTAACATAAATAATCATCGAGATCCTTTAGGCTTTGAATTTCACTGGTTCTATTCTTTACTTTTCTTACTCACATGAATATTCAAAATGCCACAAACATTTGTACTGAATTTTCATAAATATCCTCAGGAATATCCTCTCTTTAACCTTAAGGGAGGCATCATTTAACTTTTGATTTACACAGTAACTGAGGTAGCTTTCTAAAATATTCCTGCTTTAAAGTCATTTGTCTAGGAATTTAAATATTCGTCTTGTTTTTCAAGACCAGAATTAATTAAGATCCTCATCGGAATGTTACACACACACAAACACATTCATATAAATGCATATATATGTACGTGCATATATGAAGATATAGAAGAGATAATTATATATGTTTGTTATGGGGCCATTTATCTATTGAATTATTATTTCTTTGATTTCTGCAGTTATTGTTAAAAAGCATAGATCTTTCTATAAATGCAAATTAAGGAAAATTATTTCTGGAGAAGTGATTATTTTTTGCATATGTGAAAAATAAAAGTAATATTCATATATGCTGTATATACATACTCACAAAATATATTCCTATATAATATAATCTATAATACATTAAAATATATTCAGTTCAGTTCAGTTCAGTTCAGTCGCTCAGTTGTGTCCGACTCTTTGCAACGCCATGATTCGCAGCATGCCAGGCCTCCCTGTCCATCACCAACACCCGGAGTTCACTCAGGCTCGCGTCCATCGAGTCAGTGATGCCATCCAGCCATCTGATACTCTGTCATCCCCTTCTCCTCCTGCCCCTAATCCCTCCCAGCATCACAGTCTTTTCCAATGAGTCAAATCTTTGCATGAGGTGGCCAAAGTACTGGAGCTTCAACTTTAGCATCATTCCTTCCAAAGAACACCCAGGGCTGATCCCCTTCAGAATGGACTGGTGGGATATCCTTGCAGTCCAAGGGACTCTCAAGAGTCTTCTCCAACACCACAGTTTAAAAGCATCAATTCTTCAGCGCTCAGCTTTCTTCACAGTCCAACTCTCACATCCATACCTGACCACAGGAAAAACCATAGCCTTGACTAGACGGACCTTTGTTGGCAAAGTAATGTCTCTGCTTTTCAACATGCTATCTAGGTTGGTCATAACTTTTCTTCCAAGAAGTAAGCGTCTTTTAACTTCATGGCTGCAGTCACCATCTACAGTGATCTTGGAGCCCAAAAAAATAAAGTCTGCCACTGTTTCCACTGTTTCTCCATCTATTTCCCATGAAGTGATGGGACCGGATGCCATGATCTTCATTTTCTGAATGTTGAGCTTTAAGCCGACTTTTTCACTCTCCTCTTTCACTTTCATCAAGAAGCTTTTTAGTTCCTCTTCACTTTCTGCCATAAGGGTGGTGTCATCTGCATATCTGAGGTTATTGATATTTCTCCTGGCAATCTTGATTCCAGCTTGTGCTTCTTCCAGCCCAGTGTTTCTCATGATATACTCTGCATAGAAGTTAAATAAGCAGGGTGACAATATACAGCCTTGATGTACTCGTTTCCCTATTTCGAACCAGTCTGTTGTTCCATGTCCAGTTCTAACTGTTGCTTCCTGACCTGCATACAGATTTCTCAAGAGGCAGGTTAGATGGTCTGGTATTCCCATCTCTCTCAGAATTTTCCACAGTTTATTGTGACCCACACAGTCAAAGGCATTGGCATAGTCAATAAAGCAGAAATAGATGTTTTTCTGGAATCTCTTGCTTTTTCCATGATTCAGCGGATGTTGGCAATTTGATCACTGGATCCTCTGCCTTTTCTAAAACCAGCTTGAACATCTGGAAGTTCACGGTTCACGTATTGCTGAAGCCTGGCTTGGAGAATTTTGAGCATTACTTTACTAGTGTGTGAGATGAATGCAATTGTGTGGTAGTTTGAGCATTCTTTGCCTTTTTTTGGGATTGGAATGAAAACTGACATTTTCTAGTCCTGTGGCCACTGCTGAATTTTCCAAATGTGCTGGCATATTGAGTGCAGCACTTTCACAGCATCATCTTTCAGGATTTGAAATAGCTCTACTGGAATTCCATCACCTCCACTAGCTTTGTTCGTAGTGATGCTTTCTAAAGCCCACTTGACTTCACATTCCAGGATGTCTGGCTCTAGATTAGTGATCGCATCATCATGATTATCTGGGTCATGAAGATCTTTTTTGTATAGTTCTTCTGTGTATTCTTGCCACCTCTTCTTAATATCTTCTGCTTCTGTTAGGTCCAGACCATTTCTGTCCTTTATCGAGCCCATCTTTGCATGAAATGTTCCCTTGGTATCTCTAATTTTCTTGAAGAGATCTCTAGTCTTTCCCATTCTGTTGTTTTCCTCTATTTCTTTGCATTGATCACTAAAGAAGGCTTTCTTATCTCTTCTCGCTATTCTTTGGAACTCTTCATTCAGATGCTTGTATCTTTCCTTTTCTCCTTTATTTTTCACCTCTCTTCTTTTCACAGCTATTTGTAAGGCCTCCCCAGACAGCCATTTTGCTTTTTTGCCTTTCTTTTCCTTGGGGATGGTCTTGATCCCTGTCTCCTGTACAGTGTCACGAACCTCATTCCGTAGTTCATTCAGCACTCTATCTATCAGATCTAGGCCCTTAAATCTACTTCTCACTTCCACTGTATAATCATAAGGAATTTGATTTAGGTCATACCTGAATGGTCTAGTGGTTTTCCCTACTTTCTTCAATTTGAGTCTGAATTTGGCAATAAGGAGTTCATGATCTGAGAAACAGTCAGCTCCCAGTCTTGTTTTTGCTGACTGTCTAGAGTTTCTCCATCTTTGGCTGCAAAGAATATAATCAGTCTGATTTCAGTGTTGACCATCTGGTGATGTCCATGTGTAGAGTCTTCTCTTGTGATGTTGGAAGAGGGTGTTTGCTATGACCAGTGCATTTTCTTGGCAAAACTCTATTAGTCTTTGCCTTGCTTCATTCTGCATTCCAAGGCCAAATTTGCCTGTTACTCCAGGTGTTTCTTGACTTCCTACTTTTGCATTCCAGTCCCCTATAATGAAAAGGACATCTTTTTTGGGTGTTAGTTCTAAAAGGTCTTATAGGTCGTCATAGAACCATTCAACGTCAGCTTCTTCAGCATTACTGGTTGGGGCATAGACTTGGATTACCGTGATAGTGAATGGTTTGCCTTGGAAATGAACAGAGATCATTCTGTCATTTTTGAGATTGCATCCAAGTACTGCATTTTGGACTCTTTTGTTGACCATGATGGCTACTCCATTTCTTCTGAGGGATTCCTGCCCGCAGTAGTAGATATAATGGTCATCTAAGTTAAATTCACCTATTCCAGTCCATTTTAGTTCTCTGATTCCTAGAATGTCGACGTTCACTCTTGCCATCTCCTGTTTGACCACTTCCAATTTGCCTTGATTCATGGCCCTGACATTCCAGCTTCCTATGCAATATTGCTCTTTACAGCATCGGACCTTGCTTCTATCACCAGTCACATCCACAACTGGGTATTGTTTTTGCTTTGGCTCCATCCCTTCATTCTTTCTGGAGTTATTTCTCCACTGATCTCCAGTAGCATATTGGGCACCTACTGACCTGGTGAGTTCCTCTTCAGTATCCTATCATTTTGCCTTTTCATACTGTTCATGGGGTTCTCAAGGCAAGAATACTGAAGTGGTTTGCCATTCCCTTCTCCTGTGGTCCACATTGTGTCAGACCTCTCCACCATGACCCATCCCACATGGCATGGCTTAGTTTCATTGAGTCAGACAAGGCTGTGGTCCTAGTGTGATTATATTGACTAGCTTTCTGTGAGTATGGCTTTCAGTGTGTCTGCCCTCTCACAGCACCTACCGTCTTACTTGTGTTTCTGTTACCTTGGACGTGGGGTATCTCTTCACGGCTGCTCCAGCAAAGTGCAGCTGCTGCTCCTTACCTTGGACGAGGGGTATATTATTAAAATATATTAATATATTATTAATACCTTATGTATATTTACTGAGTAAGTAATGTGTTATACACTGTTTTATATATACATATATAAAGCACAGTATACTAATAATACATATATAAGAACTTACTCCATGCAGGTTGCTTTGCTAGACCTTGTGTGTGTCAAACAATACTCAATAATACATTGTCTTACATTGCTTAATATACAGCAGTCTCCCATTCTGTATTTATATTGTTGGCAATTATTGTGCCATCTTGAATTTCTTATTTCTAGTAATTTCATCTTGTGCTGGAGGACTAAGTTTCCTTCTATATTGTTCTGAGTTGGTATCAGCTCAGTTTCTCAGTTGTGTCTGACTCTTTGAGACCCCATGGACTGTAGCACACCAGGCCTCCCTGTCCATCACCAACTCCCGGAGGTTACTCAAACTCATGTCCATTGAGTCGGTGATGCTATCTAACCATTTCATCCTCTGTCTTCCCCTTTCCTCCTGCCTTCAACCTTTCCCAGCATCAGGTTCTTTACAGTGAGTCAGTTCTTCATATCAGGTGACCATATTACTGAAACTTCAGCATCAGTCCTTCCAATGAATATTCAGGACTGATCTCCTTTAGGATGGACCTGTTGGATCTCCTTGCAGTCCAAGGGACTCTCAAGAGTCTTCTCCAACACCACAGTTCAAAAGCATCAATTCTTCGGCACTCAGCTTTGTTTATAGTCCAGCTCTCACATCCATACATGCCTACTAGAAAAACCATAGCCTTGACTAAATGGACCTTTGTTGGCAAAGTAATAACTGTGCTTTTGAATATGCTGTCTAGGTTGGTCATAACTTGCTTTCCAAAGAGCAAGCGTCTTTTAATTTCATGGCTGCAGTCACCATCTACAGTGATCTTGGAGCCCCCAAAAATAAAGTCTGACACTGTTTCCATGGTTTCCCCATCTATTTCCCATGAAGAGATGGGACCAGGTGCCATGATCTTAGTTTTCTAAATGTTGAGCTTTAAGCCAACTTTTTCACCCTCCTCTTTCACTTTCATTAAGAGGCTCTTCAGTTCTTCTTCGCTTTCTGCCATAAGGGTGGTGTCATCTGCATATCTGAGGTTATTGATATTTCTCCCAGCAATCTTGATTCCAGCTTGTGCTTCTTCCAGCCCAGCATTTCTCATGATGTACTCTGCATAGAAGTTAAGTAAGCAGGGTGACAATATACAGCCGTGACGTACTCCTTCCCGTATTTGGAGCCAGTCTTTCATTCCATGCCCAGTTCTAATTGCTGCCTTCTGACCTGCATACAGATTTCTCAAGAGGCAGGTCAGGTGGTCTGGTATTCCCATCTCTTTCAGAATTTTCCAAAGTTTGTTGTGATCCACACAGTCAAAGGCTTTGGCATAGTCAGTAAAGCAGAAATAGATATTTTTCTGCAACACTGTTACTTTTCTGATATTCCAATGGATGTTGGCAATTTGATCACTGGTTCCTCTGCCTTTTCTAAATCCACCTTGAACATCTGCAAGTTCACAGTTCTTGTACTGTTGAAGCCTGGCTTAGGGAATTTTGAGCATTAATTTGCTAGCATGTGAAATGAGTGCAACCCTGCAGTAATTTGAGCCTTCTTCGGCATTACCTTTCTTTGGGATTGGAATGAAAATTGACCTTTTCAAGTCCTGTGGCCACTGCTATGTTTCCCAAATTTATTGGCATATTGAGTGCAGCACTTTCACACCATCATCTTTGAGGATTTGAAATAGCTCCACTAAATTCCATCACCTCCACTAGCTTTGTTCATAGTGTGCCTCCTATGGCCCACTTGACTTTGCATTCCCGGATGCCTGATTCCAAGTGAGTAATCATACCATCGTGATTATCTGGGCTGTGAGGATCTTTTTTGTATAGTTCTGTGTATTCTTGCCTCCTCTTCTTAATATCTTCTGCTTCTGTTAGGTCCATACCATTTTTGTCCTTTATCGAGCCCATCTTTGCATGAAATGTTCCCTTGATATCTCTAATTTTCTTAAAGCGATCTCTAGTCTTTCCCGTTCTATTGGTTTTCTCTGTGTCTTTGCATTATTTCTATTATATTATTATTGTAAGCGTTTAAATAACTTGAATTTTTCTTCTTATTCAGAATATAAGATCTAGTTTATCTATTTCATGATCAGTAAACTTATTTCTTCATTTTTATTAAATAATATTATGTTGAACAATGGGATATCACTTAATATAACCTCCCAAGTTTCTCAGAGTTTTGCTGAATCATTTATGTTTTCTTTTAGCTTGCAGCCTGTAAACTATTATAGCTGAGTATTTAATTCCCAATGCAGTGAGCATAGTCGTAATTCCTAGTCTGTGGATTTCAATGTAGGAAGTAATGATACACCTTACAGAAATGATATCAAGTGACATCTCTAGCTTACCCCTTATCTGTGTAGCTCTCTCTCTCTGTTATAAACTACTTCGTTGGTCAAGTGTACTTTTCTATTAAAAGAAGCACATATTAGTTCCTTTGTTGCAGTGTATGATTTTCAATATGGTTCTTACAGGTAAACACATTGTATTTTCATACATGTTTCAGCATCAATGTCTATTCCAGTAGGACTCAAACAAAAATACTGTATCAAATACCTAATTTTCTGAACTTATCTTTTAGATGTTAAAATCTGTCACTTTTAAATGAGTATAAAGATAAAAGGCTATATAAAATTAGGTTGATCCTCTGCAGGCTAAATTCATGTGAATGACATGTACTTGAAGAAGAAGTTGAATCAGACCAGGCTTCCAATAGAATCGTCAGTGAAAATATACACTGACCTAGACCAATACTCGGAGAAGGCGATGGCACCCCACTCCAGTACTCTTGCCTGGAAAATCCCATGGACGGAGGAGCCTGGTGGGCTGCAGTCCATGGGGTCGCGAAGAGTAGGACAGGACCTAGTGACTTCACTTTCACTTTCCACTTTCATGCACTGGAGAAGGCAATGGCAACCCACTCAAGTGTTCTTGCCTGGAGAATCCCAGGCACGGGGGAGCCTGGTGGGCTGCCGTCTATGGGGTCGCACAGAGTCGTTCACGACTGAAGTGACTTAGCAGCAGCAGCAGCAGCAGACCAATACTAGACTTCAGGAAACTTGAGTTTACCTCTGTTATACAAGTGGATTATTTTAAAGTATTGAATCAACTCAAAATTGTATAAGGAAAAGCAATCTTAAAAGACAACTTTGAAAATGGAGACATTCACTCGGAACACTTTCTGAAAATGGCTTACTTGTTTTAAATTTAGTTTTACGCCAAAAACACTTCCATATGGTTTCCATTTTGACTAATGAGCAACACAGCTGTAATACTTCTTTGTAAAACATGTATCCTTCTTTAATGCTTTTGAGCAGCTAGAGACTGCTTAATGGGTATTTTAAACATCATGATATTTCCATGATAGAATATTTCTTCCCTTCCTGGCAACTCTGATATCCACCCTTCCGCATTGCAGGGTTTCTTGATATCTTAATCTAGTTGGCCTTGAGCTATGGTATTGTTTTCTGACAGCTTCCATCATTCATATTTTACTGTGGAATGTGACAGTATAAATAACTTATATCTGAGAGGTAATTCACACGTGTATGGCTCAACAGGACCCTGTGGGATTGCCAGGATGCCCTCAGCCAGCCTGTTTTCCAGTTCTTGATTCTTCTCATTGAGACTTTGCAGGGTATCTAGAGTGCTTTTGGGGGAATAGAGAATCCTTCATAGCACTCACTGATATTGATGTATCCTGGAGCTTCTCCTTGATAGGCATTTTTTTTCTTTTCTCCACCTAGATCATTCTGCTTCTTCACTTTAAAGGTAAGAGCCAGTTGGACACAATTCCTCACTCTTGTCCCTTTCTCTGAAATTAACCTGGACGTCTTTTCTCTTCAGAAGGGGTGTATATTTCGAATAGAACAATCATCAGAATGTATGATTACTTTTTATATTGTTCTCTGTCTTTTTATATTGTATATTTCATGAGAGAAAAGGTTGATTTATTCATCCCTTTATATACCTAAGAAAAAGTATGAAAACCCTGTGTTCATTATGTTGGGGCCTGGGGCCTGGGTGCAAGGGAGTCATGAAAAAGAGCCAAGTTGTGCTGAAAAAAGACTTTGAAGTTTTGTTTAAGGGTTCATTATTTAGAGCAAAGAAGCAAAACAGCAAGCAGAAGGAGGAAATGACTTTTTTTAATATGAATCTGGATACCACTGGGAATCACATTAACCATTCAGCTTATTTTGAAAAAGAAGGAAATCATGGAAATAAGGAAGGCTTGAAACTCAAATAATACGGTTAAAACTAGAACAACTAGTCTTTCCCACAATTTATTAATTAATCAACTGGTACACATAAAGAACCATCCCGTGCTCAGTATTCACAAAATTGTGAAAGCAATGCTTACTAAATTTTACCTGCCTAAGTTGTTAGAATGAAAATATAAGAATAAGTTCTAACTAAAAAGTAAATAGATCATAATAACGAAGTGTGGCATGGGAACATTCACACTAAACATCTACAAATTCATCCTGGCCACCTGAGGAATATTGTCTCTGTTTCATAATTCAGTAACTTAATGTTTTCTCTTGATTATTGTTTTTCAAACTCTCTTTCTCTGTATATATATACGTATCTATTATTGTTTGATTATGATGCTTTCTGAAAGAAAATGGTTAAACATGTTAAGGAAGGAAATAAATTTATTTTCATTATTTTAAAAAAATGCCTATACTGACACTTAGTATTCAGAACAAAGGTTTTCTCTGCTATTTTAAGAGCTACACAAAATATTCATGAATGTATTTCATGGATTGTATTCACTACTTGCTTTTGGTTCTTTTATTTCCCTTCTACTCTGAAGACCCAATCTTGTAATGAGTGGTAGAAAATACATAAATAACATTAGAAATTCCCTTGTTTCTCTGACCTTTAAAGAAAAAAGAACACTGATCACTATGCAAAATATGTCTTGAATTAATCTGCATAAAGCTATTCTAATTTAAGTTCAAGTGATCTAGCAGTGACTACATTCAGAGACTTCTTATATACAGTAAAAAATTAGTTGTGAATTTTAAACAAAAGGCAAATATATAATAAATTTTTAAGCAGTATGACTATATATTGTCTAAGTTTGCTGAGGAATATAACTGAATCAAGTGTCCCATAAATCTTTTAAAATGTACAGTTTCTTAAAAGTGGTAAAGTGTTAGCTGCTCAGTTGTGTCTGACTTTTTGCCACCCCATGGACTGTAGCCAACCAGGCTCCTCTATCCATGGAATTCTCAAGCCAAGAATACTGGAGTGGGTCGCCATTCCCTTCTCCAGGGGATTTTCCCAAACCAGGGATCAAACTGGGTCTCCTACATTGCAGGCATATTCTTTACCGTCTAAGCAGTCATTTCCTCCAATTAGTATTGTACTGGGACTCTTACTTCATGGGCCCAAGTGAAGGTAAAATCCTAAGGTATTTTCTCCATTCTTACAAACAGTTTTTATCATATCCTACGAATTTTAGCCATCTAATATGTTGTTATTATCCTCATCCATAAATTACTATTCTGCCTGTTTAGTAGAATTTTTGTATATGCCATGAAGATTCCTCATCCCTCAAAAGATTTTACTTCTGTGCAATTTGAACAGATTTTTGTCTCAAGGAAAAATAACTACCTAAATTTAAGATAGTCAGGAGAGAGCAGCTTAGATAAGCAGTAAGCTATACATAACCGATAAGTAGTTTTTACTTAATGGAAAATAAATTGTTAGAATTAAAGGAACAAGTGAAATTGTTCAGTCGCGTCCAACTCTGAGACCCCATGCCTACCAGGCTCCTCCATCCATGGAATCCTCTAGGCAAGAAACTGGAGTGGGTTGCCATTTCCTTCTCCAGGGGATCTTCCCGACACAGAGTCAAACCTAGGTCTCCCACATAACAGTCAGACGCTTTGCTGTTTGAGCCACCAGGGAAGCCCTAGGATTAAAGGAAAGTAATCATAAAGGCCCAGTGAACACACATTGGGAGCAGCAGTGCTGATATTTCCGTGCTACTGTGGCCCTTACCCTGTCTGTGTGTCTTTATCCAACTGGATCATGAAGTTAGATCTCAGTTAAGGTTACTACAAAAAAACTGTTGGTGACAAGTCACTGCTCTGTATTGGATAAATACCTGCTGCATTCTTGGTTTTATGTGAGTTTTCAGCTCAGGACCTTGTTAGCACAGCAATGGTATTATTTAGCTATATTCCCTGATTAAATGTTCCTGGAGACAGTGTCAGTCAAGTACTAGTGTATTAAGAACTCACAATCATTCAGTTCCACCGTGCTTTAACTTTTATCCTGAAACCATCATCCAACGACCATGTTGGTGGTCAAATGAAATGTGTTACAGAGATTAGGCTGGCAGTTACTATCTTATCATTAATTCCTTACTAAACATGTAACAGGTTTTATTTCAGGCAGTATACATTTCCACTGTCAACACCAAATTGTTTCACCATAATGGAAGTATGGGTCATATTACTTGTCCTATTCTTTAATTACTCATTTAAAGCAAACTTTTTGAAGAAATATCACCCTTTGATGTCCTTCTAGAGACAGTAAAGTCAGTGGGAGAATCCATTTCTCCTTCTTTAAAAGATAAGTAAAATGCTAAAGCTGAAGCTCCAGTACTTTGGCCACCTCATGCAAACAGTTGACTTATTGGAAAAGACTGTGATGCTGGGAGGGATTGGGGGCAGGAGGAAAAGGGGACGACAGAGAATGAGATGGCTGGATGGCATCACTGACTCGATGGACGTGAGTCTGAGTGAACTCCGGGAGTTGGTGATGGACAGGGAGGCCTGGCTTGCTGCGAAATATGGGGTCGCAAAAAGTCGGACACGACTGAGCGACTGAACTGAGCTGAACTGACTGAATAAGGGAATAGTGCAATAAAGTAACCAGGAATTCTTGGTACTTAGCTTGTATGGGTTCCATTGAATGACTTATATGTACTGACTTTCCTTGGTCTTTGTCATAAAATCAGAGAAATTGGCCAAAATTAATAAAGCTGTAGCACCAAGCAACTGAGTTCAGATTTAGAACTTCCTTATTTCAGGTACCCCATGATATCTTTTCAGTTCACACTTGGATGAAATTAAATAGCTGAAACAATCCTGTGACATCTGGATATTCTTCCATAATTTAAAATGCAAGGGATTCTATATTAATATTTTTTGGTAATTTAGTCTAATAGAATCTAACTTTATTTTTTCCTTTGATCAGTGAATCTTACTTAAGGCAAAATTATTACAGCTTAAGTCATGATTTTGCATTTTATTGCATTAAATCATCTTACTCAACAGAATTTTGTAAACTTTGTAACAGAAATTACTTTATAGCTATATATAAAATTTTCACAATATGACAACCTCATCTTATATTAAAGTGTCTGTTTTTCAGTAGAGTTTGGGAAAATTGTACAGTCATTATAATTACTTGGCAGTGTCTATTTTAAAATAATAAAAAATTAAAGAAACAGTTGGAGTGGAAAATTGGCAGTTTCCCAAAACTCTCATCTTTGTTTTTGCTTCATGGTAGTCACCATAAAAAAAAAAAAAAAAGAAATTGACACTTTGTAGAATTCATAAAGTTGTAGTCATATAACCCATCAGCAGGTCTCTGTTAATAAAAGTCACTAATAGGCAAAGTCAGCACATTTTGTAGTTTATTCAGCTGGAAAATATTTTCTTTCTTTTTTCCCCAGAACAGATGCCTACAACAGTATTAACTGTCAGTTTCAAAATTAGTAAGCTGATTATTTTATGGAAAATAATTAACACAAAATATGTTTCAGACAAATATTTTACTAGTGTAAAAAGCATGGCATTCCTGTCAGACTAGACAAGAAATGAAATACAAAATTTTTCATTAGAAAGTTTACATTAAAGTGGCAAAATACTTTAAATCACATAATTCCACATTTGGAAGGTACGAACAGATGCGTTTTGGCATGCTTACCCATTCACCGATTATCAGTTCAGTTCAGTTCGGTCACTCAGTTGTGTCCGACTCTTTGTGACTCCATGAATCGCAGCATTCCAGGAGCTGGGCGGGGTCTAAAACTGCAAAGAAAGCAACAGAAGTGTGGGTTTTCTCTAGTGATGGATTCCCCTCCTGCATTATTCAGAGATTCATATAAGGAAGAGACATGGTAATTTGTGAACGCCAGCCCAAGAAATTTGGCAAATGCCTGGAACGTCCAGTGGGATATATGAGCTGAATGGACTCACTGAGCAGAGATGCACAAAACAGTTTCCAAGCAGGATGAAAGGTTAACTAGAAGAGAATAGACCAAGATTTCACAGGAGTGCCTAATTCACAGGAGTGAATTGTCTAATAGCTAAATACTGCATAATAGTCCTCTTTTGAGAGAAATAAATAGAAAGACTTCAATACATTATGGCTTGATTTTTAATGAAAGACTATTCATTAGAATCCCAGTTTACAAAAAGCTGCAAGATCCAAACAGTGATTCCACACGCTAAATATTTTTCTAGAAAGGGATGGAAGGTGATAAAAGGAAACAGGTATACAGCCTGGTAGCTCAGACCGTGAAGAATCTGCCTGCAATGCAGGATATGAACAGAAAACACATTTGTTCATATCTTCCAAATGTGGAATTATGTGATTTAAAGTATTTTGCCACTTTAATGTAAACTTTGTAATGAAAAGTTTTGTGTTTCATTTTCTGCCCAGTCTGATAGGAATGCCATGCTTTCTGCATTACTAAATGCAAAATCAAACCCAGACCCAGGGTTTGATTCCTGGGTCAGGAAGATCCCCTGGAGATGTGAACAGCTACCCACTCCAGTACTCTTGCCTGGAGAATCCCATGGACAGAGGAGCCTGGTGGGCTACAGTCCTTGGGGTCACAAAGATTCGGACACCATTGAGCGACTAAGCATGCGTACAGCTACTAAAAAGAATAACCTGTTTTGAATAATTCAAGGTGACAGAACAAAATTATATTCAGATAGACTTTTGCGTCTCTCTTTTTTCTCCACGGTGATATATGGTGGGCTTGACGTTTCCCTTGCTCTGGTTTTCTCATTTCACTTGGTGTGCATAGGACCTAAGTCCTTGGACTTTTCACAGCATGCCAGACACTAAATATGATGAGAAGACATACTGGGACTGCAAGCATATTACATGGAGGGAAGAGATTTACTGGAAAACAGAAGATGAAGAAACAATTAAAAAAAAAAAATAGTGGCACACCACTATTTTCATTCACTTTATTCTTTTGGATCTAAGTAATAGGAAATCTTTGTAGATTGGTTTTCTTCTATCGTGAAGAAACTTGGTGATAGGGAAATCACAAACACAAACATAGCCTGTCTGGGAAGGAGACTGAAAGCGGACTGAACTGTTCAAAAGTGATGCTGTCCCGGCAGGCCAGGAGATGATGGAGCTGTGCGGTTTCCTCTCCAGAGGTTAGAGTTAGGAAATGACTCTGCATTGCCCAAGCCTGTGACTCACAACGCAGTGAACTGTTTGGGGAATTTGACATCCTCACTCAGGGTTCTGGACCTTTTAACACTTCGGTTTGATTGGGGACTTTCTCAACAAGCTGATGGTTGATGATTTTAGGGAACATTTTCATAACTTGTTCTTTATTTTGTTAGAGTAAGGTATTGGAAACTAGTTTTGTAGTTTCTTTGAAAATCCCCCATATTTTACTCTAAGTTCAGTTCAGTCACTCAGTCATGTCTGACTCTTTGTGACCCCATGAGCTGCAACACACCAGGCTTCCCTCTCCATCGCCAACTCCCAGAGTTTACTCAGACTCATGTGCATTGAGTCGATGATGCCATCCAGCCATCTCATCCTCTGCCCTCCCCTTCTCCTCCCGCCTTCAATCTTTCCCAGCATCAGGGACTTTTCAAATGAGTCAGTTCTTCGCATCAGGTAGCCCAAGTATTGGAGTTTCAGCTTCAGCGAAGGTCCTTCCGATGAATATTCAGGACTGATCTGAATATTAGGATGGACAGGTTGGATCTCCTTGCAATCCAAGGGACTCTTAAGAGTATAAAGGAATGTCTAAAATTGCCGTGTATTTATATACATACATTGAAGCAACTGTATCCTCTGATTTGGGTTTCTTTAAAAATATCACTATAGTCTTCCTTAAAATAAGTAGAAAATATTTTAAAATATTAAAGAAGGTGCGAGGAAATGCATAACTGCTGAGAAAACTTTAACTCACTTGGAAAGCATTTCAGATTGTCATTTCATGCATCAGAAAATTTTGTCATGTCTCATTGATAAAACCATACATAATAAAAAAAAGTTCAGGATTAGGAATAATTTAAAAATATTTGAGGTGTGGTAAAAATATTTGAAGGATATAATTTTAAATATAGAGATACTTTCAGTTCAGTTCAGTTCAGTTCAGTCGCTCAGTCATGTCCAACTCTTTGCGACCCCATGAATCACAGCACGCCAGGCCTCCCTGTCCATCACTAACTCCCGGAGTTCACTCAAACTCATGTCCATCGAGTTGGTGTTGCCATCCAGCCATCTCATCCTCTGTTGTCCCCTTCTCCTCCTGCCCCCAATTCCTCCCAGCATCACAGTCTTTTCCAATGAGTCAACTGTTCACATGAGGTGGCCAAAGTACTGGAGTTTCAGCTTCACCATCAGTCCCTCCAATGAACACCCAGGACTGATCTCCTTTAGGATGGACTGGTTGGACCTCCTTGCAGTCCAAGGGACTCTCAAGAGTCTTCTCCAACACCACAGTTCAAAAGCATCAATTCTTCGGCACTCAGCTTTCTTCACAGTCCAACTCTCACATCCACACATGACCACAGGAAAAACCATAGCCTTGACTAGACAGACCTTTGTTGGCAAAGTAATATCTCTGCTTTTCAATATGCCATCTAGGTTGGTCATCACTTTCCTTCCAAGGAGTAAGCATCTTTTAATGTCATCGCTGCAATCACCACCTGCAGTGATTTTGGAGCCCCAAACAATAGTCTGACGCTGTTTTCACTGTTTCGCCATCTATTTGCCGTGAAGTGATAGGACCAGATGCCATGATCTTCGTTTTCTGAATGTTGAGCTTTAAGCCAACTTTTTCACTCTCCTCTTTCACTTTCATCAAGAGGCTTTTTAGTTCTTCACTTTCTGCCATAATACATAGGTAATTAGTATATATCTAAGAGGCTGATCCTTAGGCACAATTGAGCTGTAAACCCCTCATTTTACAGAGCAGACTGTTGAGACCCAGTCTGATCCAAGACTGCTTGTAGATATTCAATTAGTGGCAGAGCCCGTATTGCTGTTTTCAGCAGCTCACTTTCCAGCAATATCTCTATAGAAGAATGTAGCTTTATATTAGCATGACCATGTTTGTGTCCTTTTATCATTCCTTTTGAATGTATGACTTTTGACTATAATAAAAGTATTAATTTATGTAGCTTTGTACTCTTTGCCAAAATGATATTCAAAAAGTTAATACATTCCTATTTATATCTTATCACAGATCTTGAACTGTTTCTGACTTGTGTTTCCTGGCCAGAGATAAAAGAATGTCATTTTTCACAGACAAAAAGAGGAAACAACTGAAGAAACTTTGTTTAGCTAGGGATTTATACCACAAACTTCAGACACAAGTTCCTAAGTAATCCTAAAATTGAATTCCATTTTTTTTCCAACTCTTAAAGAAATAACACAGATCCTATAGCTGGGTTCTGAAGCACTTCATTAAATTGAACTTCATGTATCTACCTAGGCTTTCAGCTGACTTCTGCAGAGCAAAATCAAGATCTCTTCTAGAAAACTGAATGATTTTGTGCATATTATTTATAAACCTCAAACCATGTATATTTGAAATATTTTAAGCAAAATTTGAAACCCATTAAGGACCTTTAAAATTGTTTGCCCAGAGAATCAGTGAAATTTGTATCATAACTAAATAACAAATCTTACATATTCTAAGTTGGTGAAAGGCTATAGGAAGAAAAAATAATTTTTTTTTTTTAACTAGCTTTGCTCACATGGTTTAAATAATTTTTCTGGGAAGCTTATTGTGCATGACATTGTTTCACAACTGACTGAAAATACCTAGTGACAACTGTGTTTTCTATTATGTACATTAATTATTCCATACAGAACAATCATTCATGCAGATATACCTGAGACAATTGTCAGAGAATATATTCTAAGTTAACTGCAATGTTGATGACTTAGACCTGAGTCTCTGGACTCAAGTCTGTATCTGTTTGAAATTCAGATTAAACTAACTGCATTCTTATAGATAAATAAGCAAATGGCTAGTTACACTGGGACTTCTACTTTAGTGTTTAATTTGGCAGGGTTTTTCTTTAGTGCCCCCAACATAATTTGTTGTTAATGTTTCAACTGGAGTAAGAAAAATATAGTTTATATATTATTTCTGGTCAAAACAGTTTTTTTATGTATTGTTATGGTGTATATTTGGCACTCATGGTGTCTATTTGGCACTCATCTCTTTGCTAGTAGTATAAATAATATAATGTTGGGCTTCCCTGGTGGTGCAGATGGTAAAGAATCTGCTTGCAATGTGGGAGACCTGGGTTCGACACCTGGATTGGGAAGATCCCCTGGAGAAGGGAAGGGATAACTCCAGTATTCTGACATGAAGAATTCCATGGACAGAAGAGCCTGGTAGGCTACAGTCCATGGGGTCGCAAAGAGATGGACACTACTGAGCGACTTTCATACTTCATACTTCACTAAATACCTGCTTTATTTCATTTCTCTTGTAGAAACACCTTATCACTATTTCTGTTCCTCTTCTTGATTATGGAGTCGGGTTATCAAACTGATGACTAACAATTCGTTTCCAGCCTACTGATCTGTTTAACAACACAGATATTTTCAAATGAAATTTGTTGCCAATATTTAAGATCCTTGAACAATCAAATAAAAATTTTAATCTTTGTTGATTCTTTAGAACATCTGGCAGTGATTGGTCCTTCATTTCTTCAAAATGCCTGTGAGCCAGAACTGAACTTTGGTCTTCTGTGTCTAGCTGTTGTTATCCTGTTATTCATCATTCATACAGCCCTTTGTCACTTCCATCCTGACAGTCAGCCTGATTCACTTATCATAGTTTTCCGCTTTATCCAGCTCTTAACCATTAGTTTCATTCTTCTACTGGGGAGGAGAATGAGGTATAAACATATATGGCAATGATTCAGACAACCTTAGACATGGAGAAAACTTTTCATATCATCTAACCAAAATTCTCATTAAAAGTAGTGACATTTATGCATGTTTGGACAGGTTAGGTGACTTACTAAGATTTGCGTATAAACAGGTGTTTAGTCTCAAATATCCATCTATTGATACTAAATGTCATGCTCTTTTCACCGTCTTAAGAAACTGGTTGTGAAATAGTTGCAGAAAATTACTCAGCATTTCACCAGTAGAATTTCTTTTCAGGCAGTGTGTGCGAATAAATGTTTAATATCAACTCTCTGGGAAAACAAACCTGGATTATAGCATTTGCTGATAGTGTAAATACTCCCACCGTGTTCAATTTCAAGCTACCAATGAGACATCAACCAACTTATAAAAGTCAAGAAAATTTAGCAATAGCTATCGTTAATCATTGACCCACATCCAGTCCTCCAGAATTCATGTTGATTCAAGGATCTTGCATATATTAGAGAAATTCAGGTGACTAACATACATGCTTATTAAACAAAATCCTTTATATTGCACTGGCAACCCTTATCAAAAATGTCTGTCTCACTTATGAGAATATTTTCCTTTTATTTTATCTGTTATCATGGCTTAGATCAGCTAATGGAAATTCACTGACAATACTGATACATATGAAAGCAAAATCAATCACTCTGATATAATTCATCTCTTTGGTTTATTATTCTGACCGGATATAAGCATGCATAATGGACCATTTATATGGTAATTTCTAAAGTGGAGTCTTTGAGTGTTATTGACTAAGGAAAAAGTACTTGAGTTCTTTATCTGCTATTGAGTTTGGCCTGGCTAAGCACTTTGAATGGCATTCAATTTTATTTTGTCAGAAATGGATATGTACTATAAGCTTTTTATTATCTAAATATTGTTCTTCTTTCTAAAATGTAAGAACTCCTAATCTTATTAATGATAGCTATGATATGGCAAAATTCTTATGTTCTAGTTTCTCTATTGTAAATGCTTGAAAGTGTTTTGACAATAGTCAAAATTTTCCATTTTATCCTGCTTTTTGACATTTATTCTCACAGGTAAGAGAGTTGTTTACCTACATAATTTGAAATTTCTGATTTATTAATGACATAACATGAAAACAAAGATAATATGTAAAAATGGTAACTGTCTATCTGAGCAAGTAAAATTGTATTTTCATTTCGTTTAGTCATAACTGAAAAATATAAGAAGATAGTTTTGGGTAAAAATATTATAAAGAAAGCAGAAGTAAGTTTTAATACTTAGTATAATAATACATGATTAAAATATGTATGTGCATGTTACTGTGCTTCTAATTCTATATTAAGTATTACAGGAGGCTAATGCAGTTTTCTATGGAAATAATTGTTAATACAGATTAAGACTCATTTGAAAATAGAAAAAAAGTTTATGTGTGAAGTAGCAGCTCAGATTTATAAGAAAAATATTTCATTTAATCTATGATTTACTATAACTGGTTATTTATTTGAGATTTTTATGTTAAGTAACTGAAATATTGTTTTCTTCTTATTTCATAATAAAAGCTTCTCAGCAAAGAGAATTATAACCAAACCTTTTCCAATACTTGAAATCATCAGTTCACCATTACTCTCTTTTTAGCGGTTTTAATATTTTAATTGAGGGTGGATTTTTGTCGAAAAACTGACTGTATAGAGCTGTACAGGCAAAATAGTGGCTCCCCAGGTGGCTCTAGTGGTAAAGAAACACACCTGCCAGTGCAGGAGAGGTGAGAAGTGTGGGTTGAACTTCTGGGCTGGGAAGATCCCCTGGAGGAGGGCATGGCAACCCACTCCAGTATTCTTGCCTGGAGAATCCCATGGACAGAGGAGCCTAGCAGGCTACAGTCCATGGGGTCACATAGCGTCAGACACGACTGAAGCAACTTAGCAAGCACGCACAGGCAAAATAATATAGTGGGTGTTTTATCTAAAAACCTCTTAAATTCACTCGAATGTCATTCCATTGTAACCACTGCATCTCCAACATTTTGCTCCTACTTTCTGGAGATGGCTTGCTCAATGCCATAGAACCAGTAAATGTTATAGACATCAAATATGTTCCATTTGTTCCATTACCTGTTTTTACCCTGATGAAGAAGCAGTAAGAAGCGACAGACATAGTGTTTGATTTAGGGAAAGCACGAAACAGTATTTGGAGATGAGCAAGTAAATCCTAGTGAAAGGTTCCTGATGCTTACAGGGCCTGTGGACACCATTCATTTTATTTTTTCTGTGGAGAACACTGACAAAATGGAAAAACGTGTGTGTGCAGGTGTTTATGTATGTGTGCACGCATGGTGGTGTATGTTGTGCTGCTGGAAGAATCACTTGGCACAGTTGGTGACCTCTACCTTCTTCTGTTATTTATAGTTCTCCACTTATCACATAAAGTAAATACTTTCTTTTGCTTAACACACATGTACACACACACATTGGAGAGGGTTAGTATTCTGAGTTTGGGGTGAACAATATATGAAAGGAAAATACATAAAAGTAAAATGGCCTGTGCTTTAATATTTTAGAATTATCTTCAAGACAGAATTTGAATACATAAGACTAAGATACAAATTGGCTTATGACTGTGTTTTATGTGCTCTCCCAAAATTTGGAGAAAATATTGAAAATAAAGCTGCAGGACTCTGCCTATCTATTTATCATCTACCTATTAAACTGTCTGTCTAACTATCTTATACTTGCCCTTTTTTTTCCTTTGTAAACCAATTCAGCCTTGACTCCCGAAGTACCTCTAACATGATGACTTGGATTTTACAAGTGAAAGCAGAGCTAATAATCAGAATGACCTCTTATTTCCCTCAGGTATAATGGGTGTATTTATGTGTATGTATGTGTGTTAGCGCTAATGACAAAATTCCCTAAACTTCCATTAGAGCTCCTGTGAGTAAAGTCAATAGTGATAATAACTGACATGGGAGTGTTTCTGCCTGGAAATTGGAGAGTCAGTCTCCAAAGTACTCCATTTCAATGTCAGCACAGAACAGTGGCAGTTTTCTCTGATGGATTTTATTCTTTTCCAAATATCAATGTTATTGCTGCCAAATTTAAGTAAAAATAAAATCCAGAGATGATAAAATACTTCCTAGAATTTTTTTTCTAATTGTGCATAATTCAAGTTTATTGTTTATTTTTAGTCCTAAAATTACTTGTCCCCCTCAGAGATAGAGCATAATAACCTTGACAAGTATAAAGTAAACTTGGAATTTAACATTTGCCATAGAAAAGTGAAAGTTTTTAAATTCTAGGTTATACTTAATAAGAGTGCCATATGTTTAACCAAGAAAAGCACATTGACCTATTTTTCTGTGTTAGATTTTAGAAGTATTCTTACTTCTCTGCATTTTATAAGTTAATGTAACATACCTACTAACTAATCCCAGAATAATATTCACAAAAGTTCTAACATGGAGTGAATATAGGATTCTGACACGTTTTACTTTTTAGTAATTTTTAAATTTCCAGTTGAATTGATGTAATGCCAGTTAAAAATGGCTTGGCCAAGTTAATAGCTTTACTAAGATTCAGCTCAACCTAGTTTCTAGGGCACAAACTCTGAAAGGAGATTGTTATTTCCCAGTACCCAGTACTTGCTCACTCTTTGGGCCTATTCTTCATGCTCGTCTATGCTTCAGGTTTCAAAGCTGTAAAATGGGGCTATTAAGAACGTCTACTTCATAATATTGCTGAGAGGACCGTTTGAGTTATATATAAAGCATAGAGATTAGTGCCTGACACATTGTCAGTACTAAACAAGGCTTGGCTCTAACTAACAGATCCCTGAAAAACAGGTTCAATAAATTACCCTTTGGGTAATTAAGAAAAGTTTTTTTTTTCTTTTTTTATTAAAGTATAGTTGATTTACAATGTGCTGTTAATTTCTGCTGTACAGGAAAGTGATTCCATTTTATATACATATATATATACACACACATATATATGTGTGTATATATGTATATATAATATTTATATGAATTCAATTATATATATTTATATATAAATACATGTTATATATGTGTGTGTGTGTACACATTGTTTTTTTCTATTCTTTTCCATTGTGGTTTATCAGAGGATGCTGAATGTGTCCTCTGTGCCACCCAGGGAGACCTCGTTGTTTATTCACTCTATCAGTAATAGTTACACCTGCTAAGCCCAGTCCCCCTCTCCGTTCCTCCCCCACCATCTTCCCCTTGGCAACCACAAGTCTGTTCTGTATTTCCATGAGTCTATTTCTGTTTTGTAAGTGGGTTCATTTCTGTCATAGTTTAGATTCCACATATAAGCAATATCAAACGGTATTTGTCTTCCTCATTCTGACTCACTTCACTTGGTATGATAATGGCTAGTTGCCCCCATGTTGCTACAAATGGCGTTATTTTGTGCTTTTCATGGCCGAGGAGTATTCCATTGTATGTGTGCACTGCTTCTTTATTCATTCATCTGTCAATGGACATCTAGGTTGTCTCCATGTCTTAGCTACTACAGATAGTGCTGCTTTGAACATAAGGGTACATGCGTCTTTTTGGATTAGTTTTGTCAGGATACATGCCCAAGAAAGGGATTGCTGGATCATATGGTAATTCTGTTAGTTTTTGGAGGAACCATAATGGCTGTACCAATCTGCATTCCCACCAACAGTGTGGGAGGGTACCTTTTTCTGTATATCTTTCCAGCATTTCTCATCTGTAAAGTTTTTAATGATAGTCATCTGACTGGCATGAGGTGGTACTTCATTGCACTTTTGATTTGCATTTCTCTAATAATTAGTGATGTTGAGCATCTTTTATTTGTCTATTGTCTGTGTGTGTTTCTTTGGAGAAATATCTATTTAGATCGTTCTGCCTGCTTTTCAATTGGATTGTTTTTGTTCTTGAGCTGTATGAGCTGTTTGTATACAGATTTTGGAAAGTAAGCCCTTGTTGGTTGCATCTTTTGAGAATGAAGTGAAGTGAAGTCGCTCAGTTGTGTCCGATTCTTCGCGACCCCCGTGGACTGTAGCCTATCAGGCTCCTCCGTCCATGGGATTCTCCAGGCAAGAATACGGAGTGGGTTGCCATTTCCTTGTCCAGGGGATCTTCCCAACCCAGGGATCGAACCAAGGTCTCCCACATTGCAGGCAGACGCTTTAACCTTTGAGGCACCAGGGAAGCCCTCTTTTGAGAATATTTTCTCCAATTCTGTAAGTTCTCATTTCATTTTGTTTATGGCTTCCTTTGCTGTAAAAAAAAAAAGCTTATTTCTCTCTTCAGATATCCCTCTCTTTGCTGCCAACCTCCTTTCTGCTGATTTATTTAAATTAATAGCAGGTACTTCTAATAAAATATATTGAAATAAATGAAAATCTTTAGCTAAAATAATAGGAGACGCTGTAATTGTTAATAGATCTTATGCCTCACCCTGATATCAGAATGTACGCTGCTCCAGATGTCCGTGCTTAGATTCCTCTTCACTTCTATGACTCCCTCAATTTGGTTTGAAGTTAACTGATGTTTATCTTTCCATTCTGGTGAATATTAATAATGGATGAATATGTCTATTGCATACTAAGAGGGGAAATATGTCTGTTCTAAACGTGGCACGTGAAACAGGTCTGCATTTGTTGTTGAGAAATCTCTCTCATCTTTTCTGTGTTATTTCTGAAATACTGTTTGGCAACCACAGCATCCATAATGTCTTTTTCCATTTTAAACTTCATCTTAGACCTTTCACGTGAGTGACAAGTACAACTTCTGATGCAACATTTAGTAAGAATAAGAACGAAACATCCTTCAACTGCTAGTAATTTCGATACTGCATGAAACACATTGTCCAGAGTTTACCCCTCTGTAACATCAGACATGTTCCGATTTCAGCTGGCCACTTACGTTGTGACCGAAAAACATTTTTTTCAAAGTTAATGATTTTCCCATGTATTTTCTATTTCTTCACCCACATAATCACATTATGTTGGGGAATACGGTAACATCATTCAAAATAAATAAGAGAATCAGGCTTGGCTGTCAGAATATCCAACATTTCTGTAAACAATTGACTAACTCCCTGCACGGTAAACTCTGGAGTGTTTTCTGATACCAATGACCAGTTCTCTAATTCCTTGGACAACAAGTATACGTCCAACAATTGAATCCACTTTTGATAAAATCTATGCAGAGTTATCATAGGATGCAAAATTGCTATAGCTATACATGAAAGAATATAAATTGAAAGACTTCTTCCCATTTTTCTTTGTTTTATGCCTTTAAAAAACTAATTTAAGAAGGATAGGTCAATTTCATTAAGAGTCATCACTTGAGAATGAGAAAAAAAAAAAAATTTAAACATTCAGAAATTCAAAGCCATCAAATTAAAGTAAGTCACAATAATTCCTTCCAGCAAATATGTGTTAATGCCCCCATTCAGTTCGGTTCAGTCACTGAGTCGTGTCCAATTCTTTACGACCCCATGGACTGCAGCACGCCAGGCCTCCCTGTCTATCAACAACTACCAGAGCTTGTTCAAACTCATGTCCATCAAGTCGGTGATGCCATCCAACCATCTCATCCTCTGTCGTCCCTTTCTCCTCCCGCCTTCAACCTTTCCTAGCATCAGGGTATTTTCCAATGAGTCATTTCTTCTCATCAGGTGGCCAAAGTATTGGAGCTTCAGCTTCAACATCAGTCCTTCCAATGAATATTCAGATTGAATTCCTCTAGGATGGACTGCTTGGATCTCCTTGCAGTCCAAGGGACTCTCAAGATATCTTTTCCAACATCACAGTCCAAAAGCATCAATTCCTCGGTGCTCAGCTTTCTTTATGGTCCACCTCTCACATCCATACATGACTACTGGAAAAACCATAGCTTTGACTAGACAGACCTTTTTGGTAAAGTAATGTCTTTGCTTTTTAATATGCTGTTGAGGTTGTTCATAGCTTTTCTTTCAAGGAGCAAGCGTCATTTAATTTCATGGCTGCGGTCACCATCTACAGTGATTTTGGAGCCCAAGAAAATAAAGTCTGTCACTGTTTCCATTGTTTCTCCATCTATTTATCATGAAGTGATGGGGCCAGGTGTCATGATCTTAGTTTTTTGAATGCTGAGTTTTAAGCCTGCTTTTTTACTGTCCTCTTTAACTTTCAAGAGGCTCTTTAATTCCTCTTTGCTTTCTGCCATAATGGTGGTGTCATCTGCATATCTGAAGTTATTGATATTTCTCCTGGTAATCTTGATTCCAGCTTGTGCTTCATCCAGCCCAGCATTTCTCATGATGTATTCTGCATATAAGTTAAATAAGCAGGGCGACAGTATACAGCCTTGATGTATTCCTTTCCCAATTTTGAACCAGGATCCATGTCCACTTCTAACAGTTGCCTCTTGACCTGCATCCAGATTTCTCTAGGAGGCAGGTAAGGTGATGTGGTATTCCCTTCACTTTAAGAATTTTCTACAGTTTGTTGTGAAATGTCCCCATTAGATACCAAATTACAGGCATTGTCAAGTTTAAGCACATTTCTCTTTTATGTGAGATAGACAACCATGAGGTTGCTTTGTTTAATATCCAAGTAAAGTTTTAAGAAATGCTGCATCCTAAGCTGATCTATTCTCTCTGCATGTGTTGCTAGCTTCCTTCAGTTGTGTCCAACTATTTGCAACCCTTGGACTGTAGCCCAGCAGGTTCCTCTGTCCATTGGGTTTTTCAGGCAAGAATACTGGAGTAGGTTGCCATGCCCTCCTCCAGGGGATCTTCCTGACCCAGGGCTCGAACCCAGGTCTCCTGCAGCTGCTGCATTGCAGGCAGGTTCTTTACAAACTGAGTCAGCAGGGAAGTCCCACTACTCTTTCTACGCCCCACAAATTTAACAGTTGCTCCTTTTGTCACTGTGGGATTTCATGCTTCATTTCTATTTATTATCGTTTCCTTTGTTGAATCTTGTAATTCTGTTAAAAGTGGACATCAATATTATATTCACCTGCGCATTTTGTACATGTCTATATGTTTAGATTGCATCTTATACTAATATCCCTTATTATTATATTAGTACTCACTAAGATGATTTCCTAAACTTTAACTTTCTTTTCTACTTTCACCTATTCGTTCAGTTTTTTTTTATTGAACATAAGCTCTATGCCAGGTAGTTTGCTTGGTCTAGGATTCCAACTTGGACTAAAGAAATACAGTTTCTCCTCTTCATGATTATATTAGTACCAGATAATTATAGTGAAGTCGCTCAGTTGTGTCCGACTCTTTGCAACCCCATGGACTGTAGCCCACCAGACTCTTCCATCCATGGGATTCTCCAGGCAAGAATCCTGGAATGGGTTGCCATTTCCTTCTCCAGGGGATCTTCCCGACCCAGGGATCGAACCCAGGTCTCCCACATTGCAGGCAGATGCTTTAACCTATGAGCCATCAGGGAAGCCCAAGGGCAGTGTAACAAGAGCTATGACAAGGGGAGGTAAGGACTCTGTGGGAGGATCACTTCTAAAAGAAATGAGAACGGGAGCTTGACAACAAGAGAAAGACCTGGTGGAGAATTCGGTGCTTCATTTATTTATCAGTGAATTAATGATTCATTTCTTTTTGCCGTGCTGGGTTTTCACTGCTGTGTGGGCCATTCTCCAGCAGTGAGAAGCAGAGGCTACTCTCTAGTTTTGGAGCACAGGTTCTCATTGCAGTGGCTTCTCTTGTATGTTGCAAGGGCCCTAGGGCACAGGGGATTCAGCAGTCGTGGCTCATGGGCTCAGCAGTTGCCTCTTCCGGACTCTAGAACACAAGCTCCATAGTTGTGGCACAAGGGATCTTAGTTGCTCCTCAGCATGTGGGATCTTCCCAGATCAGGGATCCAGCTTGTGTCTCCTGCATTTGCAGGCTGATTCTTGACCACTGAGCCTCCAGGGAAGCCCCGAAGTTGGTGGGTTAATGCAAGGAATGGGGAGGGAAGTGTTTCAGGCAGAGAAAATGACATATGTAAAGACAGATGCCTTGTTGCAATTATTTCACTGTATAATATTACAACACTCATGTAACACTATGTACCAGTCACTATTACAAGTGATTTTTACACCATGTAAACAATCCACTAAGCTAATTCTGTTGTTTCTTTCATTTTCCAAATAAGGAAACAGAGAAAGTAAGAAGTTAGCTCAAGTTTACGCAACTACTCAAAGGCAGAGCCAGAACGCAAGTTGGGCAGCTTGTTCTCATCATCTGCACTCTTCAGTGCCTGTTAACACTGGAAAGGCATTCAAATTCAGCTTTAATTTAGGATGCTAGGTATTCACTTTGGAGTCTAATGAAACCAGTATGATTATTTTAGAGACCAATTCACCATAGCTAAAATAATACGAATCACCAAAAAGTCTGTGTGTCATTTATCATGAATCAGAAGTCAGAACAGAACAAGCACTCACTTCCCTTCCGCAAAGACCTGCTGTCTTCCTCCACACGCAGTGTTCTCTGCTAGGACCTAGGGACAGCAATTCATTTAATCTCTGCTCTCCAGGGATTCTCAGTTCTGCCCAGGAAAGTGAGATGGTAACCAAAAACAGTGTGTCAGACTTACAACAAATGCAACCAAATAGATACCTGTGTGATATGAGGGCAGAGAATCTGTTGTGTTCACCTCTGAATTCGCCACACAGTGCCTAGTATCTGATTAGACACAGAATGGTTGAATGATTATAACAATGTGTTATGAAGGGAAGAATTACTTTCATCGGTGTAAATCATGAACTACTTAATTAAAAGGGAACATTTGGAGCTCTGAAGTATGGATTAGATTTCCCTAATCTAAGATGGTTAGATCAACCTCTAAAAAATGTAAAAAAAAAAAAAAAAACTTGCTTGACACAGGAGATGAACAAAATCATTAGGGTAAAAAATAACTAAGAACAGTGGAGAATAATTAAGAGAGTGAGACAATGTACAAAAGAGTTTGACTGGAGTAAGTTTCTAGAAAGCTTCAAATCTTGTAACAAAGAACTTCATTCTTTTGAAAGTTAGAGAATCAGCAGAGGTTTGTGAGCAAGAACTGATCAGATCAGAGCAGTATTTTCATAAAATTAGTCTTGTTTTGGGTAACCAGAGCCTATAAGAATATTTTAAAGGCTAATTTGTTAAACTGTGTGCAAATTTCTCATAGTCTAAAGAAGGCCAATAAATATGAGAAGGAAACAGATGTGAAACTTAGCTAAGGGTGTATTGAATTTTTAGAACACTGCGATATGTTTCAGGGCATTAACCTGTATTATCTGAGAGAGAGTGAGTCACACTGAAAATAAGAACAATTTCCTTCACTTCATTGATGAGAAGAGCAAATCTTTCCTCTTGTTATAGTTGCTGTGGTCCAAAGCATGTTTGAAAATGAAACATCTGTGATACGGAAATATCTTCAATATTTTTTAAGAATTGGGAAGGCTTCCCTCAGGCATATGTCCCAGATATACAGTAGCACATTTGAGGTCTAATTGCAAAACTGTGGTGGGCCCACAGAGCCTAGAAGGAAAAACTAGTCCATGTTAAATTAACTTTAAAAAAAAGAAAGGAAGCTGAAACCCGAAGTGTGGACTGACTTCTATCAGAGCTCTTGTTTGAAGTGTGAATGAACACAGCACATTTAACTTATGTAGATATGAAGTCTCCACTATTAATAACTGGTATCTGTGTAGACCATTATGAGGTGTTGTTTTTAAGCAAAATTAGTTGCTGTTTAGAGCTCAAAGATAAATTCTGAGTGTTTTGAGGAATCAGCATTTTAAACAGAATTTTGGCTCTAGATCCTGAGAGTGTACTCAAATATTTTTCGCTTGCATATATAGTTTCCTACTATGTCTCAACTCCTATGTCACCCATCTACCCCGCTCAAAAAAGTGTAGGAAATTTACACTGAAGCAGATGAACATTTTTTAAGTAAAATGATTTTTTTTGGCTCGTCCCCTCAGAAATGGTCACATCTGATCATCTAGGAGCACTCTCAGTTCAGTTCAGTTCGGTCACTCAGTCGTGTCCGACTCTTTGTGACCCCATGGACTGCAGGACACCAGGCCTCCCTGTCCATCACCAGCTCCTGGAGTTTACTCAAACTCATGTCCCTTGAGTCGGTGATGCCGCTCAGCCATCTCATCCTCTGTCGTCCCCTTCTCCTCTTGCCCTAATCTTTCCCAGCATCAGGGTCTTTTCCAATGAGTCAGCTCTTCGCATGAAGTGGCCAAAGTATTAGAGTTTCAGCTTCAGCATCAGTCCTTCCAATGAACACCCAGGACTGATCTCCTTTAGGATGGACTGGTTGGATCTCCTTGCAGTCTACCTAGCTAACGACTGGACTCCACCTCCAGTGGAAGGTTAGGTAACAGAGTAGCAGAGAAGGAGGGAAAAATGGATACGATGAACCAGGTTGGAGATGGGAAAATATGCTGGAGAAGAGCTGTGTGTCTCTGCGTGGGGAGAAGAACAACAGTCATAAGAACTGTTTATTGAACATTTATTTTCTCATTTAATCCTCATAATAGGATAATAGATGGATTTATAAGTCTCCTTTTTAAGATAAGAGCACACCTTATTCTATACTTGACTCCCCAGCAGAGTACCTGGAAGATAGTAGACCATCAGAGCTAAGTGGTCACTTAAGGACTGGAGCATAAATGCAAAAAAAGAGAAATATTTCCAAAAGTAATTTATAATGTTAAAAATATAATGATCCACTGGTAAAATCAGCAACTTCAATTTCAGTTTATATTATTAGGGAGAGTTGTCAGTGTACATTCAAAGTCAGTCCTATCTGTATTTACAGTAAGATTTATTTTAAGAAACAGTGGGTCTAAATTTTAAGAACTAATGTTCCTAATGGCCTTACTATATTTTAGCATTTTGTTCTTGAAACACTACTTATATCGTTACAACCTAAGCAAATGTAATAAAAAAATAATACTGAGATTTGAGGTCATATGCAGGTATGGTTATATAAATACATATGACTGTGTACTTAATCCTCGGTAGAAATCATGTCTGTATATCTCTTTTAAAAATTAATTTTAATTAATCAAAATTAGTTTTAATCAGAAATCAGTTTTAATTTCCATTTGTGTCTATATTTTTGTGCTCAATAGTAAATACAGCATAAATAATAGATAGTATCTTATAAATCTTTATCTTTTTGAATTGCACTTTAGAAAGATTAGTTTTGCCTAAAAGAAAATATGTTGCTAGATAGAAACATTGTGGTAATTCCGAAAAGTATGCTTAAGCATTTTAGAGGTCAAGAGCATAAGTGATTTATTATGTCCATTTTCTGTTTAACTTATGACTTTCCTTTCCCTATTATAGATCTATCACTGTCCATAGCTTTTGCTTTTCAACCTTTTCTTTATTACTCTAAAATAGAATTAAGGCAAGGAAAAGCTTCAAGTAAATGAAAAGATTTATCAAAGCATTTAGGCAGTAGCTAGGAGGAGTTAAGAAAAATGGATAAAACAGGATATATGTGCTTGTTTGAAAAAAGACTAAGGTTTAATTTATAATCCAGGAGAGGGAAAAAAAAGACAGGAGAGGGCATCAAGCCTTAAGATAATGGCTTTGAAGGGGGAAATGAGACAGTGCTGGGCAAGAACTCTTGGTTCATAAGCTCTCATCTTTTGCTCAGTTAGGGAGTGGTATGAACTGAAAGGGGCTTCCCTGGTGGGTCAGACGGTAAAGAATTTGCCTGCAGTGCAGGAGACCCAGGTTCATTCCCTGGGTTGGAAAGATCTCTTGGAGAAGGAAATGGCAACCCACTCCAGTATTCTTGCCTGGAGAAATCCATGGACAGAGGAGCCTGGCAGGCTGCAGTCCCTGGGATCGCAAAGAACTCAACACAAATCAGCTAACTTTCACTTTTTCACGTGAGCTGAAGCCCTTTACCTCTGCTGACTTGAATTGACACCTATAGACTAAGCATCTTTCATGCCCCATGCAAATTGCTCATCCTCTCTATTAGACGATATTGGCGCCATCTACCTAAAGCTGCCACAGGCAAATTGCAGGTTTAATCATGAAATATGGCCTTAGATGTCTCTGGAGTCCCTCAAGTGAGAAAAACTAGGACCCAGGCTAGACTTTTGACCCAAAAGGAGTTTTGTTGCAAAGATGTGCTTCAAAATCTGAAATTCAACCTATGTCCCCCTCTAACATAGAATTTTTTTTTTTTTTTCCTTTCAAGCCTCTTTCAGAAAGGTCTTCAAAGAGGGTAGCTGCCTTTCAGGCACAAAGTGGGGATGGAAAAGCTGAGAGTCATACTTCTTTCTTCCGTGTGTTTTGAATATGTCGGCGCATTAGGGTCTTGCATCGTGGTTAGTTTATGCAGTCCACATTTGGTAAGGAACTCCAGCAGTGAAGGAAGCAATAACTCACGTAGTTCTTTCCCGTGAATGGGGGGCACCCATGTTTTGTTATTAAAATCAGATTTGCTCTGGTTGGCAAGGTGTCTCAGAACTAAATTAAGATGATTTTTTTTTTAATTGCACTTCGTACCTCTGTATAGACTGAAATAAATGGATGTGAGGCACAGACTTCAGTTTGAAACTTGAATCACTTAACCAGTGTCTCCCAACAGTGTGTGTGGTATCAGGAAAAAGCTCTACAGTGGGACACAGGAAATCCGTGTCCCACTGCTAAGAAGGACGTCCCAGTGCAAAGACGCTTATCAGGCTCTCACAGAGCCGCGGGAATTGCTGCCGTGAATGTCCCTGCTATTTAGGGAGTGGGAAACGGACATCTTGAACTTCTCAGACTGGCCTGTAGCCACACGTGCAACTTTGTCACAGAAGCTGGGGAGGGCTTGGTTAAAGCCAGGGCCGACCCACTGCGAGAAAACTCTCTGGTATCCCAGCTGCCATTCAGAATGTGAAATCCAGGATATGACCTGTCGAGATGAGCCACTTCAGCATATTGTGGCAATGCAGCTGTCACGGAGATACATAGGTCTCCAGAGAAAAGCCTTCGAACCGTTTCCATGGTGGAATGAATACAAATGCAGGGCTCCATCACATTTGAATGTGATTTTTTTTTTTTTCTAACAGGATGGTCTGCACTAAATATGCAGATGGGTGGAAGTGACCCCAGTGCCTCTTATCATCTTTGATTGCTGAGCGTTTTCTGGAGGCAGATTTGTTCAGTATTTCTCTCCATCTGTATTTGAGAGGGTTAGGCAGTGTTTGGAAACCAGACGGATTTAAAATACATGTTGGTATCCTTCTCTTTCTTCAGTGAAGACAAAATTGCTAGATTCCCCCAAGGTGTTTTAAAGAAATGTTTGCAGAACAGATGATTCCATAACCCAGATTTTAAAGAATTATTTCATATTTATTCCTTGATATGGAACTTATTCTAATCAACGTTTTTACCAACTTATAGCACTAAAACCAAAACTTATAATAGGGTTTGAAAACTTCTCACTTGTACCATTAATGTCAAGAGAAGTTCAGGGAGTAAGATGAGTGATTATATGAGCATTTTATTAATAGAGAATTAACATACATGGTCCCTCAAGTGTGTCCAAATAGATGACAGTAAATCAATTTTAGAGCAAATTTCTTTTCTTTTAATTTCATTTTTAAAGCTTCTAGAAAGTAGGAAATAGAGTCATTTTCTTGATAAAACTGCTGAAATGAGTCTCATAACAAAAATGCCAGAGTTTTATCAGGAATTATGCAGATCTACATTGTCAGCTAACAAACTTCATTCTAATAGCAAAAAGGAAATGAGAGAAATATTTGATGCAACTAATACTAGAGTTCAAAAATCTTGCTGTCTCAAACTATTTTTGATTTTAAGGCAATGTTGTCACCTACATATTCTGATATTTAATGTACCTGTGAGATATCTGTGGGCTTCCTAGGTGGCACTGTCTGGCAGGGCAGGAGACATAAGAGATGCGAGTTCGATCTCTGGGTCGGGAAGATCCCCTGGAGGAGGGCACAGCAACCCACTCCAGTATTCTTGCCTGAAAAATCCCGTGGACAGAGGAGCCTGGTGGGCTATGGTCCATAGAGTAACAAAGAATCAGACACAACTGAAGTAATTTAGCATGCACACGTGTGAGATACTTGTATGTATACATCTTTTCATAGCAAACTAGTGATGCATATTACACATATTCGTGTATGTATGTTTATTTACATGTGGATTCCTAGGTATTAATGTATAATTGTACTTTAAGTGTGCTGCTAAGTCACTTCAGTCGTGTCTGACTCTGTGCGACCCCAGAGATGGCAGCCCACCAGGCTCCCCCGTCCCTGGGATTCTCCAGGCAAGAACACTGGAGTGGGTTGCCATTTCCTTCTCCAATGTGTGAAAATGAAAAGTGAAAGGGAAGTCGCTCAATCGTGTCCGACTTTTAGCGACCCCATGGACTGCAGCCCACCAGGCTCCTCTGTCCATGGGATTTTCCAGGCAAGAGTACTAGAGTGGGGTGCCATTGCCTTCTCCAATGTACCATATAACTATATGTATGTATGTGTATATATATATATATATATACACATGTATATATGTATATATATATAATGGCCATACTTAATAGTATACTTGTAGGGAGATTCACATTATTAATTATAGTAAAATGTCCTATTTCCCAATCATAACCTCTGTTAATTTGTTTCACTCATTTATTTCTTGCTTTCAACAGCTCATTTTATTTAACAAATATGTCCTTGCTTACTGTGTAAAATTGTTGAATAGATAAATATTTTGTGGTTTGTGTGTATATAAATTCAGAACTTGTCTATTCCAAAATACCTGAACACCATCACTGAACTATGAAGTAACCTTAAGACCTTCACACATGTCATTTCTTCATTGTGCTGTGACAGATTTTTTCTCCCCAAGTACCCATCATATTCCCCAGATGGCTTAGCCATCATCACTGGCAGATTATGAATAATGTTTTAGGTTGAAGAGATATAAGCAATTTATAATTTTTCCCCTTTCTGAACCAGCTTAGTTTTGATAAGTCAACTGGAAATTAAAATTTAAAGTAGAACTTCATTTTTGAAAAGGAATAGTGTTTTCCCACATTAGAATACGTAGTCAGCTCCTAAATATGGACAAGAGACAGTCAGCAGGGAAACTGGTCAGAGTATGTGACTAAAATCTGGAAGATCACCACTTAGCATTGCATCACAGTTCCAGTTTCTTTCGTCTGTAGAACCACATGTAAAAAAATAGTTTTAGGTCATTCCAAACTAACCACACTTCTATTACATCTACTGGATGCTTGGGGCTGGTGCACTGGGACGACCCAGAGGGATGGCATGGGGAGGGAGGAGGGAGGGGGTTCAGGATGGGGAACATGTGTATACCTGTGGCGGATACATGTTGATGTATGGCAAAACCAATACAATATTGTAAAGTAATTAACCTCCAATTAAAATTTTAAAAAAGACGGTTTTTAGCTAGTGTAAAAATTGCCTGTTTTTCTCTTTGGTACTCTTCAAAGAACTAGAGTTCTGGAAATGCAGAAAGTGCTGATGAAATGTTAAGAGAAAAGGAAATGAACTATCCTTCTGGCAAGGATTTGATTTATTGTGCCAAATTATATTTTAAGTAAACTATACAAATTAAAATTATATTTTGACTTTAATATAGTCAACTTAAATTGAGACTTACTGGCAATCCAGTTTCAGGAAAAGCTATTAACAAACTATAAATGGAATATACTTTTGTAAAAAAAAAATAATTTAAAATATCTACCTATTAAGACAGGTCTTAATTCTGTAGCTATAAAATACATATGTATCTATACATTGATCATCCATTTGCAAACAATATAATGTCTTTTTCTTACTGTAGTCAGTTGCTGGGCCTAAAAAGCCCTTTTAATGTCTAAATTCATTCACAGTCCTGTACTTCCAGAGCTTGTCTCTGACCTGATAGTTCTTGCCATAAGAAGAAAAATTATAATGAATGTTTTTAAATTTCTTTAAGGTTTTTGAGACTAAATTAATTAGAAAGTGGTCTAGGTTAGAGAATTAAGAATACTTAAATGCTTAAGAACTTGGGAGCTCTAATTATCAAAGACAGTTATCCATACATATTTTGTGTCTGTACTTATTACTACATTTCGAAATCATTTAGGAAGCTTAATGTTAATATAGTAAAATATTTTAGGTAGAATGTGTAGACAATCCTCAAAGCATTTTTAAACTTTGTCCCCTTTTAAAACCCACAAAATCTCATACCCTTTAATTATATTTGCAATTTCAAAATAAATGGTATGACTTAAACCATCAGTCAAAACAACTCTAATGTTTATTAATTTTTTCACTTCACTCCAAAAATGTGCCTGTTTCCCCTTCTTCCATGAATAATCACTGGTTCTAATGAAGCGGGTTAAAGATCTTATTTACTGAGTCTCTCATGTAGGCAGACATTTCCAAGAACTCATTAGGTATATTTTCTTACTTAATTGAGAGACTGTCCAGAATGCCCTACGTTGGTTCCTTTTGTTCTCTTGGAGCCGATAATTTAGTGTTCTTCAGATGTGCTGCTCCGTCCCTGAGTTCCTGAGTTTGCTTTCATATACCGTTGTTAGACCAAAGATGAAAAGGCTTGTGCTCATGCCTTTACAAAATGAAGGACCCTCTGGCCAGCTCTTACAACAGAGTCACCGCGAATTTTAATGATTTGCAGCCTTTCTGGGATTGTGTTTCATTTATCTCCCATATTTGAAAGGATGAATAGTAAGATAGCAACTGAGACATTTCAGGGATGTTTTATTTGTTAAGCAAAACCATAGAGATTCAGTGTGAGATTTCTCAGTATTTTCAGCCTGATCACTCTTATTCCAGAATGTAAATGTAATTTATTCTCCAGAAGTGCCTACTCCCTTTCTGAACCTGTATATTCCCCAGATTCATCTCTTGCTTTCTGTACTCTACGTGTGTTTCATGAATTATTGAAGTTTAGAAATGCAACTTAGGTCAGCCTACAAAACAATATTACATGAATGTGTTAACACAAAGAGAAGCAGATGATCAGCAATACTATATACATGCTTTGTAAGCCGACTCCCACAAATTGCTTATCTTGAGACTCTTTTTTTCCCCCAAGTAGAATCAATCATCAGAGAAGTGATTTGAGATTCTTTATTATGGAAATATTCCTCTTGAACAACAACAACAAAAAAAAGGCATTTCAGTTACATTTTCATTTTAAAGAGAGTTATGTTTCACCCTCTTGATAAGTTTATTGTTATGAAGTCTGAGGTAATTATCTCCATCAACTTATATTCTTGTTTAAAGTGTGAAAAGAAAGTTTTGTGACTGTCATTTCTGAATTTCTATTATATCGATATGGCTAAAAGAAAACAAATCTTGGGAAATAAATGTTTGTCTTATAGGCAGTGCCTCTAAATTTATGTGAATTTCATGATTGCTATATTCAGTTGAATTGCATAGCTCATCTTCTGGATGGAAACCTAATGATTACTTCTTCCTGCCTCTTAAAATTTATCAAGTTTAAAGAAAGTAACTATTGGGTTTTTTGTTTGTTTTATTTTGTTTTGCTAGATGGTTTTTGAGCCCTAGTTGTATAATGCAGGCAATAATTCAACAAGTTCTTTAAACAAAGTAAACTAAACTGAACTCAAATTGAGTGTTACTTAGGTGTGTGCACAGGTAATGTTACTGATCTTACCTAATACAATCACATCAATAGAATAAGACTTCTTGGGTAGATCCAAGGTAAAGAAACTGCCTGTCAGTGCAAAAGATGTAAGTTTGATCCCTGGGTGGGGAAGATCCCCTGGAAGAGGAAATGGCAACCCACTCCAACACTGTTGCCTGAACAATCCCATGGAGAGAGGAGCCTGGTGGGCTACAGTCCATAGTGTTGCAGAGAGTTGGACACAGCTGAGCACAAATGCAATATCCTAAAATTTATTTGTGTATGAATTCACAGTGGACACTTATTTGTATATATTCAATTTCTCCAATATTCCCAGAAGGTAAGGTGTTCTAGTTCAAATTTATAGAACAGGAAACAGAAACAGACATGACAAGGAGCAGCTGAATCTCACAAAGCAGATTCCAATTTGAGCAGAGCACACTCTGATAGCTGACTCTATTTTAAGTCCTAGGATTTTCCATAGTACCAAAGCCGCATAGTTGTACAACACAATAAGATCAGTTTCATAGTCGCTTCTCAGCTGTTCCATTTCTTGTTTTGAGATAGATGATGTGCTTATGAGCTCAGTCATGGAGGACTCTTTGCAACCCCATGGATTATAGCCTGCCAGGCGCCTCTATTCATGGGATTCTCCAGGCAAAAGGATTTGAATAGGTTGCTATTTTCTCCTCCAAGGGATCTTCCCGACCCAAGGATCAAACCAGCATCTCCTGTGTCTCCTGCAAACAGAAGGGTTTTTTGTTTGTTTGTTTGTTTTTACTACTAACACCACCTGGGAAGCCCAAATAGAGGATAGATATTGTAATTTTAAATTATTTGTTATTTAGGTCCTATAGGCTTATAGTTCTCTACCCTTTAATTTTTTGAGTTGTGAATTTATATTAATAACATTAAAGGAAAATAATTTTTGACTTAGGACCTTATCTCCTTCCCAATATAAGGTATAGATGTTCATTATTACATTTGTTAAATATAACAGCTGTATTGCTACATAATTTACATACAAGATAATTCAGTCTTTAAATTATATAATTAAATCACTATAATGACAGATTTGGGCAACTATTATCACAGTCAATTTGGGGACCTTTTCTTCACTCCAGAACAGTCAATACTTATTCTCCTCTAAACCCCCAACTACAGCCCTTGGCAATCACTCATCCACATCCATGTAACATGTCTTAGTATTTCATTTTGTCTGTCATGTAATATTCCATTGTATGCATAGATCCACATTTTACTTATCTGTTTATCAGTTGATGAAAATGTGGGGTGTTTTCACTTTTTGGCTATAATGAATAGTACTACTATAAATATCTGTCTGCAAGTTTTTATATGATCAAATGTTTTCTGTTCTCTTGATAATTATGAAAGAGAAACTGAGCCAGACAGACTCTGGCCAAAATGATAACAGATTTTATTCAGAAACTATTGCCATAAGGGAAAAGAGACTTGAGAATCAAACTGAGCTTAGTTCTGAATACAGCAAAAAAAAAAAAAAAAAAGTAGAAATTTACAGACATTGTACAGAGTATGGGTTGGGAAATTCTAAGAGAAAACGGGGTTCAGGGAGGTAATTCTTACTCAATAGGCTTAATGAGGCTCTTCTAAAGTTAGACCAAGAACTTGGACATCAAAGTTGGGGTATGAGAAATTTGGTCAGATATCAGTGGTGGTCAAATAGCAGTGGTAGAGAGATTCCCACTAAACTACCTGGGCAGGATTTTTGCTAAAACTGGCCTCAGCAAAGATGGCTACAGAAGGCCAAAAAGTAGAGGCCTAGTTGAGAGAAGGGCAGTTGCTGCATGATAAGATAACTCCATGTTAACCTTTTGAGGAACTTGCAGACAGTTTCCAAAGAGGCTGCCTCATTTTCCTCTCAGACACAGTCACTAGCAATTTATGATGGTTCCAGTTGTTCACATCTTCACCAATAATTATCATCATTTGTCTTTTTTATCGTAACCATCTAGGAGCTGCAAAATTCTCTCACATTTCCCTAATAGATGATGATATATATTGCCTTTTCACGCGAAGGTTGACCATTTGTATGTCTTCTTTGGAAAAACGGCTATCTCTTTACATACTTTTAAAACCGAGTTTTTTTGTCTTTTTATGATTGAGTTGTGGAAGTTATTTATGTGTTTTAGATACAAGCCTCTCAGCAGTTATATGATTTGCAAATATTTTCTTCCATTCTGTGGGGTTTTTTCTAACTTTCATGGCCTCATTTGAGGCATAAAAATTTTTAATTTTGATGAGGTTTAATCGGTTTTATCTTTTGTAGCTTGAGCATTTTGTATTGTACCTAAGAAGGATTTTCCTAAGGTCATGGCATTTTCCTTCTGTATTTCTTCTAAGAGTTTTAGAAATTTGGGTCTATGACCCATTTTGAGTTATTTCCTGCATGTAATATGATGGAGGGGTCCAGCTTCGGTTTTTCAGCGTTGTACTTTAACTGAATGTTATGACAAGCATTATAATGGGGGGAAATCCTAGGCAAGGTATAATTTGTTACACAGTAGCCTGCCTTTGTAGTGCTTTTTCACTTTTGTACTTTTCCATTGCAAAGAATAATATTTACATAATGTAATTGTATTTACAGCTGAGTTTTTGATTATTTTATTTCCTCAGAAGAACATTATCTTTTTGATATCTACGAATGGTCTTCTATTCAGCAACTATTTAATAAATGTGATTTATAAGTTTAGTGATTCTACCTATAAATATGTTGAAGGAATCAGCATTAAGTGAGACTAAAAAAGAAAAGATAGGAAAATTAGCATTGATTTCATTAGATTAGACTTTCAACTGCACATTGACATCTGGAGGGAGTAAAATTCCCAAATATTTATTAATATTTGGCATAATGAAAAATATTATTTATCACCCTATTGCCGTCAAACTTTTAAAGATGAAAATTTTAAATTATCCCCTAATTAAACTTGTGGAACAGAATTACAGCAACAGTATTTCTAGTGACAGGTAGCTTTAGCATATTGGGCTTCCCTGGGTGACTTAATAGTAAAAAAATCCACCTCAGTAGTAAAGGATCTTCCAAGTAAAGAATCAAACTTGGGTTAGATCCCTGGGTGGAAAGATTCCCCTGGAGAAGGGAATGGCTATCCACTCCAGTATTCCTGCCTGAAAAATTCCATGCAGAGAGGAGCCTTGCAGGCTACAGTCCATGGGGGTCGCAAGAGTCGGACATCAACACGACTTAGGGACTAAACCACCACCGCCACCACAGGTCATAAACCCTGCTTTGCTGGAATTGTCTCAGCAATATTCCTTCATGGGACTCTTCTCTCAGCCAGAAACCCCTTTCTCAGCTTACATGCTCATAGAAAGCTCTTTATTGAGTGACAATGCCATGCCAAGGACAAGGTTGCTTTCTAAATGGTCCGTCTCTTCAGCGTCACGCACTTTATGACAGGAATAAAAATAGAGAATACTGATCTATATTTGACTACCCTCCCCAAATGTTATTGTTTTTATACTTGCTGAGAAAGCTTAAAAGAAGTACTTTGAACTTGCTTATGACTGTCTTGATTCTGATTCTCACTGGGTTTTGAGAACACTGATCTTCAGCTGATGTTTAGTTTGTACACTTTGGTAGTAAGCATTTTTCATTATTTAGTGGATTATAGATCACATTATTATTGAATGGATTATAGATTGCATTTGCTGCTCCTTACTCTTCTTAAAATAGATTTGAGTGCCAGACCTACCTGGAAGGTTACTGTAGCCTGACTTACTGATGTAAACTGGGCATCTCCATTTGTAACTAGTCTGAATGAAGCTAAAATAACATCATCAGGCCATTAGATGAGTTGTTTACGTTTTGTTACTGGAGTCAAGTAAAATGGACTTCTGTTGAGAAACAGTGTTTATGTTGGCTGGGGAATGTGGAAGTATAATCTCTAAGTGCCTCCTTAGAATAAATGTTTATGTAAAGGGGAAAATCTCATGGATAAATCACTGCTATCATTTTCACCTGCCAGTATCTAAGCCATTTTTGATAAGTGTTAGGATTACCTACTCTACTTACTCTTAATTCCTCTTTCTTTTCTCATAAGACTCCCTGTCTTATGATAAAGGACTTCACTGCTTCCTTTTAATTTTAGGAGGAGAAATGTAAAGTTTCTGTAATTTTTCATTTTCAGAAAGTTGCCTGCTCCCTCATGAAAAAGACCATTCACAAAGCACTTTAGCGTTAACCTCATTTAATTCCTTCATCATACTTCGAAAGACTGTCCCCCTTCTACATTGCCAATATTTCACCTTTTGGGCATCACCACTTCCTCACTCTGGGAGTTTAGATGATACATTCAGTTGTCTTTCAGAGTTCAGTTGGGTTATAACAGAAACTCATTAAAGCCTGTAGCATTATGTCCACGTTATTATTATTATTTTTATTTTTTTTACCATAGTGTCCATGTGCCAGTTCAAGATTTTAAGCACTAATGCTTAAAATTGTGATGGATGATTTTATAATTTTTAGATAACAAGTATCATTTTACTGTTATTTGGAGAGTAAATAAAATCATCTGCTCCCCCATTACAACTATTACAGGAAACTAGAATTGTTTTTTCAGCAAGGATGACTTTTATAAAAGAGCTATGTAATGTTGTTGAAGGAGGAGGCCGCATGTCTGTCACATGACACATTATCAAAGTTGGAATAATTTATGGTTAATAGTGAGACATAAAGATTGGACTGCTGCTACTAGTGGATAAACACTCATGTTCCTCAGGCAGAATTCAGGTATTATTTGTGACCTTTTATAAATGAGAGCTTAAAGTGTAGGAGAAGCCATATGTAGAATCTCATTTTACTGGTAAGTAAGCCAAGGCTGAATAAGTTTAAGTAGTTTGCCCAAGACCACATAGTTTGCTGAAGCCATAACAACAAGACGCCAACATTTGCTGCACTTTCCCACTGTTGACCGTTGTCACTTGGTAATGGCCAAGGCATGCATATACTCCATCTCATTAACACTACAGATCTGTAAGGTGCCAGAAATAACACATTATGTAAGTACTAACTAAGTACTCAGTGTGTATGCAGCACTGAGTTAAATATAAGTGAAAGTGAAGTCGCTCAGTCGTGTCCGACTCTTTGCTAATCCCATGGACTGTAGCCCACCAGGCTCCTCCATCCATGGGATTCTCCCGGCAAGAATACTGGAGCGGGTTGCCATTTCCTTCTCCAGGGGATCTTCCTGACCCAGGGATCGAACCTAGGTCCCCTGCATGGCAGGCAGATGCTTTAACCTCTGAGCCACCAGGGAAGCCACCAGAGTTAAATATAATGTGATAAAAATAGAAAGAGAGCACTGTGCTTTATATAATAAAGTTAAGCTTCCCTCTTAGGATATAGTGAAGTTATCTTTACAAAGATACACATTATACCTCCATCTTCTCTCTTTAATCCCTACCTGGGAATCTTCCTAAGGGAAGGTTCTTTAGTGTTGAATTTTATTGTGCAAACGGAATGAGATCATGGGTCAAGAGGACTATATTTTCCGTCTCTTTTCTACCGCCAGTAGTGTGGTGAAGCTGGCTTGTACTACCTTGCAAGAGCTGATTTTGCCATCCCTCCTCCAGCTCAGTGCTCACTGATGTCAGCTTCAGTTCAGTTCAGCCACTCAGTCATGTCTGACTTTTTGTGACCCCACAGACTGTAGCAGCCTCCCTGTACATCACAACTCTCGGAATTTACCCAAACTCTTGTCCATTGAGTCGGTGATGCAACCCAACCATCTCATCCTCTGTCATCCCCTTCTCCTCCCACCTTCAATCTTTCCCAACATCAGGGTCTTTTACAAAGAGTCAGTTCTTCGCATCAGGTGGCCAAAGTATTGGAGCTTCAGTTTCAGCATCAGTCCTTCTAATGAATATTCAGGACTGATTTCCTTTAGGATGGACTTGTTGAATCTCCTTGCAATCCAAGGGACTGTCAAGAGTTTTCTCCAACACCACAGTTCAAAAGTATCAATTCTTTGGTGCTCAGCTTTCTTTATTGTCCAAGCTCTCACATCCATACATGACCATTGGAAAAACCGTAGCTTTGACTAGGCTGACCCTACAGTATGATGTCGGCTTAGTCAGTTGCAATTAGCCCTGATGGGAATATTTACACCACAGAAATTGACAGGCTCTACAGAAATGCAACTCTCTCTCTCCCCTAGCCAGTGTCTGCGTTAAAACATTTACCAGCGGGTCAGTGTACAACACCAGCATTCATTGGGCAGAATTGGACGAGTTATTTTTACTTCTTGAGCTATTAACTGCACCTTATGTGAAACAGGGATAGTAATATATCCTATAGCATATATCACAGGATTTTAAGAGGAACATGTGAGAGTACTTTGAAAATATATGAAGTGAAATTAGTAATATCACAATGATAAGTTGTGTATTCAGTGATAAAACATGAGACTCTTGGCAAAGCCAATAGAGTGTAAGTGGATCTAGACTTTCTTACCCTATATCTACGCTCAACCTGACAGTGTATCTGGTCAGATGAAAAGCAAAGTGAATTCAGAGTCAAAGTATCAGGCCAAACACTGGTTTCTATAGTATACATCAAGTAACAGATAGGTACCATGTACAATGTAGATTATTAGCCCAAAATAGTAACCTATTCCTTTTCCTAAGCTCTGCGCTCTCTATGCCTCTGATGAATTAGGCTTATGAAGGTGGATAAAATATTTTCTGTATGCATACTATGAAGGGCCTCAGCAGAAAGAATTTTCTGTCTTCTTTTTATCACCTATTCAGTACAGAGCTCTGCATATAAAGGACACACAGAAAACATTACTGATAAATTTGACCTTTTGAGGCTGCAAATTCCTGCTTTCATTTTAATGACCCTTCAAAATACTTTCAGAAGACTTATTCCAATCTGCATGAAAATCCCTACCCTTTGATTCAGTGTCCCTGCCTTTGGCATTTTCAATGTGGTTAAATAAGTTACATATTGAAACTACGAAATCATCTTCTGACTTCAAACACTTTTGAGAGTGCTTATGTGGAAAAGTGGGTACTTTATACTGGTCAGCTCTTATTTACCTTTGAAAAAAAAAGAAAGCTGAGAAAGTTCCCTCCATAAAACCCATCACTATTGATGCTGGACTGTCAATCACCAAAACACCATACAGTTGTTTATTTTTCCTGATGTGAACTGTGTGTTGCAGATTGTCCTGAGGACTTGCTGTTCCAAGATGAAGGCTTTGTAGAAGCTAAGGAATCCTATTCTTTTTTAGCTGAAATTGAAATCATCATAGCCAGATACATGTGAGCTTGTCATTCTCAAATTCCACAACCTTAATCTGGTTATTTAACCTCCCCAAGCCTTGATGTCCTCATCTGTGAAATACATGTACAGGTTTGTGGTGAGGATTAAAGGAAGAAGGCTACATATATGGAACTCTTAACACTGTCTCTGGCACATTATAAATAATACATTATTATTACTGTCACTACCTTTTAATAAATTGCTTACTCCTGGGTTTACTCCTATCTTGCCAAATCACATTAAATATGCTACTCTGTCCTTTTGTTTCCTCACATAAGAATTAGGTATAAGATCTACCACTTTTTGCTTCTCTGGAATAATAGAATTAATTCATGGTGGACTAAATTATTCTCAGTGAGTACAGTGAGAACTCAGTAAAGTTCTTTTTTTTTAAAAAAATATCACCAACCCTAGTTTTGTGACAAGCCAAGCTATCTCAACAATCCTAAAAGGTATCATGAAGGTAACCACAAGAGTTTTATGAAAAAAATAAGTTTTGTGCACTTTTAAAATCGAATCATGTTACATAGGATGCTGCAGACTGGGAATACAATGAAAGGATAATTTGAATAGTTGAAAATAAAACAGCAGTGATATTCCATTTCAGAATGCCCAGGGATGATTGCTTTGAAGTCTTAAACTTTATAATCTGAACGCACATACTCCTCCTAACAAACTTAAATAATGAACTTAAATAATGACAAGCATGGAAGACACAATTCCAGAATACAATATTCAGATATTATAAAAGAATTAGTTTAGGGGAGTGGAGTATAGAATTGGTAAGATGCAAACATTTTCTGCAAAGATGATGAAAACGAATTCTTTTATAATGCCTGAAATTTCTGCGGACATTGTATAGCCAGAAGCCATGCTGTTTACCTTTAACAGAATCTTCCTCTGGAGCCAAGCTCAAAGCTCGGTTGTAGAAGGGTAAGCATGAGTGGAGAAATACAGAAGATTCATTGGAACTCAGAATGCACAGGCACAGTGGGCTGTGTACTCCATCTCCCATCCCAGAGAAAATAATTTCTGGACTCTTGAATGGATATTTTGCTTATAATATAATATTAAAATAAAACTGTTGGCACAGTGGGGATTCATTCTCTCTATTCAAATTCTTCTAGAAATTTCCTTGGTTGATTTCAGGAAGAATAATATTTTAAGAGGAAAAAATATATTACTTCTAAACTTTTTGGCTTCTTTGTTTAAATATAAATACAAATTAATATTCCTTGTTTGCCAGTGTGTTGAGTTTGAGCTATCATTAGTATGTTGAATACTACTTTGAATTTAACATTTTTTGCTTTTATTTCAAAAACATGGGTTTCTGAAAACAATCATGTATGTTGGCTCCTGATTATTATCTAATTGATTATGAGATAAAATGTAACCTCTTGCAGGCTTTAAAATCAAGAAGCATCTATTAAGTATGTTAGGCAGGATTTTAGAAACAGAGACCTAATTGAAATAAAAAGGTGTTTATTTGGAGTTTGTTAGGAGACATATATTTGCCCAGGAGACATATATTCAAGAAACACTTGAATTGTGTACCACAGAACTGTACAAGGAAAGGAGGCTTATAAAGGAAAAAAATCTCAAGGTTGCAGTTAGTTACATGAGTGGCGGTGGTTTAGTGACTAAGTCGTGTCCGACTCTTGTGACCCCATGGACTGTAGCCCACCAGGCTCCTCTGTCCATGGGGATTTCCAGGCAAGAATACTGGAGTGGGTTGCCATTCCCTTCTCCAGGGGATCTTCCTGACCCAGAGATTGAACCTGGATTTCCTGCATTGCAGGCAGATTCTTTACCAACTGAGCTACAAGGGAAGCCCCTAGTTACATGAGTTGTGTATCAATCATTATAATCGGACCTGGAAAAAAGTAAGGGTGCTTGTTAAGTAAAGCGTGGTTGGAATCCGAAATGGTTGCATAGTCACAGGGAGAGAACTTGAGAGCTGGATGCTGCAGGTGGCAGGTGCTGTTCAGAACACAGCTGGTGGTGAGCTCGGGCCTGGTACAGTTCGAAGACAGTTGGTGTTTTCAGTGGTGCAGAGATGTGTCTGAGACCTGAGCCTCAGTGACCTCTCAACTCCGTACTTTAAGCTTGTGATTACCCATTATAATATCGATTGGTCATCAAATGCATTTGCTGTGAATGCATTAAACACTAAAGCAGGTAAAAGGAACAGAATGGGGAGGAGGAAGCTAGAGCTGGAACAGGAGTTTCACGTGGCTTCAGGGAGCATGCAGTTTCACTGAGAGAGAAGATTTGAAACAGAAATCGAATCTTAGAAACAGAGGAAACCCTAAAGCCATACGGTCAGATGGTTTTGTTTCTTAGCTAAGGAAACGCACCACTGAGATGAAATGACATGTCCAGCCCATTTGTAGTTTCAGATGTTGCTGGGAGAGAGTAGGCTGTGGGCGCGGAATTGAAGAATGGGTTTTGTGGGCTACATGGAAGTTCAACTACTGTTACTCACTGTATGTCAATTCCTGGGTCGGAAAGATCCGCTGGAGGAGAGTGTGGCAACCCACTTGAGTATTCTTGCCTGGAGAATCCCATCGACAGAGGAGCCTGGCGGGCTACAATCCACAGGATCGCAAGAGTAGAACGTGACTTAGTGACTGAACCCCGCCACTACTGCGTGTCAAGCTTTATGCTCTGTTCTTGTGTCCTTACTACCTCTTTTACTTTATCCTAACAATGTTGTGTTCGTCACTGAGTCCTGTCCGACTCTTTGCAACCCCATGGACCGTAGCCCACCAGGCTCCTCTGTCTGTGGAACTCTCCAGGCTAGAGTACTGGAGTGGGTAGACCTTCCCTTCAGGAGAAGGCAATGGCACCCCACTCCACGACTCTTGCCTGGAGAATCCCGTGGACAGAGGAGCCTGGTGGGCTGCAGTCCATGGGGTCGCTAAGAGTCAGACCTGACTGAGCAACTTCACTTTCACTTTTCCCTTTCATGCATTGGAGGAGGAAATGGCAACCCACTTCAGTGTTCTTGCCTGGACAATCCCAGGGATGTGGGAGCCTGGTGGGCTGCCGTCTATGGGGTCACACAGAGTTGGACATGGCTGAAGCGACTTAGCAGCAGCAGCAGACCTTCCCATCTCCAGGGGACCTTCCTGGCTCAAGGATAGAACCCAGATCTGCTGCATTGCAGTTATTACCATCTGAGCTATAAAAATGTTATATGTTAAATATTATTAACCAAAGTCTGAAGAAGTAAAGTAGTTTTCCCAAGGATTCATAAGCATTATATTACGGATTCACACTCATAACTTCTGACAATAAATTTGGCCTTCTAGCACACCAATGTGGTGAGTAAAAGCATTTCAAATTGCGTTTGTTTGAAATAAGAAATGGGACTGATATTTGGAGGAAGAGAAGATAAGATACCTTGCTGAGAAGCAGAAATAACTGTGGAAAGTTTTATATCGATAGAAAGTTACATGGCAAATCCAAGGTGAGCTTGTTTCATACAAGACAGAGTATTAGAATATTTAAGTAGAAAGGAAGGGAGGGAGAGGGGGATTAATAGTCTTTGAAATAAAACTGAGCCTAGCTGATAGAAAATATCCTATGTATGTCTATGAATGGTTGTAATATATATTGATTCAAAACAGCTAGGGAAACAAGGATTCAGCACCTTGTAGCAGTAATTATCAATTTGTGTTTGGATTATAGGTAATATTTTTCTTCTGCAATCATTTCAAAGAAATAGATATGTGGAAACTAGATTATTTGCTGAATTGAAAACACTGCTGAATTTTAAACCATAATAGATAAGAATTTGAAATAAAAATTAGGACAACATGTACTAAATTGGAGTATGAATAGCTCATTATTTTATCAGTTAATTGCTTTCCATCTTTTTTCCTAATTAGAGTTAAAAACTTAACAGTCTATTTTGATGAACTGTTCACAAGAAATTTGTAGTTTTTAAATGCCAGCTTGTATATAAGTAGATACTCACAGATTCTTTAAAATTGTACTGTGTTCCTGGACAAATACTGAATCTTTATAGTTTAGGTTGGCCTAGCTTCCCTGGTGGCTTAGAGGTTAAAGCGTCTGCCTGCAATGCGGGAGACCCGGGTTCAATCCCTGGATCAGGAAGATCCCCTGGAGAAGGAAATGGCAATCCACTCCAGTATTCTTGCCTGGAAAATCCCATGGACAGAGGAGCCTGGTGGGGAGCCTGGTGGGGAGCCTGGTGGGCTACAGTCCATGGGGTTGCAAAGAGTCGGACACGACTGAGCAAGTAACTTAACTAACTTAAATAATTTCAAGCATAACAGAGCTACATTAAACACTCAGTAAACTTTTACTGATTGTGTTTGGTTTGGCTCCTTATTTATTTTTTTTTAATTTCACAGAATGTTACAGTGATAATTATGACTTTAGTTCTCGACCTGCTTTAGATGATTTTGTTTCAATTTATCTGTTACATATTGATGCCATTTATTAAGGCCTTTTTTCCTGTGATTTCTTTCTGGAAATCAATAAGATGTTATTTATTTTCATTATTTCTCAAAAAATGTCAGTTTTTAAAAATTATTCAAGTTGTTATAAACCAAACATCACAAAGGTTATTTATAATATGATCTTGTAATTACGCATAATGTGACTTTGATGTCCCATACAAATGCTATAGTGTTACATTTTCTTCTCCTATCTATTTTTCTCCCACTTTAGAAATAAGATAATTCAGCATGACCAATATACTGCCAAGTGTTAGGCACTCAGTCATGTCTGACTCTGTGACCCCTTGGACTGTAGCCTGCCAGCCTCCTCTGTCCATGAAATTCTCCAGGCAGGAATATTGGAGTGGATTGACATTCCTTTCTCCAAGGGGATCTTCCTGACCCAGGGATTGAACCTGGGTCTCCCAAATCGCAGGCCGATTCTTTACAGTCTGAGGCACCAGGGAAGCCCATATATGGCCAAACTATTTCCAGTAATTGACATTCCCTGATGGAAATGATCTTTTTTTTTTCTTCTAAACTTATTCACTCACTTTGCACTTTTTAAACTAACCAACTGCCTCAGCTGACATTTGAAACCACACACAAATCATGCTCACAAAACTTTCCTGTAATAACCATTTCATCTTAAAAACACCTGCTTTCTCAGAGCGGAGAGAGCTGCAGGCTGTATCAAAGTTTCTTCAAAGCCTCCAGGCTGTAGTTTATGCTCCTTCCACGAAATCCGTCTGAGGTTTCTTCGTGATGTTAACAGTATATGTGCTGCGGGTTTTGCTCATGCCTTTGGGTTTTGAGAAAATTCTTAGATGTTCTTCTCTAAAAATCCCTTAATAACCTTTACTGAGAATATGCTTTCTCAAAACACTTAACGTTAACAGAAAGTTCATAACGCATTTCACGTTGCTCACAATATTCGGCACGTGCCCTTTACCCAACAAGAAAGATAAAAAATGTGAAAGGTCAATACTAGTTCAAAGAAAGGGGGGAAAGAAGGAAAAAAAAAAGAAAAACAGGAATAATAACGGCTAAGTATATTTTCCCTGTTTTAAATGTTTGTAGTGAGGTTTGAAAGTCCACTATTTCCTTAACCAAATTAAATGAAACAAAATTTGGGTTTTTGTATTCATTAGTGTAGATGTATTTGATCTGGCCAGGAAAACTTCACAAATTACTTTTTAGAAAAAAAAAAAAAAAAGAAAACAATATTATGTAAAATCCAAGGAAAGGATTTAAGCACAGCAGTGACCAGAATCGAACAATCTTACCCTCATATTTGGATGGCCAGTTATATATTTCCTTGAATAGAAAATGATAATAAAAACAAAAATAAGAAAACAAAATTTATTAAATTCATTTGTAACTAGACAACTTTGATCTTGTGAGTTTCTACCTTGTTCCTTCATTTGCACTATATTTCTGTCTTGTCTTTTTTTTTCCCCCTAACTTGTTCCATTTGAAGTCTCCTTTTCCCAGGCCCTAGGGTTGTATTCCTTCTTTCTTTTGATTTCTGCCCTCGGTGGGTAAGGTTGGTCCAGTGGGTTGTGTTGGCTTCGTATTGGGGGTTACTTGTGCCCACAATCTAGTGGGAGGAGGTGAGTTTTCCTTTTTCCCCTGCAATGGACAGGACTGTGTGAGGTGGTATGATCTGGGGTGTCTGTGGGACTCCCGTCTGCTGATGGCTGGTTTTGTGGTGTTTTCTTGCTTCTTGTTTGGGAGAGGCGTCCTGCACTGGGTGCCATTGGCAGCTGGGTGCTCCTGAGCTTTGTATGCAGGTATAGTCCTTCCTGGAAGTTCTCACTAATTAATAGTCCCTGGGATCAGGAGTTCTCTGGCAGTGTAACTAGACAACTTTTTATATCAAAGAAAATCCACATTCTTCCTTAACTTTAGCTGATCGCATATAAGATCATGACTGTGGCCAGAAGGCTGGGCCGCCTCCTTTCCTGTTTGAGGTTCTGATTAACCTGTGAGTGTGCATGCTGTTCAGGGGAACAAAGCTTGGTCGCAAAGGTGGATCAAACATTTTGGAGTATTTTATTGCCTTTTTAAAAGAATAGTGTAAAATACTTTGAAAAATATTTTTCTATCGAATTTTAAACAGCATAAGCAGTGAACGATTTACAAATATTTATTACTTGTGCTATGTTTTTGCTCTTCTGTGGGTTGAGGTAGTATTATTAATTAGCTTTAGTAACATGTGACTTAGAAATTGGAGTTGAATAAGTCAGTATAGTACAGGCAAAGCATTTATGTTTGGATTTTTAATTGAAATATGAAAGATTTTAGAAACCTATAGGCATAGTTTAAAATCCTCTTTTTCTGAGAAAATTGCTTAATCACTGCCCAATTACTCTGCCTTTTGCAGTCATATTTAACCCTTTCTGAGAAAATTCTACTTTGCAAGTTCTATGAATGTTTTCTTCTAGTTCTTTTTAATACAAGATTCCACAGTAATACTTACTCACGTTCTAGGTCCCTTGTCTATTCACATTACCTCAAAATAAGCAAGAAAATAAAAGATAAGAAAGATAAAATAAATGCATTCAATTTTCTAAATGCATGAGAAATACTTTATTTCCTCAGCAATCTTTTTAATGTCCCTTATACAGTTACTTTTCACATTTCATTTACTTTATACATAGTATGCTTGCTATAGGTTATATTGAATGCTTCTCTAAATTCTTCTCTTGTGTGTATGTTTTTTCTTCCCAGTTACTGGCTGACAAACAAAGTTCCCATCAAAAGACCCAGCACAGGTCTACTCATGTATACACTTGCCACGAGATTCTGTGATGAGATTCACCTGTATGGATTCTGGCCATTCCCCAAGGATTTGAATGGGAAAGCTGTCAAATATCATTACTATGATGACTTAAAATATAGGTACTTTTCCAATGCAAGTCCTCATAGAATGCCGTTAGAATTCAAAACATTAAATGTGCTACATAATAGAGGAGCTCTGAAATTGACAACAGGAAAGTGCGTAAAGCAATAAAGCACACCTGAAACACACAAGCAGACTGAATATGCACTTCTTTTCTGAAGATGCTTCCTAAGATTTGAAAAACAGGATCCAACACAAGACTGGGTTGCAGCATCCACCACTTACCGGAAAGGTGATTAAAGGACACCCATGAGAAATCTACTACCAGCTGATGAAATACCTGCAAAGTGCTCTAAAAATTAAGTATTTTGACTTCAAGGGTCCTAGTAAGTGCCACTTCCACTCAGAACACAGTTTGAATGTATAATCAGTAGTGTTTACAAGATCCAACAATGCACTCGTCATTAGTTAACAAAGCAAAAATGTTCATCACTGTTGGGTTGCCACTGCAACGCCAAGCACATGAGAAGAGGAACCCAGGAACACAACTCAGCCCTTGGGGAAACTGAACTGTCCTGTCAGCAGAAATCAAGATGGAAACAGTTTGAGCAGTGAAATCCGTAAGGTTAAACAACTCAAGTAAATGCCTTCAGTCAGGACTCTGAGTCTGATCATGATGAACTTTATGTTTTGTTTCTGTTCTTGTTTGCCTTCTGGAGTCTCTTTTTGTTTGGGTATCGGGGTGCTTTGAAATCCTTTCTGAGATAAATATGAATGAGATAAATAACCTTTAAGTGATTGTTTTTAAAGTTCTTATATTTTTTAAAGTTATCACACAATAACTTTGTAAAAAAAGTTTTATTTTGCACAACTGTAAACCTCCCAATTTTTTCCCAGTGGTGTAGAAGGTACCAGCTAAACTGTTTCACTTAGTAATCTCGAGCCATTCTAAAGGAGAGACAAACTCTGTGTCATCTGAGATGGTAAAATTAGCAGGAAAAAAAAAAATTACTTTTGGTACCAAAGATTATACTGATGTGTCTACACGCGAAACTAGTCTCCTTTCATGAAAATAACATATTAGTATATTACGATGCTACTGCTACTGATGTGAAAATTGTCTCTAGATATTTTAAATTTTCCAAACTCAACCTTCATTTTTGTTTGAAGGAAGATTCCATGGCTTTTACATTTCATAATGATTTTGTGGAAGCATTTTGCCCGTTAGAGTAAATGTTTGACTGGTAGGGCTGAAATGTGACTTCCAGTTCTTTGATATCCCACTTGTTAATTCAGATAGAAACATTGACTTGCTCTGTAGATGACTGTTAAAATTTCTCAGTGCAGAAATAATATGATTAATAGAGTGCTGTTTTCATCACAGAGATAATTTTAAGAGGTTTAACAATGAAACTGTATGTCAGTATTTTGAACTTCAGATTAATTAAATTGACCAATATTTTTTCCATAGTTAAATTTATTCACATTATCACATTAATGTGTTTCCAGAGAAGCACATGAAATTATTAATAAAGTGATTTTTGAAAATTTTAACATATAACAGAATTGACCAACAGGCCAATTTCTGGTAATTACTACGCTGGTAGGTAATTCTGACGGTAAATTGTTCTTTAGAAAGCAGAAGTGCTACGTACCCACTTCTACTCTTGGCCTGAAACAACATAGATTACTTCTTGTTTCTTAGGGAAGGCAATCTGCGAAAAGAAGAAATAGCATGAGGAATATATATGTTTTGTTTCTTGGCAAAGAAGGCCTGAAAAAGAATAAATAGCATAAAGAATATACATATATACATATATATGTTATCAAGAAAAAGGATATTCATAGTAATACAGTTCTCAGTATATTAATAATATGTGGTATTCTTTTTAGAAATATGATAGAACCTTGGGATAAGAAGATTATATTTTCTGAGAATTTATGTGTCTCAAAACAAAATAGAATCCACAAAGGAGATACATAGCCAAAAATGGATAGAATATGATGTACTTTTATCACTGAACTTCTTCTTTTTGGGAAGTTTTTAAAGGATTAGGTCCATATTTTGAATGTAAACTTGAAAAGTCTGATTTACCCAACCAATCAAAAGTAGGCGATTTCTTAATTTGGACTTGCAGACAAGCTGTTTGAGTAGTCTTTAATTTAAATTCAATAAACATTCTGAAATCACAAGTCAATTCTTATAGATAAGATACATCTCAGAACTCATTGAAGGTAAAAAGCGGCATCAAGGTACCTTGCCATTTTGACTGCGCTTTCAGCAAATGTGTTTAGACAGTTTTAAGGCCACAGCAAAAGCATCCCAGACACTCACTGTTCTGTGCACTGACGCTCATCTCACAAGTGCACTGAGTGGTGCCTTTTTAGCTTCACATTGCTTTGTTGCCCTATGCTTTCCGTTCTCTAAATACATTGCCCAGTTCTGAAAATTCTCAGCATCTAAAAAGGGCTTCAGTATCAACTGAGACTACTTTTGTTCATCTCAGGGAACTTTCAATACTCAAGAATGCATTCAATTAAAGGCGTTTGGTGTTCAAAGAAAACAAACTGTACAAGACCAATCCATTCCCTATTGTAGTGCTTTCCATCTCCTCTCCCCCTTCACCATCCACTATGGCCTTCTTACAGGGGTGGGGCAGGGAGATTACTGAAGGCTAACGGCAAGAATAAGAAAAAGTATTCAGATCTAACCAATCAGGGGGCAAAAGCGACCACAATGAAATCAAATTATGAGTACATACTTGAAATATTTGCGTTTGCTTTTTTCTTCTGAGAATATGTTCGCAGCTTTAATATTTTATTTCCTTTTCATGATTTAAACCTTTACCTGGCAATACTCAGGCAGCTGAGTGTGAAACACTCCTGTCCCTTCGAGAACATGGTTGTTAACTGTGCTGTTGACATGAAGAGGCCATGGAAACATTTCGTCATTATGACCCAGCCTGTTTTATACTTAATATTAAGTTGCTGGAATAAAAAATAATAAATCAGTAACAGATTTTTCTGGGCAGATCTGATGATTGAGCCCACAGGACTGATGAAATGACTAAAAGTTTTTCTATCTGAAAGAAGGTGCTGGGCATTCAAATGTGTTTATGTATTATATATCATATGAAATGTATATCAGTTGCTAATGGGAATTTCTACATATATGCTTACAGAAGCAATTTATTTAAATAATGCTGTAGGTAGTGTACATACCAACTAGTTGTTAAGCTACTACACAGGAAGAGGGTGAACAAAGTAATTTATTTCTGATTGAGCCAGTTAGTCATGATACACACAGTGTGGTGTTTGGTTCATAAAAGAGTTGTTTTATGTGGTTATTGTTGGGAGTATCCATAACTGTGGAAGGGGTGTAGGAAGAGTTATGTGTAGTTAGTTGTGACCTCGACCAATTTGAGAGTTTCCCCATCAGACATGATCAATATACCAATGTTTGACAAGTTGAGTGAGAGAGGGTTATCGTTCCTATTTGATGAAAGAAAATCCAAATAAAGCCCACCTAGAAATAGATATTTTATTATATATGTGCTATAGATATAGCTACATAGTACAAATAGACGTGTGATGCATATATACAATGTTATATATGTGTGTCTGTGTGTATACACACTGAGTCTGTAATATACACACACGAGATTTGTGTTACGCTCATGTCTTCAGGGTTTGCGCTGTGAAACACTCTGGAGATAAGACCTCTTTAGAATAAAGAAGTTCTTTTGAAACTTCAGTTGCTAACCTGCTTTAAAGGGATCTACTTTGTAACTGAATTCTATGTTGTTCATACCTAGAGTTACGATGAGGGTCTAGTATATCCAAATCTTTAAAAAAATTAAAAATTATAAAAAAAAAGTCTTCAAGCTGGCAATGTATTTGAATAGCAGTTTTCAGATGGTGGCTCCAGAACCATTGTCTCCCCATTTAAGTAGCACCTTTTAATAATTACTGTTTCTTTGTGTAGGCAAAAGCACAAGAGTTTCAAATGTATATAGCAGGGGAAAAAAAAAAGAGTTTACAGAGATAGTATTGCTGCACAGAATAATTGCTACTGAGTGTTTCTTATATCATTTGTGGAACTGAAAGATGACGTTTATTCTGTCAAGTTCATTCTCTTCAACACTGTTTCCCTTTTGTTTATGTATAGCAATCAGGTGTTATTGTTTTATCATTTGTAAAACTGTAAAATAAATTAAACCCCATTATTTTTTCATTTTTCTCTTATCTCTTATATCTACGAAATCTGTTCCACTTTGCGCGTCAACATAAGGTGGGTGATACCATCTTTAACAAGCTTTACCCAGGGTTCCTGTTTTCCCTCCTCGTCAGCCCCAGCTATTTGCAATTTAGCCAGTCATTTCTTTAAAGTGTATACAGAGCATTATGGACAATATCAAAACTCTCATGGACATCCGGGAATCCTGAACAGTTTGTGTGTGTGTGTGGTGCATTGTGTTTGTAGTTGAGGGAATAGAGTGTTATATAAGCTACAGTCATTTATATCCAATTTGTATTCCCAGTGACTGTTGTCAGTGAGTCACTCCAGCTTCATGGCTGAAGAAGCCAGTGGCTCCTTACACGTTCTTATGGCTGCCCTGTGACTTGTGATTGCAAATGCTATTACACCCACTTGCTCTTGTTTGCAGTTCATCTTCCAAAGGATGATCCTAAAAACCGCATTGTTAAAGCTTTCATGGCTTTCTAGAACTAACTAGTCTGTTTTCAGACTGCATTATTTTCTCCAGAAATTATTAACTTTAGTTTCTTGAGGTCACTTTTTACCTTCTATAATTTTAAAATATATGGTAGAGACCAACAGTGAACCATGAACAAAGGTTGGTGAATATCAATCTTGTTTGTATTTGTGTAATTTTTTTCTTTCAAAGATCCACATACAGTGGGCAATCCCTGTTTATTCTTGGGATATAATCAGACCTCAGCATGAGCCCATGAGATGCAAGCTGCAATATCCCATTTTTATAGATGTGAGATTATGTGATTCGCTAAAGGTCACAAAGCCCAGAAATGAGAAAACGAGGATTTGAATTCAAGTGGTCTGTCTGACTTCAGTGTACACTTTCTTAACCATAGGTTTTGATGCCAATACTGATGGCAATACTTGCCAATAACTGGCAAGAAGTTCCCTTGGAAACTTAGTCTGCAAGTAAGTCGTTATTCAGTGAGCATAGATTAAAAGCTGAGGTAAGTCTTATCAGTTCAGTTCAGTCACTTGGTCATGCCCGACTCTTCGTGGCCTGTAGGCAGGGTCATATAGGCAGTGTCATAATTTAGACTTGGGAGCAGTCTAATAAGTGAAAAAGGAGTGATCATCTCTAATGACAGAGCTGTACCTTCCAGGGCAGTGTCTCTTGTATGGTTCTCCATAAATACTGTTAATTCTTGCTTCCTATATTTTTTCATGGAAGCTGGATTACTCTTATGTAGAATGACTTTATGTATCACAAAATATATTGCACTGCATTTAAAGTCTAATTAAGAGATTTCTATACAAACATTTTGATTATTTCCTCTCCATTAACAATTTAGCACTAAATATTTACATAAATATCTTGAGGTTGAAATTCTGCAAATGACTAGGTTCATCCATTTTATATTGATTTTTTTTATTAGTTTCTTTCTTTTCCTGAGAATGGAAGTAACCTAGTCGCCAAATTAAGGAGCAGTTTAATGACTTCCACTCTATACTGGCTTCATCATGCATGAGCCCATAAAAGCAAAAAATAAAAAATCTCAGATAGAATATCAGCATTGTTGAGTCTGTTCCTAAAAGATAGATTTCAGTCATGTAGGTTCTGAATTTCTGAAATCTCAATCAACAAATTATGAAATGCTAACAAGTATCTCTCTGTTAAAAATATTTTTGCTTCCAGATTTCTGATTTCTGACTCAGTCCCCAACGTGGAATTTATCAAGTAAATACAAGCAAACACTGGTGCCGGACTCGCACGACAAAAATATGCTCAGTGGATGACAACTCTGTATGTCTCTTCCTTGCAGATTCAGAAAATATATTAACATAGGAAAAGATAGGCAAAATCTTGCAATGAAGGAAGAAATTTCTGTTGTTGAAAAGTCATACATAATTTGTATAAAAATCCTATTAAATATGAAATTATGTTCTTCAGAACAGCGTTTTGGATAACACTTCTGAATATAAATACCAGTACAGAGAGAACAGATAAGAGCTTCGGTTAGAAAGGTTGATGCTTCCTTTACTCAGTTTTTTTTTTTCTTTTCCCGTAAAGTAGTTTTGAAGAATATTTTCAAATAGGAAAATATTTTAAACATATATTTATTCTGTACACTCTTTATATTAAATTTTACTAACAGCTTCTCTCTTTTCTATAATAGTAATCATACCATGACTACATTCTTAAAAACAGTCCCAAACCTAAACTTTATGACTCATTCCAGACAGCACACAAATAAGTTAGCTTTAAAACATTAATAGCACGGGAAGAGAAAACGCCTGTAACGAGGTGCTAATTTGCGTTTTCTAGAGCCACTCAGTGTGTGGCAGTAAGCTGTCTCTCTGCTGTCTGTCCTGCCCGGCTTCCGGCTTCCGCTGCTCCAGCCTCCATCCGGGCACAGATGGGCTGCCTAAGAACCCATCTGCCAGGGCTGCCAAAATGTAAACACACTCCGCTGGCAGCAGATGTTTCCAGGAAAGAGCACTTCCACCAGAGCTGTTCCGCTTCGGGTTCCGAGCGCATTGATCTCCACGATTGGGCATGAGGTCGCTGTGTCCAAATGGATCATTTGTCTCTCGGGTACAGAACAGTCACAGGGGAGGTGATTCAGTGTGTGATATTTACCATGTGCATATATGAAGAAATGTTTCTGAAGACTCTCTTAATAAGTCAAGATTTTTCTTTTTTAAAAATATGGGCTTTTAATAAGACCCTATTTGCTGAGCTCTCAAAGGTCAAACATAGGCTTAGCAAAAGAAAAATAGGTATACTTTCTGCTTTTCTATGGACATTGTAACTTAGTGTTCTTGTGAGTTGTTAGAATAATCATCTGTATTCGTGGTTCTCAGTCCTACTTTTTTTTTATCAGTACATAGGCATTTAATTTATGGGGTAATTCTATTTAATTCTACAGACACTGATGGCATATTTTCTTATGTGAGTCTATAAACTCTGTTAATATGTCTGTCTTTGCAAGTATATAAAATATGCAAGTATTATCTAAAAATAATTTATCTTATAAAATAGTTACATTTATTCAACATTTATAAAGAAATACTCCCTACTAGGCATTCCATGAAACATGAGGAATACCTTTCCTCGTGGTTATCAAAATGTAGATGAAAGAAACAAACATGAAAATAAATAATCATATCCTTTAGTGGCCAGGATTCTATTCCTCGAGTGCCCAGAGAGTTAGGGGAACATAGCAGGGGCCAGGCAGAGGACACAGGCTACTTTGAGTGTGATTTGTAATCAAGTGGTCAAATCAAGACAAGCTATTGCCATTAAAACAGATGATCCAAAGAACAGAATCTAGCTGTGGGTTTTGTTTGCTTTTGTTTGTAATCTAGCCAGTTTGAGAAACTATTACCCTAAGAAACTGCAACAGTCAACAGTCCCTGCTCATGGAAATTACACAGTTGCCACCCCAGCTCCTGACCATATTTCCCCAGATACATTGTTGAATTACAAGTTTAAATAAAGCTGAAATTCATCCTAAAACAAGCACTTACTACCAAGACCAAGTAGCCACCAGACCTTTTGAAATTATCCACCACACAAAAGCCTCCACTTCCAAATGTCTCTGTTTCAATATTTAGTTTGTTTCCAGCTTGAAGGAATGGCACATGAAAGAAAGCATCTTGTACTTACTTCCAAGTAATGACTTGTTAAGTGATTTATTCCTCTCACTTCAGAACATATTTCCAAATTATCATAAATTTTAAGATTGATTTTGGGATGATTCCAGAATTTCAAAATCCCTTGTGCCTAGACTTTCCAAGATGCGGAATGTGAGCCTTCTTGTATTAACTCTCAGGGAATGACAACGCCTTCTCTCTTTGTGGGCTCCCTTTTTTATGACTTTATCTAAAACGTGTTTCAGTAGGATTTTCTCGTCTTCTTTAATCTCCACATGTTTAGTGAAGTCGCTTAGTCGTGTCTGACTCTTTGCCATCCTAAGGACTGTAGCATACCAAGCACCATCCATGGGATTTTTCAGGCAAGAATACTGGAGTGGGTTGCCATTTCCTTCTCCAGGGGATCTTTCCGACTCAGGGATCGAACCCGAGTCTCCCGCATTGCAGGCAGACGTTTTACCATCTGAGCCACCTTTAGAGATCTTATCTATTCTGATGCTTTGTAAAACAGATGTATGGACAAGTGGAGAAAATAAAATTAAGGACTCTATTCATAGAAAAATGTGCATATATATGTCATATTCACAGTATAGAAAGAAAGAAAATGCAGTCACTTAGTCATGTCTGACTCTTTGTGACGCCATGGACCGTAGCCTACCACGCTCTTCCATGCATGGGATTTTCCAGGCAATAGTACTGGAGTGGGTTACCATTTCCTCCTCCAGGGGACCTTCCCAAGCCAGGGATTGAACCCAGGACTCCTGCATTGTAGGCAGATGCTTTACTGTCTTAGCCTAGGTTCTTTTACAAACATAGCTCAAAGGGATTTTAGTGCAAATAGTCAAATGGACAAATGCTCCCAAGAAGCAGAAGTGTGGAACCAGGATACCATCAGTTCAGTTCAGTCACTCAGTTGTCTCCGACTCTTTCCGACCCCATGAATCGCAGCACGCCAGGCCTCCCTGTCCATCACCAACTCCTGGAGTTCACTCAGACTCACGTCCGTCGAGTCAGTGATGCCATCCAGCCATCTCATCCTGGGTCGTCCCCTTCTCCTCCTGCCCCCAATCCCTCCCAGCATCAGAGTCTTTTCCAATGAGTCAACTCTTCACATGAGGTGGCCAAAGTACTGGAGTTTCAGCTTTAGCATCATTCCTTCCAAAGAACACCCAGGGCTGATCTCTTTCAGAATGGACTGGTGGGATCTCCTTGCAGTCCAAGGGACTCTCAACAGTCTTCTCCAACACCACAGTTCAAAAGCATCAATTCTTCGGCTCTCAGCCTTCTTCACAGTCCAACTCTCACATCCATACATGACCACAGGAAAAACCATAGCTTTAACTAGATGGACCTTAGTCAGCAAAGTAATAATCTCTGCTTTTGAATGTGCTATCTAGGTTGCTCATAACTTTCCTTCCAAGGAGTAAGTGTCTTTTAATTTCATGGCTGCAGTCACCATCCACAGTGATTTTGGAGCCCCCCAAAATAAAGTCTGCCACTGTTTCCACTGGTTCCCCATCTATTTCCCATGAAGTGATGGGACCAGATGCCATGATCTTCGTTTTCTGAATGTTGAGCTTTAAGCCACGTTTTTCACTCTCCACTTTCACTTTCATCAAGAGACTTTTTAGTTCCTCTTCACTTTCTTCCATAAGGGTGGTGTCATCTGCATATCTGAGGTTATTGATATTTCTCCTGGCAAACTTGATTTCAGCTTGTGTTTCTTCCAGCTCAGCGTTTCTCATGATGTACTCTGCATAGAAGTTAAACAAGCAGGGTGACAATATACAGCCTTGACGTACTCCTTTTCCTATTTGGAACCAGTCTGTTGTTCCATGTCCAGTTCTAACTGTTTCTTCCTGACCTGCATACAGATTTCTCAAGAGGCAGGTCAGGTAGTCTGTTATTCCCATCTCTTCCAGAATTTTCCACAGTTTATTGTGATCCACACAGTCAAAGGTTTTGGCCTAGTTAATAAAGCAGAAATAGATGTTTTTCTGGAACTCTCTTGCTTTTTCCATGATCCAGCGGATGTTGGCAATTTGATCTCTGGTTCCTCTGCCTTTTCTAAAACCAGCTTGAACATCAGGAAGTTCACAGTTCACTTATTGCTGAAGCCTAGCTTGGAGAATTTTGACCATTACTTTACTAGCATGTGAGATGAGTGCAGACTCAGTATTTGTATCCCTCCAAAACTCCTATGTTGAAACTCAATCCCCAGTGTCACAGTATTTGGAGGACCTCTGGGAGGTAATTAGGTCATGAGGGTGGATTACTCATGAAAGAGATTAGTGCCCTGATAGAGGGGACACCGGGGAGCTCTCCACCTCAGCTTCATATGAGGACACAGCAAGGAGACAGGTGTCTTTGAAGCAGGCCCTTACCGTAACACCAATCTGCTAGTGATTTGAATCTAGTCTTCCCAGTCTCCAGAACTGTGAGAAACAAATGCTTGTTATTTATTATATTTGGTTTCTCTTCTATTACAGCCACCTAGTCTATTATATTTGGTTTCCTAGTGGCTCAGATGATAAAGAATCTGCCTACAATGCAGGAGACTTAGGTTCTATCCCTGGGTCAGGAAGATGCTCCTGGAGAAAGGAATGGCCACCCACTCCAGTATTCTTGGCTGGAGAATCCCATGGACAGAGGACCCTGGTGGGCTACAGTCCATGGGGTCACGAAGAGTCAAACACGACTGAGTGAAAAACACCCACATAGCATATTGAATGGGCTAAGATGTGGGGAAAGTGTAACAATAAAAGAGAAAAAGAGCCTATATAAAAGATATGTTTTCAAACTGACTTCTGTGAATACTGAGTGTGTAATCCCACTTGGACTATCTGGGGAAATTTATGATAAGGATCTCAGGATTCAAGCAATGTAAAGAAGAAGCAATTACCCATCAGATCCTGTCTCCCATTGAGTGTTCCTTTATGAGTCGTAAATTCCTTGAACTTCTGAGTTGCACACATGAATTCCCAGCTAGCTCCCACAGGTGAAACATATGCTAGAAAAGCACCCAAGCGGCATGCAGTTCTCCAAACTGCTGGCTGGCTGCAAGCTTTACAGAAGAGTTTATATGGGAAGATGTTTTGCAGCTGAAGTTCTATCATGTGTAAACAGTTCCAAGTCATAACTGGTATTCATCATCTCCTTCCTTAGAGCTCCTTCATGCAGCTCGTGTGGGTTTCTTGCCCAAAGGGGTGACCCAGCCTTCAAGGAGTCTGGCACTTGGCTGACTTGTCTGTGGCAGACCTGTGTTCTGTGCTAAGTCACCTCAGTTTTGTCCGACAATGTGTGATAGACCTAAATGGCTGCAACTATCCCGTTCAGTTCAGTTCAGTCGCTCAGTTGTGTCCAACTCTTTTCGACCCCATGAACCACAGCACGCCAGGCCTTGCTGTCCATCACCAACTCTCAGAGTCCACTCAAACCCATGTCCATTGAATCAGTGATGCCATCCAGCCATCTCATCCTCTGTCATCCCCTTCTCCTCCTTCTTTCCCAGCATCAGGGTCTTTTCCAATGAGTCAGCTCTTTGCATCAGGTGGCCAAACGATTGGAGTTTCAGCTTCAGCATCAGTCCTTCCAATGAACACTCAGGCCTGATCTCCTTTAGGATGGACTGGTTGGATCTCGTTGCAGTCCAAGGGACTCTCAAGAGTCTTCTCCAGCACCACAGTTCAAAAGCATCAATTCTTCTGTGCTCAGGTTTCTTTATAGTCCAACTCTCACATCCCTTTCAGGTTTATTTCTGGTCCCTGAAACACCAAGATCCAAGGAATCTTCCTGGTTCCAGACATGCCCTCGTCCTTCCCCATCAAACAGCATGCACTCTGACTGTTTGCCATGATCAGTGTAGATACCCTGCCAGCATCATCACCTCTGGCTCATTAGCATGAGCAGCTCAATCTCATAAGGTATTAATTTTAGCTTCCGGTTCATTGAGATCTTTACTGTGTTCCCCGGAAGAAACATTTCCCCAATAGAAATCAAAATTTATAGAAGAGTCTAAATTGTGAGTACATGAAACACAGTTTCCAAAGTGGATTGACAAGGGTAATGGGAAGAGAGCCAATGGTACCTTTATATTGTTTATGGAATTGATATTATAGATATGAGGGACCCAGCACTTTATATCAGCCACTAGTTTAACAGATAAGGCACATTGCATAGGACAGTAGACAAAACATGCCTGGTACTGAGGCTCTGAGCTTTCATTTCACTTAACAGTTAAGAGGTAGTCCCCTCATCATATTAGTTTGACCGTTTGTGGTGATAAGGTGTATAATGAGACAAGTAGATTTGCCATAAAATTGTCTTGTTCACAGGAGGAAATTTATATGATCTTATCCTGATGAATTTGGTATTTTGTAAGAGCCTAGATGGTAAGGTCGGCCAAGTACTGCATGTGGGAAAGCAAATCCATATCCAAAATTATGTCAGCACTAGTAAGATTAAATCGCTGCCTCCTCCAAGGTTGAAAGGGTCTAATTTCAACATGCCTCCAAATTGTTCAAATTGAGGGCCAGATTGTTCAAACCAAGGGCTCTGGTTGTTGCCATTGACAGTTTATCCATTCAGTGTGGTCACAATAGCTAACAGCCTGAGTGAGAGGGAACCCACATTGTTGGGTTCATGCATAGCTCCCTCTCAGCCCTAAAGGGCAATCTATCCATCAGCCCATTATACAAACATTGTGCCGGCTGAGAAATAAGCTGACTGGCAGGCCATCTTGTCCACTTCCCAGCTGAAATTCTCTTCTGTCATAGAGGCTTTATGTCTGTCAGACATTAATGTGAGACATACAATAATCCACAAGCCTTGTACCTTATCCCAAATCCTTCAGCATATAATACTCCAGTCTTCCTTCCTCTATCTTCCAATCTTTGTCTGTCTAGGTCCCAATTCAGCAAAATGAATGACCAGTGATATCACCCCCAGCTCTGCTCACTGGGAGGGTCTTTTCTCACCACTGACCTGGAGAACTGTACCTAGACTGGGTGGACGTGCAGCAGGTATCCATTTTCAGCTTACATCAAACTGGTAAGCTGACCCATCTGAGAACCAGACCAGAATTTTCCCTTTGTTTGTTTGGTCATAGGGAACTCCCTAGGAGGCCATAGATGTGAGCTAAGAGATAAACAATACTTCATTAGAAGTAATTGATATGGAAGTTCCCTGGTGGTCCAGTGGTTACTACTCTGCCCTCCCACTTTATGGGGTGTGGGATTGATCCCTGATTGGAGAACTAAAATCCTGTATGTCTCATGGCATGGCCAAAAAATAAAGATAACTAAGATTTTTAAAAAGAAGTACTTGGGGTCTTCACTGGTAGTTCAAAAGCTAAGAAGACAACTCCTTCCCAGTGCAGGGGGCCTGGGTTCAATTCCTGGTCAGAAAACTAGATCCCACATGCTGCAACTAAAAATCCCACATGCCACCACTGAGGCCCAGCACAGCTAAGTAAATAAATATGTATTTTTTAAGAAGATGAAGTAATTGATGTGGAACTCTTGGCCACCTGGAGAATTGAGATAATACACTAACTCCAGTAAGAGGTACAGAGGAAATGGTCATTTAAATGGCAGTGGGATTGAATGTCTAAGTGACAGGCAGTTGAAAAGTATTATGAATGATAAAGAAAAGGACTCCCTGGGAGCTTAGACAGATGCATTCTTTCGAAGTCCGAGAAAGCTGAGGACCTAGCCAAAACTTAATCATCTAAAGAACCCAGCTGCAAAGAAGGTAGAAGAACTCTTCACCAAGAAAACTTGTTTTATCAAAATCAGGTCCCTGGGTGTCAAAACATCTATTTCTGCTTTATTGACTATGCCAAAGCCTTTGACTGTGTGGATCACAATAAACTATGGAAAATTCTGAGAGAGATGGGGATACCAGACCACCTGACCTGCCTCTTGAGAAATCTGTATGCAGGTCAGGAAAGAACAGTTAGAACTAGACATGGAACAACAGACTGGTTCCAAATAGGAAAAGGAGTACGTCAAGGCTGTATATTGTCACCCTGCTAATTTAACTTATATGCAGAGTACATCATGAGAAATGCTGGGCTGGAGGAAGCACAAGCTGAAATCGTTTGCCAGGAGAAATCTCAATAACCTCAGATATGCAGATGACACCACCCTTATGGCAGAAAATGAAGAAGAACTAAAGAGCCTCTTGATGAAAGTGAAAGAGGAGAGTGAAAATGTTGGCTTAAAGCTCAACATTCAGAAAACGAAGATCATGGCATCCAGTCCCATCACTTTATGGGAAAGATAAGGAGACTGTGGAAATAGTGGCTGACTTTATTTTGGGGGGCTCCAAAATCACTGTGGATGGTGACTGCAGCCATGAAATTAAAAGATGCTTACTCCTTGGAAGGAAGGTTATGACCAACCTAGACAGCATATTAAAAAGCAGAGACATTACTTTGCCAACAAAGGTCTGTCTAGTCAAAGCTATGGTTTTTCCAGTAGTCATGTATGGATGTGAGAGTTGGACTATAAAGAAAGCTGAGCACAGAAGAATTGATGCTTTTGAATTGTGTTGTTGAAGAAGACTCTTGAGAGTCCCTTGGACTGCAAGGAGATCCAACCAGTTCATCCTAAAAGATATTAGTCCTGGATGTTCATTGGAAGGACTGATGTTGAAGCTGAAACTCCAATACTTTGGCCACCTGATGCTAAGAGCTGATTCATTTGAAAAGACCCTGATGCTGGGAGGGATTGGGGGCAAGAGGAGAAGGGGACGACAGAGGATGAGATGGTTGGAAGGCATCGCCAGCTCAGTGCACATGGGTTTGGTTGGATTCTGGGCATTGCTGATGGACAGGGAGGCCTGGAGTGCTGCAGTCCATGGGCTTGCAAAGCATCGCACACAACTGAGTGACTGAACTGAACTGAGGGGGCACATATAACAGGGACACATAGGTTGACTCCTCCCAAGATACTGAGCTCAAAGATTTTCCTGAACCACTTTACAGCATTCACTAGCAACACAGAGCTAATGACTATTGACTTGGAGAGCACAGCTCCACCCAGTTCTTCTTTGATAAATTGCGGGAGACTTTCACAGTCAATAATTGTTGTGTTGTGTCTATGCAGGAAGGACTCCAGGGCTGTAGACAAAAGACCTGGCCCTGCCTGGCTCTTGTGGTTATTTGCCATGAACTCTCTACTTTTCAAGCAATCTGTAAACCAGAGAACAATCACACCCTTGTAAGAGTCTGACACTTAGATATGCAAGGATGTGATAGTTAATAGAAAATAATTTTACCGGTGAGAAGAATGTGTGATGTACCATGCCGTGAGGGCACTAGCTATTACAAATTTTGGAAAGGAACTAGTTCCTCGTGCTGCAATTCGTGGGGTTGCAAAGAGTCGGACATGACTGAGTGACTGAACTGAACTGAACTGAATCATCTTATTTGTTACTAGAAATTTTAACATATATATTAATGCATGTTCATAACAAAATAGAATATAAGAACACTTGATTTTTAAGATAATTTTACTACATATTTATATGATTAGATAATATACAGTTTATTATGCATGCTTTTAATCTCAGTAAAAGTAGAATCATACTTGATCATTCTACTGATGGATTTTTCTTTAAGCATGATATGTATGGTCTATATTTATGTTGAGGCATGTAGGCACTATTTGAGTTATTTTTACTACTGTTTAGTATGCTGATACTAAAAGCTTCTCTGTTGGAATACTCGAATAATTTTCAGATGACATCCTGCCTCCAGGTTTCCAAAGGCAAGCATGAAATTTCTCTGCATGTGTTAAGATGTATTCCACATGCCCATTTGTAAGCCTTAAGTCAAAAGTTTCTGTTAACTGTAGGTTGATCCTCCATGTAAACGTTTCCTTTACCACAAACATTTAATTCCATTCACTGCAAAGGAAAAAGGGTATCTCAAGCAGAAGATGAATTCAGGTTGACTAGGGTCCTGACTGTATGAAACAATAGCTACTATAGGTCAAACTATGGTTTTCCATTACTCTTTCCTTATCAGCCCTTCAAGAACTTGTATCTTTTGGTCTCTTTAGTTGCATTCTTGAGACTTAAATTTCATGGCCCAAGCAGTGTGTTCTAGTCATACTACAGTTTTTCAGCACCATCCTTTTTTTTTTTTTCCTATATCCTCTGATCTATCTATTCTGTTTAGCTAGAACCTCCTTCCTAGCAACGACCACATATTATGTGAATAGAATTTGTATCTTATTTGAGTCTCAGCTCAAGCATCAAACTGCACTTCCCATATAAAAAAGCACCATCCAAACTTTATTGTTACTTTTTGAATTTGCAAAAACGGTGACAGCTTGGGGACAGAGATTGTTTTGCATCGGTTCTGTGTGTTATGACTGGAGTTCCTCTCAGAACTCTCGGAGTACCTGCCACATAGACCTGTGGTACTTTTGGTCGGATGAATTACTTAATTGCATGTTTCCTTGATTCCAAGGCATGCATATTTTAATATTCTAACATCTCCAAAGTCAGAGTATTTTTTAGCATTGGTAGTGTTTATAGATTTATCATGAGATTTCTCTTGTTTTCCTTTCATTTCACCTAAAATTATAGTTTTACAATTGAGGGGGTATTTGATTCTACAAAAAGATAATAATTAATGATGGAAATGCTTGAAGTTTGAGATTATTTTCTCATTGTAGTGTTTGATATTTAATAAATACTAAGTAAACTAATAGTGTGAAAATGAATTCATTGTTAACCATCAATTAGTGCTGATCAGATCCTTTCTGTCACTTTGTATTCTCAAGAGAAGATCCTTAACTATTTCTTTCTTACAGCATCATCTTGTCCTCATTCCACCAATTGCTGCAATTCAAAATTTTATCAGCTCAAGATCTCAAAATTTCTTATTGAGAAGCATTAGGTATTAATATCACTAGGTTATCGACAAAATTTTTGCAGCTTTAAAGAGGAATATAAGTTAGCTCTAGTCAGGCAAGAAGCACATTCTTCAGGGAACTTAGCCCTAAAAATGTATAGTGTCCTTCCATATAGAATAATAAATAGAAACACTGTGTGTGTGTGTAGGTTGCTTAGTTGTGTCCGACTCTTTGCAACCCCATAGACCTCAGCCCAACACTACTATGTAGTAAAACAACTGTAAGGAAGTAAAATAAGTCTCCAAGATGCTGCTGCTGCTGCTAAGTCACTTCTGCTACTGCTAAGTCGCTTCAGTCATGTCTGACTCTGTGTGACCCCAGATATGGCAGCCCACCAGGCTCCCCCGTCCCTGGGATTCTCCAGGCAAGAACACTGGAATGGGTTGCCATTTCCTTCTCCAACGCATGAAAGTGAAAAGTGAAAGTGAAGTTGCTCAGTCGTATCTGACTCCTAGCAACCCCATGGACTGCAGCCTACCAGGCTCCCTCCATCCCTGGGATTCTCCAGGCAAGAGTACTGGAGTGGGGTGCCATTGCCTTCTTCTGCTACTGCTAAGTCGCTTCAGTAGTGTCCAACTCTGTGCAACCCCATAGACACCAGCCCACCAGGCTCCCCTGTCCCTGGGATTCTCCAGGTAAGAACACTGGAGTGGGCTGAGATGAGTTGATATTTTTTTAATACATTATCAAATGTTTTTAAAATAATTGTGTTCCCATGAGGCTAGTTCTTCACTAATCTAACAGTGGCCACAACACTCAGGCCATAAACATTTGTCTGGATCAAAAAAGTTTCACCATGTATTTAAATCTAAACTCTTTATTTTCCATTTTGAATAAGAAAAATGCTAGAAACCATTTGCAGATGATCCAGAATGCAAGTCATTTCATATGAAGGGAAGGGTTTGTGGACTCCTTTGAGGCAGAAACTGCTTGTCCACATTGACTGTGTAACTGTGCCAGAACACGGGGGCCCTGGCAGTGCCTTTTTGTAAATTCCAGGGCTCCAGGGCTCAGTGGGAAGGGACACCAATCTCCCTGTTCTGCGCCTTCACTGCCAAGCACGCATACCTTCCCCTTGGTCTCCAGACTTTCCTGAAAAGTCAGGTACCAGGTGTGATCAGCTCTGATTCTGGCACTGGGAAGAAGGCCTGGACACACGGAAACAGGCTCCTGCCCGCTTATTTACCTAAGCTCCTGCACCAAGGAGCCTTTCTTGGGATTTGCAGGATGATCATCAGTGTGAGAAAGGTCATCTGGGTCCAGTTTAGACCTAAAATACAATCCTTGAATCCCAGTGAAAGTGAAAGTCATTTGGTCATGTCTGACTCTTTGCAACCCCATGGACTAAGGGGTCCATGGAATTCTCCAGGCCAGAATACTGGAGTGGGCAGCCTATCCCTTCTCCAGGGGATCTTCCTGACCCAGGGATTGAACCCAGGTCTCCCGCATTGTGGGCAGATTCTTTACTAGCTGAGCAACCAGGGAATCCCATACATCAAACGTTCATACTCTTATTAGTTTTGACAATATGGACAACTATATGAAAAAACATAGTAAAACCCTCCTTCCTAACTCAGGGGGAAAACTGAAGTTGTGGGGACTAGTCTTGTTTTGAACTCAGGCTCCAAAAGAGTAACCTTCAAATGATACGTGTATATCCTAAATATACACATTTATAGTATATCCAAGTAGTGGACATTTTAAAGTGAAAGTACCAATCTTCTCATCTCACTCGGATGCCAAGTCAGTCCTAACAGTGGCCCTGCACTATCTACAGCAATGAACCTCTCACATGCGTGTATGTGTGGTCAGTCACTCAGTGGTGTCTAACACTTTGTAATCACGTGGCCTGTAGCCCGCCAGGCTCCCCCGTGCAGGGGATTCTCCAGGTCAGAATATTGGAGTGAGTTGCCATTTCCTTCTCCAGGGGACCTTCCCGACCCAAGGATGGAACCCGGGTCTCCTGCACTGACAGGCAGATGCTTCACCACCGAGCCACTTGGGAAGCCCAACCTCTCTTACTGTTCCCGTCCCTCACTCCATGCAGTCACACTGGCCTGCTAACATCTCCTGCATATTTCTGCCTCAGAGCCTTTGTACTCCTTACTGTACCTTCTTCCTCCGATTCCCTCACCCCCTGGATTTCTCCTTGGCTCATTTCCTCGTTGTCTTCAGCTCTTTACCCAAACGTCACAGTCTCAGTGGGCATTTCCTAATTACAATATGTTAATTCATATCCATCTCCCTTTCCTCTTTGGGTTTTTCCCCACCACTCATCGCTATCTGATACCTACATGTTACTTTCTACTCATCACCTACTTCCCTTTACTAGAATGTTATCTTTCAGACTTACATCTTGCTTCTATTATTCACTTCTCAATTCATACCCTTTAGAGCTTCCCAGATGGCACAAGTGGTCAAGAATCCACCTGCCAGTGCCGGAGACACAGGAGACACGGTTTGATCCCTGGGTCAGGGAGATCCTCTGGAGAAGGAAATGGCAGCCAACTCCAGTATCCCTGGCTGGAAAAACCCATGGACAGAGGGGACTGGCGGGCTACACTCCGTGGGGTCGCAAGAGTTGGACACGATGTAGTGACTGAGCACACTGGCACATAGTAAGTACCCAAAACAAATTTTGGAGAAAAAGAAACATTTTATAAATATTTGAAGATTCATGGTTGCCATGAAGATGACCATATTTAGGTTGGTAATTCTGATTCCTGAAAAGATTAAAGCAGGAAAACCTCCCAGGTCTAATTCCATAAACCCATTATTTATGAATAAAACATAATTGTTTTCATGAACGCCAGTGTAACCCTGAGCATTGATTTTTAAAAGTGCCTCAAGCTATAAATTTTATAATGTGGTGCTCACCCTTCACATTTTAATAATTTCTCATATCATAATCACACAGTAAATTCAAGGAAGGTTTCATTCACCTGTTCACCCTTTTCAGTTCAGTCATTCAGTTGTGTCCAACTCTTTGCAATCCCATGGACTGCAGCACTCCAGGACTCCCTGCCCATAACCATCTCCTGAAGTTTACCCAAACTCATGTCCATTGTGTTGGTGATGCCATCCAGCCATCTCATCCTCTGTCATCCCCTTCTCCTCCTGCCCTCAATCTTTCCCAGCATCAGGGTCTTTTACAACGAGTCAGCTCTTCGCATCAGGTGGCCAAAGTATTGGAGTTTCAGCTTCAACATCATTCCTTCTAATGAATACTCAGGACTGATCTCCTTTACGATGGACTGGTTGGATCTGCTTGCAGTCTAAGGGACTCTCAAGAGTCTTCTCCAACACCACAGTTCAAAAGCATCAATTCTTTGTCACTCAGCTTTCTTTATAGTCCAACTCACATCCATACATGACCACTGGAAAAACCACTGGATCTTGGTTGGCAAAGTAATGTCTCTGCTTTTGAATATGCTATCTTGGTTGGTCATCACTTTCCTTCCAAGGAGTAAGTGTCTTTTAATTTCATGGCTGCAGTCACCATCTGCAGTGATTTTGGAGCCCCCAAAAATAAAGTCTATCACTGTTTCCATTGCTTCCCCATCTAATTGCCATGGAGTAATGGGACCGGATGCCATGATCTTAGTTTTCTGAATGTTGAGCTTTAAGCCAACTTTTTCACTCTTCTCTTTCAATGATCTTAGTTTTCTGAATGTTGAGCTTTAAGCCAACTTTTTCACTCTTCTCTTTCAAATTCATCAAGAGGTTCTTTGGTTCTTCTTAGCTTTCTGCCGTAAGGGTGGTGTCATCTGCATAATAAAGGGTTATATAATGCTTTGCCTGTGGCAGGCATTCCCAATAGCTGCATCCTATTAGAGGTCAATTTAGCCTATGATGAATGACCTTTTAAAATGAAACAGCAACAAGCAGTAAACATAGACTTACTGATCTTACAGAAATTCACTGTGCAAATAAAACAAAATGAAATTTGTTTGCCTTTAGCATTCCCTATTTTTCTTCATTCATAATGTCAGACGTGCTCCTTTAAAAATGTCTAAGGCATAGGAGGCTTCTAACTTTTGAAAACAGGCCTTCTACTAAAGGAGAGAACATAGAAAGAAAGGAGGTTTCTAGGAAAAAAATAAGAATTCCTCTTTGTATTTTATTTTTCCCTACTCTAAGATACATGGTGACTTAAATTCAATTGGGCCACGAAAATTATGTCCATAATTGGATCCGGTTGAAAAAGTTTACTTTTATCTCTATTAGTTGAAAACATATGAAGTTCTTTTCATGGTGAAAAATAAAATTGAGAATAACAAAACAAAGACTAGAAAAGAAACACAGCCAAAACCATCACTGCGTTCACAGGTGTTCATCCCTGTAGAAATGCAGCACTCTTTCCTCCAATCTGAGAAGCAGACAATACTTAGTTTCAGGAAAGACTGTCTTTCCAACTTACAAAAATCCTTCAAATACTAAGCTGCAGACAATTTCATTGAGGCTTTCATTTGGGGTAATAGATTCAAAAGGACTTACCCAAATCAGTTCTTCAAGTTTGCTTTGCCATTTGCACAGGGACTTCATTCATAGGAAGTGGTTGTACAGTAATATATAAGAAATGTAAAAGCTGTCTGTCAGATAGATGTATGGCATTTTAATTACTACCAGTTAGATTGAGATGCTGGTGCAATTCAGAGTGTCAAGAAATCAGTGTGATGCTGTGTCTGGCCTGGACAGTCAGGTGGCTCTCCTCTTGTTCTCTGTGTGTCCCCTGCTTGACCGTCACCTGCTTCACCTACACCCTACTCACCTCCCTGACCTCCCTCCACTCTTGCCCCAGGCCCAGCTAGTGACTGTTCTAATCAAAGGGGCTGTAAGGGGCGTGCGTTGGTTTCCCTGGTAACCTGCTGAGCCCACTTGAAGTCAATTGCCCAGGTAAGTGGCCATCTGCCCCTGCCTCCAGGAGCAAAATCTGCCTGCATGTCTTGCCTGCTGTCTGCCGCACAAGGTGGAGTGCTGCTCCAGGACCACTTGTAAGCTGACCCATCCACTAAACCACTGATGTCTCTGTCGCTGACTCAAGGCTTTTTCTTGGGTCTTGAAGCTGGGCAAGCACAGGGTTTAAGGGCCTTTAGAGTACAGCCCAACATGCTCCTTATGTTCTCCAGAATGTATGATGCAATCGTGTTTTTCTATTATCTCTTTCTCTTGGAAGGCAATTAGTTCCAAGAGCTAAGCAGTTAGTGGAAAAAAAATGAAGATGCCCCCACCTACTCCTAATTAAGATTAAGAGAATTCCTTGTCACGTTAAGTGTACTTAGGCATAAAATTACAATCATCATGACATTAAATTCTCATTACTGTATTTCCCCAGTGTGCTCTTTTTACATATATCCGTTGAAATGCTGACTGATAACAATCTTTTTCAATGCCATTTCCTTGTTTACTTTTTCTTCTTCCGTCTACTTCCTGCTTCCCAACGCCAGCACCCTGTCTCTTCCGTTATGAAGTTTGACCCTCAAGAAGTAACTGAAAGCAAAAGAAGTCCAGATTATTTCCCCACTAGTTTAGATAGAGGCTTCCCTGGTGGCTCAGGTGGTAAAGAATCTGCCTGCAATGCATGAGACCCGGGTTCAATCCCTGGGCCTGGAAGACCCCCTGGAGAAGGGCATGGCAACCCACTCCAGTATTCCTGCCTGCAGAATCCCATGGACAGAGGAGCCTGGTGGGCTACAGTCCATGGAGTCGCAAAGAGTCGACCCGACTGAGCAATTAACATTTTTACGTAAGAAGAAAAGCTAAAACAAAGAAAGAGTTGGTAAAATCAGTCTCATAGCAAACAGGTTTCTGAGCGTGTATTTAAACTGTGGGGAGGCCACATTGGCAGCAGAAGCCTGTGCGTTGCTGATGGGAGGAGCCTGGCAGCTAGTTACTCCAGAGCCATTCTGTGCAGACCCAGCAGGGGAAATCCAGGAAAGGAGCCAGCGGTCTAGACCTGCCCAACTTCCCACCTGCAGCGCAGGTGAGCTCTGAGTCTGTGAGGGCTGCCGAAGGCCTCCAGAGTCGGCCGAGGCCAGCTTCCTGACAATGTCCTGAGAGGCTGCTGCTTTCTGCTATGCACAGTGCCCTTGAACTCTGCTGCCCTTTGCTCTCTGGAAAGGCCGACTTGCACCGCCTTGGACAATGGAGCCTAAAAGGAGGCATGCTGGCTTCATTATCTCTTTTAAAAGTCCCTTCTGAAGGAAGTCAGTCCGCAATATCATTGTGGCTCCCTCTAGGACCATACTGTAAGGTCAGCCCTGTGAAAGAGTCATGCACTGGAGACAGCAGAAAAAGATAAGAATATTTGACTTCAAACCTCCTGGTGATTTTCATTAAAAGATAAATCTGCCTCAGTCTATGTCGAGCCTGTTTTTTATAACAGAATAATAAAAGGTGCAGTGGGAAAAAGACTTCATTTCATCCACCTTTTTCCTCATGCTTTTTCTCTATAAATGCATTTAGCAAGTCTAAAGGCAATTGGAGAGTGTGAGCATATGGTTGCTTTGCAGGCAGGTGAAATATTGTTCAATCAAGTTAGAAAATTCAAGACCTGACTCTCCCAGAGAGAGACAGCAAAAGTCAACTTACTCTCCAGCTCAGTCTCTCCATGTGAAGTGACAACATGATCAAGGGCTGAACTGTGAACAAACACAGTAAGCCGCAGAATGTCCCCTACCATTTCAAAGTTATACTTCAGGGCACCCGTGAGTCTGAGAAGAGGTAATTCAGTGCAGAAACCTACTGTCAATAGATGAAGTGTCTCTGATCCCAACGCTTGGTGATTCTTTAGGGACAGACTTCTTGCAGAAGGTCTTCTGCTGTGTAGAGTCAGGTCTAAAAAGCTAATAGCTCAGTGGTAAAGAATCCGCCTGCCAATGCTGGAGACTTGGGTTCATTCCCTGGGTTGGGAAGATCCCCTGGTGGAGGGCATGGCAACCCACTCCAGTATTCTCCTCTGGAGAATCCCATGGACAGAGGAGGCTGGCGGCTACAGGTCATGGGGTCGCACAGAGTCGGATGCGACTGAGCTCAAAACAATAGGCCAGCCATTTCCTGGATTGACATTAAAAAAAAAACAACAACAACAACCTGACAGCATTTAAATATTAATGTGTTTCTAATGTTTTAAAAGACCATAAATGTAACATGAATTATGGCGAAAATTAATTGCCACGAAGCATTGGATTCCAACTAAATAAATATTTGTTGTTTGGATAATGATATCAATATCATTAAAGTATGGATAGCCTCAAAGTTACCCTGGATAGGTTGAGTAGTAAATACAAACTGACAGTAGAGGCATTCTTACTGCTCCGGACATACTGGCTCTTTATTTTCAACATAGTAGCTACTCTTGAAGCTTAAAGGCAGAAAGGGATGACAGAGGATGAAATGGTTGGATGGTATCACTGACTCAATGGACTTGGGCTTGAGTAGACTCTGGGAGTTGGTGATGGACAGGGAAGCCTGGCGTGCTGCAGTTAATGGGGTTGCAAAGAGTCAGACACGACTGAGCGACTAAACTGAAAAGAACTCTTGAAGCATGGATTGTTTGGCCATCAAGGATATGCTCAACTTCCCAGATGGATTCACAGCTCCAGATATACCAACTTCTTGGAGCTAATTTATCCCCACCCCCACTTGAGGCTAGTACCCATTTGTTCTGTCCTAGGGGCCAGGGGTTAAGGAGATGGAATTTAGGTCATTCAGCATATCCAGCAGACCATTTCATACCCTCATATTTTCCTCAAATTAAACAGTTCTGTTTTTTGTTGGACATTTGAGCTACTGACTCCACTACCTACCTTCTTTTAATCGTATGAAAACTATGTCTGTTATGCCACAAATATCCATATTTGTTTACTTAATCACTTTGGATTTTATACAATCTTTCAAAGGCTGTATAAAAATTGGCTGAACCTCTGGGTATTTTATAGGGATATCTCTTTGAAAGAAAGTCATCTAAGGCAACATCATCAGCAACTATAATTTACTTTTTCAAGATTCCAATAATTAGACTCACAAAGTCCTGTAGCTGCTGAAAATGATTAATAATGTTAAAGCAAAAATAGAGCATATTCATAGTTTGTTACTAATTATTAAGATCATCTGAAACAGTATATGCTGTGTGGGAAACATATTTTTTAAATCTGATATGTCAGTACAATATTCCTAAATCCTCATGTGGCACCAGGTGTATCATAGATTAAAGCATTTATCAAGCGAGTGAATGAAGCAATAGTTCCTCTCTCAAGGAGGTTCTAGGTGGGAATATGAAAGAATGGAAGCGCAAGGTACATTTCATCTTAATAACACAAGTATATTAGAGAAAGACAATATTAAGGGAGGTGGTGTTTCAACCAGGATGAATTTTAAGTCCCATACATCTGATTTTAAAGCCCTCTTCCATTACCGATAGGTTCGGTGACTTTGGGCAGATCGTTTTCCTTTTGAGGACTTAGATTGCACATCTGAGAAATGGGTATAACCAAAGCCTGTAGCTTGCCATCACATTGCTACTTTAAAAACAAATACAACTTGAAAGCTAGTGGAAATCAGGGAAGAGATGAAGGAGTGGACTGTAAACTTCAGTTCAGTTCAGTTGCTCAGTCATGTCGGACTCTTTGCAACCCCACGGACTGCAGCTTGCCAGGCCTCCCTGTCCATCACCAGCTCCCAGAGTTTGCTCAAACTCATGTCCATGGAGTTGGTGATGCCATCCAACCATCTCATCCTCTGTCGTCCCCTTCTCCTCGTGCCTTCAATCTTTCCCAGCATGAGGGTCTTTTCCAATGAGTCAACTCTTCACATGAGGTGGCCAAAGTATTGGAGTTTCAGCTTCAACATCATTCCTTCTAATGAACACTCAGGACTGATCTCCTTTAGGATGGACTGGTTGGATCTCCTTGCAGTCCAAGGGACTCTCAAAAGTCTTCTCCAACACCACAGTTCAAAAGCATCAATTCTTCGGTGCTCAGCTTTCTTTATGGAGAAGGCAATGACACCCCACTCCATTACTCTTCCCTGGAAAATCCGATGGATGGAGGAGCCTGGAAGGCTGCAGTCCATGGGGTCACTGAGGATCGGACACGACTGAGCAACTTCACTTTCACTTTCATGCATTGGAGAAGGAAATGGCAACCCACTCCAGTATTCTTGCCTGGAGAATCCCAGGGACAGGGGAGCCTGGTCGGCTGCAGTGTATGGGGTCACACAGAGTCGGACATGACTGAAGTGACTTAGCAGCAGTGGCAGCTTTCTTTATAGCCCAACTCTCACATCCATGCATGACTACGGGAAAAACCACTGTAAACTTAGATTTTAATAAATGGATAAAAATTTTAGATACGTGAAAAAAATGAAGGTTAATTCTAGTTGCAGTTTTTTGTTTTTGTTTTTGTTTTTTTTTTTAAGTAGGGAAAAAAAGTACCTATGTGCAGAAAATAGTTAGGAAGCTATGTGGTAGTATGCAGAAAGATACTGGTAGGTTTGAGTAAATCAACAGTGATGATTGGGCTGTGATGAATTGGGCTGAGTCATGGATAATCCCCATGGCATGGTTTGTGACACATGATGGGGAGGGATACAATTAATTGAGGTGAAGAGCATTAGGAAAGAATCAAATTGAGAAGGTGGTAAGTGAAGGGCTTCATGTGTAAGCTGAATTGCTAGAATTTTTTGCCTTTAACATGGAGCTGTTAAGAGTCAGTTGAATATATTGAATGTATTGATCTGGAGCCTAGAGGTTTTAGTTAGAGAGGTGATTGGTATTTAGGATGAGCATATGAAGCAAATGAAACTGAAGAAGACATATTCCCCAAGCTCTGCATGATCAGAAAGGTCTGGGTGCCCAAAATATTACATATAGGATGGGATAATACATACGATATGATTATGTCCTAATTATGTCCTATTATAGGAGAGGATATTCCATAGGATAATATTATGCCCATATTATAATTATTACATAGGATACACATATGAAATTTATGGATGGGGAGCTGAAATTAGAACTAGAACCATATGAGATAGGCTGCTGAAGAAATGCTCAACTTAGTAGTAAAATTTGAAGCCAAAGAGTTTATAAAAAGTATGAGGGAGAAAGCATAGAAAAAGAATGGCAATTTGACAGAAGCCCCAAATTATGTAGCAGAATGGGGAAGAGAAGCTGAAACAGGAAATAAAGAAGGCATGAGTCAGTGGAGAAAACCAAGCTTAACTTCATAGGAACTGAAGGAAGAGAGTTTTAAGAAAAGCCTGTGAACAGTTATAAGACACAGCCCATGAAATTGGCAATTTTATCATGATTGAAGGCAGTGCTGGAGACTAGACAATTTGGCAGGAGTTTATAAAGTATATAAAGTACTTTTCAAAATATTTACTGACTTTTTTCTGAAGTATCCAACATTTTTCTAATAATCAATATTCTTTTATCTTTGGGTTCAACATGAGAATACCAGAAAGACAAAATATTTTCTTTTTAATTTTACCATTACAGTTTGCACATAAAAATGTGTTACATATAACTGATAGAACTGAACTGATAGCAAAGAAAAACTGTAGTATGTTAAGTATAACCACATCCAAAAAAGTTGCCTCCAAGCTTATTTAAAGCATTATTTTCTTCTTTTTATTTTTAGTGATTTTTTTTTTTTTTTTTTGGCTGTGCTATACAGCTTGTGGGATCTTAATACAAGGACCGAGGAGTAAATCTGTGCCCTTGGCAGTGAAAGCACAGAATCCTAACCACTGGACTACCAGGGAATTCTGCTCTTTTCTTCTTTAAATCAATGCTGACATAGGATTCTGAAAAGGAGAAAAAAAGTTCTTTCGTATATCCTCAGTTCAGTTCAGTTCAGTTCAGTCGCTCAGTCATGTCCTACTCTTTGCGACCCCATGAATCCCAGCATGACAGGCCTCCCTGTCCATCACCATCTCCCGGAGTTCACTCAGACTCACGTCCATCGAGTCAGTGATGCCATCCAGCCATCTCATCTTCTGTCATCCCCTTCTCCTCCTGCCCCCAATCCCTCCCAGCATCAGAGTCTTTTCCAATGAGTCACCTCTTCAGATGAGGTGGCCAAAGTACTGGAGTTTCAGCTTTAGCATCATTCCTTTCAAAGAAATCCCAGGGTTGATCTCCTTCAGAATGGACTGGTGGGATCTCCTTGCAGTCCAAGGGACTCTCAAGAGTCTTCTCCAACACCACAGTTCAAAACCATCAACTCTTCAGTGCTCAGCCTTCTTCACAGTCCAACTCTCACATCCATACATGACCACAGGAAAAACCATAGCCTTGACTAGATGGACCTTAGTCAGCAAAATAATGTCTCTGCTTTTGAATATGCTATCGAGTTTGGTCATAACTTTTCTTCCAAGGAGTAAGCGTCTTTTAATTTCATGGCTGTAGTCACCATCTGCAGTGATTTTGGAGCCCCAAAAAATAAAGTCTGACACTGTTTCCACTGTTTCCCCATCTATTTCCCATGAAGTGATGGGACCAGATGCCATGATCTTTGTTTTCTGAATGTTGAGCTTTAAGCCAAATTTTTCACTCTCCTCCTTCACTTTCATCAAGAGGCTCTTTAGTTCCTCTTCACTTTCTGCCATAAGGGTGGTGTCATCTGCATATCTGAGGTTATTGATATTTCTCCCAGCAATCTGATTCCAGCTTGTGTTTCTTCCATCTCAGCTTTTCTCATAATGTACTCTGCATAGAAGTTAAATAAGCAGGGTGACAATATACAGCCTTGACATACTCCTTTTCCTGTTTGGAACCAGTCTGTTGTTTCATGTCTGGTTCTGTTTCTTCCTGACCTGCATACAGATTTCTCAAGAGGCAGGTCAGGTGGTCTGGTATTCCCATCTCTTTCAGAATTTTCCAGTTTATTGTGATCCACACAGTCAAAGGCTTTGGCGTAGTCAATAAAGCAGAAATAGATGTTTTTCTGGAAGTCTCTTGCTCTTTCCATGATCCAGCAGATGTTGGCAATTTGATTTCTGATTCCTCTGCCTTTTCTAAAATCAGCTTGAACATCAGGAAGTTCACAGTTCACGTATTGCTGAAGCCTGGCTTGGAGAGTTTTGAGCATTACTTTACTAGCATGTGAGAAGAGTGCAATTGTGTGGTAGTTTGATCATTCTTTGGCATTGCCTTTCTTTGGGATTGGAATGAAAACTGACATTTTCCAGTCCTGTGGCCACTGCTGAGTTTTCCAAATTTGCTGGCATATTCAGTGCAGCACTTTCACGGCATCATCTTTCAGGATTTGAAATAGCTCAACTGGAATGCCATCACCTCCACTAGCTTTGTTCGTAGTGATGCTTTCTAAGACCCACTTGACTTCACATTCCAAGATGTCTGGCTCTAGATGAGTGATCACACCATCGTGATTATCCGGGTCATGAAGATCTTTCTTGTACAGTTCTTCTGTGTATTCTTGCCACCTCTTCTTAATATCTTCTGCTTCTGTTAGGTCCATACCATTTCTGTCCTTTATTGAGCCCATCTTTGCATGAAATGTTCCCTTGGTATCTCTAATTTTCTTACCATGTAAATGCATGTATATATGTGTGTAGGTGTTAGTCGCTCAGTTGTGTCTGACTCTTTGCGACCTCATGGATTATAGCCCACCATGTGCATAATGTGTTTATTTATCCATATATAAAACTTATATAAACCTATATATGGGTGCCTGTGTGCTGAGTCGCTCAGTCATGTCTGACTCTTTGTGACCCCTTGGACTGTAGCCCACCAGGCTCCTCTGTTCATGGAATTATCCCAGGGAGAATACTGGGATTGTACCTATTCCCTTCTCCAGGGCATCTTCCCAACCCAGGGATCAAACCTGGGTCTCCTGCATTGCAGCTGGATTCTTCTCCATCTGTGCCACCAGGGAAGCCCCAAACATATATATATATATATATATATATATATATATATACACACACACACACACACACATATACGTCTTTGTGAATATATGTATTACTGGTTTTATGTATGTGTATATGCATATATGTAAATATAAGCAAACAGTTTAAAAAAATAATTTAAACCATAGGTAGAACTGTGATAGGGAAAAACCTGTACTTCATTACCCAGACCATTACTTTCTGAAGAAAAAAAGTAACCTAAATATAAATGTTTAAAAATGTCCCATGAGTTGACCTAATTTCCTCATCCCCATGGTTATCAGTGAAATGGATTGTTGTCTGATGAAAAAATAGTGTGAACTTCTGCCCTGGGGATTTTTGCAGTAGTTTAGAAGAGCAATGCTGAGGTTAAAAAGAATTCTCTTTGAATTTCGAGAATGTTTTAAACAGTAACCACTCTCATTCTCACATTCATTTGTAAGTAGTTATCAAATTTTTCAGGCTTTAGCATCCAGCAGCTTGACTGTAGCTCAAAATGTCACTCTGCCTGTTTCAGGGTCCATGCAGAAGTGAACCTACTGGAGAAGCAACTGGAAGGGAGGGCCTATCTGTTGCTATGAGAAGTCAAGTGTTTGACTACTGGTTCTAGCAATAATTGGAGAAGACAATGGCAACCCACTTCAGTACTCTTGCCTAGAAAATCTCATAGACAGAGGAGTCTGGCAGGCTAGCAATAATGTTTCCTTTGTTACCAAGACTTTGCAAATTTTCACGTTAAAAAATACAATGTAATAGTATGTTTGTTGCAAATTTGCAGTAATTTTTATACTGGATTTTCTTGGATCACCTTCAATTCGAAGCCTTCCTACATCTTCTATTTAGCTCCTTTCTCTGAACTCTGTGATTATTTGTTGCACTCTACTCTATTTTCTCCATCTTCTTTTTCTTTAAGACAACTGCCATCCTGACCTCTCACCTTTGCCTCACACACATCCCCTGAAATCTGATTAGCTGTGCCTTACATGTTATTCTCAGAAATGTCCCTCATTATGCCTCATCTAAGAGATCAAGTAGCAGGCCATAACACTAAAAAATAATAATAATAAATAATCCTTTTAGATGGCCCACCTTTTTGTAGTTAAATGTTCTAACATTGACTTCTAACATATTCTTGAAGACACAAATGGAATTCCTTTATCTCCATATCTCCATGATACAAACGGCTTCCTTTCCACAGTACAATTCCCAGGCTTTAGACTGGAACTTTGACTTAATTCTCTCACCCCTGCCCTGACCTCAGAAGGCCAAGCTTATACTGCCTGTCTGGTAAGTTATGAGAACAGAAGGGAGTTATTCAATAAATTTCATCAAGGCCACTTAAAGAAAAATTTCTACTTGGTATCAGTGTAGTTCAAGGTAGAGGTTGATATTATTATGCTGCTTTCCAATTTTCTCTCCATGGATTTTGTACTCTTTAAACGGCGTGGTTGCTCCTTGGAAGAAAAGTTATGACCAACCTAGACAGCATGTTAAAGAGCAGAGACATTACTTTGACAAAAAAGATCCATCTAGTCAAGGCTATGGTTTTTCCAGTGGTCATGTATGGATGTGAGAGTTGGACTATAAAGAAAGCTGAGCACAGAAGGATTGATGCTTTTGAACTGTGGTGTTGGAGAAGACTGTTGAGAGTACCTTGGACTGCAAGGAGATCCAACCAGTCCATTCTGAAGGAGATCAGCCCTGAATATTCATTGAAAGAATTGATGCTGAAGCTGAAACTCCAATACTTTGGCCACCTGATGGGAAGCACTGACTCACTGGAAAAAACCCTGATGCTGGGAAAGATTGAAGGCAGGAGGAGAAGGGGATGACAGAGGATGAGATGGTTGGATGGCATCACCAACTCCATGGACATGAGTTTGAGCAAACTCCAGGAGCTGGTGATGAACAGAGAGTCCTGGCGTGCTGCAGTCCATGGAGTCACAAAGAGTCGGACATGACTGAGCGACTGAACTGAACTGAAACTGCATGAGATGTAAAGTATAAGGGAAATAAGAAAAAACTATATTTCATATAGAGAAGCAATAAATTTAAAAATATCATCAACTTCAAGAAGTGGTCCTAAAATATATATGAATTCTAAAAAGGTCTGGATGCCTCTGTAAATAATAGAACCATAACTAGGAATGAAAAGAAGGTGTGAGTGTTGTACTGCATCTCACTTTATGGGTGTGTGACCCACTAAAGCAAGTGGGTGAGACCCACTTGAGCAAGCTTTTTAGGGTATGACCCTCAGAAACCCTCTTGGCAACATGACGCAAAACAAGATGGCAGATGAAAATGGCCCTTCATTGGCTGCCCACTTTCACTGCACTGCTGGTGAAAACAGACTTGCTAAATCACTTCAGGACAGTCATTTAATTCCATCCTGATCAAATTTTACAGGTCTGTGATTCAAATTATTCCACGTTGTCAGCTGCAAGACTTCATCAGGAATGAATTTGTTCTGCTTGAAATCCTTAGTTAGTATTCGAGGAAGACCTCTGCGATTAGCCAAATCAAAACCTTTCAACGGCAGCCACAGCCATATTCAGACTGAATCTCTGCAGCTGACTTTTCAAACAAAACATTATCTTCTCTCTAATCAAGTTCTAAAACACATGATTTTGTTTCTAACTTTCAGTAAATAATTGAACTGTGAGTTAGCTGCAAAATCTGAAGGAGCTAAGCGTCACACACCAGCTTCCCCAGGTAAGTGAGGTGCCCCCTTTTAAAGCCATTCCTATAAAGCCTCTGGATCCTCTCATCCCAGTTGGACACTGAAAATGAAATCAGTGAGACCTTTTAGAATCCCTTTGCCAAGGAGAGCAGTTGAGGCCAAGCAACTCAAATTTGCATGAAAAATCCCAACAGGAGCACAAGAGGGAAGTCTTTGCCTGACCAAACCAAGACACATCCACCCCACTTAGCAGCTGAACCTGCTTTAAGTTAATTGCCCTGCGTTTTGCAGGAAGCTCATTTCCCAGACCCTCCAAGAACCTTAGCTTCTCTCCAATACCTAAAGCACTGGGCACGTTTCCCTAGGTCTTGATGAAGACTCTAAATGCCATCTTGCAGTTAGTTGCCTCAGTATTTATTTTTTAAGCTCATTGACTGGCATCTCCCCTAGCTTAAGCATGCATAGAAGTAGAAAATTCTGATTTCTTGTTTCATGCATGGTTAGCTGTTTATTGTTATCATTTGCTGGTCGGCTAAGCTCTTTGATGACTGTAGAAGGCAAGTAAGTACCTCCAGTTTACAGCTGAGTACCTTGGTTGGCATGGAGCTGTGCTGGATGCAGGCTTATTTGAGAGACTGGTGTTTGTTCCCAGTTTTGTGATGCTCTTACTTCTGCTTCAGAAACAGCAATTAAGCAAGACATCTGACCCGTCCTCCTGGATTGCGATAGAACATCTTATGACCCAGAATCACGTGCCCCCAGCCCTGAAGAGAGTACTATTCACTAACATTGCAGAGGACGTATTTTGATGATGATCCTCATGGCAATGCTACTTGTAACTGACATATATTTTTTTCAATAAACCTTCATATTCTTGGCCTGATTCTTATTGTAACAAACATCTATCAGGTAACTAGATATCAAAGGTGGTTTTTGACCATGAGAAAGGATACTACTACTAGTTAAGCACTGTTTCTTTATTCTTTTTTGTTTTTTTTAATAGCCTTATTTATTTTTGGCTGCGCTGGGTCTTTGTTGCTGTGCGGGCTTTCTCTAGTTTTGGAGAGCAGGGGCTACTCTCTAGCTGTGGCCTGCAGGCTTCTCCTTGTGGTGGCTTCTCTTGTTGCCAAGCACGGGCTCTAGGGAGCTTGGGCTTCAGTAGTTGCGGCAAGTGGGCTCAGTAGTGAACGGTTTCTGGGGCCTCTGAGCGCAGGAACAGTGGTTGTGGCACATGGGCTCAGCTGCTCTGTGGCATGCGGGATCCTCCTGGGCCAAGGATCTATATGGTGTTTCCTGCACCGGCAGGTGGACTCTTCACCACTGAGCCACCAGCCTGCGTGTCTGCGTGCTCAGCCGTGTCCCAATCTCAGCAACTCCATCGACTACACAGTCAATGTAGCCCACCAGGCTCTTCTGTCCATGGAATTTTCCAAGGAAGCCCAGACATTTTGGCTTTGAGGAGAAATATCAAAATTAACAACTAGAAGGATCCCCTACCCTCCAAACTAGAGAAAAATTCTGCTAGTTTGGCTGTCTGTGTATGTGCAGTAGAGTGGGAAACAACAAAAGAAAGAAAGGAAAAAATAATAATGTGGTGCTGAACTAAGGATCTTGCTTCCTGTAGAAAACGAAGGACCTCTTAATTTGTTATAATCCTGGGCTGCGCATGGGACCATGAAGACCCCAGGTGAGTGTATAGTCACGACAGTCAAGGTGGCCGACCTCTTGTTCTCTGTGTGGCCCCTACTCAACTCACAGATCTCCCGACACACTTGCCCCCACACAGCTAACGCTTCTTCTAATCAAAGAGGGCATGAGGGGCTAGTCCCGCTACTGGTTTCCCTGGTAACCTGGCGAGCCAATGTGACGTCATTTCCTCCTTCAACTGGGACCCGCCCCCTGCACCCAGAGCAACCCTGCCGCCATATTTTGTCTGCCATTTGGCTGCACACCATGAGATGTCACTACAGGACCCTGCTTCAGACATGTAAGCTCCTCACCCATTAAATCAACAGTCCCCAACATTTTTGGCACCAGGGACCCGTTTTGTGGAAGACAATTTTTCCACAGACCAGGGTAGCCGTGGAACGGTTTTGGTTTCGCCCGTCACTATGTTCCTGTCATGTAGCCTGGTGCTAACAGGCCACAGACTGGCACTGGTCCTTGGCCCATGGGTAGGGGACCTCTGCATTAAACCACTGATGTCTGCCATTGATTCCGGGCTCTTTCTTCAGTCTGGAAGCTAGACAAGCCCAGGCCTTGCGGGTCCACTGGGTGTAACCCAACAACGCGATTCCCAAATCTGAGGTGACAGACACATGCCTCTGGAAGTTATATTTGAAAGAGTTGTTGTTCAGGTGCTCAGTCATGTCCGACTCTTTTGCGACCTCATGGACTGTAGCCCAGCAGGCTCCTCTGTCCGTGGGATCTCCCAGGCAAGAATACGGGAGTGGGTTGCCATTTCCTTCTCCAGGGGATCTTCACGACCCAGGGTTGGAACTTAGGTTTCCTGTGTCTCCCGTGTCTCCTGCATTGGCAGCTGGGTTCTTTACAACTGAGCCATCAGGAAAGCCCCATTTGAAGGAGGAGGTGGGTGATTTTGTGTCACAGGACTTATGTTAGAGTCTCATTTCGTGTTTGTAAAATTAGTGTGGTAAGGTTGGTGGGACAGTGAATTTTAATTTAGAAGTGTTGAGTTTGTGTTGGCAAGCAGGGCATCAGAATGAGATATCTAGAAAGCAAATTGGAAATGTAGTGTTATCAAGTCCAAGCTTATTCTGCTCACTGCACAACAGGCCAACGAATCAGGGGAAGGAGTGGTTGGGTAAAGAAATGAGGACTTTATTCACAAAACTAGGAGAAATATTGAACTCATGTCCTAGAGAACTACCTTATCAGGGTCTCAGGTCTGGATGCTGGTTTCTTTTATAGAAAAAGATGAGAGTGTGAGGAATTAAAATAATAAGGCCATAAATTGTTCAGCTTGACTACATGAGTGTGAATTTCTTCTTTCCTGCAGCCATTCACGAATAGGTTTGGTCAGATGTTTCCTGTGAGATGACCAAATGTATTTTAGTTCTACATTCACTCATGGGGGGTGCAGGGGCAGTGTTCTTGAAAAAGGACCATTATGTTTACTTTCAGCTATTGGCAACATCCCTTTAGCGATTAACTTCTAGCAAAAGCAACAGAATGCAAACATTAAAGGACAAGAAACAAATTAGTTCCTTCCTGTTATAGTAGTACTGAGAATTAGGAGAGATCTTTACTAGGGACAGAATTTAAGAGTTAAGCATAAAGATGTGTGGTTAAAGCCATGAAATGTGATCACTGAACAGGCACTTAATACAAGTGTCAGTCATGTTCCAGTCATTTTTGTATTCCTAATTCCTTAATACCTAGCACATTGCTGATTGGACTCATTGGATTAATGTACAAAAGAATAGACGAAGAGAGACAGGGAAGATGGTCGGATACAGGGAGAGAAGAATCGGGTGTGTCATCTGCCAAGAAATTGAAGCCTTTGAAAAGGATTAAAATCTCATTCAGTATCAAAATAATCGTTACATGAAAGGATACAGATTATTTCAGATGTTATAAGCCTGGCTGTGTATTCCTATCACCTAGGGAACTTTACAAAATAATAAAAGAGTGCCTGGTCAGATCACTTAAATTCAAATCCCTTACAGTCAATTAAGCTTCTCTCATAGCTCAGTTGGTAAAGAATCTGCCTGCCATGCAGGTCGACCCCGGTTCAATCCCTGGGTTGACCCACTCCAGTATTCTGGCCTAGAGAATTCCATGGACTATACAGTCACAAAAAAGGCAGACATGACTGGGCGACTTTCACTTTTCACTTTGCAGTGGATTACAAATCAAGGTTTTTAAAATATTACTCCTCATCTGATTCTAGCTTTCAACCAGAGATGAGAACTACTCGATTAGAAGATTTCTATGATCTCTTAAATCATGAGCATTACAACTTTTAGCAAAACTACATTTTTTATCTCGACTTTCTGAAACCTTCTCGGTCTACACCTTTTTTTAAATGTGTCATTATCCCTCCGGTGTCCAGAGTCATTTTGGCCCTTGTTCCTCCCTCATCTCTACATTCCACCAGGTCAGACCCCGCCATTGCTTTCCCACAGCCTCTCCTTTGCATGCATTGTGTCTGCATTGTGTTTGCATTGTGTGTTTGCATTGTGTATTTGCTATAGTGTGGTTCACCTCCACACTTTCCCTTGCCATAGTGTCAGTTTGTGACATGATCTCTTACTTGAATTTCTTGACTCTGCATTCCATTACTTTTTTCCCCACCAAACTTCCCTTCCCAAACACAGGTCAGATGGTGCCACTACCTGGCTTTTGTGAATTCCTGTTACCTAGAGGATAAGAGTCCAGACGCCTTAAGCTTGCGTCCGAAGCCCTCCATGGACTAACTTCAGCCTGGCATTCCAGCCTCATCTCCTGCTGCCTCCTCCATCCCTCCAGGGTTTTAAACTCCAGAAAGCTGTGCGCTCAAGTCTCTCCATACACATTACCTTCTTTATGTCATCAAGGTTTCTTCATTTCTTTATCAAAATCTGAATTTCTAAAAAAGAATTAGGCCCCAAACCACTCTCAGTAGTCTTTTTCCTTGCCTAGTCAGAACTAATTCGTCCTTTGCTCTGCTCTCCTGTCACGTAGCATCTGTATTACAGCACTTAACACATTATGTCTTACTTTATGGTTAATTGCTTTAAACTTCTTTCTCGCACACTAGCTTGTAATCCCTCAGAGGCCAGCTGCCAAGTCTCAGTGTCTTCTCCTTCATTTCATCTAGTGCTGTGTGTTAGAGTTCTTAATATGGCTTACTTCTCTGGCTTGAACTGAATTGACTAGAACTATGGCAAAAGTAATTTTATCTAAAAGTTAAAAAAAAAAATGCCCTAGTAACCTAGTAAACACTTTTCCATAAGAGGCATGCACTGAACTGTAATACAGCTGATACAATTCCATTTTAAACATTTGTTATTAATTTACAGTTATGAGAAGAATAAACAAATCCATCAAGTTTTTTTTTGTTTGTTTGTTGTTTTTTTTTAATTTGACCCTATTTATCTGTTAAAACAGAAGCAATAAACAAAACAGATCTGAGAGAAAGTGCAGTTCATCTAACGACATTGTCTTTGTTCTTTTGGGACTTAAGGCAAACTGTGTTTGTGAAGTAATCAATTTGGATTTAGCCCATCTCTTTGTTAGCTAATGGATTCCTTTTTCTATTTAATAGTTATGGTAATTCTGTTATTTCTGAATAACTATGCGATTAAAGTTTTTGAAAAATGACAGCTCTTGAAGCCTTGCTTTTTCCCCCTTTTGTTTGTAAAATGAAAGTCAAAATTGCTCCCATTGTATTGCCTAGGTTGTACCATGCATTAAGGAAATGTTCTACTAGAAAAAATAGTAAATGACTTTCCTAGTCACATGCTTTCTGCTTAACTAATGACCCGTTTAGAGGAGCCCTAATCAATTCTTCCTTCCCTAGGCATATAGGTGATACAATGCATGGATGGAAGCTGTAGTTATAGCCTTCCTTTTTTATTTTTCCAATGATTTACAGAAAATCACCTTCCTAACTTGCCTGTAAAAATACTTTTAATGAGGCTCTCTAAAGCCATATTATAATCTGTGTTAAAGAAAAATGTCAAACAGTGTCTATTATTTTTCCCTCCATATTAGAGTTTCTGTATCAATTTGCTAGTTTCTCTGTTGTTTTGTCCAAGGACACTCATGCTGTTTGAATACAATAACTAAAAAGTAACAGCGTTACTGCTTGTGAATGAATATGTACCTCATTTGGTGAATCAAATATTCAAACATATGCTGCCATTTTAGAAGATAGAAATCTATTTTTTAATATGAATTACATCTGATCATAACAAATCATACACGGTTTCTGTTGGTAGGAGAAAGCAATCTTGAAATGTAATAATGTCTGCAGAAAGAGCGTTATTTTTCTGTAGCTAAATGCTGCAAACTAGAGACAGTTGAAACACTGTATGAATAGTCACACATATTCATAGATCTATTCCTATAAAAAGTCTTAAGTTTTATATTAAACAAAATAATGTAACATTGGTAATATTTGTCTGTGTTTGGGTGGGGAGTGAAGAGAAGTGAAAGTCGCTCAATCGTGTCTGACTCTTTGAGACTCCCTAGTCCATGAGATTCTCCAGGCCCAGAATACTGGAGTGGTAGCTGTTCCCTTCTCCCAGGGAACTTCCCAACCCAGGGATCGAACCCAGGTCTGCCACATGGCAGGTGGATTCTTTACTGCCTGAGCCAACGTAGAGGGGAGAGAAGGAGGTTCTTTATTTGTAGCTTGCTTGTCCATTACTGTCCCAAGTAGCTACAAAAGTGAAAGTTGTATCAAGGACACTTCTCTTAGTCTGTTTGAAATCTGCTCACACATCTTTATTTCCTCTATATTCACCTATTTCTTCACTAATAGCCTTTCTACCTTATCAAGGAACCATTTTCACAATGTAAAACAGGCCTTTTCTCTACCATATCACCTTCTTTTATTTCTCTTCCTACCATTTATCATTATCTATTACATTATATATTTTAAATTTTACATATGTTATTCACCCACCCGTTACATAAGAGTAAGTCTTTTTTTTTTTTTTTCAGTCAGGTTCACTACGGAATCCCTTGTATCTACAACAGTATCTGACACACTGCAGGTGCTATTTAAATTTATATGGAGTTTTGCAAAGACCTATTGTATTGCACAGGGAACTCCGCTCAATGTTATGTGATAGCCTGGATGGGAGGGGAATTTGGGGGATATGGATGCATTTGTATATATGACTGAGTCCTTTTGTTGTCCACTTGAAACTGTCACAACGTTGTTAATTGTCTATACTCCAATATAAAATAAAAAACTTTTTTAAATAAAATATATTTGAGATTTTGATTGAATGAACACTAGTTACTACTTTCAACTCTGAAAAAAAAATAGTCACACATTCAACTAATTTGATAAACTCTAAAAGATTTCAGTGCTCGAAAGGAAGATGGCTAATAGTCCAAGAAAATGTTATTAACATATAAGGAACATTAATATTAGAAATGAACATAAGGGTTACGCAGCACCTCTGCATGATTGTTAAATTCAAAAACATATGGGTGCCTATTATGGCCATTTTTTGCACTAGATTCTGGAGATATGTTTAAAATATATTGTTTCTTCTTGTGAAGAATATAACTCCTCAAGAAAATCATAATCAAATGAAGAAGTAAGATATGTAAAAAACTCAGTCCTCTGATTAAAGAAAAAAAGAAAAGTAAGAGAACTATAAGGTAGGGTGATGGTACAGTCAGACGTATGAGTGCCTGTTTGGGGAGATTTATCAGAGAAACATAACAGTAGGCAAGGCTAAGCTGGAGCTTAACATATAGTTTCCTCTTCCACTTCTGAAAGTCTTTCTGAGAGAATTGAAAAAAGGATAGTTTTCAAGTTACTGTGAAGGAGACCAATGATGTTGAAAGCAAATCTTGCCTGTCCTCACTGAGAGTTGATCCAGGTATTTAAAACCTTCACTTAAAAGTAATGAATCCATCCACAGAGAAACAATTGTAATATCAGAATATAGAGTAGATTTCTATATGACCGCCACTTAACCATTCACAGTTTTAAGAAATTTCTCAGGTGAAACTGAGTATGTTAGTCAATAAAGTTATTGCTAATATATAATGAGCAACCTAGACAGCATATTAAAAAGCAGAGACATTACTTTGCCAACAAAGGTCCGTCTGTAGAGTCCAGGTTATGGTTTTTCCAGTAGTCATGTATGGATGTGTGAGTTGGACTATAAGGAAAGCTGAACACCAAAGAATTGATGCTTTTGAACTGTGGTATTGGAGAAGACTCTTGAGAGTCCCTTGGACTGCAAGGAGATCCAACCAGTCTATCCTAAAGGAAATCAGTCCTGAATATTCATTGGAAGGACTGATGGTGAAGCTGAAACTCCAATACTTTGGTCACCTGATGGGAAGAACTGACTAATTTGAAAAGACCCTAACGCTGGGAAAGATTGAAGGCAGGAGGAGAAGGGGACGACAGAGGATGAGATGGCTGGATGGCATCACCGACTCCATGGACATGAATTTGAGCAAGCTCTGGAAGTTGATGATAGACAGGGAGGCCTCGTGTGCTGCAGTCCATGGAGTCACAAAGAGTGGAATACAACTGAGGCACTGACCTGAAGTGAATGAGGAAGGGTTCGAGTTGCCATCTGCCCAATAAATAACTGGCTATGCTTTCAACTAATTAAGTTCAATTTATCTTTTCCTCTTTGATCCAGACTGTGGCCACGACTGCCACTGCAAGCAAATAGTTGGCCAGACACTTCAGAGACTCTTTTTTTTTTTTTTTTTTCCATTAATCTACTGTGAATTGATAGGAAAAAATAGTAATACCCATGTATTCTATCTGTTGTGCAAGGGAAAGAGGAGACAGCCTACTCCCCTGTAAGATGATTCTGCATGACAATCAGGACTCAAATTCTTCCCATTCCCATGAGAGAAGTGTATTACTATGGCCCCATCTTTGCCTTAGTACTGCATCTTGGCTAAACCATGCCTATTTAATTTTAAAACACGTAATGAAAGCGTGTATTAGAATTTTGTTGTTGTTCTTTATGATGAAAATAACTAGTCTCTGAAATTTTCTGTATTCAGGCAATTTTGGGTATCCAATAGACAGTATATGTTTTAATAATGAGGATAGATGATTGATTTCTAGAATCTTATGGCCACTATTTTGTACTGACAATAGGAAGTCATTAAGGGTTTTAATCAGGATAATAAGTGAAGTGAAAGTGAAGGCATTCAGTCGTGTCCAACTCTTTGTGACCCCATGAACTGTAACCTATCAGGCTCCTCTGTCCATGGGGTTCTCCAGGCAAGAATACTGGAGTGGGTTGCCATTTCCTTCTCCAGGGGATCTTCCTGATGCAGGGATTGAACCAGGGTCTCCCGCATTGCAGCAAAACTCTTTATCCTTTGAGCCACCAGGGAAGTCTAGTCACGATAATAAGGTTAAGACTAAATCAGACATGGCCAAATAAAGGGAGGAGAAGCCAAGTTTAGAGTACAGAAATCCAGCTGATAAGAACAAAAGTTTGGATTAGGAGATTGGTAGAAAAAACTTGAGAAGCATAATGGATTTGAGGTGGATTCAATAGGAATTTGAAATTGAGCAGGATAAAGAGAGGCAGAAAAGAGAGAAATCAAGAATACCCACGTGGCTGACTTGAGGAAAACCGAGAGAAAACTGGTTTGAAGCAAGAAACAGTATTTTAAATTTTGAAGTTGCGAAACATTAGTTGTCTTCAATTCAGTTGCTCAGCCGTGTCCGACTCTTTGTGGCCCCATGAATTGCAGCACCTCCCTGTCCCTTCGCATGAGGTGGCCAAAGTATTGGAGTTTCAGCCTCAGCATCACTCCTTCCAATGAACACCCAAGATTGATCAATACTGGATTGACTGGTTGGATCTCCTTGCTGTCCAAGGGACTCTCAGGAGTCTTCTCCAACACCACAGTTCAAAAGCAGCAATTCTTTGTCACTCAGCTTTCTTCACAGTCCAACTCTCACATCCATACATGACCACTGGAAAAACCATAGCCTTGATTAGATGGACCTTTGTTGCCAAAGTAATATCTCTGCTTTTGAATATGCTATCTAGGTTGGTCATAACTTTCCTTCCAAAGAGCATGCATCTTTTAATTTCATGGCTGCAATCACCATCTGCAGTGATTTTGAAGCCCCTAAAAACAAAGTCTGACACTGTTTCCACTGTTTCCCCATCTACTTGCCATGACGTGATGGGACCAGATGCCATGATCTTCATTTTCTGAATGTTGAGCTTTAAGCCAACTTTTTCACTCTCCTCTTTCACTTTTATGAAGAGGCTTTTTAGTTCTTCACTTTCTGCCATAAGGGTGGTGTCATCTGCATATCTGAGGTTATTGACCTTTCACCCAGCAGTCTTGATTCCAGCTTGTGCTTCTTCCAGCCCAGCATTTCTCATGATGTACTCTGCATATAAGTTAAATAAGCAGGGTGCAATATACAGCCTTGATGTACTCCTTTTCCTATTTGGAACCAGTCTGTTGTTCCATGTCCAGTTCTAACTGTTGCTTCCTGACCTGCATATATGTTTCTCAAGAGGGAGGTCAGGTGGTCTGGTATTCCCATCTCTTCTAGAATTTAGTTGTCTTAGAGTCATTCAAATGGGAGTAATTAATAAATAACTAATAAATGGCTCTAGAACTCAGCTGTGATAAATATACAAGTTAGAAAATAAATATAACATTATGTGAAACCTTTGGAAATACTAAGTGATCTGATTAGAAAGCATCTAACCGGATGAGAACTTACCTGTGGCATAACCCCAAAGAACACCCTCACACAAGTATAAAAACAGAAAGAAGTATTGCTTTAGATTATTTTGGAGTGGAGTGTAAAAGAAATTCAAGAGAAAGGAATTTTGTTTTTTTAATTGGGCATGTTTAACAGCATCATAAGCTATTGGGAGGTCAAGTAAATATGGTTTTGAAAATGTGCATTATATTCATCAACAAGAAAACAGTAAGCATGGAGTTTCAGTGTCCATGGGAACCTAAATAGTGGAGATAAAGACAGACTGAGGAAGGTTCATGTAATAGAGTCCCGGCCCCTTTGTGAAATTTGTAAGTGAAAAAAGAGGTTGCCAAGAGGAAATGTTGGCACGTCATGTGTTATTTTGGATTAAAAAGACTAGGGCATGTCCCCGTGTCAGTAGAAATGAGACACTAAAGAGAAGAGGTGGGTGGTAATAGTCTTGTGATAATATTCCTGGATTCACATTCTAAGTCTGGATAATGCTGCATAATCTGCTCCCCTTTGAAACATTCATTGTATATAATGGTATTTTAATAAAGCCATTATGAATTTTGTGGTAAACCTATTGGATTTTATGTATCCCAGAATTTCCCCAAACGAATTTGATCAAAGAGCTTTTTTTTTTTTTCCCTTGCACAGTACCTGTTAATCATCTAAAGAAACAGAATTCCTTAAGAGCTTTGTGGTAAGACAGAGTTCCTGAGGGGAAAGAAAGTAATGAGATTCTGTGCTCAAGTGGAGGGATTCATCTTAACAGTAGGATGAACCCTCCTAGTGTGACAAGATGTCAAAAAAAAAAAGAGTATGATATGCTAGGATTATAAGCTTGATGGTGATACGTTGATAGCTACTATTTCTCTCAAAAGTTTAAGATAATATAGCAACACAGAGATATAAATTCAGAAATGTACAAACTGAACTAAGCACATGGCAACCCACAAAGATGTATAAAAACATAAGCAACATGTATATAAACACAAACACTAGCCCTTAAATATATAGGAATCAAAAAGTGGAGGTAACATAGAGCTTGAATATAGTAGAATTGTATTTTATGAAAAGGAGAAAAGTGGTGAAACAGCACGGATGCTCGAGCGGGGAGGGGTGGCTGCGAAGACGCTGGAGCTACCCCACGTCCAAGGTCAGGAGCAGAGGCTGAGAGGAGCTACCCCACATTCAAGGTCAGCAGCGGTGGCTGAGAGGAGATACCCCATGTCCACGGTAAGGAGCTGTGGCTGGCTTTGCTGGAACAGCTGTGAAGAGATAATCCACATCCAAGGTAAGAAAAATGTCAGTAAGACACTAGGCTGAGAAGAGGGCATCAGAGGGCAGACAGGCTGAAACCACAATCACAGAAAACTAGCCAATCTGATCACATGGACCACAACCTTGTCTAACTCAATGAAACTAAGCCATGCCAAGTGGGGCCACCCAAGATGGACGAGTCATGGTGGAGAGATCTGACAGAATATGGTCCACTGGAGAAGGGAGTGGCAACCACTTCAGTATTCTTGCCTTGAGAATGCCATGAACAGTATGAAAAGGCAAAATGATAGGATACTGAAAGGGGAACTCCCCAAGTCAGTAAGTGCCCAATATGCTACTGGAGATCAGTGGAGAAATAACTCCAGAAAGAATGAAGGGATGGAGCCAAAGCAAAAACAATACCCAGCTGTGGATGTGACGTGATAGAAGCAAGGTCTGATGCTCTAAAGAGCAAATATTGCATAGGAACCTGGAATGTTAGGTCCATGAATCAAGGCAAACTGGAAGTGGTCAAACAGGAAATGGCAAGAGTGAACGTCGACATTCTAGAAATCAGCGAACTGAAATGGACTGGAATGGGTGAATTTAACTCAGATGACCATTATATCTACTACTGCGGGCAGGAATCCCTTAGAAGAAATGGAGTAGCCATCATGGTCAACAAAAGAGTCCGAAATGTAGTACTTGGGTGCAATCTCAAAAACAGTAGAATGATCTCTGTTCATTTCCAAGGCAAACAATTCAATATCACAGTAATCCAAATCTATGCCCCGACCAGTAATGCTGAATGGTTCTATGAGGATCTACTAAACCTTTTAGAACTAGTGCAGTTCGATTCAGTCGCACAGTCATGTCCGACTCTTTGCAACCCCATGAATTGCAGCACACCAGGCCTCCCTGTCCATCACCAACACCCAGAGTTCACTCAAACACATGTACATGGAGTCGGTGATGCCATCCAGCCATCTCATCCTCTGTCGTCCCCTTCTCCTCCTGCCCTCAATCCCTCCCAGCATCAGAGTCTTTTCCAATGAGTCAACTCTTTGCATGAGGTGGCCAAAGTACTGGAGTTTCAGCTTTAGCATCATTCCTTCCAAAGAAATCCCAGGGCTGATCTCCTTCAGAATGGACTGGTTGGATCTCCTTGCAGTCCAAGGGACTCTCAAGAGTCTTCTCCAACACCACAGTTCAAAAGCATCCATTCTTCGGTGCTCAGCTTTCTTCGCAGTCCAACTCTCACATCCATACACGACTACTGGAAAAACCATAGCCTTGACTAGAGGGACCTTTGTTGGCAAAGTAATGTCTCTGCTTTTGAATATGCTATCTAGGTTGATCATAACTTTCCTTCCAAAGAGTAAGTGTCTTTTAATTAAATGGCTACAATCACCATCTGCTAACAGCACCCACAGAAAGATGTCCTTTTCATTATAGTGGACTGGAATGCAAAAGTAGGAAGTCAAGAAACACCTGGAGTAACAGGCAAATTTAGCCTTGCAGTATAAAATGAAGCAGGGCAAAGGTTAACAGAGTTTAGCCAAGTGAACACACTGGTCATAGCAAAAACCCTCTTCAAACAACACAAGAGAAGACTCTACACATGGACATCACCAGATGGCCAACACCAAAATCAGATTGATTATATTCCTTGCAGCCAAAGATGGAGAAGCTCTATACAGTCAGTAAAAAACAAGACCAAGAGCTGACTGTGGCTCAGATCATGAACTCCTTCTTACCAAATTCAGATTAAATTGAAGAAAGTGGAGAAAACCACTAGACCATTCAGGTATGAACTAAACCAAATCCATTATGATTATACAGTGTAAGTGAGAAATAGATTTAAGGGACTAGATCTGATAGACAGAGTACCTGATGAACTATGGACAGAGGTTCGTGACATTGTACTGGAAACAGGGAGCAAGATCATCCCCAAGAAAAAGAGATGCAAAAAAGCAAAATGGCTGTCTGAGGAGGCCTTACAAATAGCTGTGAAAAGAAGAGAAACAAAAAGAAATGGAGAAAAGGAAAGATATACCCATTTGAATGCAGAGTTCCAAAGAAGAGCAAGGAGAGATAAGAAAGCCTTCCTCAGTTATCAGTGCAAGGAAATATAGGAAAATAATAGAATGAGAAAGACTAGAGATCTTTTCAAGAAAATTAGAGATACCAAGGGAACATTTCATGCAAAGATGGGCTCGATAAAGGACAGAAATGGTAGGAACTTAACAAAAGCAGAAGATATTAAGAAGAGGTGACAAGAATGCACAGAACTGTACAAAAAAGATCTTCATGACCCAGATAATCATGATGATGTGATCACTCACCTAGAGCCAGACATCCTGGAATGTGAAGTCAAGTGGGCCTTAGAAAGCATCACTACAAACAAAGCTAGTGGAGGTGATGGAATTCCAGTTGAGCTATTTAAATCCTGAAAGATGATGCTGTGAAAGTGCTGCACTCAATATCCCAGCGCATTTGGAAAACTCAGCTGTGGCCACGGGACTGGAAAATATCAACTTTCATTCCAATTCCAAAGAAAGGCAATGCCAAAGAATGCTCAAGATACCGCACAATTGCACACATCTAACATACTGGCAATGTAATGCTCAAAATTCTCCAAGCCAGCCTTCAGCAATACATGAACTGTGAACTTACAGATGTTCAAGCTGATTTTAGACAAGGCAGAGGAACCAGAGATCAAATTCCCAATATCCGCTAGATCATGTAAAAAGCAAGAGAGTTCCAGAAAAACATCTATTTCTGCTTTATTGACTATGCCAAAGCCTTTGACTGTGTGGATCACAATAAACTGTGGAAAATTCTGAAAGAGATGGGAATACCAGACCACCTGACCTGCCTCTTGAGAAACCTATATGCAGGTCAGGAAGCAACAGTTAGAACTGGACTTGGAACAACAGACTGGTTCCAAATAGAAAAAGGAGTGCGTCAAGGCAGTACATTGTCACCCTGCTTCTTTAACGTATATGCAGAGTACATCATGAGAAATGCTGGGCTAGAGGAAGCACAAGCTGGAATCAAGATTGCCAGGAGAAATATCAATAACCTCAGATATGCAGATGACACCACCCTTAAGACAGAAAGTGAAGAACTAAAGAGCCTCTTGATGAAAGTGAAAGAGGAGAGTGAAAAAGTTGGCTTAAAGCTCAACATTCATAAAATTAAGATCATGGCATCTGGTCCCATCATTTCATGGCAAATAGATGGGGAAACAATGGAAACGGTGGCTGACTTTATTTATTTATTTATTGCCAACAAAGTTCCGTCTAGTCAACAAAGTTCCATCTAGTCAAGGCAATGGTTTTTTCAGTAGTCATTTATGGATGTGAGAGTTGGACTGCAAAGAAAGCTGAGTGCCGAAGAACTGATGCTTTTGAACTGTGTTGTTGGAGAAGACTCCTGAGAGTCCCTTGGACAGCAAGGAGATCCAACCAGTCCATCCTAAAGGAAATCAGTCCTCAGTAATCATTGGAAGTACTGACATTGAAGCTGAAACTCCAATACTTTGCCCACCTGATGCGAAGAGTGGACTTATTTGAAAAGACCCTGACTTGAGAAAGATTGAAGGCAGGAGGAGAAAGGGATGACAGAAGATGAGATGGTTGGATGCATCACCGACTCAATGGACATGAGTTGAGTAAACTCGAGGAGTTGGTGATGGACAGCCAGGCCTGGTGTGCTGCTATCCATGGGATCACAACGAGTCGGACATGACTGAGGAACTGAACTGAACTGAACTGAAAGAAACAGTTGCTGAAACAAGTGTCAGAGAAAGCTGAGTAGAGTTTCTCAGTGTCACTGGGGTCCAGGTAAAGAAGAAATAATCCTTTATATTGACACTCATTTACTTATAGTATAATTCCTCCAACAGCTTTAAACAGTCTCTTTTGAGACTTCCCCAGTGGTCCAGTGTCTATAACTCCACACTCTCAATGCAGTGGCAAGGGGTTTGATCCTTGGTCAAGGAACTAGATCCCACACACCACAACTAAAGATCCTGTGTGCCAAAACTGAGACCCAGTACAGCCAAAAAAAAAAAAAGAAAAGCAAAAGATACAACAGCAAAAAATACCCAGCCTCTCTGTAGAGAAAGAGAATGCATAATTGGGATTGTCCCAAGATTAAGTTTTCCCAGGTGGTGCTGGTAGTGTTTAGTCACTAAGCCACGTCTGACTCTTTGGGACCCTGTAGACTATAGCCCACCAGACTCCTCTGTTCCTGGGATTTCCCAGGCAAGGATACTGGATTGTCCTTTCCTTCTCCATGGAATCTTCCCAACCCAGGGATCAAACTTAAGTCTTCTGCATTGACAGGTGAATTCTTTACTGCTGAGCTGCCAGGGAAGGCATCATATATGATACTACCAGCAATATCATTGTGTCTATACACACAGTTGTCTATAGGCTTTTTTTCTTTAGTTTTTATTTTATTTATTAAAATATACTTGATTTGCAATGTTGTGTTAATTTCAGGTATAAAGCAAAATATTGTATATGTATAGGCCAGAATACTGGAGGGGATCTTCACAACCCAGTGATTGAACCCAGGTCTCCTGACTTGTAGGCAGATTCTTTACCAGCTGAGCCTCCAGGAAAGCCCATGAATACTGGATTGGGTAGCCTATCCCTTCTCCAGCGGATCTTCCCGACCCAGGAATGGAACTGGGGTCTCCTGCATTGCAGGTGGATTCTTTACCAGCTGAGCTACTAGGGAACCTATATATATATATATATTCAGATTCTTCTCAGATTCTTTCCCATTATAGGTTGTTTCAAGATAGTGAATCAGTTTCCTGTGCTATGCAGTGGGTCTTTGTTGTTTATTTTATATATGGTAGTGGACATCTGCTAATACCTGACTCCAGATTTATCTTTCCCCCACCTCACCCCTGTTTTCCTCTTTGATGTTTTTTGTTATCTGTGTCTGTAAGTCTATTTCTGTTTTTGTTAATAAGCTCATTTGTATCACGTTTTTAGATTCCACATAAAAGCAATATCATATGATATTTGTCTTTCTTTCTCTGACATACTTCACCTAATATGATAATCTCAAGATCCATGCATATTGCTACAAATAACATTATTTCATTCTCTTTTATCATTGAGTACTATTCCATTAGGTGTGTGCATGTGTGTGTGTATACCTCATCTTCCTCATCCATCCACCTGCCAGTGGGCACTTAGGTTGCTTCCATGAATTTGTTTTTGTAAATAATGTTGCTACTAACATTGGGATGCATGTATCATTTCAAATTAGAGTTTTCCCTGGTTGTACACCCATGAGTGGCGTTGTTGGGTCACATGAAAACTCTATTTTTAGTTTCTCAGGGACCCTCCATACTGCTTTCCATAGTGTTTATGTCAGTTTATGTTCCTGTTAACAGTGTAGGAGGGTTCCTTTTTCTCCATGCCCTCTCCAGCTTTTATTATCTGCAGACTTTTTAATGATGGCCTTTCTAAATTGATGTAAAGTGATACCTCATTATAGTTTTGATTTGCATTTCTCTAATAGTTAATGATACGGAGCTTTTTTTTTCATGTGCCTCTTGGCTGTCTGTATGTTTTCTTTGGATAAATGTCTGTTTATGTCTTCAGTCCATTTTCTGATTGGATTGTTCATTTGTATGCCATTAAGGTGTATGAGTCTTTTTGGAAAATAATCTCTTACAGGTTGCATTATTAACAAATATTTCTCCCATTTTGTAGATGGTCTTTTTTAAGATTGGTTTCCTTTGCTCTGAGAAAAGCTTTTAAATTTAATTAGATACCATTAGTTTATTTTTGCTTTTGTTTCCACTACTCTAGGACACAGATCCAAAAACAAAAAAAAGTTGCTGTGATTTATGTGAAAGAGTGTTCTGCCTATGTTTTCTTCTAGGAGTTTTAAAGTATCCAGTCATACATTTATATCTTTAATTAATTTTGAATTTATTTACATATGGTGTTAGATAATGTTCTAATTTCATTTTTTTAATATGTAGCAGTCCAGTTTTTCCCAGCATCACTATTGAAGAGACTGTCTTTTCACCCATTGTATATTCTTGCCCTTTTTTTCATAGATTAACTGACTGTAAGTGTGTGAGTTTGTTTCTGGGCTTTCTTTCCTGTTTCAGTGACCTGTGTATATGTGTTTGTGCTAGTACTATCCTGTTTTGGTTGCTCTAAGTCTGTAGTATAGTCAAAATTCAGGGAGTGTGATTCTTCCAGCTCTATTCTAGCTCTGTGAAAAATGCCATTGGCAAATTGATGGGGATTGTATTGAATCTGTGTATTGACTTGGGCAGTATGATCATTTTAACAATATTGATTCTCCTAACCCAAGAAAACAGTGTATGTTTCCATCTGTCTGTGGGGTCTTCAATTTCTTTTGTCAGAGTCTTAAAGTTTTCATAGTACAGACTTTTGCCTTGTTAGGCTTATTCCTAAGTATTTTATTCTTTTTCATGCAGTAGTAAATGGGAATGTTTCATTAATTACTCTTTTTGACATTCTCTTGTTAGTGTACAGAATTGTCACAGGTTTCTGAATATTAATTTTGTATCCAGCAGCTTTACTGAAGTGTTATCCCTTAACTGCTTATTGTGGATACAGATGATTTTGCTGCTTTTGTCTTTTACCTTTCCTGCTAGCTTTCAATGTGGATGACTTACTACCTTTATTGTACATTTGCCTTTACCAGTGAGTTTTCCATTTCATAATTTTCTTGTTTCTAGTTGTGGACTTTTCTGTCTAGAGAAGTTCTTTCAGCATTTGTTGTAAAGTTGGTTTTGTGGTGGTGGGTGCTTTTAGCTTTCACTTGTCTGTGAAGGTTTTGATTTCTGCAAATCTGAACAAGAGCCTTATTGGGTAGAATACTCTTGTTGTAGTTTTTTCTCTTGTATCACCTGAAGTATATTATGCCACTCCCTTCTGGCCTGCAGAGTTTCTGCTGAAAAATCAGGTGTTGACCTTATGAAAGTTCATTTGTATGTCATTTATTGCTTTTCCCTTGTTGCTTTCAATATTCTCTCTTTATCTTTAACCATGGTCATTTCAATTACAATGTGTCTTGGTGCATTCCTCTTTGAGTTCATCCTGTATGGAACTCTCTCTGCCTCCTGGACTTGGGTGATTGCTTCCTTTCCCAGGTTAAGGACATTTTCAGCTATTATCACTTCAAAAATATTCTAAGCTCATGTCTCTCTCTCTTCTCCTTTTGGGATAGCAAATGAAGCAACTGACAAACAACTAATCTCAAAAATATACTAGCAACTTATGCAGCTCAATTCCAGAAAAAATAAACAACCCAATCAAAAAATGGGCCAAAGAACTAAATAGACATTTCTCCAAAGAAGATATACGAATGGCTAACAAACACATGAAAAGATGCTCAACATCACTCATTATCAGAGAAATGCAAATCAAAATCACAATGAGGTACCACTTCACACCAGTCAGAATGTCTGTGATCCAAAAGTCTGCAAGCAATAAATGCTGGAGAAGGTGTGGAGAAAAGGGAACCCTCCTACACTGTTGGTGGGAATGAAAACTAGTACAGCCACTATGGAGAACAGTGTGGAGATTCCTTAAAAAATTGCAAGTAGAACTGCCTTATGACCCAGCAATCCCACTGCTGGGCATACACACCGAGGAAACCAGAAGAGAAAGAGACATATGTACCCCAATGTTCATTGTAGCACTGTTTATAATAGCCAGGACATGGAAACAACCTAGATGTCCATCAGCAGATGAATGGATAAGAAAGCTGTGGTACATATATACAATGGAGTATTCCTCAGCCATTAAAAAGAATACATTTGAATCGGTTCTAATGAGGTGGATGAAACTGGAGCCGATTATACAGAGTGAAGTAAGCCAGAAAGAAAAACACCAATACAGTATACTAACACATATATATGGAATTTAGAAAGATGGCAATGATGACCCTGTATGCGAGACAGCAAAAGAGACACAGATGTGTAGAGTGGACTTTTGGACTCAGAGGGAGAGGGAGAGGGTGGGATGATTTGGGAGAATGGCATTGAAACATGTATACTATCATGTAAGAAACGAATCACCAGTCTATGTCTGATGCAGGATACAGGATGCTTGGGGCTGATGCACGGGGATGACCCAGAGAGATGTTATGGGGAGGGAGGTGGGAGGGGGGTTCATGTTTTGGAACGCATGTATACCCATGGTGGATTCATGTCAATGTATGGCAAAACCAATACAGTATTGTAAAGTAAAATAAAGTAAAAATAAAAATTGAAAAAAAAAAGAAAAAAAAAATTCTAAGCTCATGTCTCTCTCTCTTCTCCTTTTGGGACCCCTATAATGTCAACATTGTTGCATTTGATGTTGTCCCAGATATCTCTTAAATTGTCCTTACTTCTTTGTATTCTTGTTTTCTTTTGTTTGGTGGCAGTGATTTCCACTTCTTGGTCTTCCAGCTCAGTTATCTGTTTTCCTGCCTCATTTAGTCCACTGTTGACTACTTCTGTGTATTTCTCATTTCAGCTATTATATTCTTCAATTCTATTTAGTTGTTTGTTATATTTTCTAACTTGTCATTGAAAACTTCTTTTTTAAAATTATTTTAATATAAATTTATTGATTTTAATTGGAGGTTAATTACTTTACAATATTGTATTGGTTTTGCCATACATCAACATGACTTTATTTTTCTGTGCATCCATTCTCCTCCTGAGTCCTTTGATCATCTTTACAGTCGTTACTCTGAACACTTTCTTGTAGATTCTCCACCTCCTTGTCACTTAGTGCTTCTTATTTCTCTGTCACTTCCTTTAATTTAAATTGATATTTAATTGATATTTTTATGTACATGACAGGTTAGTTATGGTTCTCAACTTTGAAGCAATAGCCTTCTATAGGAGACATCCTACATGTCTCAGCAGTACTTTCCCCTCTCATCACCCAAGGACCGGGGTCTAGGTGGTTGAGGTTGGGCCTGGCCAGTGTTGCAGACTTGGTCTCCAGGCTCTGGGACTCTAGTTTTCTTTCTCTGGTGTTTGCCCCCTGGTAGTGAGACTAGTCTGGAGTCTTGCGCAGTCTTCAAGGTTAGGGGTGGGTGGGGAGGCGGGGCCTGGCCACTAATGGGTGGAGCTGCATCTTGGCTTTCTTGTAGGCAGAGCCGTTACTATGGACATGTCCAGAGGCAGACTTCCTTGTCCCAGGAAGTCTTTAGGCAGACTGTCTGTTGATGTTTGGCGCTTGTCCCTGACCAGTTTGTTGTTTTGATGGAGGCCTCCCAGCTCTGAGGTTTAAAGCATGTTGGGTAGGGTCAAGTGTTGATGCCAAGATGTCAGTTCCCAGGGGAGTTGATGCAGATGAATGCTTTTGATCTGTTGGACACCAATGTCTATGTCTCCAGGGTGAGCCACAACCATATACCCCTACCTTGCCAGGAGACCCTCCTCGACCAGCAGGCAGGTCTGTCTCAGGCTCCTATCAAATTACTGCTTGTGCCCTTGGTCCCAGTGCACATGAGATTCTGTGGATGTTCTTCAAAAGTCAAGTCTCTATTTCCCCCTGTGTTTTCCCCTTCAATCAAGCCTAAAGCTCTAGGGGGTTTCTCTTCCTGTGCCTGACACCCAGTCAGGTTGGCCTGACATGGGGCTAAGTACTTTCACTCCTGAAGGAGAATGTCTGTAATATAATCTTTCTCCAGGTTATGGGTCATCCACTGAGAGGGTATGGGGTTTGAGTATATCATGAGTTCACCCCTCCTATGTATCTCGCTGTGGTTCCTTATGTCCCTGGTTGGAGAAGGTCTTTTCTGGTAGATCCCAGTCTATTTTCTCCATGGCTTTCTGCACTTAGCTGGGATTTTGGTCACTTGTGTGAGGGGAGCTGAGTCTAGGGACCTTCTACTCCATCATCTTGGCATGTCTTCTTCCTCTTGCTTATCTGCTTCTCTATATGATTCCCACACTAAACACCCCTAAAAACTCTCCCCAGAAAATTTATCTTTATCAGTTACCATATTATTTTTGAAGGTTTTCTTTCTTTCAAAAATAAAATTATAATACTCTTTCAAAAAAGAATGTTCAACAATTTAAACATGTATAGTTTTCTCTCAGTAATTTATTCTAAATATTTTAAAAATAGCCTTTGAATTGAAGACAGAAATTCCTAACCTTTTACCCATATGATTCACAGCATAAGCTAAATCCATAGGTAGTATTTTTTTTTTTTTTTTTCACTTTTTGGAGTTGATGGACTGTGGTTGAAGGATAGTTATTCCTAGAGTAAGAAAATGCAATATGTTTGTGAGTGAGGAGTGTAAAAAGCTATGCAGTTTATTCCAGGACAGCTCTATTACAAGCAGTTATGCTCCAAGCTTTAGTAACATTTTGCTGAAAACAGGCACCATGGGAAGACAAAGGATTTGCAGATGGAGAATGGCAGTTACATTTTAGCATCCCGGAGTGAGGACAATTGTTCACCTTTGTGGGTACCTGCCCCTGTGGCAGAAACTTTTGCATGTGATCCCCATGAAAGGATATCCCCTCACTCACCTTAAGCTGTGTAAATCAGAAGCACACTGACCAGACAGATGAGGATGAGGGCAAAATTGTTGTTTCCTTTAATCAAATTTCTGATTACCACTGGCTTAGAAGCATGCCTTTAGATAACATATTTAGAGTTGAACAGAAACATTTTATTTGGGTGGAACTAATCTGGATTAATCTACCTGTTTTTCACCTTGGGGTGGCTATGCATGCCAGGAGGGAGCCATAGTTTGGGGGTCCTTTGCTGGGGAAATATGGTCATTCTCTGATCTACTTGTACATCCTTTAAGAAATATCTTCCTTTAGAAAATGAAAATATGATTTTGATATAATAATTCCCAGAAATTCTAGGACTAATTCTAGCCAAGAGGAAGATAGGGATCTTCCCTTTTGGTGCTTCTCTAAGAGCATTTAATTATCAAAATAATTATTTTATATGCTTTTCTCTTTAAAAATATATTTCTGTCATTCATGTAGTTAGGATATCAGTAGTTCCTCTGAATATTTTCAGAATCATTGTGGAGAAAATGATGGCATAGTGCAGCTTAATTATAGAATTATATAAAAGAATGTATTAGACCCTGGTTAAAAGTTCTAAAAATTATACATTAAAGTTTCCCATTTTCAGGATGCAGAAAAATTCCCTTTCTCAGAAGTTCTATTGATGATTAATTTCCCTCTAGCCTTCAACAAGGAAGTAGGTTTTAAATTAATTAAAACTTTAAAAGCTTGTTAATTTCTGGAGTGCATGCTCACTGTTTATGGAACAAAAGGTGCAAACTCTACTTTGCCAAAATGGCTTTGTTTGTATTATGCATCTTCTTGGTTCATTAACCCCATTTTATGTGTCAGCATTACACTTCCTTTCTTGCTCATATACACCCGCCATCTGAATGGTGAGAGTTAAGAGAATGCAGGGTAGTAGGCCAAGCTTTAGAAAATGACTTCATTTTCTATTTAGCCAGTTCTTCTAAAGCTGCATCCAGGTGGTCATTGATAACAACGACAGCACTGCCTCCTTAATAGAAGTATATTAGGTGAATCAGAAGCAAATTTCCCTCACAGTCCAACTGTAGATTTTTCTTGGAATCTACCAATTTTGGCATTTTCCTTTAAGAGTTTTTCTGGTTGGCTGGTCACAGAACATTGAAATAATAAAAATCCGAAGCTATCTAATATTAAAAGAATATTGACTACTTAAGAAAATCTATGTTTAAAATGTTACCCCAGAAGGCCATATTAGTAATAGCCCAACTGCTTTTTATTCATAGAAAATGGCATCATTTTACCTCTTGGATGTCATGTTTTGGGCAAAAGCTAATAATTTTATTAAGACTCAGATTCAAATTGGGGGAGAAGTGGGAAAAATACACTTTTTTTTTCGTCTCAAATATGTGAGTCATTTTTAGGCAAATGTTCTGTCTCTGTAAACATCAGACTTACTACATGAATGATAATGATGCTAATATATATGAAACACCCATTATGTTTCAAGAATAGGGTTAAGTGCTTATATGGATTATGTCATTAAACTGTTCTACATGGCCAATAAGTCAGGCATTGTTACATGTAAGGAGAATTAGACTTGGAGAACTTCAGTGACTTATCCAAAGTCACATGGCTAGCAAGTGCCAGAGACAGAATTCAAACTCGGAAAAATCTGATGTCAGATTGCACTCAACCAGTCTGTTATACCATACATCTTCTCAGTGTCTTAATTTAAAAAAAAACAAACAACTCTTCTATTGGAGAAAAACAAACTAAAAAATAGCAATTTTCTCTGTTTCTCTGTCTCTGCTAATTATTTTGGGGTATAAACACAACCTCAAATTGCTAATCAGAATTAGAAAGCAGAATCAGCTGGTAATCATCTTTATTTTTACTATAAGAGAGAGGTTTGTGTTGATTACAGACTAGTTTTCTTTGTTATCTGAGAAATTTAATTGTATATGCCACTTAAACTGTAGACAGTATATTAAGGAGAAATATTTACTATGGTTTTCAAGACAACTACTTTCCAAAAAAAAAGAAAAAATCCAGAAAGAGGTAAATATATATCCAGGTACAATTTCCAATGATATAGCTGTATGTTGTTTATGAAGTGATGAAGATCAAATACCATTGGAAATAGTCATCCCACTGAGGAAAACTCACCTTTAGAATGGAAGAATTTGTGTACTGCTAATGCTGATTTAAGACTTACAAACATGAAAAGGAATCCCCATAGTGTCTGATCTAATCTTGACGCGAACAGTATCCAAAAGATCTATTGTCAGTCACAGCTCAAAGCTGCTGCCTTGGGAAGAAAAAATGCTTTGATAACTCGTTGTGTCAAAGAAAAGGATTTTACTGTGTGAAATATTGATTAAAACTTTAAAATAAAATTGGTATTTTCTGAAAGAACCTTGCAAAGATAACAAAGAAAATAACAAAGAAAATCCAAAGGGTGCTTTTAAGATTGTTTTCAGAAGGGTTGATGTTTAAAGAAAATCTTGTAGAAAAGAATGTACATTACCTTTTAATATCTCTATCAATATAATTTTTCCACTAACAATGACAATATGCTTTCTTCACATTGCTATTATTACTTTTTATTTTAAGATCAAAGGGCATTCACTGTGCTTTTTAGTTGATAAAATAAATGCATTCCAGCCATAGGCTTCAGAATATTATTTCTCAAGGTATAAGCAAGTAAAGGAAAAGTCAATAGTGCAAATAGATATTTTGCTGTCAAAGAAAAGTTAGGAGTCTATCTAGGCTTTCCAATTGTATAACATGTTTATAAAATATTGTGATGCTATCACAACAGTTTTAGGGGGAGCTTCTGTTCAATTAGGGGATGTAGGAAATGTGATGTCAGTAAAGATAATAATTGCAAACAAACTGGGACAATAGGGGCCTAATGATGATTATACAATTAAAGGAGATATTGAGAAAGGTTTAAATCATGAAAAGTCACCCTTGATCAACTTTATCATTTCAGGGAATATGAAGGTAGAGTGGGAATAAGACAAGAAATTGAATTGAAAGGAGGAAGTTGAATCTCAGCTAAATTACTGTAAGCCCTTCAGAGTGAGGTCAGAGCAAAGACTTGTAGGTCAGGCTTCTTTGTGTGTCTCCTTCCAATGCCTTTTCATTCAGTCCATCCATACTTACCAGGCGCCCACTCTGACGACTGGTCTAAAAATGTAAGTTTAAAAACATGGCTTCTATTTTTTGATAAAGAGATTTCTGATGAAGCATTAAAGTACATAAAGGTTGTCTAAAGATACCATGGTGTTTGGAGAGGAAATGTGATAAGATGAGGCAAATTATCTTAGTAAAGTGCCTGGAAAATAGTAAATCATCCAGAAATATCCACTGACATAGTATCAGGACCTCTGGGGTACTGAAACATAGGTTGGGGCCCAGTTACTTCTCAGATGTTTACTTGAGTGTGTGACTGAGTGTGGGGCCTGCTTCTCCTTGGGGAAAGCAAAAAGTGAGGAGCAGACTCCAGCCCTCATGTGAGAAGTAGTTCTAAAGACAGAGTTTAGCTCTTACAATATGAATCCTATGACTTAAGAGAAGGGAGGTGCTTCTCAGGCAGTCTTAGATGCAGCTCAGGGAAATTGATGAAGAAGACAGGAAGACACCTGGGCTGGGGCTCTGAATTCAGACCCGGAGTTCAAATCCTGTGCCTGCTACTAGCTGAGTGATCTTGGGCAGGCTGTCTAGACTGAATCTCAGTTTCTCCTCCATGAAATAGACCTATGATTGTACGTCCTTCACTGGGTTGTTGGACAGAGGAAGAGAGCACATTTTTAGTGCTAGAGTTGTACTTGGAGCATGGTACGTGTTCACAAGCTTGTGAAATGGTTCAAGTTTGTAATATCCAGGGAAATCAAATGGCGCTCAGATTTTTTAACCTGGTATATTTGCAACCACAACTCTTATTTTTTCTTAAAGCCACACAGGCTCAACTCGACCTTATCCTGAGAGGTTGATCCTTCTTTCATCCTTTTGTCAGGGCTGTGGACCCAGCGTTAATTTTTCTACTTACGAAACAAAAGGAAGAAATGATACACTAAGCCTACTCATTTAAGAACAGTCCCCATGCTTTCTGTTTTTCTTTTCCACCCCTGTTGAAACGAATGTGCTTAAAAGCTCCAGAAAATTAAGATGAAACCATGAAGATTTTTCTTTGTTTGCCTTAAGATTTTTTCCTAGGCATTTCACACATCATTCTGCAGAGGCATGGCGTACTCTGGAGGGGGAAACACTCTCAGAATACTCGTCTCTTCTTGACTTGGCCTTTCAGATTATTTGTCCTTCACATCATTTGATATTGCATAGCCAGACAAATTCAATTATTTCCCTAACGCTGAGCTCTGTGACTAATACTTATGCCTTTGGGGTTTGGTCAGAAACATTAGACCTGTATGATGTATAATACAAAGTGGAGCGTATTTACGAGCTGTGACCTTTATCAAACATGGCGTCAATAAACAATTTAAAGACGAACACTCTGGGAGAAGGTCAGGGTAAGGATAAAAAGCTGGTCTCAAAAGAAAGTTCTTTGAGTGGTATTTAACTGAATTGGCTGCTTTACCTTAAAAATTATGGAAAATTTACCCTTTTCCCACAGGCCAGTATATGTCCATTCCTTGCAGTCCATGAGTGTAGCTGTAGTACAGATGTGTTTAGAGGTGCCTCGAAAACCAAGGTGTTTGATCGTGTTGCTACATAACAGTGACACTTTCTGATACAGTAGAAAGAATATCTTTTGTGTTAATATAATTAAGAATGTGCAATATATATTTATGTATATTATTATTATCTCAACCCCTAACTTTCCTTATTTTCACCATTTCTTAGAATGTATTATTGGTACAACTAAATTGCCCATAGACTTAATTGTCCCCTACACCTTGTTTATTCTACCCGGAGCTGTCCACACTGGAAGTCTAGGTGTTCAACACCAGCTATGTGTATTTCCCATCAGTTTGACCTCTTGCCCAGTTGACCCAGTAAGTTACAAACTTAAATGCTTAAAGCAGCCAAGCAAACAAAATGAATACTTCAAGCAAGTGTTAGATGCATACTGTATGTATTGAAATATATTTCAGGGACCCGTGCAATACAACATGGAATTGATATTATTCTGCAAATTACAACCTATAATTTTTTGACAGTTAAGATCTACTTTGCTTAGAGCAGTTGGTTTGCTTAGATTTGAATGAGAAACACTTAAGTCTGGATGTTTCAACCATGTCAGCATTCTCTGAAACCACTCTCCATGTGGAACTGTAGTGTGGACCCAAGCGAAACGTATTTACATGGCCCATATTGAAAATCTATGGTTATGGGGCTGAATTTTGACCTCATTTGATTCTTGGAATATCACTTATCAGAAATGGGCTCTGTGTCCTCTTCAGGCTGAAGGAGTCTGATTCTGGTGGATCTGCATTAATACTTCAAAACGGCATGTCTTTGTCTCGTCTGTCCACCTTTCTCATATGGATCTAATGTGAGGCTTCAACGTGCTCTGTTAGATTAGATGGACACACTGCAGCCTCCACATTAGAGCTGTATGAAAATGGCTAAAGCATAAGACCCACAGATGATCTTCAGATGCTCATTACCATGGTGCCTCAGAGGCTGGCTCAGTGAACCTCCTTTAAGGGTCTTGATGCTGCTTATTGCTCACTAGATCACCCTTGACTTCATGGATTTTTTTTTTTTTTTTTCTACTTCAATATTCTATTTAAACCTAGTTTTCCAGAAGAAAAAAAAAAAAAAATTGAAGGACTGTGCTGCTGCTGCTCTCGCTTCAGTCGTGTCTGACCCGGTGCGACCCGAGATGGCAGCCCACCAGGCTCCCCGTCCCTGGGATTCTCCAGGCAAGAACACTGGAGTAGGTTGCCACTGCCTTCTCCAATGCACGAATGTGAAAAGGGAAAGGGAGGTCGCTCAGTCGCATCCAACTCTTTGCGACCCCATGGACTGCAGGCACCTCCGTCCATAGGATTTCCAGGCAAGAGTACTGGAGTGGGTTGCCATCGCCTTCTCCGTGAAGGACTATAAATTTTGTTATTACATAATCTGGACAGTTGTAATAAATAGATAAGTAAAATACAAAGAAATAAATACATACTACAAGCAGTCATAATAATCTTGAAACATATTTCAGGTAATATCAAGCACATATTATATTCAGTTCAAATTTTCAATTATAAATGTAGAGTCACAAGTCATTTCTTTGTAGAGAAGAAAACTTTTGAGACATTCTAGTAGGTGCTTAACTTACTGTAGCATCATGAGGCTTAACTCCTGGTCAGTTACAATGTGTGCACGTGTGCGTGTGTGTGTGTGTGTGTGTGTTTTCTTTTTTTTTAAATTTTTATTTATTTGACTGGGTCTTAGTTGTGGCATGCAGGAATCTAGTTCCCTGACCAGGGATCTAACCTGTGCCCACTGCATTGGGATTGCGGAATCTTAGCCACTGGAGCACAGGAGAACTCCTGCAGCATGTTAAAGAGAAGTCCCTACACCGTGTTAAAGAGAAGTCACTGGCCCGAAAACAGTGTCTCTGTTCCCAACTTCTGAGAGTCCTGCAGTGGCACCCCGAACACCAGGGTTTCATGATGGTGCCCAGCAGAATCTCCTCCAAGTAAATCATTTTTGCAGAGCCTAGGAATTTACCAACAATGTGATTTTAAAGTGCATGACAGAATTTACAGAACCTTTGAAAATATAATGATATATTGCTGAAGTTTTAGAGCAGTAGACAGGGAAGTGACAGATATTTATTTTCTGTTCAACCAGTGCATTTGAAATACTTTTATCCTTTGTGTATGGTGAATGGAACTCACCCTAAACCAGCATGTCAACCTCAGTCTGGTGCCCTGATCTCAAGCAATTCAATAAATGAATGATTGCTCTAGAGAGGAAGAGTGGTCTTATTCCAGGGGACCTTGTAGAACCCCAGGCTAGCCAAAGAGTGATATGACCTCATTTGCACACATCCTGGGACTTGTTGGGACATGTGTGTAACCCCACTGACCTGATAGGAGCATAGAGGGCCAGAAGGCACATAGAAAGGGGGAAATAAGTCCAGCGTCTTCCCCCTTCCCAGTTCAGGCTCCGTGTACTCATCTCAAAAGTAGAATAGCATCACCGCTCATCTTCTCCCTCAACTTCCCTTCACCTACCCCACCATGTCTCAGCACTGGGAGACTGTGGAAATTTTCAGAAATGCAACCCCAAAGCCATATTAGGGGCTCTGTTTGTCATGGTTTAAGTGTTACATGGGTCCCCAAAGATGAAGATCTAACTCAAATTGTCTCTGTCCTGTATTTTTTTCTTTTGTTGTTTGTTCTCTTCAGGTGTAGTTGATTTGCAATGTAGTATTAGTTTCTGGTGTATACAGTTCAGTTTCAGTTCAGTTCAGTTGATCAGTCGTGTCCGACTCTTTGAGACCCCATGAATCGCAGCACACCAGGCCTCCCTGTCCATCAACAACTCCTGTGTATACAGTAGTGTTATACAGTAGGTCCTTGCTGTTTATCTATTTTATATACAGTAGGGTGTATCTGTTAATCCCAAGCACCTAATTTATCCCTCCCTCCCTCGTCTTTCCCCTCTGGTAGCCATAAGTTTGTTTGTTTATTCAGTACTGGTCACTGGTCACCCCGTATTGCTTAAAAGCACATCTGCTTGGGTAAACCTAAGGTGGTCAGAAAAGCCAGGCTTCTCTGTGTATTCCACCAACAGCCTCATCCTAACTGATTTCTGTGCCCACCTCCCCCTACCCAGCATCAGGGACTGTCCTCCTCAGGCTGGGTTCATCTGTAGACTGTGTTTGAGTTGTTCCTGATCACCACAGGAACTCACCCTTACATCATCCTGAGTTTCCTCCCCACACGCTGGCGCTTGCAAGAGTCTCACATTCCAAAGTGTTGGCTCTCTTCCTCGCTTCTCCAAATATTATGGAAGTTGTCCTTTTCCTATGTCTGGTTCATGATGGTTAAGAATCTAAGTTATACTGCATGTTTATGACTTGTGTTAGCTTAGGGAGGTTGGGTGATTTAATGAGATAAGCTAAGATTTCAGGCTTAGGTAGACTTAGTTTCAAGTGCCTGTTTCCTGTGTGATGTTGATCAACTCACTGAACCTCGGTTTGCTTATCAGTAATAGGAGGAGAACACACCTATTTAAGTGATTAAATTGACTAGCTTAGCATCTGCATGTGGCTGTTTATTTTTGAGGTTAATATTCATTAGTGATATGAGAGTCAGTGTGAAAGCAGCTCTTTTGGAATCTGATAACAGAAGACTAAACCCCTATGAGAAGGCGTGGTTGTGTAAGAGGTGGATTTTTGAGAGGAAGTAGAGAAGACGAAACTGTCTGTTTGCAGGTTAGCGGCACATTTTCCACTACACCCCTCCCTTCACTTCCCTTGAACACTAGAAATAAAGTTGCTTTGAATCAAAGAGTGTGGGCAGACTAGGCTTTAAAAGAATTTCAACTGTTATCAGAAAGTCCTCCAGTTCCACCATAGGCATTTCACTGAACTGCCTTGATGTCTGAAAAAATCCCACCTGTGAGGTTACTATATTGAGTAAATTGTGGTAGATGCCAGCTTTCAACCCAGATGTGCTGTGGAGGTGGATAAAATGTTAAGCTATGATCATGACCTCCTTTTAGATGGATTAGCTGTTACAGAACATAAGGCAAAGCCTCTGGGCCTCCCTGGTGGCTCAGATGGTAAAGAATCTCCTTGCAATGCAGAAGACCCAGGTTTGATCCCTGGATTGGGAAGATCCCCTGGCGAAGGAAATGGCAATCCACTCCAGTATTCTTGCCTGGAAAATCCCAGGGACAGAGGAGCCTGGTGGGATGCTGTCCATAGGGTTGCACAGAGTCGGACATGACTGAAGTGACTTAGAATGCATGCATGCATTGGAGAAGGAAATGGCAACCCACTCCAGTATTCTTGCCTGGAGAATCCCATGGACGGAGGGGCCTGGCAGGCTACAGTCCATGAGGTTGCAGAGTCGGACAGGACTGAGTGACTAACACTTTTACTTTCACACTATGATGAAGGATAAAGAATTTTTGCACATTTAGTTCTTGCTGCTCAAGAAAGCAAAACCCAGCGAAAAAGTTTGCATAAACTGTAATTTGGAGACCTTATCACGACAGTGATCAGGAAGGACAGGGTCAGACTAGTGGACAAAGGGCCTTACTTTAGGTCTTGATCCTAAAAATCCTCCTCCAGGATATTTCTTCTCCTGGAGTTTTTTTTTAAACTATGTGTTTTAATCTAGGTGAATAACTAGGAAGAAAATTTTATTGAAGGTAAGGTATTCAATGGGCTTCCCTTGCTCACCAGTAAAGAATCCTCCTGCCAATGCAGAAGACATGGGTTCAATCCCTGGTCCAGAAAGATCCCCTGGAGAAGGAAATGGCAACCCACTCCAGTAGTTTTGCCTGAGAATCCCCATGGACTGGCAGGCTACAGCCCATGGGGTTGCAGAGTAGGACTGAATTTAGTGACTGGAAAACCACGACAAAAATGTATTCAATAAAGTAGACGAAAAAATACACACCTGTGTCTAATATTTTTGAGCACTAGCTCTATGTCTATTTCTCTGCTATGCGGTGGTACTTCAGTGATTAAAGTATTCATATTTTCTAGCCCAAGAAGCACAACACCCTGGTGGTAGAAGCCAACACATGCAAGGCAAACTAAATTGCAGGTGAATGTCTGTCTCTTCAAGACCCCAGTCAAATGTCTCATCTATCAAATCTTAACTGACTCAAGTTCAAGGCAATGTATTCACTTAGCTGTCAAAACTCTTATCTCTTGCACAGGCCTTCATCCCTGTACTTAAGACACAATGTTGCAATCAATATGTTTATGTGGGTATCTTTCTAAGTAGGCTGTAAACTTCTTTAAAGCAAAGGGTTAGCTTTTGTTCAACTCTGTACCTTTACTAACAAACACAAAGTTTGCTTGGTAATGGGCACTCAAATGTTTTCTGAATGAATATCATAATCATGTTGTGAACTGTCTTTGAAGAGAGCATAAAGAGCCAGAGCATTTACCCTAGCTCAGAGGAAAGCCTCACCAAGGAAAGGACCTTCCCTTGGGTTTTGAAGGATGAGATAAATTATGGTAGTATACATTCAGACTTTTTTGGAACAGACTGGTTCAAAATAGGAAAAGGAGTATGTCAAGGCTGTATATTGTAGTCCCTGTTTATTTAACTTATATACAGAGTTCATCATGAGAAACGCTGGGCTAGAGGAAGAGCAAGCTGGAAACAAGATTGCTGGGAGAAATATCAATAACCTCAGATATGCAGATGACACCACCCTTATGGCAGAAAGTGAAGAGGAACTAAAGAGCCTCTTGATGAAAGGGAAAGAGTAAAGTGAAAAAGTTGGCTTAAAGCTCAACATTCAGAAAACTAAGATCATGGCATCTAGTCCCAACACTTCATGGCAAATAGACGGGGAAACAGTGGAAACAACGGCTGACTTTATTTTTCTGGGCTCCAAAATCACTGCAGATGGTGATTACAGCCATAAAATTAAAAACACTTACTCCTTGGAAGGAAAGTGATGACCAACCTAGACAACATATTATGGTCAACACCGAAATCAGATTGATTATATTCTTTGCAGCCAAAGATGGAGAAGCTCTATACAGTCAGCAAAAACAAGACTGGGAGCTGACTGTGGCTCAGATCATGAATGCCTAATTGCCAAATTCAGACTTAAATTGAAGAAAATAGGGAAAACCACTAGACCATTCAGGTATGACCTAAATAAAATCCCTTATGATTATACAGTGGAAGTGAGAAATAGATTTAAGGGACTAGATCTGATAGATAGAGTGCCTGATGAACTATGGACAGAGGTTTGTGACATTGTACAGGAGACAGGGATCAAGGCCATCCCCATGGAAAAGAAATGCAAAAAAAGCAAAATGGCTGTCTGGGGAGGCCTTACAAATAGCTGTGAAAAGAAGAGAGGCGAAAAGCAAAGGAGAAAAGGCAAGATATAAGCATCTGAATGCAGAGTTCCAAAGAATAGCAAGAAGAGATAAGAAAACCTTCCTCAGTGATCAATGCAAAGAAATAGAGGAAAACAACAGAATGGGAAAAACTAGAGATCTCTTCAAGAAAATTAGAGATATCAAGGGAACATTTCATGCAAAGATGGGCTCGATAAAGGACAGAAATGGTATAGACCTAACAGAAGCAGAAGATATTAAGAACAGGTGGCAAGAATACACAGAAGAATGGTACAAAAAAGATCTTCACCACCCAGATAATCATGATGGTGTGATCAGTCACCTAGAGCTGGACATCCTGGAATGTGAAGTTAAGTTGGCCTTAGAAAGCATCAGTATGAACAAAGCTAGTGGAGGTGATGGAATTCCAGTTGAGCTAATTCAAATCCTGAAAGATGATGCTGTGAAAGTGCTGCACTCAATATGCCAGCAAATTTGGAAAACTCAGCAGTGGCCACAGGACTGGGAAAGGTCAGTTTTCATTCCAATCCCAAAGAAAGGCAATGCCAAAGAATGCTCAAATTACCACACAATTGCACTCATCTCAGGCAATGGCACCCCACTCCAGTACTCCTGCCTGGAAAATCCATGGACGGAAGAGCCTGGAAGGCTGCAGTCCATGGGTTCGCTGAGGATTGGATATGACTGAGCAACTTCACTTTCACTTTCATGCATTGGAGAAGGAAATGGTAACCCACTCCAGTGTTCTTGCCTGGAGAATCCCAGGGACGAGAGAGCCTGTGAGCTGCCGTCTATGGGGTCACACAGAGTTGGACACGACTGAAGTGACTTAGCAGCAGCAGCACATGCTAGTAAAGTAATGCTCAAAATTCTCCAAGCCAGGCTTTAGGAATACATTAACCATGGACTTCCAGATGTTCAAGCTGGTTTTAGAAAAGGCAGGGAAACCAGAGTTCAAATTCCCAACATTGCTGGATCATTGAAAAAGCAAGAGAGTACCAGAAAAACATCTATTTCTGCTTTATTGACTATGCCAAAGCCTTTGACTGTGTGGATCACAATAAACTTTGGAAAGTTCTGAAAGAGATGGGAATACCAGACCACCTGACCTGCCCCTAGAGAAACCTATCAGGCCAGGAAGCAACAGTTAGAACTGGACATGGAACAACAGACTGGTTCCAAATAGGAAAAGGAGTACATCAAGGCTGTATATTGTCACCCTGCTTATTTAACTTCTATACAGAGTGCATCATAAGAAACGCTGGACTGGAAGAAGCACAAGCTGGAATCAAGGTTGCCAGGAGAAATATCAATAACCTCAGATATGCAGATGACACCACCCTTATGGCAGAAAGTGAAGAGGAGCTAAAAAGCCTCTAGATGAAAGTAAAAGAGGAGAGTGGAAAAAGTTGTCTTACAGCTCAACATTCAGAAAACGAAGATCATGGCATCTGGTCCCATCACTTCATGGCAAATAGATGGGGAAACAGTGGAAACAGTATCAGACTTTGTTTTTTTGGGCTCTAAAATCACTGCAGATGGTGATTGCAGCTATGAAATTAAAGGATGCTTACTCCTTGGAAGAAAAGTTATGACCAACCTAGATAGCATATTAAAAAACAGAGACATTACTTTGCCAACAAAGGTCTGTCTAGTCAAGGCTATGATTTTTCCAGTGGTCATGTATGGATGTGAGAGTTGGACTGTGAGGAAAGCTGAGCACTGAAGAATTGATGCTTTTGAACTGTGGTGTTGGGGAAGACTCTTGAGAGTCCCTTGGACTGCAAGGAGATCCAACCAGTCCATCCTAAAGGAGATCAGTCCTGGGTGTTCATTGGAAGGACTGATGCTGAGGCTGAAACTCCAATACTTTGGCCACCTCATGCGAAAAGTTGACTTATTGGAAAAGACCCTGATGCTGGGAGGGATTGGGGGCAGGAGGAGTAGGTTACGACAGGATGAGACGGCTGGATGGCATCACTGACTCGATGGACATGAGTTTTTGTGAACTCCGGGAGTTGGTGGACAGGGAGGCCTCATGTGCTGCAATTCATGGGGTCACAAAGAGTCGAATATGACTGAGCAACTGAACTGAACTGAACTGAAACAGCATATTAAAAAGCAGAGACATTACTTTGCCAACAAAGCTTCGTCTATTCAAGGCTATGATTTTTCCAGTGGTCATGTATGGATGTGAGAGTTGGACTGTGAAGAAAGCTGAGCACTGAAGAATTGATGCTTTTGAACTGTGGTGTTGGAGAAGACTCTTGAGAGTCCCTTGGACTGCAATGAGATCCAACCAGTCCATCCTAAAGAACATCAGTCCTGAATATTCACTGGAAGAACTGGTACTTAAGCTGAATCTCCAATACTTTGGCTACCTGATGTGAAGAATTGACTCACTTGGAAAAACTGTGATGCAGGGAAAGATTGAAGGCAGGAGGAGAAGGTGAACACAGAGCATGAGATGGTTGGATGGCATCACCAACTCGATGGACTTGGGTTTGTGTAAAATCCAGGAGTTGGTGATAGACAGGGAGGCCTGGTGTGCTGCAGTTCATGGTGTCGCAAGAGTCAGACACAATAGAGCGACTGAACTGACTGACTGACACTCAGACAAAGCTCCACAATTTTTCAAGCTGATTCTAAATGCATTCAGCTAGGTTGCTTAGCGTGTCCAAAGACAACTTAAAGACAGATTGTCAGAATAGGCTAGACACTGTTTAGGGAAATATGTTGAAGCTCCAAGCAGCAAAAGTATTTATTTTTCCCAGAGTGTAAGTAAGACTATATTGGGGGAAAATAAAACAACTAAGAATTCATTTCAATGAACTTCTTCAGTGAACACCACACTCGATGTGGTTGCTTGGCCTTTTCCCTGGATTTCAGAGCACACATCAGGAGTTAGTATGGGGACGTGATGCGACTATCCCTTTAATAGCCCACCGGAGGTGAGCTGACCGGCCTGCAGCACTGTGGCACGTGGTTGACAGAATTTGTCACTCTCCGGTTCATCTTGATGTGGAACTTGTCACTGTTTTTTTAAGCTTCTCTCCCTTCTTGCCTGGACAGGGGCAAATCATCCTTCTGATACTCTTCCCAAATATTTCCATGCTGAGATTCCAGTGATGTGTGAGGAGATCTTACTAAAAATAGTTAAGACACATGTCAGGGTATTATTATGGCCAATTTGACTTGGGGTGGTACAAGGAAACTAAATTTCAAGTGAAATAAAATAGAAATTTTACTGTACGTAAGAGAGAATGAGATGGTTGGATGGTATCACTGACTCAGTGGGCATAAGTCTGAACAAACTCTGGGAGATGGTGAAGGACAGGGAACCCTAGCAAACTGTGGTTCACGGGGTCGCAAAGAGTCGGTCATGACTTAGCGACTGAACAACAACAACTGTATATCGTGGCAGTTTTGCGATATGTGACTATAGAAATGACCAATCTGGGTGTATGGCTTGAAAAGCAGCCCGTCAAAGGTCTCTGACAATCAGTTCATAGAAGGAAGATTTTGAAAATCATAAATTTAAATGCACTAAAGATACTATTTCACTTTGCTCAGTTGAAAGAAATTAAGATTGATTCCAGTGGTGATAGTAGACGTGAGTACATGTTAACTTGTTTTTCAAGATGTGCTACGTCTTCAAAAGCTGCATTAGGTGCACCACGAGAGGCATAGCCATCAGTAGTTTAAACATGAAGAGAGTAGTTTCACATGAAGAGAGACCATAATTTCATTATACTCTCTATATCTGACGACATCTAAATTATTTGTGTTCTAGTTACACATATGATGTTTTAAAAGGACCAAAGATCAAATGCACTGAGGAGGATGTGTCTGGAACTGAGACATGTCTGTATACTGAGACACAGATGGGGCCAGATAAAATAGCTGAGAATAGTAAACTAGAGAAAAAAATAACGGTGAAGATGATGGTCAACTATAAAGATCACAGCCATAGCTAAACAACTGTCATGTTTTAGATGAAGTAAAACTTCTATTTTGCTCCGGAAGACCTAGCTATGGTAAAAGGGTGTGAGTTACAGGAAAATAGACTTCATCTCAAAGTGCAAAGATCATGTGTGAAGATATCTAATCAACAGAAAGAAGGAATACTTGGAAAGATACCAGCAGAATTGTTTAAAAAGAGGCTGAGAATAATTAATCATAAATGTTGAAAGAGATTTGGGCATTAGGTGGAAATTTGGACCAAATGACCTTATGATTATTCCATATCTATAAAATTAACCAAGCAGATAAGTAGATGAATTACAAGGCCACAATAATAAACAAGGAATGATATCAGGCAGAAATTGACCATAGTCAAGTGAAATTGAAGAGAAAGCTCAGAGAGAGAAACAAACATACAGAACCTTAATTTATAATAAAGGAACATAACAGATCAATTAATAAAAGATAAATTGCTTTAGTATACAATATTAAGTAATCTAATTCACTATATGAATAAAAGCAAGATTGAATCACTACCTATCTGCACATTAAAAACATGCTTCCAGGGAATTCCCTAGCAGTTCAGTGGTTATGAATAGGTGCTTTTGACATGAGGGCCCAGGTTCAATCCTTGTTGGGGAAATTAAGATTCCACAGCTGGGATGACATAGCTCCACCCTCCACCCCAAATGATTCCAAAATATTTAAACACTAAATGTTAGCAGTAGCACTATAAAAATAATAGCAAGACGTGTTTAAAAAATCTTTATACTAAGAGAGGACTTTATAAATTTCAAAAGCACAAAGCATGGGGGGAAAATTGCTTACCTCTATTAGATAAAATTAAGAATTCATTTCCAAAATGGAGTAGATCTGAAGACAGAGTATCTGAAGAACTATGGATGAAGGTTCATGACATTGTACAGGAGGCAGTGATCAAGACCATCCCCAAGAAAAAGAAATGCAAAACAGCAAAATGGCTGCCTGAGGAGGCCTTACCAATAGCTGAGAAAACAAGAGAAGCTAAAGGCAAAGGAGAAAAGGAAAGATATACCCATTTGAATGCCGAGTTTCAAGGAAGAGCAAGGAGAGATAAAAAAAACTTCCTCAGTGATCAATGCAAAGAAATAGAGGAAAACAATAGAATGAGAAAGACTAGAGATTTCTTCAAGAAAATTAGAGATACTAAGGCAACATTTCATGCAAAGATGGGCACAATAAAGGACAAAAATCTTAGGGACCTAAGAGAAGCAGAAGATATTAAGAGGTGGCAAGAATACATAGAAGAACTATACAAAAAAGATTTTCATGACCTAGATAACTACGATGGTTTTATCACTAAACTAGAGCCAGACATCCTGGAATGCAAAGTTAAATAGGCCTTAGGAAGCATCACTATGAACAAGTTGAGTGGAGGTGATGGAATTCCAGTTGAGCTGTTTCAAATCCTAAAAGATGATGCTGGGAAAGTGCTGCACTCAATATGCCAGTAAATCTGGAAAACTCAGCAGTGACCACAGGACTTGAAAAGGTCATTTTCATTCTAATCCCAAAGAAGGACAATGCCAAAGAATGGTCAAACTACCACGCGATTGCACTCATCTCACACACTAGCAAAATAATGCTCAAAATTCTCCAAGCCAGGCTTCAACGATACGTGAACCATGAACTTCCACAAGTTCAAGCTGGATTTAGAATAGGCAGAGGAATCAGAGATCAAATTGACAATATCTGTTGGATCATGGAAAAAGCAAGAGAGTTCCAGAAAAACACCTACTACTACTTTAATTATTACACCAAAGCCTTTGATTGCATAGATCAAAATAAAGGGTGAAAACTACTTCTAGAGGTGGAAATACCAGATCACCTTACTTGCTTTCTGAGAAATCTATATGCAGGTCAAGAAGCAACAGTTAGAACCAGACATGGAACAACAGACTGGTTTCAAATTAGGAAAGGAGTATGTCAAGGCTGTATATTGTCACCCTCTTTATTTAGCTTATTTGCGGATTGCATCATGTGAAATGATGGGATGGATGAAGCACAAGCTGGAATTAAGATTGCTAGAAGAAATATCAATAACCTCAGATATGCAGATGACACCACTGTTATGGCAGGAAGCAAAGAAGAACTAAAGAACCTCTTGATGAAAGTGAAAGAAGAGAGTAAAAAAAGCTGGCTCAAAACTAACATTCAAAAAACTAAGATCATGATATCCGGTCCCATCATTTCATGTTAAATAGATGGGGAAACAATGGAAATAGTGACAGACTTTATTTTCATGGCTCCAAAATCACTGCAGATGATGACTGTAGCCATGTAATTAAGAGATGCTTGCTCCTTGGAAGAAAAGCTATGATCAACCTAGACAGAATAATAAAACCAGAGACATTACTTTGCCAACAAAGGTCTGTTTTGTCAAAGCTATGCTTTCTCCAGTGGTCATGTATGGATGTGAGATTTGAACCATCAGCTCAGTTCAGTTCAGTTCAGTTCAATCACTCAGTCTTATCCGACTCTTTGTGACCCCATGAATCACAGCACGCCAGGCCTCCCTGTCCATCACCAACTCCCGGAGTTCACCCAGACTCACGCCCATCGAGTCAGTGATGCCATCCAGCCATCTCATCCTGGGTCGTCCCCTTCTCCTCCTGCCCCCAATCTCTCCCAGCATCAGAGTCTTTTCCAATGAGTCAACTCTTCACATGAGGTGGTCAAAGTACTGGAGTTTCAGCTTCAGCATCATTCCGTCCAAAGAAATCCCAGGGTTGATCTCCTTCAGAATGGACTGGTTGGATCTCCTTGCAGTCCAAGGGACTCTCAAGAGTCTTCTCCAACACCACAGTTCAAAAGCATCAATTCTTTGGTGCTCAGCCTTCTTCACAGTCCAACTCTCACATCCATACATGACCACTGGAAAAACCATAGCCTTCACTAGACAGACCTTTGTTGGCAAAATAATGCCTTTGCTTTTGAATATGCTATCTAGGTTGGTCATAACTTTTCTTCCAAGGAGTAAGCGTCTTTTAATTTCATGGCTGCAGTCACCATCCACAGTGATTTTGGACCATAAAGAAACCTGAATACCAAAAGCTGATGCTTTAGAACTGTGGTGTTGGAGAAGACTCTTGAAAGTCCCTTGGAGTACAAGGAGATGAAAACAGTCAATCTTAAAGGAAATCAGTCCTGAGTATTCATTGGAAGGACTGATGTTGAAGCTGAAACTCCAATACTTTGGCCACCTGATGTGAAGAACTGACTCATCGGAAAACACCCTGATGCTGGGAAAGATTGAAGGCGGGAGGAGAAGGGGACGACAGAGGATGAGATGGTTGGATTGCATCATTGACTCAATGGACATGAGTTGAGTAAACTCTGGGAGTTGGCGATGGACAGGGAGGCCTGGTGTGCTGCAGTCCATGAAGTGGCAAAGAGTCAGACACGACTGAGCCACTGAACTGAACTGATTCAAAGTGGACCCTGAACAAAATTGTTGTTGTCGTTTAATTGCTAAGTGTTGTCTGATTCTTTGCCACCACATGGATTGCAGCATGTCAGGGTTCCCTGTCCCTTGCTACCTCCCAGAGTTTGTTCAAACTTATGTCCATTGAGTCAGTGCTGCCATCTAATCAGCTCATCCTCTATTGCCCCCTTCTCCTCCTGCCCTCAATCCTTCCCAGTATTGGGGTGTTTTCCAATGAGTCAGCTCTTCATATCAGGTGGCCAAAGTATTGGAGCTTCAGCTTCAGCCTCAGTATTCAACGAATATTCGTGGATGATTTTCCCTAGGACTGACTGGTTTGATCTTAATGTCCAGGGGACTCTCAAGGGTATTCTCCAGCACCACAGTTTAAAAGCATCAATTCTTTGGTGCTCAGCCTTCTTTATGGTCCAAATCTCATATCTGTATGTAACTACTGGAAAAACCATAGCTTTGGTTATACAGATCTTTGTCAGCAAAGCGATGTCTCTGCTTTTTTTTTTTTTTTTTTAAATTTTAAAATCTTTAATTCTTACATGTGTTCCCAAACATGAACCCCCCTCCCACCTCCCTCCCCATAACATCTCTGTGGGTCATTCCCATGCACCAGCCCCAAGCATGCTGTATCCTGCATCAGACTGCTTTTAATATGCTGTCTAGGTTTGTAGCAGCTTTCCTTCCAGAGAGCAAGCATCTTTTAATTTTAAGGATGCAGTTACCATCCACAGTGATTTTGGAGCCCAAGAAAATAAAATCTGTCACTTTTTTGCCATCTATTTGCCATGAAGTGAAGGGACCAGATGGCATGTCTAGGTTTTTTGAATGTTGAATTTTAAGCCAGCTTTTTCACCCTCAAGAGTCTCTTTAGTTCTTCTTCACTTTCTGTCATTAGAGTGGTATCATCTGCATATCTGAAGTTATTCAGATATCTCCCTTCAATCTTGATTCCAGATTGTGCTTCACTCAGCCTGGCATTTTTTATGATGTACTCTGAGTATAAGTTAAATAAGCAGGATGACAATACAGAGCTTTGATGTACTTCTTTCCTAATTTTGAACTAATCTTTTATATCATGTCTGGCTCTGTTGCTTTTTTGTCCTACATAAAGGGTTCTTAGGAGACACGTAAGGTGGTCTGGTATTCCCACCTCTTTAAAAATTTTCCACAGTTTGTTGTGATCTACACAGTTAAAGGCTTTAGTGTAGTCAATGAAGAAGTGGGTATTTTTCGGGAATTCCCTAACCTTCTCTATGATCCAGTGGATATTGGCAACTTGATTGCTGCTTCCTCTGCCTTTTCTAATCAAGCTTGTACATCGGGAAGTTCTTGATTCACAAACTATTGAAGCCTACTTTGAAGAACTGTGAACTCCCGGATGTTCAAGCTGGTTTTAGAAAAGGCAGAGGAACCAGAGGTCAAATTGCCAACATCCGCTAAATCATGGAAAAAGCAAGAGAGTTCCAGAAAAACATCTATTTCTGTTTTATTGACTATGCCAAAGCCTTTGACTGTGTGGATCACAATAAACTGTGGAAAATTCTGAAAGAGATGGGAATACCAGACCACTTAACCTGCCTCTTGAGAAATCTGTCTGCAGGTCAGGAAGCAACAGTTAGAAGTAGACATGGAACAACAGACTGGTTCCAAATAGGAAAAGGAGTATGTCAAGGCTGTATATTGTCACCCTGCTTATTTAACTTATATGCAGAGTACATCATGAGAAACGCTGGACTGGAAGAAGCACAAGCTGGAATCAAGATTGCTGGGAGAAGTATCAATAACCTCAGACATGCAGATGACACCACCCTTATGGAAGTAAAGAGGAGCTAAAAAGTCTCTTGATGAAAGTGAAAGAGGAGAGTGAAAAAGTTGGCTTAAAGTTCAACATTCAGGAAACGAAGATCATGGCATCTGGTCCCATCACTTCATGGGAAATAGATGGGGAAATAGTAGAAACAGTGTCAGACTTTATTTTTTGGGCTCCAAAGTCACTGCAGATGGTGACTGCAGCCATGAAATTAAAAGACGCTTACTCCTTGGAAGAAAAGTTATGACCAGCCTAGATAGTATATTCAAAAGCAGAGACATTACTTTGCTGACTAAGGTCCGCCTAGTCAAGGCTATGGTTTTTCCTGTGGTCATGTATGGATGTGAGAGTTGGACTGTGAAGAAGGCTGAGCGCTGAAGAATTGATGCATTTGAACTGTGGTGTTGGAGAAGACTCTTGAGGGTCCCTTGGACTGCAAGGAGGTCCAACCAGTCCATTCTAAAGGAGATCAACCCTGGGATTTCTTTGGAAAGACTGATGCTAAAGCTGAAGCTCCAGTACTTTGGCCACCTCATGCGAAGAGTTGACTCATTGGAAAAGACTCTGATGCTGGGAGAGATTGGGGGCAGGAGGAGAAGGGGACGACCCAGGATGAGATGGCTGGATGGCATCATGGACTTGATGGACGTGAGTCTGGGTGAACTCCGGGAGATGGTGATGGACAGGGAGGCCTGGCGTGCTGCGATTCATGGGGTCGCAAAGAGTCGGACATGACTGAGCGACTGAACTGAACTTGAAGAATTTTGAGCATTACCTTGCTAGTATGTGAAGTTAAGTCGCTCACTCGTGTCCGACTCTTTGCAACCCCATGGACTGTAGCCTACCAGGATCCTCCTTCCATGGGATTCTCCAGGCAAGAATACTGGAGTGGGTTGCTATTTCCTTCTCCAGGGGATCTTCCCAACCCAGGGATCGAACCCAGGTCTCCCTCATTCCAGGCAGACACTTTAACCTCTGAGCCACCAGGGAAGCATGAAATGCGTGCAAATGGACAGTAGTCAGAACATTCTTTGGTGCTGACCTTCTTTGGGATTGTAATGAAAACTGACCTTTTCCAGTCCTCGGCCTCTGCTGAGTTTTCTAAATTTGCTGGAGCACTGAGTGAAGCGCTTTAACAGCATCATCTTTTAAGATTTGAAATAGCTCAGCTGGGATTCCATCACCTCCACTTGTTTGTAGTAGTACTTCCCTCTTGACTTCACACTCCAGGATGTCATACTCCATGTACAAATTTAGTACATATAAAACAGAATGGGAAAAGATATTTGAAGTCCGCAAATGGCAGAGCAACAAAAGCTAGAGTTCCTCCAAATCAACAGGTCAGCACCAATAGAAAAATTGACAGAGAGGCTGAAGTTGGCAAAGTCAGTAAGAATTTGACAGAGTAGAAAATCAAAAAAGCTAAGAAACATAAGGCAGTACTCACAATCATTAATGAACCAATAATTATAAATGTAAAGACAATGAGATATACCTAGTAACGACCAAAAATTTAGACAGCGGTATAACACAAAATGTTGACATAGAATCTGCTGCTATTGAGAATAGATTATAAACTCATGGTGGAGAGATTCTGCTATTTCCCAATAAAATAGAATTATGTATGCCTTATTATTCAGGCATTCCACTTCTTGAAGTATGGTTCTAAGAAATTCTCACACATGTCTTCAGACATATACTTAGATCAAGGTTCACAGCAGGGATATTTATATTAACAGGGAGCTTGAGGCAACCAGAGACTGCACTGCTAAAAGGGTGCAAAAGAAAAGAAAGTCAATGCACACCATGAAATATTGTGTATGGAATGCTGAGTCCTGAAGTCCTGGATTAGAAGAACACAAAGAAATAGGATGTTCTTAAAATATAATATTTAATGATAAAAGTGATGATAGATTATCATAGAGAGTAGAATACCATTTAAGTGTGTTAAAAATACATGCATACATTTACCAAGACACACACTCCAAATACATATTAAATATATTAGTAGAATGACTACTGGATATAAAGGAATAGAAGGACACAGTAGGGGGAATAAATGGGTATAAATAGATAAGGAAAACAAAAGAGAGTCTTTCTATGGATCTTTGGTGATAATGTACCATGAACTGAGCATAATCAACACTCTGCATCTCAGTATCAGAAAGTAAAATAAAAGAAAATCATACTTTGTTTTCAGGGAACCTAGAAACTGATAACAACTCACACCCTTTATTCAGATCTCCTAGGGAGATAAAGGACTTCATTTTCCCATTCTCCCAAGGCAGGTCTCAGGTCTTTACTTTATGACACATGTTTTATGAAAGAGTTTCTTCCAACTTATGGTGTACATGCATACATGAAAGAACAGCAAAAGAGAATTATCTCAGAGTTTTTCACTTAGAAACCATTTTCAACTATGCATTAAAATATTTCAATCATTTTTAAAGGTTTCACTTTTTAATGGAAGAAAAGTTTAATTTGAAGATAATATGAAACTGTTATAATAGCTTATTAAACATAAAGGATAAAAGAACTAGTCAAGCTTTAAAATGGTAATTAAAAGAGCTGATGTGTGTCTAAGGCATTTATTCAGTGTCTTCTAGTAGTAAGTCACGATGATGTTAAAAATTTTGCCTATATGTTCAAGTTACTATAATGGCTAAAATTTCTGTCTCCACCAACTGTCAAAGTCGTGTGCACCTGAGCCACAAAAAGTAGTAAATGCACCGCGAACACAGACACGCTGCCTGCAGCAGCCCAATCTGCCCCTTTACAAGAGGTGCCTGGAGCCTGTGTGGCTGCTCCAGAATTGTGGGGGAGGCTGGAAGATGGGGGTGAGACGTGACTTCCACATCAAAGTGAAGTGAAAAGTGACATAAATTATCTAATAGTCCTCTGTATGTAGCTAATCTGTTTCAGGGTGCTTTCTGGTTTACAGAGGAATTTACAGGTGTTTGCTAATCACGGACTCCCAAGTAACTCCCTATTAGATGGTGGAATAGTATTATCTTGATTTTGCAGAGAAAGAAACGACCTACAAAAGACATTTTCATCCACATGCTAAAAGTCACATAAGTTCCTATGCTAAAATGTGATTTGAACACGTATGCTAGTTCCAAATCAGAATCATTTTTTTCGAACATGATTTAAAATTTCCTTCAGACTGTAAACAGCTTCCTCAAATTATTTCCCAGTTTGAATCAGAAGTTACATTTCCCTAATGCCTGCCATTAGAGCAAGATATCCCAGAAAGAGGGGCAAAGGCTAGATGGAATTATAGAAGATTTTGGTAAACGCATGATCTGGCATAATAGTTTCAAGCTGGATTTATATTGATTTGGTTGTGTTTTATGTTTGTTCAGTGATCCATGTAGCAGGAAAACTGTTTTAAAGAAAATACAAAATAATAGGATAATGTTAATAGACTGACTAAACCATATACTCACTGCCTTGTCTAAAGTACATGATTCTGTTAGACAACAGTGTAGAAAGAGAAAAAAAAAACCTACATAAGCCTAAATAATAAATATAAAATCTATGTAAACATATAAACATTATGCTGGGATAGTATTTTGCATATCATAGAGATATTGACTGAAAAAAATTGTCATTATATTATGAGTCCATAGGGTGCAGATTTGTTTGTAGAGAGGGAATTCTAGGTCACTGAAAGGAGAAAGAAGAGACCCATTAATTTATTGAGTAGGAGTAGAGTGTCAGAATTCCCTGCTCAGAAAATCCTCTCTTCAACAATTTCCATAATTTATGATTAATTTGGTCTTTTAGCAACTGCAAATAGCACAGGGAGTATGTGCAGACCAGGCTGGAGGTAGGTGGAAAGGGAAATTAGTTTATAAACTATTCACAATTTGGTGTCAATCATATTAATTAAATTGGTGTTTTACAAATTGTAGATGTTGACTCAGTAGTGAGTCTCAACAGCAACTTTTTTTTCTTTTAAGAAAAGGGCCATGGCCCTTTGATACAAATAAAATAAAATGCTATCAGCAGAGGAATGTACACAAACATATATGAGCTCTTTGAATTTCTTAACTAAGTTCTAAATGAATGTCTCATATGACACTGTTCACCTTAGAATTCCAATTATCTGTAGAAACTATTAGCTTCATTTGATGATTTATACCCTTCAAATCTCCAAATATAGCAGTTTCTAACCACTGCCAAAATTAAAACATCACTTTTACTCTGAAATATTTTAAATATAGAAATAGTTGTGCGTGTATAACGTAATGTGACAGTAGCAGACAGAGTTCAGAGTTATACAAAAATGAAAATCCCGGTCTCACTTTTTACATTTCAGTTTCTTCACTTTGAGTTTGCACCTTAAAGAGTAGGCAAGGGAAGAAACTGGATTTCCATGCCAGTACCTGCATCTCCCAGGGTTTTGAGTTGGGCCGAAGTCTGCATAGCCCAGGCTGGAACCTTTTTCTGTCACCTAATAGTTTAGGTCATCGAACAGTTTATTCAAAAAACTAAGATCATAGCATCTGGTCCCATCACTTCATGGCAAATAGATGGGGAAACAATGAAAACAGTGACAGGCTTTATTTTCTTGGGCTCCAAAATCATTGCAGATGGTGGCTGCAGCCACAAAACTAAAAGATGCTTGCTCCTTGGAATAAAAGCTTTGACAAACGTAGCATATTGTAAAGCAAAGACATTACTTTGCCAACAAAGGTCCGTCTAGTCAAAGCCACGGAGAAGGAAATGGCAACCCACTCCAATGTTCTGCCTGGAAAATATCATGGATGGAGGAGCCCGGTGGGCTATACAGTTCATGGGATCACAAAGAGTTGGACAAAACTGAGCAATTAACACTTCCACTTTCATGTATGGATGTGAGAGAAAGCTGAGTGCCAAAGAATTGATGCTTTTGAACTGTGGTGTTGGAGAAAACTCTTGAGGGTCCCCTGGACCGCAAGGAGATCCAACTGAACTGAACTGAAGATTCAATATCCTCTCAGTTTTAATGCCCTCAAAATTACCAATCCAAATCCCACATCAGAAATTTGTTGGCAATTTTCTATTCTTTTTAAATTTTCTATTGGCTATTAAAATATACATTGTCATCTAAAATCTCAATATCTAGAGCCTAAAAAATTTACAAAGTTTTTAAATAATAAAAGTGGAATGAGCTTGAAGAACTGAGGTCAGAAGAAAATTCAGTTCAGTTCAGTCACTCAGTCGTGTCCAACTCTTTGCGACCCCATGGACTGCAGGACACCAGGCCTCCCTGTCCATCACCAATTCCTGGAGTCCACTCAAACTCATGTCCATTGAGTCGGTGATGCCATCCAACCATCTCATCCTCTGTCATCCCCTTCTCCTCCCACCTTCAATCTTTCCCAGCATCAGGGTTTTTTCAAATCAGTCAGCTCTTCGCATCAGGTGGCCAAAGTATTGGAGCTTCAGCATCAACATCAATCCTTCCAATGAACACCCAAAACTGATCTCCTTTAGGATGGACTGGTTGGATCTCCTTGCAGTCCAAGGGACTCTCAAAAGTCTTCTCCAACATCACGGTTCAAAGGCATCAATTCTTCGGCACTCAGCTTTCTTTATAGTCCAACTCTCACATCCACACATGACTACTGGAAAAACCATAGCCTTGACTAGATCGATTAGAAATTAGAAAATTAGACATTCATAAATTAAAATATAGGAACATTTTTCAAGATTATATTTATTTCATACTTTGAGTTTCACTGGAAAACCAAAGTAAAACTCTCCCAATCACATCAAAGTTTTGTTTTTATTGTGATTTTCTCTACCCCATCATCTAATATTTTCATCATATAATAATTTTAATGGCCCTAATTATGGGGCTGAGATGATTTGACTTATGTTTAATCTCCTAGTATAATTATTTATGGTACCCTGTTTACTTTTAAACTTGTTCTGTGTTAGATGATAAAATTGTATTAATACCCTAACCATAACTCGTAATACAAGGCAATGGCTATATTTCACTTATAGATATACTGTGTGAGGGAAAAATGGGGGAAGGTTTATAATTGCTCAGAATGGTCAAAAGCTAAATGACAGTGAAATTTAATATTCAATGATATGCAATAAGATTAGTTCCTTAGCCATATTCAAAGACACACCTAATTATTTATTTTGATAAAATAAAATACTGACTCACTTTTGGGTCAGGTCTACAACCAGAAAGGAAAGTAGTGAATTCTAGGCCAAATTTAGTTGGCCAAAATAAACTTTATAATTACTTCCTTTCTCAACTGTAAATCTAACAAGTTGTTCAACAAAAGTACAATTAGTGCAACTGCATACATGTCCTTGTTTTATAGGGAAATTGGCTTCACTTTCTTGCTGAATCACCTTTAATTCAAGGTTATCTTTATAATTTGATCTCTCCATTATGGCAAAATTACTCTTACCAAGAACATCAGCCCCTTCCCTTGATACCAAAAAGATACTTTTGATATATATCAATGATTGGAACCTTGCTACTAAGAATTATAAATTGCTATGACTGAGAAATTAAAGTCTTAAAATCTAATTACCTCAATTTGTTGTAAGTACATTAAATTATTATGAAAGGACTTGCATTGAAATCTCTAAGTACCAAGCCTTCTCTTTATAGCTAAAGAATAAGTTGCTGCTTTTCCTATCATGCCTTAGGGATATATTTTAGTGTATAGAAATCTATCAAAAGAGATTAGAAATAAAAGTTTACTTTCTATTTTCCAACTTTAACCTTTAACAAGTATTTGGCCACAATTTTTCCAGCTTGAATGATGGTTCAGTTCAGTTTAGTTCAGTCGCTCAGTCGTGTCCAACTCTGCAACCTTATGAATTGCAGCATGCCAGGCCTCCCTGTCCATCACCAACTCCTGGAGTTCACCCAAACTAATGTCCATCGAGTCGGTGATGCCATCCAGCCATCTCATCCTCTGTCGTCCCCTTCTCCTCCTGCCCCCAATCCCTCCCAGCATCAGAGTCTCTTCCAATGAGTCAACTCTTCACATGAGGTGGCCAAAGGATTGGAGTTTCATCTTTAGCATCAGTCCTTCCAAAGGACACCCAGGACTGATATCCTTTACGATGGACTGGTTGGATCTCCTTGCAGTCCAAGAGACTCTCAAGAGTCTTCTCCAACACCACAATTCAAAAGCATCAGTTCTTCAGTGCTCAGCTTTCTTTACAGTCTAACTATCACAGCCAGACATGACCACTGGATCAGCGTTCACTCTTGCCATCTCCTGTTTGACCACTTCCAATTTGCCTTGATTCATGAACCTGACATTCCAGGTTCCTATGCAATATTGCTCTTAACAGCATCGGACCTTGCTTCTATCACCAGTCACATCCACAACTGGGTATTGTTTGTGCTTTGGCTCCATCCCTTCATTCTTTCTGGAGTTATTTCTCCGCTGATCTCTAGTAGCATATTGGGCACTTAATGACCTGGGGAGTTCCTCTTTTGGTATCCTATCATTTTGCCTTTTCATACTGTTCATGGGGTTCTCAAGGCAAGAATACTGAAGTAGTTTGCCATTACCTTCTCCAGTGGACCACATTCTGTCAAACCTCCCCACCATGACCCAGCTGCCTTGGGGGGACCCTGTGGCATGGCTTAGTTTCACTGAGTTAGACAAGGCTGTGGTTCTAGTGCGATTAGATTGACTAGTTTCTGTGATTATGGTTTCAGTGTGTCCGCCCTCTGATGCCCTCTCGCAACACCTACTGTCTTACTTGGGTTTCTCTTAGCTTGGACATGGAGTATGTATTCACAGCTGCTCCTTACCTTGGACGAGGGGTATCTCCTCACGCCCGCCCCTCCTACCCTTGAACGTACAATAGCTCCTCTCGGCCCTAGTGCGCCTGTGCATCCGCCTCTCCTTGATGGTAGTTCAGGCTAATATTTCAATAGTTTCATTTGTTGAATGTTAATAACATCTTCATTTTTCCTGATTTGAATTTAGAATTATTTTTTTAGTCCTCAGCCTAGTGACAGTGAGGCATTTACTTCATATTCAGATACAGAAATTTCTCTTTATATTACAAATAAGAACAAAAAACTCGACATAATAAAGTAACTTGATGTATGTATAATTCTCCTTAATTCTTACTCTAATGCTCTACTTTCATATAATTAAAAATAAAATTATTTGCCTAATTGCCTTATTTCCTCAATCTTTGAGATTATAATCCATGTAGAGAGCAGCTTCTTAATGCTATTAAATGGAATGAGCACATCATTTTAGTAACAAATTAACATAATGACACATTTTAAGCTTTTTGACAACTGAACAAAATTGTGAACTAAAATTGCTTTCATTTGTTTCTCCTCTGTCCAAACAAAACCACAAAAGCAGTTTCCCTTGACTTGCTGTGTAGGGACAGTTGGACCACACGGCCCATCCTATCAGTTAGAATCCCCACTCCTTTCCACGGTCTCTCTCTGCTCTCATCACAGCACAGATTCTACACCCTGAGATGGCTTGACTGTTGATTCCTCTGTGATGGCTATGCGAGGGCTCCATGTCCCTACATTGGAAATAGCCATACGCTTAAAGCATTGGACCATGTCTCTGACTTCCTTTAGAGTCTCTGAAAATCAATTTGATAGTGAATGAGCTGGGATATTATCCAAATACAATGCCTGTTTTCATTACCTCCCTTTCTGATTTGCTTCCTCAACACTACATACTGTCTTCCACATGTGGGAATTTGAAGCTGTATATAGTTTAGGTAAATAATGTGTGTGTGTGTGATTTTTTTTTTTTTTTGATAAATGGTAATATGACTCTGTTTATCTTTGTTTTCCCTTTGATTTTTATTTTTGTTACTGTGGTCTTTGAATTTTGCTGAATGATACAAATAAGATGAGAGTATAAAGAACACTGATTTGTTTGACTATTTCTACTCTATTTAATTCACCATTTCTAGCTAACCTATTCGGAGAAGGCAGTGGCACCCCACTCCAGTACTCTTGCCTGGAGAATCCCATGGATGGAGGAGCCTGGTGGGCTGCAGTCCATGGGGTAACAAAGAGTCGGACATGACTGAGCGACTTCACTTTCAGTTTTCACTTTCATGCATTGGAGAAGGAAATGGCAACCCACTCCAGTGTTCTTGCCTGGAGAATCCCAGGGATGGGGGAGCCTGGTGGGCTGCCATCTATGGGGTCGCACAGAGTTGGACACAACTGAATTGTCTTAGCAGCAGCAGCAGCAGCAGCAGCAGCAGCTATCCTATTAACTCATTCTCTCCAAGTTGAGCTATTATAATTCAGTATCTCATTGAAGTTACAAGACCATAAAAGTTAAAACTGGTAAACTTTAAATACCAAGAAAATCCCCTTCTGAAAAGCCCAACTATGATAAAGCAAATTATTAGAGTAAAAATATAATTTAGAACATATTACAATTTTCTAGAAAGTGACATACAATTTTGTGCATGTGTTTGTGTGTGTGTGTATGTATTACATATTTGGTTTCCTGAAAATAAGCTTGTTTTCTTGAAAATCACTTCTGTATTTGGAGTAACTAAATTCTTTTCCAAGATTTTATGTAAACCATATATTTTGCCTCTGAAGTTCTCAAAAATAATTTGGTTTCAAAAGCAATTTATGAAATATTTATTAAATTATGGCCCACTTCCATCTTTGGCATGCTATACTCTTCCTTTTTTTGCATTTAAATTCTCAGATAATTGAGAATATGCAATAACAAGAAAATTAGTTATTTAAAACCAATCTGGACTAACATAAACAAACATTCAGTATTCAGTGTAAGCATAAAAATACGTAGAAATCTTGCTGAGCTCAGTTCCTAATGGTATCTTAAAGCTTATTTTCTTAACCATATTCCAACAACTTTTAAATGACATTTTTAGGTGCCACATTGCCTTGGTGTGGCTATCAATTAACATAGCTGTTTCTAAAATTTATTTATGAATTCATGAGTCTAGTGACTGTGTATATTCTATCTTCACATTACCAAATGAATTTTGAATAAGGTTTTAAATTATTTTCCTTCTTCTTTAATTAAATGATCTCTACTATAAACAGTAAATTTGCATAAATTCTATATGCATGCAAAACAAAGCAATACTCAAAGTAATTACTCAATACTCAAAATTTTTGGCAATTTCTTTATTACTTTTTGCTGAGAACTAATGTCCTACACATCAAAGTAAATTGAAAGTATTAACTCAGAAGATATATACATTCATATGTTTTTATAAAAGTATACCTAAAATGAGTCATTAAACTTTGAATAAGTATTGAAGGTTTAATAAATTATATTGTCAGAAAGTTAGTTAGATATATATTGATTTGAGTTCACTAAATAGGGACAAAAATTGCAAATGAATAAAAGAGAAGCAGACTAGAATATAAAAAGTTAAAAAAAATAGAGAATCTAAGATTAACTGTGAAGATATGGGAAATATATTAATATTCCTTAAAATTCATGCTTTTTAAAAATTCTATAATTTATAAGCACATGTACCAAATTGCATTTTACCAATATAATGTTAATTTATATATCTCTGCATTAATTAATCAAACATTTGTTAAAACACAATCTGTACGCCTTCCACTTTGGGGGGTGTTAGACATGCAATGAAGAACCAATAATCTGATGAGGTGGAAACTTTGAATAAACAACTGCTTCCATTCTTGTAGAGTAGAAATAAATACTGCCTGTCTAACATTTAATGTTTCTTTAGATCACAGCCTACCTGCTACTTTGTCTAGAAACTATTCTGAGCAATATTCCTTGCCCACAGCTAGCTGCATCTAGGCATTTTCTTAACTCCCTTTTCTTTCTTTCTTGTATTACTTGCCACACATTATTGTAAATACTTGTGTTAAGGTTCAACTCTGATTCCTGAGTCTGGTTGAGAATCAGCTAAGCTTTGGGAGGGCATACGAAGCTAGTTTGCTTACAGTTGTATCCCTGTGCCTGGCACATTTCTCGACACACGGTGCGTGTCTCATATATACCGGTTGAATGCACGCGAAATAGAAGCGAGAAAGGAAAGAGAAATGAAGAAGGAAACAGAAGAGATGGACGGAGGGGGGCAGAGTGACCAGTTCTATGTTGGAAACTTCTCTTAAGGACAGTTGTGGATAAAATTCTCCATTTCTCTTCATATCAGTTGAATAATAACAATAGTCGGGGATCATAACAAAACTAAAATTCAGGAAAAATTATCATTCACTTTAAATTTGATATATTGGGATGAGGGTAATGGAGACACACAGAAACGTAAGACTTGATTCTACCTTCAGTCTATCAATAAATACTAGCCAGAACTATAATCCTTGGAAAAGTTTAAAAAAGACTCAATCACTACCATTATAGCTAAAGTTGTCTATATTTATCAGTCAAATATTTGCTTGAGTAGTGAAGAAACAGGAAGATTTCAAAACGTTTTCTACCTGAAGAGACTCTATGGAATAGTATGTAAAAACATCTGGGCGTTAGTTTTTGATATAACATGTCTAATGTTAGACACTAAAATAAAACATCCCCAAGTTAGTAGTAAAATATTTACGAATTTCAAAGTGCAATGGTCATTTAAAATTAAAACAACACTCTTTCTTTTTTGTTTTTACTTTTTGTCTTTGAAAATGTACTTTCAAAGTTTTCTATGGTGAACATATATTCATACTTAGAAAAGATAAATAAAGATGAATGTTAAGTGAAAACTGTACTGAGCATAAAATCACATATCAACATGTCACATGAATGTTTGTATTTGAATATGTATAACCTGGGACTTACCATGTGGTGTTAGTGGTAAAGAAAGAACCCGCCTGCAAATGCAGGTTAGACTTTAAGACACATGAGTTCGGGAAGATGCCCTGAAGGAGAGCATGGCAACCCATTCCAGTATTCTTGCCTGGAGAATCTGATGGACAGAGGAGCCTAGCGGGCTGCAGTCCATAGGGTCTCACAGAGTCAGACACAACTAAAGTGACTTAGCAGGCATGCACACATATACACATACCCACTCCTCACCCACTAATTATCTTTACCAAGGATGACATAGTATGTGTTGCATTATGTCCTATTTAAAACAGATTATCATGATTTAACTTTTTCAATGGACTGAATATGGAATTGTCACATTCCTGTCCTTTTGGCTTCTACAGTTTTTTTTAAAAATATAAATTTATTTATTTTAATTGGAGTTAATTACTTTACAATATTGTATTGGTTTTGCCATACTAGGGTTTTTGTTTTTTTTTTAACTTTACTGCATTTTCTTCCGAAAATCATCAGTTCAGTTCAGTCACTCAGTCATGTCCGACTCTTTACAACCCCATGAATCGCAGCACACCAGGCCTCCCTGTCTATCACCAACTCCCGGAACTCACTCAGACTCACGTCCATCCAGTCAGTGATGCCATCCAGCCATCTCATCCTCAGTCGTCCCCTTCTCCTCCTGCCCCCAATCCCTCCCAACATCAGAGTCTTTTCCAATGAGTCAGCTCTTCGCATGAGGTCGCCAAAGTACTGGAGTTTCAGCTTTAGCATCATTCCTTCCAAAGAACACCCAGGGCTGATCTCCTTCAGAATGGACTGGTTGGATCTCCTTGCAGTCCAAGGGACTCTCAAGAGTCTTCTCAAACACCACAGTTCAAAAGCATCAATTCTTTGGCCCTCAGCTTTCTTCACAGTCCAACTCTCACATCCATACATGACCAGTGGAAAAACCACAGCCTTCACTAGATGGACCTTTGTTGCCAAAGTAATGTCTCTGTTTTTGAATATGCTATCTAGGTTGGTCATAACTTTCCTTCCAAGGAATAAGTGTCTTTTAATTTCATGGCTGCAATCACAATAATTACAATTAAAAATTAGAATAATTGGGTCCAAAGTATATATACTTTCCAGGTTTTTCAATTATGTTGATACACAGTGTCTAGATAGGTTGCCCATTTCATTACTTCCATGGCAAAATTTATTATTATAATCCTTGAAAATATTTGCTAATTTGATAATAAATGACCAGTAGCTTAAAGTTATTTTCATTTGGACTTTTATTTGTTAATAGCATTTCTAAATATTATTGTATGTATTGATTAGGGGATTTTTGGGGTACTATTAGTCTATTTGCATAATTTCAATTTATATAATACATGCATTTGTGCTTCATCACTTTGTGTATTACCTGTTTAAAATGTATTCGTAAGTCAAAACTAATTTGTCATCTTTAATCAGTAATACGTAAACCCACTATGTAAAAATATATTGAAATATTAATTTCATCCAGTAGAAAGATTTTGATACTAACTTGACAAATTAATATATCTTACAAACAACCTACTTGGATCATGTTAACAGGCCAAATTTTAATCATAAGTCTATGCTCAAACGATATCATTCTGCTTTTAACTACCAGAGTTTGGGAAAATAAAACATGAAGTTAAGAAGTTACAATCTTTACCAATAAATTGGTTATTTTTGCTGCAAGATAAGGTGACCATTTATGGTGCTAAAAAGATTTGCTTTCAAGCTCTTAAGAGGCTTCTTTTGAAATAGTGTCATTGTGATTACGGCAGTAAATGGTTCAAAGTCCACCTAATACATTCAGAGTTCAACAAATACTCTGCATTTTCAGTCTGACCCACATCATATTTATTGGGCTGTAATGACTGTGGATCACAACAAATTCAGGATGCTCTGGAAAAGCAAAACCTCTCCTATTAATAATGCAGAAGTTGGACATTGAAGTACTGTCACTGTGTTATTTTATGATGTGATAAAAAATGTTAAAAGTACATAACTGTACAACTGCAAGGGTACATTTGGGCATAAGAGTATTTTAAGTATTAAAGAGAAAGAGGAATAAAATAAAGACCAACATGGTTTTTGAGCAGGTATAAAAGGCATGATCCATGTTATCAGGCACAATAACTGTATGTATATGTATGTGTGGTGTATGTGTACATGTAGTGTAATGTGTTGAGTTCATGTCTGTGTGATGCTTGGATATGAATGCATGCTCATGCATGTGCTATATGAGTTTATGTGTATTTGTGTAAAGGTGGCATCCAGATTTCATGGCTCACAGTTGAAGGTGCTAATGACATGTTCAGAAATTGAAAGGATGGATGATGAGGGTTTGAAGTCAGGGGGTGACTACTTTCTGAGAGCAAGGCAAGGAGTGCCAAACCTAAGTACACAGCATAATCAGTATATCCTGCAAGGTTCTAGTCTAGTTTGTAGCACAGTGCCTGTTTCTTTCATAGAAATTGTATATTTAAACAAAACAATTGATTTTTGAGAGTTGTCTGTGTTAGTTTCCTACTGCCATGATACAAATTGCCACACATTTACTGTCTTAAAACAGCAGGCATGTATTACCTCACAGTTGTGATGACTTAGGAGTCCAGACACAGCTTAGCTGAGTCTTCTGCTCATGGACTTACAAGCCTACATTTTAAGCATTGGCCAGGCTACTTTCACATCAGTAAGCTTGATCAGAAAAGAATTTACTTCCAAGCGTATTCAGGTTGTTGGTGAAATCTATCTCTTTATCATTACAGTCTCGGGGTACCTGATTTATAGCTGAGGGTTGACCAGGGTGACTCTCAGCTCACAGAGGCTACCTGCAGACCCATGCCACATGGCCTTCTCCAAAGGTAGTTTGAGTGGGTGCTAAGTCACTTCAGTCTGTCTGTCTCTTTGCAACCCTATTGACTGTAGCCCAACAGGCTCCTCTGTCCATGGCTATTAGCTCTTAAGGGTAGCAGGGGAAACTTTTCTAACCTCAGAAAGGGCTACTCATTCAAGGGCTTTTATCTGATTAATTAGGCCCACCACGGATAATCAATCTTTTAATTACAAATCAACTGATTTGGGACTTTAATGGTATCTTCAAAGTCCACTTACCTTTGCCATACAAGCAGCCTAATTAGGAGTGACATCCATCATATTCAGAGTTCCCACCCATACTCCAGGGTGGGCTTATACAAATGTACCCCAGGGGGCAGGAACCTTGAGGGCCATCTTAGATTTCTGCTTGCCATAGCATCAGAGCTACTTTAATTTCCTATACAGTTTTTGTTGTTATTGTTCAGCCACCCAGTCATGTCCGACTCTTTGTGACCCCATGGACTCCAGCATTCCAGGCTTCCCTGTCCCTCACCATCTCCCAGAGTTTGCCCAAGTTCATTTCCATTGTGTCAGCGATGCAGTGCAGCCATTGCATCCCCTGATGCCCTCTCCTTCTGCCCTCAGTCTTTCCCAGCGTCAGGGGCTTTTCCATGTGTCCATCTGTTCTCATCAGGTGGCCAAAGTACCGGAGCTCAGCTTCAGCACATATAGTTTACCTCCAGCCAGTTTCTGCCTCCAAGGAATTGAGTGATTAGTTACCAAGACTGTAATTTAGAGCTGTTTGCAAACTTCACAGTAGATCTCTTTCTAGCACTCTTACTTTTGTCTACATTCACTATCATCCATTCCATTGCTTCATTCCTTGATTTATGCATAGGTCCGAGCCTGACAAACTATTGCACAAATTGCTGGTTTCAGCTTACTCTCTTCCCCCAAACTCACTCGTTATGCCTGCGTCCTGTGTCTCACAGAAGCAACACGGAAAATGAGAGTAAATACTTGTCCCACAGACAGACCTGAATTTGATTTCTCCTACTTTTTATTAAAGCATGGGTAAACCATTTCACTTTTCTGAGTCTCAGTATCTTCACCTATCAAAAGAAATAATAATATTTACTTTCATAATATTTACTTTATATAATGTATACTTACACCTAGGAAAACACATGGCATGCAAGAAGTGCTCAATAAAAGAACAGTCCCTCTCTTAAGTATACATATCTTTTGGCAGTCACTCTAGGTTTTATACAGCTCAACGTTTGCATAATAATAGCTTCTATTTACCAGTAATATTTATGTTGTAGATCATATATTAAGTATATTCTTCACAATGATCTCATTTAATGCTCTATTAGTTTCCTGTAGCTGCTGCAGCAAGTTACAATAAATTAGTTGGCTTAAAACAGAAATTTGTCCTCTCTGGTTCTGATGGCCAGAAGTCCAACATCAACAGGTCAGCCCTCTAAGCGGCATATATTCCCTGCCCTTCCAAGTTTGGTTGCTCCAGGTGTTCATTGGATTGTGGTCACCTCATTCCAATCTTTCTTTCCATTGTTGCATAGCTGGCCATTTAAAAAAAAAAATCATTTTAACTAAGAAAAATTGCTTTGTAGTTTTGTGTTGGTTTCTGCCAAACCTCAACATGAATCAGTCATAGGTATACCTGTGTTCCCACCTTCTTGAAACTCCCTCCCACCTCCATCACCATCTCACCCATCTAGGTTGTTAAAGAGCCCAGGTTTGAGTTCCCTGAGTCACAAAGCAAAGTCCCGTTGGCTATCTATTTTACATATGGTAATATATGTTTCCATGTTACTTTCTCCATAAATCCCACCCTCTCCTTCCTCCTCTTTGCCCCTCTGTGTCCATAAGTCTGATCTCATGTCTGTGTCTCCACTGTCACCCTGCAAATAATTTATCAGTACTATCTTTCTAGATTCTATATATATGTGTTAGCATACGATATTTGTTTTTCTCTTTGACTTACTTCACTGTATAATAGTCTCTAGATTCAAATACCTCATTAGAACTGACTCAGATGCATTCCTTTTTATGACTGAGTAATATTCCATTGTATATATGTAGCACACTTTCTCATCCATTCATCTGTTAAAGGACATCTAGGTTGCTTCCATGTCCAAGCTGTTGTAAATAGTGTTGCAATGGTCATTTTGCCCACTTTCTGATTGGGTTGTTTGTTTTTTCTGTTATTGACTTGTGTGAGCTGCTTGTATATTTTAGAAATTAATCCTTTTTCAGTTGTTTCATTTGCTATTGTTTCCCTCATTCTGAGGGTTGTCTTTTCACCTTGTTTATAGTTTCCTTTGCTGTGCAAAAGCTTTTAAATTTAATTAGGTCCCACTTGTTTATTTTTGTTTTTGTTTCCATTACTCTAGGAGGTGTGTCATAGAGGATCTTGCTATGATTTATGTCATAGGGTGTTCTGCCTATGTTTTCCTCTAAGAGTTGTATAGTTTTTGGTCTTACATTTAAGTGTTTAATCCATTTTGAGTTTATGTTAGGAAGTGTTCTAATTTCATTTTTTTATATGTAGCTGTCCAGTTTTCCCAGTAGCACTTATTGAAAAGACTCTTTGCCCTATTTTATATTCTTGCTTCTTTTGTCAAAAATGTACCCATAG